>NW_027286492.1:0-708031 GCF_022747635.1 Hetaerina americana | reverse complement strand
GAGGCCACAAAATATTCATTCAATGAATTTTAAGCTTTAAAAAACCGCTGAGGTAAAACTAAACGCCACAATTGAATCACAAAATTTCTCATCCCGGTACTGCGGATGAAAAATTTTGTTTGCAAGAAAAACGTATGAATACGAAAATTTTCCCAATAACTGCCGTTGGGAAATGAAAGGAGTCAACCAAATTTACAATTAAAACTAACAGGCTTTCAAAAAAAACCCTCGTTGGAACAACCAAACGAGTCGCTTGAATCACGAAATTTCTCATCCCGGGACTGCGGAGGAAAATTATTATGTTTAAAAAGTTCGTATATTAACGAAACTTTCATAACAGCGACTGCTTTAAAAGGAAGGGAGGGCAACCAAATATTATTTCAATGAATTTTAAGATTTAAAAAACCGCTGAGGTAAAAACTAAACGCCACAATTCAATCACAAAATTTCTCATCCCGGTACTGCGGATGAAAATTTTTTTGCAAGAAATACGTATGAATACGAAAATTTTCTCAATAACTGCCGTTTGGAAGTGAAAAGAGTCACACAAATTTACAGTTAAAACTAAAAGGCTTTCAAAAAAACCCTCGGGGGAACAACGAAACGAGTCGCTTGAATCACGAAATTTCTCATCCCGGGACTGCGGCTGGAAAACGTTATGCTTGCAAGAAATACGTATAAATGATACCATTTTCTCAAAAACGACCGTTTTGAATGGTAAAGAAAGAACAAATTTTCATTTGATGAATGAAGAGCCTTTAAAAAAGCACTTGGAAGAAAAACTTACACGAAAATTGATTCGCGAAATTACTCATCCCGGGACTGCGGAGGAAAATTATTATGTTTAAAAAATACGTATATTAACGAAACTTTTATAAAAGCGAGTGCTTTGAAAGGGAGAAAGGCGACCAAATATTCATTCAATGAATTTTAAGCTTCAAAAAAACCGCTGAGGTTAAAACTAAACGCAACAATTAAATCACAAAATTTCTCATCACGGGACTGCGGATGAAAAATTTTATTTTTGCAAGAAATATGTTTGAATACAAAAGTTTTCCCAATAACTGCCGTTTGGAAAGGAAAAAAAACACAAATTTACAATTAAAACTAACAGGCTTTCAAAAAAACCCTCGGGGGAACAACTAAACGAGTCGCTTGAATCACGAAATTTCTTATCCCGGGACTGCGGCTAGAAAACGTTATGCTTGCAAGAAATACGTATAAATGATACCATTTTCTCAAAAACGACCGTTTTGAATGGTAAAGAAAGAACAAATTTTCATTTGATGAATGAAAAGCTTTTAAAAAAGCGCTTGGAAGAAAAATTTAGACAAGAATTGATTCGCGAAATTTTTCATCCCGGGACTGCGGAGGAAAATTATTATGTTTTAAAAATAAGTATATTAACGAAACTTTTATAACAGCGACTGCCTTTAAAGGAAGAGAGACGAGAAAATATTCATTCAATGAATTTTAAGCTTTAAAAAACCGCTGAGGTAAAAACTAAACGCCACAATTGAATCAAAAAATTTCTCATCCCGGTACTGCGGATGAAAAATTTTGTTTGCCAGAAAAACGTATGAATACGAAAATTTTCCCAATAACTGCCGTTTGGAAATGAAAAGAGACACAAATTTACAATTAAAACTAACAGTCTTTTTAAAAAACCCTCGGGGGAACAACTAAACGAGTCGCTTGAATCACGAAATTTCTCATCCCGGGACTGCGGCTGGAAAACTTAATGCTTGCAAAAAATACGTATAAATGATACCATTTTCTCAAAAACGTGCGTTTTGAATGGTAAAGAAAGACCAAATTTTCATTTGATGAATGAAAAGCTTTTAAAAAAGCACTTGGAAGAAAAACACGAAAATTGATTCGCGATATTTTTCATCCCGAGACTGCGGAGGAAAATTATTATGTTTAAAAAATAAGTATATAAACGAAACTTTCATATCAGCGACTGCCCTTAAAGGAAGAGAGGCGACCAAATATTCATTCAATGAATTTTAAGCTTTAAAAAACCGCTGAGGTAAAAACTAAACGCCACAATTGAATCACAAAATTTCTCATCCCGGTACTGCGGATGAAAATTTTGTTTGCAAGAAATACGTATGAATACGAAAATTTTCTCAATAACTGTCGTTTGGAAGTGAAAAGAGTCACACAAATTTACAGTTAAAACTAATAGGCTTTCAAAAAAACCCTCCGGGAAACAATGAAACGAGTCGCTTGAATCACGAAATTTCTCATCCCGGGACTGCGGCTGGAAAACGTTATGCTTGCAAGAAATACGTATAAATGATACCATTTTCTCAAAAACGACCGTTTTGAAGGGTAAAGAAAGAACAAATTTTCATTTGATGAATGAAAAGCTTTTAGAAAAATACTTGGAAGAAAAACTTACACGAAAATTGATTCACGAAATTTCTCATCCCGGGACTGCGGAGGAAAATTATTATGTTTAAAAAGTACGTATATTAACGAAACTTTTATAACAGCGACTGCTTTGAAAGGAAGGGAGGCAACCAAATATTCATTCAATGAATTTTAAGATTTAAAAAAACCGCTGAGGTTAAAACTAAACGCCACAATTCAATAACAAAATTTCTCATCCCGGTACTGCGGATGAAAAATTTTATGTTTGATAGAAATACTTTTGAATACGAAAGTTTTCCCAATAACTGCCGTTTGGAAATGAAAAGAGTAACACAAATTTACAATTAAAACTAACAGTCTTTTTAAAAAACCCTCGGGGGAACAACAAAACGAGTCGCTTGAATCACGAAATTTCTCATCCCATGACTGCGGCTGGAAAACTTTATGTTTTCAAAAAATACGTTTAATGATACCATTTTCTCAAAAACGACCGTTTTGAATGGTAAAGAAAGAACAAATTTTCATTTGATGAATGAAAAGCTTTTAAAAAAGCACTTGGAAGAAAAATTTAGACAAGAATTGATTCGCGGAATTTTTTATCCCGGGACTGCGGAGGAAAATTATTATGTTTAAAAAATAAGTATATTAACGAAACTTTTATAACAGCGACTGCCTTTAAAGGAAGAGAGGCGACAAAATATTCATTCAATGAATTTTAAGCTTTAAAAAACCGCTGAGGTAAAAACTAAACGCCACAATTGAATCACAAAATTTCTCATCCTGGTACTGCGGATGAAAAATTTTGTTTGCAAGAAAAACGTATGAATACGAAAATTTTCCCTATAACTGCCGTTTGGAAATGAAAAGAGTCACACAAATTTACAATTAAAACTAACAGTCTTTTTAAAAAACCCTCGGGGGAACAACTAAACGAGTCGCTTGAATCACGAAATTTCTCATCCCGGGACTGCGGCTGGAAAAATTAATGCTTGCAAAAAATACGTATAAATGATACCATTATCTCAAAAACGACCGTTTTGAATGGTAAAGAAAGAACAAATTTTCATTTGATGAATGAAAAGCTTTTAAAAAAGCCCTTGGAAGAAAAATTTAGACAAGAATTGATTCGCGAAATTTTTAATCCCGGGACTGCGGAGGAAAATTATTATGTTTAAAAAATAAGTATATTAACGAAACTTTTATAACAGCGACTGCCTTTAAAGGAAGAGAGGCGACAAAATATTCATTCAATGAATTTTAAACTTTAAAAAACCGCTGAGGTAAAAACTAAACGCCACAATTGAATCACAAAATTTCTCATCCCGATACTGCGGATGAAAAATTTTGTTTGCAAGAAAAACGTATGAATACGAAAATTTTCCCAATAACTGCCGTTGGGAAATGAAAAGAGTCACACAAATTTACAGTTAAAACTAATAGCCTTTCAAAAAAACCTTCGGGGGAACAACGAAACGAGTCGCTTGAATCAAGAAATTTCTCATCCCGGGACTGCGGCTGGAAATTATTATGCTTGCAAGAAATACGTATAAATGATACCATTTTCTCAAAAACGTGCGTTTTGAATGGTAAAGAAAGACCAAATTTTCATTTGATGAATGAAAAGCTTTAAAAAAAGCACTTGGAAGAAAAACACGAAAATTGATTCGCGATATTTTTCATCCCGAGACTGGGAAGGAAAATTATTATGTTTAAAAAATAAGTATATAAACGAAACTTTCATATCAGCGACTGCCCTTAAAGGAAGAGAGGCGACCAAATATCCATTCAATGAATTTTAAGCTTTAAAAAACCGCTGAGGTAAAAACTAAACGCCACAATTGAATCACAAAATTTCTCATCCCGGTACTGCGGATGAAAATTTTGTTTGCAAGAAATATGTTTGAATACAAAAGTTTTCCCAATAACTGCCGTTTGGAAAGGAAAAAAAACACAAATTTACAATTAAAACTAACAGGCTTTCAAAAAAACCCTCGGGGGAACAACTAAACGAGTCGCTTGAATCACGAAATTTCTTATCCCGGGACTGCGGCTAGGAAACGTTATGCTTGCAAGAAATACGTATAAATGATACCATTTTCTCAAAAACGACCGTTTTGAATGGTAAAGATAGAACAAATTTTCATTTGATGAATGAAAAGCTTTTAAAAAAGCACTTGGAAGAAAAATTTAGACAAGAATTGATTCGCGAAATTTTTCATCCCGGGACTGCGGAGGAAAATTATTATGTTTAAAAAATAAGTATATTAACGAAACTTTTATAACAGCGACTGCCTTTAAGGAAGAGAGGCGACAAAATATTCATTCAATGAATTTTAAGCTTTAAAAAACCGCTGAGGTAAAAACTAAACGCCACAATTGATTCACAAAATTTCTCATCCCGGTACTGCGGATAAAAAATTTTGTTTGCAAGAAAAACGTATGAATACGAAAATTTTCCCAATAACTGCCGTTTGGAAATGAAAAGAGTCACACAAATTTACAATTAAAACTAACAGTCTTTATAAAAAACCCTCGGGGGAACAACTAAACGAGTCGCTTGAATCACGAAATTTCTCATCCCGGGACTGCGGCTGGAAAACTTTATGCTTGCAAAAAATACGTATAAATGATACCATTTTCTCAAAAACGACCGTTTTGAATGGTATAGAAAGAACAAATTTTCATTTGATGAATGAAAAGCTTTTAAAAAAGCACTTCGAAGAAAAATTTAGACAAGAATTGATTCGCGAAATTTTTCATCCCGGGACTGCGGAGGAAAATTATTATGTTTAAAAAATAAGTATATTAACGAAACTTTTATAACAGCGACTGCCTTTAAAGGAAGAGAGGCCACAAAATATTCATTCAATGAATTTTAAGCTTTAAAAAACCGCTGAGGTAAAACTAAACGCCAGAATTGAATCACAAAATTTCTCATCCCGGTACTGTGGATGAAAAATTTTGTTTGCTAGAAATAAGTTTGAATACGAAAATTTTCTGAATAACTGCCGTTTGGAAATGAAAAGAGTCAAACAAATTTACAATTAAAACTAACAGGCTTCCAAAAAAACCCTCGGGGGAACAACGAAACGAGTCGCTTGAATCACGAAATTTCTCATCCCGGGACTGCGGCTGGAAAACGTTATGCTTGCAAGAAATACGTATAAATGATACCATTTTCTCAAAAACGACCGTTTTGAAAGGTAAAGAAAGAAACAAATTTTCATTTGATGAATGAAGAGCCTTTAAAATAGCACTTGGAAGAAAAACTTACACGAAAATTGTTTCGCGAAATTACTCATCCCGGGACTGCGGAGGAAAATTATTATGTTTAAAAAATACGTATATTAACGAAACTTTTATAAAAGCGAGTGCTTTGAAAGGAAGAAAGGCGACCAAATATTCATTCAATGAATTTTAAGCTTCAAAAAAACCGCTGAGGTTAAAACTAAACGCTACAATTCAATCACAAAATTTCTCATCCCGGTACTGCGGATGAAAAATTTTATGTTTGATAGAAATACTTTTGAATACGAAAGTTTTCCCAATAACTGCCGTTTGGAAATGAAAAGAGTAACACAAATTTACAATTAAAACTAACAGTCTTTTTAAACAACCCTCGGGGGAACAACAAAACGAGTCGCTTGAATCACGAAATTTCTCATCCCGGGACTGCGGCTGGAAAACTTTATGCTTTCAAAAAATACGTTTAATGATACCATTTTCTCAAAAACGACCGTTTTGAATGGTAAAGAAAGAACAAATTTTCATTTGATGAATGAAAAGCTTTTAAAAAAGCACTTGGAAGAAAAATTTAGACAAGAATTGATTCGCGGAATTTTTTATCCCGGGACTGCGGAGGAAAATTATTATGTTTAAAAAATAAGTATATTAACGAAACTTTTATAACAGCGACTGCCTTTAAAGGAAGAGAGGCGACAAAATATTCATTCAATGAATTTTAAGCTTTAAAAAACCGCTGAGGTAAAAACTAAACGCCACAATTGAATCACAAAATTTCTCATCCTGGTACTGCGGATGAAAAATTTTGTTTACAAGGAATACGTATGAATACGAAAATTTTCCCAATAACTGCCGTTTGGAAATGAAAAGAGTCACACAAATTTACAACTAAAACTAACAGTCTTTTTAAAAAACCCTCGGGGGAACAACTAAACGAGTCGCTTGAATCACGAAATTTCTCATCCCGGGACTGCGGCTGGAAAACTTAATGCTTGCAAAAAATACGTATAAATGATACCATTATCTCAAAAACGACCGTTTTGAATGGTAAAGAAAGAACAAATTTTCATTTGATGAATGAAAAGCTTTTAAAAAAGCACTTGGAAGAAAAATTTAGACAAGAATTGATTCGCGAAATTTTTAATCCCGGGACTGCGGAGGAAAATTATTATGTTTAAAAAATAAGTATATTAACGAAACTTTTATAACAGCGACTGCCTTTAAAGGAAGAGAGGCGACAAAATATTCATTCAATGAATTTTAAACTTTAAAAAACCGCTGAGGTAAAAACTAAACGCCACAATTGAATCACAAAATTTCTCATCCCGGTACTGCGGATGAAAAATTTTGTTTGCAAGAAAAACGTATGAATACGAAAATTTTCCCAATAACTGCCGTTGGGAAATGAAAAGAGTCACACAAATTTACAGTTAAAACTAATAGCCTTTCAAAAAAACCTTCGGGGGAACAACGAAACGAGTCGCTTGAATCAAGAAATTTCTCATCCCAGGACTGCGGCTGGAAAATATTATGCTTGCAAGAAATACGTATAAATGATACCATTTTCTCAAAAACGTGCGTTTTGAATGGTAAAGAAAGACCAAATTTTCATTTGATGAATGAAAAGCTTTTAAAAAAGCACTTGGAAGAAAAACACGAAAATTGATTCGCGATATTTTTCATCCCGAGACTGCGGAGGAAAATTATTATGTTTAAAAAATAAGTATATAAACGAAACTTTCATATCAGCGACTGCCCTTAAAGGAAGAGAGGCGACCAAATATCCATTCAATAAATTTTAAGCTTTAAAAAACCGCTGAGGTAAAAACTAAACGCCACAATTGAATCACAAAATTTCTCATCCCGGTACTGCGGATGAAAATTGTTTGCAAGAAATATGTTTGAATACAAAAGTTTTCCCAATAACTGCCGTTTGGAAAGGAAAAAAAACACAAATTTACAATTAAAACTAACAGGCTTTCAAAAAAACCCTCGGGGGAACAACTAAACGAGTCGCTTGAATCACGAAATTTCTTATCCCGGGACTGCGGCTAGGAAACGTTATGCTTGCAAGAATACGTATAAATGATACCATTTTCTCAAAAACGACCGTTTTGAATGGTAAAGATAGAACAAATTTTCATTTGATGAATGAAAAGCTTTTAAAAAAGCACTTGGATGAAAAATTTAGACAAGAATTGATTCGCGAAATTTTTCATCCCGGGACTGCGGAGGAAAATTATTATGTTTAAAAAATAAGTATATTAACGAAACTTTTATAACAGCGACTGCCTTTAAGGAAGAGAGGCGACAAAATATTCATTCAATGAATTTTAAGCTTTAAAAAACCGCTGAGGTAAAAACTAAACGCCACAATTGAATCACAAAATTTCTCATCCCGGTACTGCGGATGAAAAATTTTGTTTGGAAGAAAAACGTATGAATACGAAAATTTTCCCAATAACTGCCGTTTGGAAATGAAAAGAGTCACACAAATTTACAATTAAAACTAACAGTCTTTATAAAAAACCCTCGGGGGAACAACTAAACGAGTCGCTTGAATCACGAAATTTCTCATCCCGGGACTGCGGCTGGAAAAATTTATGCTTGCAAAAAATACGTATAAATGATACCATTTTCTCAAAAACGACCGTTTTGAATGGTATAGAAAGAACAAATTTTCATTTGATGAATGAAAAGCTTTTAAAAAAGCACTTCGAAGAAAAATTTAGACAAGAATTGATTCGCGAAATTTTTCATCTCGGGACTGCGGAGGAAAATTATTATGTTTAAAAAATAAGTATATTAACGAAATTTTTATAACAGCGACTGCCTTTAAAGGAAGAGAGGCCACAATATATTCATTCAATGAATTTTAAGCTTTAAAAAACCGCTGAGGTAAAACTAAACGCCAGAATTGAATCACAAAATTTCTCATCCCGGTACTGCGGATGAAAAATTTTGTTTGCTAGAAATAAGTTTGAATACGAAAATTTTCTGAATAACTGCCGTTTGGAAATGAAAAGAGTCAAACAAATTTACAATTAAAACTAACAGGCTTCCAAAAAAACCCTCGGGGGAACAACGAAACGAGTCGCTTGAATTACGAAATTTCTCTCCCGGGACTGCGGCTGGAAAACGTTATGCTTGCAAGAAATACGTATAAATGATACCATTTTCTCAAAAACGACCGTTTTGAAAGGTAAAGAAAGAAACAAATTTTCATTTGATGAATGAAGAGCCTTTAAAAAAGCACTTGGAAGAAAAACTTACACGAAAATTGTTTCGCGAAATTACTCATCCCGGGACTGCGGAGGAAAATTATCATGTTTAAAAAATACGTATATTAACGAAACTTTTATAATAGCGAGTGCTTTGAAAGGAAGAAAGGCGACCAAATATTCATTCAATGAATTTTAAGCTTCAAAAAAACCGCTGAGGTTAAAACTAAACGCTACAATTCAATCACAAAATTTCTCATCCCGGTACTGCGGATGAAAAATTTTATGTTTGATAGAAATACTTTTGAATACGAAAGTTTTCCCAATAACTGCCGTTTGGAAATGAAAAGAGTAACACAAATTTACAATTAAAACTAACAGTCTTTTTAAAAAACCCTCGGGGGAGCAACAAAATGAGTCGCTTGAATCACGAAATTTCTCATCCCGGGACTTCGGCTGGAAAAATTTATGCTTTCAAAAAATACGTTTAATGATACCATTTTCTCAAAAACGACCGTTTTGAATGGTAAAGAAAGAACAAATTTTCATTTGATGAATGAAAAGCTTTTAAAAAAGAACTTGGAAGAAAAATTTAGACAAGAATTGATTCGCGAAATTTTTCATCCCGGGACTGCGGAGAAAAATTATTATGTTAAAAAAATAAGTATATTAACGAAACTTTTATAACAGCGACTGCCTTTAAAGGAAGAGGGGCGACAAAATATTCATTCAAAGAATTTTAAGCTTTAAAAAACCGCTGAGGTAAAAACTAAACGCCACAATTGAATCACAAAATTTCTCATCCCGGTACTGCGGATGAAAAATTTTGTTTGCAAGAAAAACGTATGAATACGAAAATTTTCCCAATAACTGCCGTTGGGAAATGAGAAGAGTCACACAAATTTACAGTTAAAACTAATAGGCTTTCAAAAAAACCTTCAAGGGAACAACGAAACGAGTCGCTTGATTCAAGAAATTTCTCATCCCGGGACTGCGGCTGGAAAATATTATGCTTGCAAGAAATACGTATAAATGATACCATTTTCTCAAAAACGTGCGTTTTGAATGGTAAAGAAAGACCAAATTTTCATTTGATGAATGAAAAGCTTTTAAAAAAGCACTTGGAAGAAAAACACGAAAATTGATTCGCGATATTTTTCATCCCGAGACTGCGGAGGAAAATTATTATGTTTAAAAAATAAGTATATAAACGAAACTTTCATATCAGCGACTGCCCTTAAAGGAAGAGAGGCGACCAAATATCCATTTAATGAATTTTAAGCTTTAAAAAACCGCTGAGGTTAAAACTAAACGCCACAATTGAATCACAAAATTTCTCATCCCGGTACTGCGGATGAAAATTTTGTTTGCAAGAAATACGTATGAATAGGAAAATTTTCTCAATAACTGCCGTTTGGAAGTGAAAAGAGTCACACAAATTTAGTTAAAACTAATAGGCTTTCAAAAAATACCTCGGGGGAACAACGAAACGAGTCGCTTGAATCAAGAAATTTCTCATCCCGGGACTGCGGCTGGAAATCGTTATGCTTGCAAGAAATACGTATAAATGATACCATTTTCTCAAAAACCACCGTTTTGAATGGTAAAGAAAGAACAAATTTTCATTTGATGAATGAAAAGCTTTTAGAAAAATACTTGGAAGAAAAGCTTACACGAAAATTGATTCACGAAATTTCTCATCCCGGGACTGCGGAGGAAAATTATTATGTTTAAAAAGTACGTATATTAACGAAACTTTTATAACAGCGACTGCTTTGAAAGGAAGGGAGGAACCCAAATATTCATTCAATGAATTTTAAGATTTAAAAACCGCTGAGGTAAAAACTAAACGCCACAATTCAATCACAAAATTTCTCATCCCGGTACTGCGGATGAAAAATTTTATGTTTGCAAGAAATACCTTTGAATACGAAAGTTTTCCCAATAACTGCCGTTTGGAAATGAAAAGAGTAACACAAATTTACAATTAAAACTAACAGTCTTTATAAAAAACCCTCGGGGGAACAACTAAACGAGTCGCTTGAATCACGAAATTTCTCATCCCGGGACTGCGGCTGGAAAACTTTATGCTTGCAAAAAATACGTATAAATGATACCATTTTCTCAAAAACGACCGTTTTGAATGGTATAGAAAGAACAAATTTTCATTTGTGAATGAAAAGCTTTTAAAAAAGCACTTCGAAGAAAAATTTAGACAAGAATTAATTCGCGAAATTTTTCATCCCGGGACTGCGGAGGAAAATTATTATGTTTAAAAAATAAGTATATTAACGAAACTTTTATAACAGCGACTGCCTTTAAAGGAAGAGAGGCCACAAAATATTCATTCAATGAATTTTAAGCTTTAAAAAACCGCTGAGGTAAAACTAAACGCCAGAATTGAATCACAAAATTTCTCATCCCGGTACTGCGGATGAAAAATTTTGTTTGCAAAAAATAAGTTTGAATACGAAAATTTTCTGAATAACTGCCGTTTGGAAATGAAAAGAGTCAAACAAATTTACAATTAAAACTAACAGGCTTCCAAAAAAACCCTCGGGGGAACAACTAAACGAGTCGCTTGAATCACGAAATTTCTCATCCCGGGACTGCGGCTGGAAAACGTTATGCTTGCAAGAAATACGTATAAATGATACCATTTTCTCAAAAACGACCGTTTTGAAAGGTAAAGAAAGGAACAAATTTTCATTTGATGAATGAAGAGCCTTAAAAAAAGCACTTGGAAGAAAAACTTACACGAAAATTGATTCGCGAAATTACTCATCCCGGGACTGCGGAGGAAAATTATTATGTTTAAAAAATACGTATATTAACGAAACTTTTATAATAGCGAGTGCTTTGAAAGGAAGAAAGGCAACCAAATATTCATTCAATGAATTTTAAGCTTCAAAAAAACCGCTGAGGTTAAAACTAAACGCCACAATTCAATCACAAAATTTCTCATCCCGGTACTGCGGATGAAAAATTTTATGTTTGATAGAAATACTTTTGAATACGAAAGTTTTCCCAATAACTGCCGTTTGGAAATAAAAAGAGTAACACAAATTTACAATTAAAACTAACAGTCTTTTTAAAAAACCCTCGGGGGAACAACAAAACGAGTCGCTTGAATCACGAAATTTCTCATCCCGGGACTTCGGCTGGAAAACTTTATGCTTTCAAAAAATACGTTTAATGATACCATTTTCTCAAAAACGACCGTTTTGAATGGTAAAGAAAGAACAAATTTTCATTTGATGAATAAAAAGCTTTTAAAAAAGCACTTGGAAGAAAAATTTAGACAAGAATTGATTCGCGAAATTTTTCATCCCGGGACTGCGGAGGAAAATTATTATGTTTAAAAAATAAGTATATTAACGAAACTTTTATAACAGCGACTGCACTTAAAGGAAGAGAGGCGACCAAATATCCATTCAATGAATTTTAAGCTTTAAAAAACCGCTGAGGTAAAAACTAAACGCCACAATTGAATCACAAAATTTCTCATCCCGGTACTGCGGATGAAAATTGTTTGCAAGAAATATGTTTGAATACAAAAGTTTTCCCAATAACTGCCGTTTGGAAAGGAAAAAAACACAAATTTACAATTAAAACTAACAGGCTTTCAAAAAAACCCTCGGGGGAACAACTAAACGAGTCGCTTGAATCACGAAATTTCTTATCCCGGGACTGCGGCTAGGAAACGTTATGCTTGCAAGAATACGTATAAATGATACCATTTTCTCAAAAACGACCGTTTTGAATGGTAAAGATAGAACAAATTTTCATTTGATGAATGAAAAGCTTTTAAAAAAGCACTTGGAAGAAAAATTTAGACAAGAATTGATTCGCGAAATTTTTCATCCCGGGACTGCGGAGGAAAATTATTATGTTTAAAAAATAAGTATATTAACGAAACTTTTATAACAGCGACTGCCTTTAAGGAAGAGAGGCGACAAAATATTCATTCAATGAATTTTAAGCTTTAAAAAACCGCTGAGGTAAAAACTAAACGCCACAATTGAATCACAAAATTTCTCATCCCGGTACTGCGGATGAAAAATTTTGTTTGCAAGAAAAACGTATGAATACGAAAATTTTCCCAATAACTGCCGTTTGGAAATGAAAAGAGTCACACAAATTTACAATTAAAACTAACAGTCTTTATAAAAAACCCTCGGGGGAACAACTAAACGAGTCGCTTGAATCACGAAATTTCTCATCCCGGGACTGCGGCTGGAAAACGTTATGCTTGCAAGAAATACGTATAAATGATACCATTTTCTCAAAAACGACCGTTTTGAAAGGTAAAGAAAGAAACAAATTTTCATTTGATGAATGAAGAGCCTTTAAAAAAGCACTTGGAAGAAAAACTTACACGAAAATTGTTTCGCGAAATTACTCATCCCGGGACTGCGGAGGAAAATTATTATGTTTAAAAAATACGTATATTAACGAAACTTTTATAATAGCGAGTGCTTTGAAAGGAAGAAAGGCGACCAAATATTCATTCAATGAATTTTAAGCTTCAAAAAAACCGCTGAGGTTAAAACTAAACGCTACAATTCAATCACAAAATATCTCATCCCGGTACTGCGGATGAAAAATTTTATGTTTGATAGAAATACTTTTGAATACGAAAGTTTTCCCAATAACTGCCGTTTGGAAATGAAAAGAGTAACACAAATTTACAATTAAAACTAACAGTCTTTTTAAAAAACCCTCGGGGGAGCAACAAAATGAGTCGCTTGAATCACGAAATTTCTCATCCCGGGACTTCGGCTGGAAAAATTTATGCTTTCAAAAAATACGTTTAATGATACCATTTTCTCAAAAACGACCGTTTTGAATGGTAAAGAAAGAACAAATTTTCATTTGATGAATGAAAAGCTTTTAAAAAAGAACTTGGAAGAAAAATTTAGACAAGAATTGATTCGCGAAATTTTTCATCCCGGGACTGCGGAGGAAAATTATTATGTTAAAAAAATAAGTATATTAACGAAACTTTTATAACAGCGACTGCCTTTAAAGGAAGAGGGGCGACAAAATATTCATTCAATGAATTTTAAGCTTTAAAAAACCGCTGAGGTAAAAACTAAACGCCACAATTGAATCACAAAATTTCTCATCCCGGTACTGCGGATGAAAAATTTTGTTTGCAAGAAAAACGTATGAATACGAAAATTTTCCCAATAACTGCCGTTGGGAAATGAGAAGAGTCACACAAATTTACAGTTAAAACTAATAGGCTTTCAAAAAAACCTTCAAGGGAACAACGAAACGAGTCGCTTGATTCAAGAAATTTCTCATCCCGGGACTGCGGCTGGAAAATATTATGCTTGCAAGAAATACGTATAAATGATACCATTTTCTCAAAAACGTGCGTTTTGAATGGTAAAGAAAGACCAAATTTTCATTTGATGAATGAAAAGCTTTTAAAAAAGCACTTGGAAGAAAAACACGAAAATTGATTCGCGATATTTTTCATCCCGAGACTGCGGAGGAAAATTATTATGTTTAAAAAATAAGTATATAAACGAAACTTTCATATCAGCGACTGCCCTTAAAGGAAGAGAGGCGACCAAATATCCATTTAATGAATTTTAAGCTTTAAAAAACCGCTGAGGTTAAAACTAAACGCCACAATTGAATCACAAAATTTCTCATCCCGGTACTGCGGATGAAATTTTTGTTTGCAAGAAATACGTATGAATACGAAAATTTTCTCAATAACTGCCGTTTGGAAGTGAAAAGAGTCACACAAATTTAGTTAAAACTAATAGGCTTTCAAAAAATACCTCGGGGGAACAACGAAACGAGTCGCTTGAATCAAGAAATTTCTCATCCCGGGACTGCGGCTGGAAATCGTTATGCTTGCAAGAAATACGTATAAATGATACCATTTTCTCAAAAACCACCGTTTTGAATGGTAAAGAAAGAACAAATTTTCATTTGATGAATGAAAAGCTTTTAGAAAAATACTTGGAAGAAAAACTTACACGAAAATTGATTCACGAAATTTCTCATCCCGGGACTGCGGAGGAAAATTATTATGTTTAAAAAGTACGTATATTAACGAAACTTTTATAACAGCGACTGCTTTGAAAGGAAGGGAGGCAACCAAATATTGATAAAATGAATTTTAAGATTTAAAAACCGCTGAGGTAAAAACTAAACGCCACAATTCAATCACAAAATTTCTCATCCCGGTACTGCGGATGAAAAATTTTATGTTTGCAAGAAATACCTTTGAATACGAAAGTTTTCCCAATAACTGCCGTTTGGAAATGAAAAGAGTAACACAAATTTACAATTAAAACTAACAGTCTTTATAAAAAACCCTCGGGGGAACAACTAAACGAGTCGCTTGAATCACGAAATTTCTCATCCCGGGACTGCGGCTGGAAAACTTTATGCTTGCAAAAAATACGTATAAATGATACCATTTTCTCAAAAACGACCGTTTTGAATGGTATAGAAAGAACAAATTTTCATTTGTGAATGAAAAGCTTTTAAAAAAGCACTTCGAAGAAAAATTTAGACAAGAATTGATTCGCGAAATTTTTCATCCCGGGACTGCGGAGGAAAATTATTATGTTTAAAAAATAAGTATATTAACGAAACTTTTATAACAGCGACTGCCTTTAAAGGAAGAGAGGCCACAAAATATTCATTCAATGAATTTTAAGCTTTAAAAAACCGCTGAGGTAAAACTAAACGCCAGAATTGAATCACAAAATTTCTCATCCCGGTACTGCGGATGAAAAATTTTGTTTGCAAAAAATAAGTTTGAATACGAAAATTTTCTGAATAACTGCCGTTTGGAAATGAAAAGAGTCAAACAAATTTACAATTAAAACTAACAGGCTTCCAAAAAAACCCTCGGGGGAACAACTAAACGAGTCGCTTGAATCACGAAATTTCTCATCCCGGGACTGCGGCTGGAAAACGTTATGCTTGCAAGAAATACGTATAAATGATACCATTTTCTCAAAAACGACCGTTTTGAAAGGTAAAGAAAGGAACAAATTTTCATTTGATGAATGAAGAGCCTTAAAAAAAGCACTTGGAAGAAAAACTTACACGAAAATTGATTCGCGAAATTACTCATCCCGGGACTGCGGAGGAAAATTATTATGTTTAAAAAATACGTATATTAACGAAACTTTTATAATAGCGAGTGCTTTGAAAGGAAGAAAGGCAACCAAATATTCATTCAATGAATTTTAAGCTTCAAAAAAACCGCTGAGGTTAAAACTAAACGCCACAATTCAATCACAAAATTTCTCATCCCGGTACTGCGGATGAAAAATTTTATGTTTGATAGAAATACTTTTGAATACGAAAGTTTTCCCAATAACTGCCGTTTGGAAATAAAAAGAGTAACACAAATTTACAATTAAAACTAACAGTCTTTTTAAAAAACCCTCGGGGGAACAACAAAACGAGTCGCTTGAATCACGAAATTTCTCATCCCGGGACTTCGGCTGGAAAACTTTATGCTTTCAAAAAATACGTTTAATGATACCATTTTCTCAAAAACGACCGTTTTGAATGGTAAAGAAAGAACAAATTTTCATTTGATGAATAAAAAGCTTTTAAAAAAGCACTTGGAAGAAAAATTTAGACAAGAATTGATTCGCGAAATTTTTCATCCCGGGACTGCGGAGGAAAATTATTATGTTTAAAAAATAAGTATATTAACGAAACTTTTATAACAGCGACTGCCCTTAAAGGAAGAGAGGCGACCAAATATCCATTCAATGAATTTTAAGCTTTAAAAAACCGCTGAGGTAAAAACTAAACGCCACAATTGAATCACAAAATTTCTCATCCCGGTACTGCGGATGAAAATTGTTTGCAAGAAATATGTTTGAATACAAAAGTTTTCCCAATAACTGCCGTTTGGAAAGGAAAAAAAACACAAATTTACAATTAAAACTAACAGGCTTTCAAAAAAACCCTCGGGGGAACAACTAAACGAGTCGCTTGAATCACGAAATTTCTTATCCCGGGACTGCGGCTAGGAAACGTTATGCTTGCAAGAATACGTATAAATGATACGTATTCATACGTATCATAATACGTATAAATGATACGTTCATTTTCTCAAAAACGACCGTTTTGAATGGTAAAGATAGAACAAATTTTCATTTGATGAATGAAAAGCTTTTAAAAAAGCACTTGGAAGAAAAATTTAGACAAGAATTGATTCGCGAAATTTTTCATCCCGGGACTGCGGAGGAAAATTATTATGTTTAAAAAATAAGTATATTAACGAAACTTTTATAACAGCGACTTCCTTTAAGGAAGAGAGGCGACAAAATATTCATTCAATGAATTTTAAGCTTTAAAAAACCGCTGAGGTAAAAACTAAACGCCACAATTGAATCACAAAATTTCTCATCCCGGTACTGCGGATGAAAAATTTTGTTTGCAAGAAAAACGTATGAATACGAAAATTTTCCCAATAACTGCCGTTTGGAAATGAAAAGAGTCACACAAATTTACAATTAAAACTAACAGTCTTTATAAAAAACCCTCGGGGGAACAACTAAACGAGTCGCTTGAATCACGAAATTTCTCATCCCGGGACTGCGGCTGGAAAACGTTATGCTTGCAAGAAATACGTATAAATGATACCATTTTCTCAAAAACGACCGTTTTGAAAGGTAAAGAAAGAAACAAATTTTCATTTGATGAATGAAGAGCCTTTAAAAAAGCACTTGGAAGAAAAACTTACACGAAAATTGTTTCGCGAAATTACTCATCCCGGGACTGCGGAGGAAAATTATTATGTTTAAAAAATACGTATATTAACGAAACTTTTATAAAAGCGAGTGCTTTGAAAGGAAGAAAGGCGACCAAATATTCATTCAATGAATTTTAAGCTTCAAAAAAACCGCTGAGGTTAAAACTAAACGCTACAATTCAATCACAAAATATCTCATCCCGGTACTGCGGATGAAAAATTTTATGTTTGATAGAAATACTTTTGAATACGAAAGTTTTCCCAATAACTGCCGTTTGGAAATGAAAAGAGTAACACAAATTTACAATTAAAACTAACAGTCTTTTTAAAAAACCCTCGGGGGAGCAACAAAATGAGTCGCTTGAATCACGAAATTTCTCATCCCGGGACTTCGGCTGGAAAAATTTATGCTTTCAAAAAATACGTTTAATGATACCATTTTCTCAAAAACGACCGTTTTGAATGGTAAAGAAAGAACAAATTTTCATTTGATGAATGAAAAGCTTTTAAAAAAGAACTTGGAAGAAAAATTTAGACAAGAATTGATTCGCGAAATTTTTCATCCCGGGACTGCGGAGGAAAATTATTATGTTTAAAAAATAAGTATATTAACGAAAGTTTTATAACAGCGACTGCCTTTAAAGGAAGAGAGGCGACAAAATATTCATTCAATGAATTTTAAGCTTTAAAAAACCGCTGAGGTAAAAACTAAACGCCATAATTGAATCACAAAATTTCTCATCCCGGTACTGCGGATGAAAAATTTTGTTTGCAAGAAAAACGTATGAATACGAAAATTTTCCCAATAACTGCCGTTGGGAAATGAGAAGAGTCACACAAATTTACAGTTAAAACTAATAGGCTTTCAAAAAAACCTTCGGGGGAACAACGAAACGAGTCGCTTGAATCACGAAATTTCTTATCCCGGGACTGCGGCTAGGAAACGTTATGCTTGCAAGAATACGTATAAATGATACCATTTTCTCAAAAACGACCGTTTTGAATGGTAAAGATAGAACAAATTTTCATTTGATGAATGAAAAGCTTTTAAAAAAGCACTTGGAAGAAAAATTTAGACAAGAATTGATTCGCGAAATTTTTCATCCCGGGACTGCGGAGGAAAATTATTATGTTTAAAAAATAAGTATATTAACGAAACTTTTATAACAGCGACTGCCTTTAAGGAAGAGAGACGACAAAATATTCATTCAATGAATTTTAAGCTTTAAAAAACCGCTGAGGTAAAAACTAAACGCCACAATTGAATCACAAAATTTCTCATCCCGGTACTGCGGATGAAAAATTTTGTTTGCAAGAAAAACGTATGAATACGAAAATTTTCCCAATAACTGCCGTTTGGAAATGAAAAGAGTCACACAAATTTACAATTAAAACTAACAGTCTTTATAAAAAACCCTCGGGGGAACAACTAAACGAGTCGCTTGAATCACGAAATTTCTCATCCCGGGACTGCGGCTGGAAAACGTTATGCTTGCAAGAAATACGTATAAATGATACCATTTTCTCAAAAACGACCGTTTTGAAAGGTAAAGAAAGAAACAAATTTTCATTTGATGAATGAAGAGCCTTTAAAAAAGCACTTGGAAGAAAAACTTACACGAAAATTGTTTCGCGAAATTACTCATCCCGGGACTGCGGAGGAAAATTATTATGTTTAAAAAATACGTATATTAACGAAACTTTTATAATAGCGAGTGCTTTGAAAGGAAGAAAGGCGACCAAATATTCATTCAATGAATTTTAAGCTTCAAAAAAACCGCTGAGGTTAAAACTAAACGCTACAATTCAATCACAAAATATCTCATCCCGGTACTGCGGATGAAAAATTTTATGTTTGATAGAAATACTTTTGAATACGAAAGTTTTCCCAATAACTGCCGTTTGGAAATGAAAAGAGTAACACAAATTTACAATTAAAACTAACAGTCTTTTTAAAAAACCCTCGGGGGAGCAACAAAATGAGTCGCTTGAATCACGAAATTTCTCATCCCGGGACTTCGGCTGGAAAAATTTATGCTTTCAAAAAATACGTTTAATGATACCATTTTCTCAAAAACGACCGTTTTGAATGGTAAAGAAAGAACAAATTTTCATTTGATGAATGAAAAGCTTTTAAAAAAGAACTTGGAAGAAAAATTTAGACAAGAATTGATTCGCGAAATTTTTCATCCCGGGACTGCGGAGGAAAATTATTATGTTTAAAAAATAAGTATATTAACGAAAGTTTTATAACAGCGACTGCCTTTAAAGGAAGAGAGGCGACAAAATATTCATTCAATGAATTTTAAGCTTTAAAAAACCGCTGAGGTAAAAACTAAACGCCATAATTGAATCACAAAATTTCTCATCCCGGTACTGCGGATGAAAAATTTTGTTTGCAAGAAAAACGTATGAATACGAAAATTTTCCCAATAACTGCCGTTGGGAAATGAGAAGAGTCACACAAATTTACAGTTAAAACTAATAGGCTTTCAAAAAAACCTTCGGGGGAACAACGAAACGAGTCGCTTGAATCACGAAATTTCTTATCCCGGGACTGCGGCTAGGAAACGTTATGCTTGCAAGAATACGTATAAATGATACCATTTTCTCAAAAACGACCGTTTTGAATGGTAAAGATAGAACAAATTTTCATTTGATGAATGAAAAGCTTTTAAAAAAGCACTTGGAAGAAAAATTTAGACAAGAATTGATTCGCGAAATTTTTCATCCCGGGACTGCGGAGGAAAATTATTATGTTTAAAAAATAAGTATATTAACGAAACTTTTATAACAGCGACTGCCTTTAAGGAAGAGAGACGACAAAATATTCATTCAATGAATTTTAAGCTTTAAAAAACCGCTGAGGTAAAAACTAAACGCCACAATTGAATCACAAAATTTCTCATCCCGGTACTGCGGATGAAAAATTTTGTTTGCAAGAAAAACGTATGAATACGAAAATTTTCCCAATAACTGCCGTTTGGAAATGAAAAGAGTCACACAAATTTACAATTAAAACTAACAGTCTTTATAAAAAACCCTCGGGGGAACAACTAAACGAGTCGCTTGAATCACGAAATTTCTCATCCCGGGACTGCGGCTGGAAAACGTTATGCTTGCAAGAAATACGTATAAATGATACCATTTTCTCAAAAACGACCGTTTTGAAAGGTAAAGAAAGAAACAAATTTTCATTTGATGAATGAAGAGCCTTTAAAAAAGCACTTGGAAGAAAAACTTACACGAAAATTGTTTCGCGAAATTACTCATCCCGGGACTGCGGAGGAAAATTATTATGTTTAAAAAATACGTATATTAACGAAACTTTTATAATAGCGAGTGCTTTGAAAGGAAGAAAGGCGACCAAATATTCATTCAATGAATTTTAAGCTTCAAAAAAACCGCTGAGGTTAAAACTAAACGCTACAATTCAATCACAAAATATCTCATCCCGGTACTGCGGATGAAAAATTTTATGTTTGATAGAAATACTTTTGAATACGAAAGTTTTCCCAATAACTGCCGTTTGGAAATGAAAAGAGTAACACAAATTTACAATTAAAACTAACAGTCTTTTTAAAAAACCCTCGGGGGAGCAACAAAATGAGTCGCTTGAATCACGAAATTTCTCATCCCGGGACTTCGGCTGGAAAAATTTATGCTTTCAAAAAATACGTTTAATGATACCATTTTCTCAAAAACGACCGTTTTGAATGGTAAAGAAAGAACAAATTTTCATTTGATGAATGAAAAGCTTTTAAAAAAGAACTTGGAAGAAAAATTTAGACAAGAATTGATTCGCGAAATTTTTCATCCCGGGACTGCGGAGGAAAATTATTATGTTTAAAAAATACGTATATTAACGAAACTTTTATAATAGCGAGTGCTTTGAAAGGAAGAAAGGCAACCAAATATTCATTCAATGAATTTTAAGCTTCAAAAAAACCGCTGAGGTTAAAACTAAACGCCACAATTCAATCACAAAATTTCTCATCCCGGTACTGCGGATGAAAAATTTTATGTTTGATAGAAATACTTTTGAATACGAAAGTTTTCCCAATAACTGCCGTTTGGAAATAAAAAGAGTAACACAAATTTACAATTAAAACTAACAGTCTTTTTAAAAAACCCTCGGGGGAACAACAAAACGAGTCGCTTGAATCACGAAATTTCTCATCCCGGGACTTCGGCTGGAAAACTTTATGCTTTCAAAAAATACGTTTAATGATACCATTTTCTCAAAAACGACCGTTTTGAATGGTAAAGAAAGAACAAATTGTCATTTGATGAATAAAAAGCTTTTAAAAAAGCACTTGGAAGAAAAATTTAGACAAGAATTGATTCGCGAAATTTTTCATCCCGGGACTGCGGAGGAAAATTATTATGTTTAAAAAATAAGTATATTAACGAAACTTTTATAACAGCGACTGCCCTTAAAGGAAGAGAGGCGACCAAATATCCATTCAATGAATTTTAAGCTTTAAAAAACCGCTGAGGTAAAAACTAAACGCCACAATTGAATCACAAAATTTCTCATCCCGGTACTGCGGATGAAAATTGTTTGCAAGAAATATGTTTGAATACAAAAGTTTTCCCAATAACTGCCGTTTGGAAAGGAAAAAAAACACAAATTTACAATTAAAACTAACAGGCTTTCAAAAAAACCCTCGGGGGAACAACTAAACGAGTCGCTTGAATCACGAAATTTCTTATCCCGGGACTGCGGCTAGGAAACGTTATGCTTGCAAGAATACGTATAAATGATACCATTTTCTCAAAAACGACCGTTTTGAATGGTAAAGATAGAACAAATTTTCATTTGATGAATGAAAAGCTTTTAAAAAAGCACTTGGAAGAAAAATTTAGACAAGAATTGATTCGCGAAATTTTTCATCCCGGGACTGCGGAGGAAAATTATTATGTTTAAAAAATAAGTATATTAACGAAACTTTTATAACAGCGACTGCCTTTAAGGAAGAGAGGCGACAAAATATTCATTCAATGAATTTTAAGCTTTAAAAAACCGCTGAGGTAAAAACTAAACGCCACAATTGAATCACAAAATTTCTCATCCCGGTACTGCGGATGAAAAATTTTGTTTGCAAGAAAAACGTATGAATACGAAAATTTTCCCAATAACTGCCGTTTGGAAATGAAAAGAGTCACACAAATTTACAATTAAAACTAACAGTCTTTATAAAAAACCCTCGGGGGAACAACTAAACGAGTCGCTTGAATCACGAAATTTCTCATCCCGGGACTGCGGCTGGAAAACGTTATGCTTGCAAGAAATACGTATAAATGATACCATTTTCTCAAAAACGACCGTTTTGAAAGGTAAAGAAAGAAACAAATTTTCATTTGATGAATGAAGAGCCTTTAAAAAAGCACTTGGAAGAAAAACTTACACGAAAATTGTTTCGCGAAATTACTCATCCCGGGACTGCGGAGGAAAATTATTATGTTTAAAAAATACGTATATTAACGAAACTTTTATAATAGCGAGTGCTTTGAAAGGAAGAAAGGCGACCAAATATTCATTCAATGAATTTTAAGCTTCAAAAAAACCGCTGAGGTTAAAACTAAACGCTACAATTCAATCACAAAATATCTCATCCCGGTACTGCGGATGAAAAATTTTATGTTTGATAGAAATACTTTTGAATACGAAAGTTTTCCCAATAACTGCCGTTTGGAAATGAAAAGAGTAACACAAATTTACAATTAAAACTAACAGTCTTTTTAAAAAACCCTCGGGGGAGCAACAAAATGAGTCGCTTGAATCACGAAATTTCTCATCCCGGGACTTCGGCTGGAAAAATTTATGCTTTCAAAAAATACGTTTAATGATACCATTTTCTCAAAAACGACCGTTTTGAATGGTAAAGAAAGAACAAATTTTCATTTGATGAATGAAAAGCTTTTAAAAAAGAACTTGGAAGAAAAATTTAGACAAGAATTGATTCGCGAAATTTTTCATCCCGGGACTGCGGAGGAAAATTATTATGTTTAAAAAATAAGTATATAAACGAAACTTTCATATCAGCGACTGCCCTTAAAGGAAGAGAGGCGACCAAATATCCATTTAATGAATTTTAAGCTTTAAAAAACCGCTGAGGTAAAAACTAAACGCCACAATTGAATCACAAAATTTCTCATCCCGGTACTGCGGATGAAAATTTTGTTTGCAAGAAATACGTATGAATACGAAAATTTTCTCAATAACTGCCGTTTGGAAGTGAAAAGAGTCACACAAATTTAGTTAAAACTAATAGGCTTTCAAAAAAACCCTCGGGGGAACAACGAAACGAGTCGCTTGAATCAAGAAATTTCTCATCCCGGGACTGCGGCTGGAAAACGTTATGCTTGCAAGAAATACGTATAAATGATACCATTTTCTCAAAAACCACCGTTTTGAATGGTAAAGAAAGAACAAATTTTCATTTGATGAATGAAAAGCTTTTAGAAAAATACTTGGAAGAAAAACTTACACGAAAATTGATTCACGAAATTTCTCATCCCGGGACTGCGGAGGAAAATTATTATGTTTAAAAAGTACGTATATTAACGAAACTTTTATAACAGCGACTGCTTTGAAAGGAAGGGAGGCAACCAAATATTCATTTAATGAATTTTAAGATTTAAAAACCGCTGAGGTAAAAACTAAACGCCACAATTCAATCACAAAATTTCTCATCCCGGTACTGCGGATGAAAAATTTTATGTTTGCAAGAAATACCTTTGAATACGAAAGTTTTCCCAATAACTGCCGTTTGGAAATGAAAAGAGTAACACAAATTTACAATTAAAACTAACAGTCTTTATAAAAAACCCTCGGGGGAACAACTAAACGAGTCGCTTGAATCACGAAATGTCTCATCCCGGGACTGCGGCTGGAAAACTTTATGCTTGCAAAAAATACGTATAAATGATACCATTTTCTCAAAAACGACCGTTTTGAATGGTATAGAAAGAACAAATTTTCATTTGTGAATGAAAAGCTTTTAAAAAAGCACTTCGAAGAAAAATTTAGACAAGAATTGATTCGCGAAATTTTTCATCCCGGGACTGCGGAAAAAAAATTATTATGTTTAAAAAATAAGTATATTAACGAAACTTTTATAACAGCGACTGCCTTTAAAGGAAGAGAGGCCACAAAATATTCATTCAATGAATTTTAAGCTTTAAAAAACCGCTGAGGTAAAACTAAACGCCAGAATTGAATCACAAAATTTCTCATCCCGGTACTGCGGATGAAAAATTTTGTTTGCAAAAAATAAGTTTGAATACGAAAATTTTCTGAATAACTGCCGTTTGGAAATGAAAAGAGTCAAACAAATTTACAATTAAAACTAACAGGCTTCCAAAAAAACCCTCGGGGGAACAACTAAACGAGTCGCTTGAATCACGAAATTTCTCATCCCGGGACTGCGGCTGGAAAACGTTATGCTTGCAAGAAATACGTATAAATGATACCATTTTCTCAAAAACGACCGTTTTGAAAGGTAAAGAAAGGAACAAATTTTCATTTGATGAATGAAGAGCCTTAAAAAAAGCACTTGGAAGAAAAACTTACACGAAAATTGATTCGCGAAATTACTCATACCGGGACTGCGGAGGAAAATTATTATGTTTAAAAAATACGTCTATTAACGAAACTTTTATAATAGCGAGTGCTTTGAAAGGAAGAAAGGCAACCAAATATTAATTCAATGAATTTTAAGCTTCAAAAAAACCGCTGAGGTTAAAACTAAACGCCACAATTCAATCACAAAATTTCTCATCCCGGTACTGCGGATGAAAAATTTTATGTTTGATAGAAATACTTTTGAATACGAAAGTTTTACCAATAACTGCCGTTTGGAAATAAAAAGAGTAACACAAATTTACAATTAAAACTAACAGTCTTTTTAAAAAACCCTCGGGGGAACAACAAAACGAGTCGCTTGAATCACGAAATTTCTCATCCCGGGACTTCGGCTGGAAAACTTTATGCTTTCAAAAAATACGTTTAATGATACCATTTTCTCAAAAACGACCGTTTTGAATGGTAAAGAGAGAACAAATTTTCATTTGATGAATAAAAAGCTTTTAAAAAAGCACTTGGAAGAAAAATTTAGACAAGAATTGATTCGCGAAATTTTTCATCCCGGGACTGCGGAGGAAAATTATTATGTTTAAAAAATAAGTATATTAACGAAACTTTTATAACAGCGACTGCCCTTAAAGGAAGAGAGGCGACCAAATATCTATTCAATGAATTTTAAGCTTTAAAAAACCGCTGAGGTAAAAACTAAACGCCACAATTGAATCACAAAATTTCTCATCCCGGTACTGCGGATGAAAATTGTTTGCAAGAAATATGTTTGAATACAAAAGTTTTCCCAATAACTGCCGTTTGGAAAGGAAAAAAAACACAAATTTACAATTAAAACTAACAGGCTTTCAAAAAAACCCTCGGGGGAACAACTAAACGAGTCGCTTGAATCACGAAATTTCTTATCCCGGGACTGCGGCTAGGAAACGTTATGCTTGCAAGAATACGTATAAATGATACCATTTTCTCAAAAACGACCGTTTTGAATGGTAAAGATAGAACAAATTTTCATTTGATGAATGAAAAGCTTTTAAAAAAGCACTTGGAAGAAAAATTTAGACAAGAATTGATTCGCGAAATTTTTCATCCCGGGACTGCGGAGGAAAATTATTATGTTTAAAAAATAAGTATATTAACGAAACTTTTATAACAGCGACTGCCTTTAAGGAAGAGAGGCGACAAAATATTCATTCAATGAATTTTAAGCTTTAAAAAACCGCTGAGGTAAAAACTAAACGCCACAATTGAATCACAAAATTTCTCATCCCGGTACTGCGGATGAAAAATTTTGTTTGCAAGAAAAACGTATGAATACGAAAATTTTCCCAATAACTGCCGTTTGGAAATGAAAAGTGTCACACAAATTTACAATTAAAACTAACAGTCTTTATAAAAAACCCTCGGGGGAACAACTAAACGAGTCGCTTGAATCACGAAATTTCTCATCCCGGGACTGCGGCTGGAAAACGTTATGCTTGCAAGAAATACGTATAAATGATACCATTTTCTCAAAAACGACCGTTTTGAAAGGTAAAGAAAGAAACAAATTTTCATTTGATGAATGAAGAGCCTTTAAAAAAGCACTTGGAAGAAAAACTTACACGAAAATTGTTTCGCGAAATTACTCATCCCGGGACTGCGGAGGAAAATTATTATGTTTAAAAAATACGTATATTAACGAAACTTTTATAATAGCGAGTGCTTTGAAAGGAAGAAAGGCGACCAAATATTCATTCAATGAATTTTAAGCTTCAAAAAAACCGCTGAGGTTAAAACTAAACGCTACAATTCAATCACAAAATATCTCATCCCGGTACTGCGGATGAAAAATTTTATGTTTGATAGAAATACTTTTGAATACGAAAGTTTTCCCAATAACTGCCGTTTGGAAATGAAAAGAGTAACACAAATTTACAATTAAACCTAACAGTCTTTTTAAAAAAACCCTCGGGGGAGCAACAAAATGAGTCGCTTGAATCACGAAATTTCTCATCCCGGGACTTCGGCTGGAAAAATTTATGCTTTCAAAAAATACGTTTAATGATACCATTTTCTCAAAAACGACCGTTTTGAATGGTAAAGAAAGAACAAATTTTCATTTGATGAATGAAAAGCTTTTAAAAAAGAACTTGGAAGAAAAATTTAGACAAGAATTGATTCGCGAAATTTTTCATCCCGGGACTGCGGAGGAAAATTATTATGTTTAAAAAATAAGTATATTAACGAAACTTTATAACAGCGACTGCCTTTAAAGGAAGAGAGGCGACAAAATATTCATTCAATGAATTTTAAGCTTTAAAAAACCGCTGAGGTAAAAACTAAACGCCACAATTGAATCACAAAATTTCTCATCCCGATACTGCGGATGAAAAATTTTGTTTGCAAGAAAAACGTATGAATACGAAAATTTTCCCAATAACTGCCGTTGGGAAATGAGAAGAGTCACACAAATTTACAGTTAAAACTAATAGGCTTTCAAAAAAACCTTCGGGGGAACAACGAAACGAGTCGCTTGAATCAAGAAATTTCTCATCCCGGGACTGCGGCTGGAAAATATTATGCTTGCAAGAAATACGTATAAATGATACCATTTTCTCAAAAACGTGCGTTTTCAATGGTAAAGAAAGACCAAATTTTCATTTGATGAATGAAAAGCTTTTAAAAAAGCACTTGGAAGAAAAACTTACACGAAAATTGTTTCGCGATATTTTTCATCCCGAGACTGCGGAGGAAAATTATTATGTTTAAAAAATAAGTATATAAACGAAACTGAGACTACCTGCGTGCCTGCTGTTACTTCTGTGTTTGTTCTTCCCTAGTGAAGTGTAGTTTAGTGTTAGCTTTAATTTTGTGAAATAGTTAGTTTATTTAGTTTTTGTGCTGTTTGTTATTAGTTTTTAATAGTTTGGTGGTATTCCTAGTGGGTACTCTTAGTGGCTTGCGGTGGTTTTTGTCCGTCGAATCTAATTGGTTATCGGTGAGTGTTTTATTTTCTTTACCATCTTTTTTCTTTCCTTTCTTTACTTACTTACAAAGCGTAACTTATTGATTGAGCTAAATTTAACTAACCCCTCTTAGAAATTTTAGCATAGTGTATACAGGTTAGCTTTTGTTGGGAACTCAGTAGTTTAATTAGGATGGCTTCATCTAGGTCCCCTGTTGCCATGCTCGAAGGCACTGGCGAATGCGCGGCTTTAAGGGCCCGTATCGTCATGCTGGAGAGAATGGTGCGGGAGCTTCGATCGGAGATCGCCGGCCGGAGGGCTCCCCTCGGGAGAGATGGTGCTCGGGGTGGGAATACGAAAACCCGCCACGCCCATATGGGTGCACGGATTCGTCCGAATGCTACACGTGGCTGGGCGATTAGAGACCTACCCCGTGTCCCATCTCCCAACGAGGGAGTGTCTCACGTCCGTAGGTCAGACGATTGGAGGGTTGTCTCTCGAGGCAAGGGGAAGGTAACGCTGCGGCGTGGATTGGACTCTGCGGAGGCAGATACCATCCCCGTCTCCAACAGGTACCAGGTGTTGTCGGATGACAGCACCTTACCTGCAGCCCCTACCCCTACTCCGAGGGCACTGCCTAGGGTAAGACGTCAGGAAACGGGAAGGGAGGGAATTGTAGTAATAGGTAGCTCGAATGTCCGTCGTGTGATGGTCCCATTGAGGGAAAGGGCGCGCCGCGTAGGCGCCGATCAACGGGTGACCGCCTGGTGTATACCAGGCGGAGGAGTCCCTCAGGTGACGAAGGCGATCGAGGCGGCGGTCAAAGGCACGAAGTGCTCTAGGCTGCAGGTCGTGGCCCATGTGGGCACCAACGACGTCACGGACCGTGGATCCGAGGAGGTCCTCCGTTCCCTTAGGGAACTGAGCTCCGAGGTGAAGCGCGTCCAGGGCGTCGAGGGGGTTCGGTTGGGACTAACGGTCTGCAGCATCGTTCCGAGGGAGGATCGCGGGTCTCTGGTTTGGAGCCGAGTGGAAGGCATAAACCAGAGACTATCGAGATTCTGCTCGGACATAGGAGCCTCCTTCGTCGACCTCAGACCAACCCTCCGATCTTGCAGGACTCCCCTTAACCGATCTGGGGTCCATTACACGGCGGAAGCGGCGAGTAAGGTAGCGGATAGGATACTCGACCACTGTAGGCCTTTTTTAGGATAGAGGGCAGGTCACTTAGTGGGTCAATAACATCTGGGGATAGCGCGTATAATATTATTAATAAAAATATAAAAGTCATTGACAACACTGGCATTGATTTAGAAAGACATGTGACACGCACTTCCCCACAAAGGCGTCCTAAATTACAGTCAGGCACAAATAAGGACGTTATTCAACATCAAAATAATTTAACTATACTTGTTATAAATTGCAGAAGCCTCAAGAACAAATCAGCAGATCTAGAACACATAATCCAAACTCATTCCGCTGATATAGTATTAGGCACAGAGAGTTGGCTGTGCAATGATATTAATGACCAAGAAATTTTCCCAATAGATTTCAAAGTTTACCGACACGATAGAGATACAAGACCCGGAGGAGGGGTTTTCGTGGCAGTTAAAAGTCATTTTGAAAGCAGGCAAGTTTCATTTGAAAATAATAACATAGAAAGTGTTTGGTGCACCTTACTACGGACCAATCAACCCAACATAAATTTATGCTCTTTCTACAGACCTCCAGACTCAGATTTGAAAACACTTCACACACTCAACGATCAAATTCACAAGTTTACACGTAAATATAATAACAGCATAAACATAATTGGTGGCGACTTTAACCTCCCAGGTATAGATTGGGACAGCAATATCGTTAAATCTGGGACCCGCGATCGCGAATCTTGCAATTCCATGATAAAATTGGTTCAAAGAAACTTCCTTCATCAAGCAGTACGCATGCCCACCCGTGGAAAAAACATATTGGATCTATTTCTTACAAACACGCCGGAACGTATTATTAGTGTATCAACTGATGAGGGCTTGAGTGACCATAAAGCAATTAATGTCCATTTGGACATAGCAATAAAAAAGATTGTTAAACCAAAAATAAAAATTTATAATTACCATAAAGCAGACTTTGAATCTTTTGCCAATCAATTAAACTCTTCACTACCCGAGTTCAAAACCCGCTTAAGTCATGTCAACGTGGAAGAAACTTGGACAGAATTTGTCAATATCATGCAAAAAGGAATCGTAGATTTCATACCTATAAAATACGTTAAAGCAAATCGCGACCCCAGGTGGTACAATAAAGACGTTAGAAAAGCCCTTCGAAAGCAGAGAATGCTACACTCTAGGGTAAAGAGGGCAGGCGTGAACACATCATCTCCTGAGAATACACAATTATGGGACACATATAGATCCTCTAAATTGAAACCAAAAAACAATTACGTAGCGCCTTACTGGAATTTAAACGCAAAGTACTTTGCGAGCACTTGGACACTGACCCCAAAGCTTTCTGGTCATATGTTAGGGAAGTAAATGGGAGTAAACAAACCGTGGCTTGCTTAAGGGATTGTAGCAATGTAATTCATACAGACAGCGAGGTTAAAGCTAACATCTTAAATTCATTCTTCCAAAGCGTTTTCTCGAATGATGTTGCCACCGCATATCTCCAAGAAACAATACATACTCCACCCATGGAAAAAATAACAGTGGACCAACAAGGAATTCTAAAATTACTTAATGAGATTTAAACCCAACAAATCCCCGGGTCCCGAAAATATACCAGCTAGGGTGATTAAACATTTAGCTCCAAACATTGCCCCGTACCTTGAATTTATATTTAACAAATCCCTCACAGAGTGCAAAGTACCTAAGATTTGGAAAACCGCGCAAATAACGCCTATTTTTAAAAGTGGTGACAGGGAGGATCCCAGTAATTACAGACCTATATCTCTCACTTCTATCTGTTGTAAAATCTTAGAGCACATAATTGTCAGTTCAATAATGAGACACCTTGACAATATTAACTTTTTAAGTGACAATCAACACGGATTCAGGAAAACCCGCTCCTGCGAAACCCAATTAGGATTATTTACACATGATTTACTTGTATCTGGTGAGAGAGGTAGGCAAGTGGATGCCATCTTCTTAGATTTTCAAAAGGCATTTGATAAAGTCCCACATGGTAAACTCATTCATAAATTAAAGGTCGCGGGTATAAACAAGGGCGCCATAAGTTGGGTTAAAGATTTTCTTTCAGAGCGGGAACAGAGGGTAGTCCTTGATGGCGCTAGTTCCGACAGCGTTCGAGTCACGTCGGGGGTACCTCAGGGAAGTGTGATCGGGCCATTGCTTTTCTTGATTTTTGTTAACGATTTGAACCGCGAAGTGAAAAGTAAAATTAGGATGTTCGCGGATGACACGGTGATCTATCGGGAGATATCTGGGGATGAGGATCGTTTTATTCTAGCGCAGGATTTAGATTGCATTACTAAATGGTGTTCTAACTGGGGATTGACTCTAAATTATAATAAATGTTCAGTGGTAAATTTCTTTAAAAGATCAACGGGATTTGCTTACAAATTAGCTGGAGGTGACCTGGCAGTAGTTGATGCGGTAAAATACCTAGGTGTCACATTCTCAAAAGACTTAACTTGGGGGACTCACATACGTAAAGTCTGCGGTCAAGCATATAAAAGATTGGGATTCATTAGACGCATTGTCGGCAAAAGTGACTCGAAGGTCAAGGAACGTTGTTACCACGCTCTTGTAAGGCCTCATTTAGAATACGCATGCAGCGTGTGGGATCCGAGTGAAAAAGGCCTCATTCGGGAAGTTGAGAAGGTTCAACGCCGGGCAGCCCGTTTTGTAAAAAATTCCTACGATAAAACGCAAAGCGTCACCGAAATGCTCATGGATTTGGGGTGGGAATCATTGGCTGAGAGACGATTCAATGCAAGATTGAAATTATTAAATAAATTTAGATCCGCATGTTTCAGCACCGAGGTCTCGCAAATTATTCGTACTCCTACATACATTGGTCGCTTGGATCATGCATATAAAATTCGGGAAATAGATGCCAGAACTAGCCGACTCAAGGACTCCTTCTTCCCACGGACAATACGGGATAGCAACTGCAGGGTTATAGATAGCAAAAATTCCACTTGCCACCCCCAGCGTCTAAAAAATAATTAGTTGTATTTAAATGCATGCTCTTCCACTAACCTTATGTGTTTTGTTATATTAACACATTCTTCCCGAATGACCTCATTCATGTTCTGTTCATCTGTTTTTAAGTTTCCCTTTCAATCCCTCGTCCCTCTCCGCGGGGGGAAATTCGAAATACGAAAATTTTCTGAATAACTGCCGTTTGGAAATGAAAAGAGTCAAACAAATTTACAATTAAAACTAACAGGCTTCCAAAAAAACCCTCGGGGGAACAACTAAACGAGTCGCTTGAATCACGAAATTTCTCATCCCGGGACTGCGGCTGGAAAACGTTATGCTTGCAAGAAATACGTATAAATGATACCATTTTCTCAAAAACGACCGTTTTAAAAGGTAAAGAAAGGAACAAATTTTCATTTGATGAATGAAGAGCCTTAAAAAAAGCACTTGGAAGAAAAACTTACACGAAAATTGATTCGCGAAATTACTCATCCCGGGACTGCGGAGGAAAATTATTATGTTTAAAAAATACGTATATTAACGAAACTTTTATAATAGCGAGTGCTTTGAAAGGAAGAATGGCAACCAAATATTCATTCAATGAATTTTAAGCTTCAAAAAAACCGCTGAGGTTTAAACTAAACGCCACAATTCAATCACAAAATTTCTCATCCCGGTACTGCGGATGAAAAATTTTATGTTTGATAGAAATACTTTTGAATACGAAAGTTTTCCCAATAACTGCCGTTTGGAAATGAAAAGAGTAACACAAATTTACAATTAAAACTAACAGTCTTTTTAAAAAACCCTCGGGGGAACAACAAAACGAGTCGCTTGAATCACGAAATTTCTCATCCCGGGACTTCAGCTGGAAAACTTTATGCTTTCAAAAAATACGTTTAATGATACCATTTTCTCAAAAACGACCGTTTTGAATGGTAAAGAAAGAACAAATTTTCATTTGATGAATAAAAAGCTTTTAAAAAAGCACTTGGAAGAAAAATTTAGACAAGAATTGATTCGCGAAATTTTTCATCCCGGGACTGCGGAGGAAAATTATTATGTTTAAAAATAAGTATATTAACGAAACTTTTATAACAGCGACTGCCTTTAAAGGAAGAGAGGCGACAAAATATTCATTCAATGAATTTTAAGCTTTAAAAAATCGTTGAGGTAAAAACTAAACGCCACAATTGAATCACAAAATTTCTCATCCCGGTACTGCGGATGAAAAATTTTGTTTGCAAGAAAAACGTATGAATACGAAAATTTTCCCAATAACTGCCGTTTGGAAATGAAAAGAGTCACACAAATTTACAATTAAAACTAACAGTCTTTTTAAAAAACCCTCGGGGGAACAACTAAACGAGTCGCTTTAATCACGAAATTTCTCATCCCGGGACTGCGGCTGGAAAACTTAATGCTTTCAAAAAATACGTATAAATGATACCATTTTCTCAAAAACGACCGTTTTGAATGGTAAAGAAAGAACAAATTTTCATTTGATGAATGAAAAGCTTTTAAAAAAGCACTTGGAAGAAAAATTTAGACAAGAATTGATTAACGAAATTTTTAATCCCGGGACTGCGGAGGAAAATTATTATGTTTAAAAAATAAGTATATTAACGAAATTTTTATAACAGCGACTGCCTTTAAAGGAAGAGAGGCGACAAAATATTCATTCAATGAATTTTAAACTTTAAAAAACCGCTGAGGTAAAAACTAAACGCCACAATTGAATCACAAAATTTCTCATCCCGGTACTGCGGATGAAAAATTTTGTTTGATAGAAAAACGTATGAATACGAAAATTTTCCCAATAACTGCCGTTGGGAAATGAAAAGAGTCACACAAATTTACAGTTAAAACTAATAGGCTTTCAAAAAAACCTTCGGGGAACAACGAAACGAGTCGCTTGAATCAAGAAATTTCTCATCCCGGGACTGCGGCTGGAAAATATTATGCTTGCAAGAAATACGTATAAATGATACCATTTTCTCAAAAACGTGCGTTTTGAATGGTAAAGAAAGACCAAATTTTCATTTGATGAATGAAAAGCTTTTAAAAAAGCACTTCGAAGAAAAACACGAAAATTGATTCGCGATATTTTTCATCCCGAGACTGCGGAGGAAAATTATTATGTTTAAAAAATAAGTATATAAAAGAAACTTTCATATCAGCGACTGCCCTTAAAGGAAGAGAGGCGACCAAATATCCATTCAATGAATTTTAAGCTTTAAAAAACCGCTGAGGTAAAAACTAAACGCCACAATTGAATCACAAAATTTCTCATCCCGGTACTGCGGATGAAAATTTTGTTTGCAAGAAATACGTATGAAAACGAAAATTTTCTCAATAACTGCCGTTTGGAAGTGAAAAGAGTCACACAAATTTAGTTAAAACTAATAGGCTTTCAAAAAAACCCTCGGGGGAACAACAAAACGAGTCGCTTGAATCAAGAAATTTCTCATCCCGGGACTGCGGCTGGAAAACGTTATGCTTGCAAGAAATACGTATAAATGATACCATTTTCTCAAAAACCACCGTTTTGAATGGTAAAGAAAGAACAAATTTTCATTTGATGAATGAAAAGCTTTTAGAAAAATACTTGGAAGAAAAACTTACACGAAAATTGATACACGAAATTTCTCATCCCGGGACTGCGGAGGAAAATTATTATGTTTAAAAAGTACGTATATTAACGAAACTTTTATAACAGCGACTGCTATGAAAGGAAGGGAGGCAACCAAATATTCATTCAATGAATTTTAAGATTTAAAAAACCGCTGAGGTAAAAACTAAACGCCACAATTCAATCACAAAATTTCTCATCCCGGTACTGCGGATGAAAAATTTTATGTTTGCAAGAAATACCTTTGAATACGAAAGTTTTCCCAATAACTGCCGTTTGGAAATGAAAAGAGTAACACAAATTTACAATTAAAACTAACAGTCTTTTTAAAAAACCCTCGGGGGAACAACTAAACGAGTCGCTTGAATCACGAAATTTCTCATCCCGGGACTGCGGCTGGAAAACTTTATGCTTGCAAAAAATTCGTATAAATGATACCATTTTCTCAAAAACGACCGTTTTGAATGGTATAGAAAGAACAAATTTTCATTTGATGAATGAAAAGCTTTTAAAAAAGCACTTCGAAGAAAAATTTAGACAATAATTGATTCGCGAAATTTTTCATCCCGGGACTGCGGAGGAAAATTATTATGTTTAAAAAATAAGTATATTAACGAAACTTTTATAACAGCGACTGCCTTTAAAGGAAGAGAGGCCACAAAATTATCATTCAATGAATTTTAAGCTTTAAAAAACCGCTGAGGTAAAACTAAACGCCAGAATTGAATCACAAAATTTCTCATCCCGGTACTGCGGATGAAAAATTTTGTTTGCAAGAAATAAGTTTGAATACGAAAATTTTCTGAATAACTGCCGTTTGGAAATGAAAAGAGTCAAACAAATTTACAATTAAAACTAACAGGCTTCCAAAAAAACCTTCGGGGGAACAACTAAACGAGTCGCTTGAATCACGAAATTTCTCATCCCGGGACTGCGGCTGGAAAACGTTATGCTTGCAAGAAATACGTATAAATGATACCATTTTCTCAAAAACGACCGTTTTGAAAGGTAAAGAAAGGAACAAATTTTCATTTGATGAATGAAGAGCCTTAAAAAAAGCACTTGGAAGAAAAACTTACACGAAAATTGATTCGCGAAATTACTCATGCCGGGACTGCGGAGGAAAATTATTATGTTTAAAAAATACGTATATTAACGAAACTTTTATAATAGCGAGTGATTTGAAAGGAAGAAAGGCGACCAAATATTCATTCAATGAATTTTAAGCTTCAAAAAAACCGCTGAGGGTAAAACTAAACGCCACAATTCAATCACAAAATTTCTCATCCCGGTACTGCGGATGAAAAATTTTATGTTTGATAGAAATACTTTTGAATACGAAAGTTTTCCCAATAACTGCCGTTTGGAAATGAAAAGAGTAACACAAATTTGCAATTAAAACTAACAGTCTTTTTAAAAAACCCTCGGGGGAACAACAAAACGAGTCGCTTGAGTCACGAAATTTCTCATCCCGGGACTTCGGCTGGAAAACTTTATGCTTTCAAAAAATACGTTTAATGATACCATTTTCTCAAAAACGACCGTTTTGAATGGTAAAGAAAGAACAAATTTTCATTTGATGAATAAAAAGCTTTTAAAAAAGCACTTGGAAGAAAAATTTAGACAAGAATTGATTCGCGAAATTTTTCATCCCGGGACTGCGGAGGAAAATTATTATGTTTAAAAAATAAGTATATTAACGAAACTTTTATAACAGCGACTGCCTTTAAAGGAAGAGAGGCGACAAAATATTCATTCAATGAATTTTAAGCTTTAAAAAATCGTTGAGGTAAAAACTAAACGCCACAATTGAATCACAAAATTTCTCATCCCGGTACTGCGGATGAAAAATTTTGTTTGCAAGAAAAACGTATGAATACGAAAATTTTCCCAATAACTGCCGTTTGGAAATGAAAAGAGTCACACAAATTTACAATTAAAACTAACAGTCTTTTTAAAAAACCCTCGGGGGAACAACTAAACGAGTCGCTTGAATCACGAAATTTCTCATCCCGGGACTGCGGCTGGAAAACTTTATGCTTGCAAAAAATACGTTTAATGATACCATTTTCTCAAAAACGACCGTTTTGAATGGTAAAGAAAGAACAAATTTTCATTTGATGAATGAAAAGCTTTTAAAAAAGAACTTGGAAGAAAAATTTAGACAAGAATTGATTCGCGAAATTTTTCATCCCGGGACTGCGGAGGAAAATTATTATGTTAAAAAAATAAGTATATTAACGAAACTTTTATAACAGCGACTGCCTTTAAAGGAAGAGGGGCGACAAAATATTCATTCAATGAATTTTAAGCTTTAAAAAACCGCTGAGGTAAAAACTAAACGCCACAATTGAATCACAAAATTTCTCATCCCGGTACTGCGGATGAAAAATTTTGTTTGCAAGAAAAACGTATGAATACGAAAATTTTCCCAATAACTGCCGTTGGGAAATGAGAAGAGTCACACAAATTTACAGTTAAAACTAATAGGCTTTCAAAAAAACCTTCAAGGGAACAACGAAACGAGTCGCTTGATTCAAGAAATTTCTCATCCCGGGACTGCGGCTGGAAAATATTATGCTTGCAAGAAATACGTATAAATGATACCATTTTCTCAAAAACGTGCGTTTTGAATGGTAAAGAAAGACCAAATTTTCATTTGATGAATGAAAAGCTTTTAGAAAAATACTTGGAAGAAAAACTTACACGAAAATTGATTCACGAAATTTCTCATCCCGGGACTGCGGAGGAAAATTATTATGTTTAAAAAGTACGTATATTAACGAAACTTTTATAACAGCGACTGCTTTGAAAGGAAGGGAGGCAACCAAATATTCATAAAATGAATTTTAAGATTTAAAAACCGCTGAGGTAAAAACTAAACGCCACAATTCAATCACAAAATTTCTCATCCCGGTACTGCGGATGAAAAATTTTATGTTTGCAAGAAATACCTTTGAATACGAAAGTTTTCCCAATAACTGCCGTTTGGAAATGAAAAGAGTAACACAAATTTACAATTAAAACTAACAGTCTTTATAAAAAACCCTCGGGGGAACAACTAAACGAGTCGCTTGAATCACGAAATTTCTCATCCCGGGACTGCGGCTGGAAAACTTTATGCTTGCAAAAAATACGTATAAATGATACCATTTTCTCAAAAACGACCGTTTTGAATGGTATAGAAAGAACAAATTTTCATTTGTGAATGAAAAGCTTTTAAAAAAGCACTTCGAAGAAAAATTTAGACAAGAATTGATTCGCGAAATTTTTCATCCCGGGACTGCGGAGGAAAATTATTATGTTTAAAAAATAAGTATATTAACGAAACTTTTATAACAGCGACTGCCTTTAAAGGAAGAGAGGCCACAAAATATTCATTCAATGAATTTTAAGCTTTAAAAAACCGCTGAGGTAAAACTAAACGCCAGAATTGAATCACAAAATTTCTCATCCCGGTACTGCGGATGAAAAATTTTGTTTGCAAAAAATAAGTTTGAATACGAAAATTTTCTGAATAACTGCCGTTTGGAAATGAAAAGAGTCAAACAAATTTACAATTAAAACTAACAGGCTTCCAAAAAAACCCTCGGGGGAACAACTAAACGAGTCGCTTGAATCACGAAATTTCTCATCCCGGGACTGCGGCTGGAAAACGTTATGCTTGCAAGAAATACGTATAAATGATACCATTTTCTCAAAAACGACCGTTTTGAAAGGTAAAGAAAGGAACAAATTTTCATTTGATGAATGAAGAGCCTTAAAAAAAGCACTTGGAAGAAAAACTTACACGAAAATTGATTCGCGAAATTACTCATCCCGGGACTGCGGAGGAAAATTATTATGTTTAAAAAATACGTATATTAACGAAACTTTTATAATAGCGAGTGCTTTGAAAGGAAGAAAGGCAACCAAATATTCATTCAATGAATTTTAAGCTTCAAAAAAACCGCTGAGGTTAAAACTAAACGCCACAATTCAATCACAAAATTTCTCATCCCGGTACTGCGGATGAAAAATTTTATGTTTGATAGAAATACTTTTGAATACGAAAGTTTTCCCAATAACTGCCGTTTGGAAATAAAAAGAGTAACACAAATTTACAATTAAAACTAACAGTCTTTTTAAAAAACCCTCGGGGGAACAACAAAACGAGTCGCTTGAATCACGAAATTTCTCATCCCGGGACTTCGGCTGGAAAACTTTATGCTTTCAAAAAATACGTTTAATGATACCATTTTCTCAAAAACGACCGTTTTGAATGGTAAAGAAAGAACAAATTTTCATTTGATGAATAAAAAGCTTTTAAAAAAGCACTTGGAAGAAAAATTTAGACAAGAATTGATTCGCGAAATTTTTCATCCCGGGACTGCGGAGGAAAATTATTATGTTTAAAAAATAAGTATATTAACGAAACTTTTATAACAGCGACTGCCCTTAAAGGAAGAGAGGCGACCAAATATCCATTCAATGAATTTTAAGCTTTAAAAAACCGCTGAGGTAAAAACTAAACGCCACAATTGAATCACAAAATTTCTCATCCCGGTACTGCGGATGAAAATTGTTTGCAAGAAATATGTTTGAATACAAAAGTTTTCCCAATAACTGCCGTTTGGAAAGGAAAAAAAACACAAATTTACAATTAAAACTAACAGGCTTTCAAAAAAACCCTCGGGGGAACAACTAAACGAGTCGCTTGAATCACGAAATTTCTTATCCCGGGACTGCGGCTAGGAAACGTTATGCTTGCAAGAATACGTATAAATGATACGTATTCATACGTATCATAATACGTATAAATGATACGTTCATTTTCTCAAAAACGACCGTTTTGAATGGTAAAGATAGAACAAATTTTCATTTGATGAATGAAAAGCTTTTAAAAAAGCACTTGGAAGAAAAATTTAGACAAGAATTGATTCGCGAAATTTTTCATCCCGGGACTGCGGAGGAAAATTATTATGTTTAAAAAATAAGTATATTAACGAAACTTTTATAACAGCGACTTCCTTTAAGGAAGAGAGGCGACAAAATATTCATTCAATGAATTTTAAGCTTTAAAAAACCGCTGAGGTAAAAACTAAACGCCACAATTGAATCACAAAATTTCTCATCCCGGTACTGCGGATGAAAAATTTTGTTTGCAAGAAAAACGTATGAATACGAAAATTTTCCCAATAACTGCCGTTTGGAAATGAAAAGAGTCACACAAATTTACAATTAAAACTAACAGTCTTTATAAAAAACCCTCGGGGGAACAACTAAACGAGTCGCTTGAATCACGAAATTTCTCATCCCGGGACTGCGGCTGGAAAACGTTATGCTTGCAAGAAATACGTATAAATGATACCATTTTCTCAAAAACGACCGTTTTGAAAGGTAAAGAAAGAAACAAATTTTCATTTGATGAATGAAGAGCCTTTAAAAAAGCACTTGGAAGAAAAACTTACACGAAAATTGTTTCGCGAAATTACTCATCCCGGGACTGCGGAGGAAAATTATTATGTTTAAAAAATACGTATATTAACGAAACTTTTATAATAGCGAGTGCTTTGAAAGGAAGAAAGGCGACCAAATATTCATTCAATGAATTTTAAGCTTCAAGAAAACCGCTGAGGTTAAAACTAAACGCTACAATTCAATCACAAAATATCTCATCCCGGTACTGCGGATGAAAAATTTTATGTTTGATAGAAATACTTTTGAATACGAAAGTTTTCCCAATAACTGCCGTTTGGAAATGAAAAGAGTAACACAAATTTACAATTAAAACTAACAGTCTTTTTAAAAAACCCTCGGGGGAGCAACAAAATGAGTCGCTTGAATCACGAAATTTCTCATCCCGGGACTTCGGCTGGAAAAATTTATGCTTTCAAAAAATACGTTTAATGATACCATTTTCTCAAAAACGACCGTTTTGAATGGTAAAGAAAGAACAAATTTTCATTTGATGAATGAAAAGCTTTTAAAAAAGAACTTGGAAGAAAAATTTAGACAAGAATTGATTCGCGAAATTTTTCATCCCGGGACTGCGGAGGAAAATTATTATGTTTAAAAAATAAGTATATTAACGAAAGTTTTATAACAGCGACTGCCTTTAAAGGAAGAGAGGCGACAAAATATTCATTCAATGAATTTTAAGCTTTAAAAAACCGCTGAGGTAAAAACTAAACGCCATAATTGAATCACAAAATTTCTCATCCCGGTACTGCGGATGAAAAATTTTGTTTGCAAGAAAAACGTATGAATACGAAAATTTTCCCAATAACTGCCGTTGGGAAATGAGAAGAGTCACACAAATTTACAGTTAAAACTAATAGGCTTTCAAAAAAACCTTCGGGGGAACAACGAAACGAGTCGCTTGAATCACGAAATTTCTTATCCCGGGACTGCGGCTAGGAAACGTTATGCTTGCAAGAATACGTATAAATGATACCATTTTCTCAAAAACGACCGTTTTGAATGGTAAAGATAGAACAAATTTTCATTTGATGAATGAAAAGCTTTTAAAAAAGCACTTGGAAGAAAAATTTAGACAAGAATTGATTCGCGAAATTTTTCATCCCGGGACTGCGGAGGAAAATTATTATGTTTAAAAAATAAGTATATTAACGAAACTTTTATAACAGCGACTGCCTTTAAGGAAGAGAGGCGACAAAATATTCATTCAATGAATTTTAAGCTTTAAAAAACCGCTGAGGTAAAAACTAAACGCCACAATTGAATCACAAAATTTCTCATCCCGGTACTGCGGATGAAAAATTTTGTTTGCAAGAAAAACGTATGAATACGAAAATTTTCCCAATAACTGCCGTTTGGAAATGAAAAGAGTCACACAAATTTACAATTAAAACTAACAGTCTTTATAAAAAACCCTCGGGGGAACAACTAAACGAGTCGCTTGAATCACGAAATTTCTCATCCCGGGACTGCGGCTGGAAAACGTTATGCTTGCAAGAAATACGTATAAATGATACCATTTTCTCAAAAACGACCGTTTTGAAAGGTAAAGAAAGAAACAAATTTTCATTTGATGAATGAAGAGCCTTTAAAAAAGCACTTGGAAGAAAAACTTACACGAAAATTGTTTCGCGAAATTACTCATCCCGGGACTGCGGAGGAAAATTATTATGTTTAAAAAATACGTATATTAACGAAACTTTTATAATAGCGAGTGCTTTGAAAGGAAGAAAGGCGACCAAATATTCATTCAATGAATTTTAAGCTTCAAAAAAACCGCTGAGGTTAAAACTAAACGCTACAATTCAATCACAAAATATCTCATCCCGGTACTGCGGATGAAAAATTTTATGTTTGATAGAAATACTTTTGAATACGAAAGTTTTCCCAATAACTGCCGTTTTGAAATGAAAAGAGTAACACAAATTTACAATTAAAACTAACAGTCTTTTTAAAAAACCCTCGGGGGAGCAACAAAATGAGTCGCTTGAATCACGAAATTTCTCATCCCGGGACTTCGGCTGGAAAAATTTATGCTTTCAAAAAATACGTTTAATGATACCATTTTCTCAAAAACGACCGTTTTGAATGGTAAAGAAAGAACAAATTTTCATTTGATGAATGAAAAGCTTTTAAAAAAGAACTTGGAAGAAAAATTTAGACAAGAATTGATTCGCGAAATTTTTCATCCCGGGACTGCGGAGGAAAATTATTATGTTTAAAAAATACGTATATTAACGAAACTTTTATAATAGCGAGTGCTTTGAAAGGAAGAAAGGCAACCAAATATTCATTCAATGAATTTTAAGCTTCAAAAAAACCGCTGAGGTTAAAACTAAACGCCACAATTCAATCACAAAATTTCTCATCCCGGTACTGCGGATGAAAAATTTTATGTTTGATAGAAATACTTTTGAATACGAAAGTTTTCCCAATAACTGCCGTTTGGAAATAAAAAGAGTAACACAAATTTACAATTAAAACTAACAGTCTTTTTAAAAAACCCTCGGGGGAACAACAAAACGAGTCGCTTGAATCACGAAATTTCTCATCCCGGGACTTCGGCTGGAAAACTTTATGCTTTCAAAAAATACGTTTAATGATACCATTTTCTCAAAAACGACCGTTTTGAATGGTAAAGAAAGAACAAATTGTCATTTGATGAATAAAAAGCTTTTAAAAAAGCACTTGGAAGAAAAATTTAGACAAGAATTGATTCGCGAAATTTTTCATCCCGGGACTGCGGAGGAAAATTATTATGTTTAAAAAATAAGTATATTAACGAAACTTTTATAACAGCGACTGCCCTTAAAGGAAGAGAGGCGACCAAATATCCATTCAATGAATTTTAAGCTTTAAAAAACCGCTGAGGTAAAAACTAAACGCCACAATTGAATCACAAAATTTCTCATCCCGGTACTGCGGATGAAAATTGTTTGCAAGAAATATGTTTGAATACAAAAGTTTTCCCAATAACTGCCGTTTGGAAAGGAAAAAAAACACAAATTTACAATTAAAACTAACAGGCTTTCAAAAAAACCCTCGGGGGAACAACTAAACGAGTCGCTTGAATCACGAAATTTCTTATCCCGGGACTGCGGCTAGGAAACGTTATGCTTGCAAGAATACGTATAAATGATACCATTTTCTCAAAAACGACCGTTTTGAATGGTAAAGATAGAACAAATTTTAATTTGATGAATGAAAAGCTTTTAAAAAAGCACTTGGAAGAAAAATTTAGACAAGAATTGATTCGCGAAATTTTTCATCCCGGGACTGCGGAGGAAAATTATTATGTTTAAAAAATAAGTATATTAACGAAACTTTTATAACAGCGACTGCCTTTAAGGAAGAGAGGCGACAAAATATTCATTCAATGAATTTTAAGCTTTAAAAAACCGCTGAGGTAAAAACTAAACGCCACAATTGAATCACAAAATTTCTCATCCCGGTACTGCGGATGAAAAATTTTGTTTGCAAGAAAAACGTATGAATACGAAAATTTTCCCAATAACTGCCGTTTGGAAATGAAAAGAGTCACACAAATTTACAATTAAAACTAACAGTCTTTATAAAAAACCCTCGGGGGAACAACTAAACGAGTCGCTTGAATCACGAAATTTCTCATCCCGGGACTGCGGCTGGAAAACGTTATGCTTGCAAGAAATACGTATAAATGATACCATTTTCTCAAAAACGACCGTTTTGAAAGGTAAAGAAAGAAACAAATTTTCATTTGATGAATGAAGAGCCTTTAAAAAAGCACTTGGAAGAAAAACTTACACGAAAATTGTTTCGCGAAATTACTCATCCCGGGACTGCGGAGGAAAATTATTATGTTTAAAAAATACGTATATTAACGAAACTTTTATAATAGCGAGTGCTTTGAAAGGAAGAAAGGCGACCAAATATTCATTCAATGAATTTTAAGCTTCAAAAAAACCGCTGAGGTTAAAACTAAACGCTACAATTCAATCACAAAATATCTCATCCCGGTACTGCGGATGAAAAATTTTATGTTTGATAGAAATACTTTTGAATACGAAAGTTTTCCCAATAACTGCCGTTTGGAAATGAAAAGAGTAACACAAATTTACAATTAAAACTAACAGTCTTTTTAAAAAACCCTCGGGGGAGCAACAAAATGAGTCGCTTGAATCACGAAATTTCTCATCCCGGGACTTCGGCTGGAAAAATTTATGCTTTCAAAAAATACGTTTAATGATACCATTTTCTCAAAAACGACCGTTTTGAATGGTAAAGAAAGAACAAATTTTCATTTGATGAATGAAAAGCTTTTAAAAAAGAACTTGGAAGAAAAATTTAGACAAGAATTGATTCGCGAAATTTTTCATCCCGGGACTGCGGAGGAAAATTATTATGTTTAAAAAAAAAGTATATTAACGAAACTTTTATAACAGCGACTGCCTTTAAAGGAAGAGAGGCGACAAAATATTCATTCAATGAATTTTAAGCTTTAAAAAACCGCTGAGGTAAAAACTAAACGCCATAATTGAATCACAAAATTTCTCATCCCGGTACTGCGGATGAAAAATTTTGTTTGCAAGAAAAACGTATGAATACGAAAATTTTCCCAATAACTGCCGTTGGGAAATGAGAAGAGTCACACAAATTTACAGTTAAAACTAATAGGCTTTCAAAAAAACCTTCGGGGGAACAACGAAACGAGTCGCTTGAATCAAGAAATTTCTCATCCCGGGACTTCGGCTGGAAAAATTTATGCTTTCAAAAAATACGTTTAATGATACCATTTTCTCAAAAACGACCGTTTTGAATGGTAAAGAAAGAACAAATTTTCATTTGATGAATGAAAAGCTTTTAAAAAAGAACTTGGAAGAAAAATTTAGACAAGAATTGATTCGCGAAATTTTTCATCCCGGGACTGCGGAGGAAAATTATTATGTTTAAAAAATAAGTATATTAACGAAAGTTTTATAACAGCGACTGCCTTTAAAGGAAGAGAGGCGACAAAGTATTCATTCAATGAATTTTAAGCTTTAAAAAACCGCTGAGGTAAAAACTAAACGCCATAATTGAATCACAAAATTTCTCATCCCGGTACTGCGGATGAAAAATTTTGTTTGCAAGAAAAACGTATGAATACGAAAATTTTCCCAATAACTGCCGTTGGGAAATGAGAAGAGTCACACAAATTTACAGTTAAAACTAATAGGCTTTCAAAAAAACCTTCGGGGGAACAACGAAACGAGTCGCTTGAATCACGAAATTTCTCATCCCGGGACTGCGGCTGGAAAATATTATGCTTGCAAGAAATACGTATAAATGATACCATTTTCTCAAAAACGTGCGTTTTGAATGGTAAAGAAAGACCAAATTTTCATTTGATGAATGAAAAGCTTTTAAAAAAGCACTTGGAAGAAAAACACGAAAATTGATTCGCGATATTTTTCATCCCGAGACTGCGGAGGAAAATTATTATGTTTAAAAAATAAGTATATAAACGAAACTTTCATATCAGCGACTGCCCTTAAAGGAAGAGAGGCGACCAAATATCCATTTAATGAATTTTAAGCTTTAAAAAACCGCTGAGGTAAAAACTAAACGCCACAATTGAATCACAAAATTTCTCATCCCGGTACTGCGGATGAAAATTTTGTTTGCAAGAAATACGTATGAATACGAAAATTTTCTCAATAACTGCCGTTTGGAAGTGAAAAGAGTCACACAAATTTAGTTAAAACTAATAGGCTTTCAAAAAAACCCTCGGGGGAACAACGAAACGAGTCGCTTGAATCAAGAAATTTCTCATCCCGGGACTGCGGCTGGAAAACGTTATGCTTGCAAGAAATACGTATAAATGATACCATTTTCTCAAAAACCACCGTTTTGAATGGTAAAGAAAGAACAAATTTTCATTTGATGAATGAAAAGCTTTTAGAAAAATACTTGGAAGAAAAACTTACACGAAAATTGATTCACGAAATTTCTCATCCCGGGACTGCGGAGGAAAATTATTATGTTTAAAAAGTACGTATATTAACGAAACTTTTATAACAGCGACTGCTTTGAAAGGAAGGGAGGCAACCAAATATTCATTCAATGAATTTTAAGATTTAAAAACCGCTGAGGTAAAAACTAAACGCCACAATTCAATCACAAAATTTCTCATCCCGGTACTGCGGATGAAAAATTTTATGTTTGCAAGAAATACCTTTGAATACGAAAGTTTTCCCAATAACTGCCGTTTGGAAATGAAAAGAGTAACACAAATTTACAATTAAAACTAACAGTCTTTATAAAAAACCCTCAGGGGAACAACTAAACGAGTCGCTTGAATCACGAAATTTCTCATCCCGGGACTGCGGCTGGAAAACTTTATGCTTGCAAAAAATACGTATAAATGATACCATTTTCTCAAAAACGACCGTTTTGAATGGTATAGAAAGAACAAATTTTCATTTGTGAATGAAAAGCTTTTAAAAAAGCACTTCGAAGAAAAATTTAGACAAGAATTGATTCGCGAAATTTTTCATCCCGGGACTGCGGAAAAAAAATTATTATGTTTAAAAAATAAGTATATTAACGAAACTTTTATAACAGCGACTGCCTTTAAAGGAAGAGAGGCCACAAAATATTCATTCAACGAATTTTAAGCTTTAAAAAACCGCTGAGGTAAAACTAAACGCCAGAATTGAATCACAAAATTTCTCATCCCGGTACTGCGGATGAAAAATTTTGTTTGCAAAAAATAAGTTTGAATACGAAAATTTTCTGAATAACTGCCGTTTGGAAATGAAAAGAGTCAAACAAATTTACAATTAAAACTAACAGGCTTCCAAAAAAACCCTCGGGGGAACAACTAAACGAGTCGCTTGAATCACGAAATTTCTCATCCCGGGACTGCGGCTGGAAAACGTTATGCTTGCAAGAAATACGTATAAATGATACCATTTTCTCAAAAACGACCGTTTTGAAAGGTAAAGAAAGGAACAAATTTTCATTTGATGAATGAAGAGCCTTAAAAAAAGCACTTGGAAGAAAAACTTACACGAAAATTGATTCGCGAAATTACTCATCCCGGGACTGCGGAGGAAAATTATTATGTTTAAAAAATACGTATATTAACGAAACTTTTATAATAGCGAGTGCTTTGAAAGGAAGAAAGGCAACCAAATATTCATTCAATGAATTTTAAGCTTCAAAAAAACCGCTGAGGTTAAAACTAAACGCCACAATTCAATCACAAAATTTCTCATCCCGGTACTGCGGATGAAAAATTTTATGTTTGATAGAAGTACTTTTGAATACGAAAGTTTTACCAATAACTGCCGTTTGGAAATAAAAAGAGTAACACAAATTTACAATTAAAACTAACAGTCTTTTTAAAAAACCCTCGGGGGAACAACAAAACGAGTCGCTTGAATCACGAAATTTCTCATCCCGGGACTTCGGCTGGAAAACTTTATGCTTTCAAAAAATACGTTTAATGATACCATTTTCTCAAAAACGACCGTTTTGAATGGTAAAGAAAGAACAAATTTTCATTTGATGAATAAAAAGCTTTTAAAAAAGCACTTGGAAGAAAAATTTAGACAAGAATTGATTCGCGAAATTTTTCATCCCGGGACTGCGGAGGAAAATTATTATGTTTAAAAAATAAGTATATTAACGAAACTTTTATAACAGCGACTGCCCTTAAAGGAAGAGAGGCGACCAAATATCCATTCAATGAATTTTAAGCTTTAAAAAACCGCTGAGGTAAAAACTAAACGCCACAATTGAATCACAAAATTTCTCATCCCGGTACTGCGGATGAAAATTGTTTGCAAGAAATATGTTTGAATACAAAAGTTTTCCCAATAACTGCCGTTTGGAAAGGAAAAAAAACACAAATTTACAATTAAAACTAACAGGCTTTCAAAAAAACCCTCGGGGGAACAACTAAACGAGTCGCTTGAATCACGAAATTTCTTATCCCGGGACTGCGGCTAGGAAACGTTATGCTTGCAAGAATACGTATAAATGATACCATTTTCTCAAAAACGACCGTTTTGAATGGTAAAGATAGAACAAATTTTCATTTGATGAATGAAAAGCTTTTAAAAAAGCACTTGGAAGAAAAATTTAGACAAGAATTGATTCGCGAAATTTTTCATCCCGGGACTGCGGAGGAAAATTATTATGTTTAAAAAATAAGTATATTAACGAAACTTTTATAACAGCGACTGCCTTTAAGGAAGAGAGGCGACAAAATATTCATTCAATGAATTTTAAGCTTTAAAAAACCGCTGAGGTAAAAACTAAACGCCACAATTGAATCACAAAATTTCTCATCCCGGTACTGCGGATGAAAAATTTTGTTTGCAAGAAAAACGTATGAATACGAAAATTTTCCCAATAACTGCCGTTTGGAAATGAAAAGTGTCACACAAATTTACAATTAAAACTAACAGTCTTTATAAAAAACCCTCGGGGGAACAACTAAACGAGTCGCTTGAATCACGAAATTTCTCATCCCGGGACTGCGGCTGGAAAACGTTATGCTTGCAAGAAATACGTATAAATGATACCATTTTCTCAAAAACGACCGTTTTGAAAGGTAAAGAAAGAAACAAATTTTCATTTGATGAATGAAGAGCCTTTAAAAAAGCACTTGGAAGAAAAACTTACACGAAAATTGTTTCGCGAAATTACTCATCCCGGGACTGCGGAGGAAAATTATTATGTTTAAAAAATACGTATATTAACGAAACTTTTATAATAGCGAGTGCTTTGAAAGGAAGAAAGGCGACCAAATATTCATTCAATGAATTTTAAGCTTCAAAAAAACCGCTGAGGTTAAAACTAAACGCTACAATTCAATCACAAAATATCTCATCCCGGTACTGCGGATGAAAAATTTTATGTTTGATAGAAATACTTTTGAATACGAAAGTTTTCCCAATAACTGCCGTTTGGAAATGAAAAGAGTAACACAAATTTACAATTAAACGTAACAGTCTTTTTAAAAAAACCCTCGGGGGAGCAACAAAATGAGTCGCTTGAATCACGAAATTTCTCATCCCGGGACTTCGGCTGGAAAAATTTATGCTTTCAAAAAATACGTTTAATGATACCATTTTCTCAAAAACGACCGTTTTGAATGGTAAAGAAAGAACAAATTTTCATTTGATGAATGAAAAGCTTTTAAAAAAGAACTTGGAAGAAAAATTTAGACAAGAATTGATTCGCGAAATTTTTCATCCCGGGACTGCGGAGGAAAATTATTATGTTTAAAAAATAAGTATATTAACGAAACTTTATAACAGCGACTGCCTTTAAAGGAAGAGAGGCGACAAAATATTCATTCAATGAATTTTAAGCTTTAAAAAACCGCTGAGGTAAAAACTAAACGCCACAATTGAATCACAAAATTTCTCATCCCGATACTGCGGATGAAAAATTTTGTTTGCAAGAAAAACGTATGAATACGAAAATTTTCCCAATAACTGCCGTTGGGAAATGAGAAGAGTCACACAAATTTACAGTTAAAACTAATAGGCTTTCAAAAAAACCTTCGGGGGAACAACGAAACGAGTCGCTTGAATCAAGAAATTTCTCATCCCGGGACTGCGGCTGGAAAATATTATGCTTGCAAGAAATACGTATAAATGATACCATTTTCTCAAAAACGTGCGTTTTCAATGGTAAAGAAAGACCAAATTTTCATTTGATGAATGAAAAGCTTTTAAAAAAGCACTTGGAAGAAAAACTTACACGAAAATTGTTTCGCGATATTTTTCATCCCGAGACTGCGGAGGAAAATTATTATGTTTAAAAAATAAGTATATAAACGAAACTGAGACTACCTGCGTGCCTGCTGTTACTTCTGTGTTTGTTCTTCCCTAGTGAAGTGTAGTTTAGTGTTAGCTTTAATTTTGTGAAATAGTTAGTTTATTTAGTTTTTGTGCTGTTTGTTATTAGTTTTTAATAGTTTGGTGGTATTCCTAGTGGGTACTCTTAGTGGCTTGCGGTGGTTTTTGTCCGTCGAATCTAATTGGTTATCGGTGAGTGTTTTATTTTCTTTACCATCTTTTTTCTTTCCTTTCTTTACTTACTTACAAAGCGTAACTTATTGATTGAGCTAAATTTAACTAACCCCTCTTAGAAATTTTAGCATAGTGTATACAGGTTAGCTTTTGTTGGGAACTCAGTAGTTTAATTAGGATGGCTTCATCTAGGTCCCCTGTTGCCATGCTCGAAGGCACTGGCGAATGCGCGGCTTTAAGGGCCCGTATCGTCATGCTGGAGAGAATGGTGCGGGAGCTTCGATCGGAGATCGCCGGCCGGAGGGCTCCCCTCGGGAGAGATGGTGCTCGGGGTGGGAATACGAAAACCCGCCACGCCCATATGGGTGCACGGATTCGTCCGAATGCTACACGTGGCTGGGCGATTAGAGACCTACCCCGTGTCCCATCTCCCAACGAGGGAGTGTCTCACGTCCGTAGGTCAGACGATTGGAGGGTTGTCTCTCGAGGCAAGGGGAAGGTAACGCTGCGGCGTGGATTGGACTCTGCGGAGGCAGATACCATCCCCGTCTCCAACAGGTACCAGGTGTTGTCGGATGACAGCACCTTACCTGCAGCCCCTACCCCTACTCCGAGGGCACTGCCTAGGGTAAGACGTCAGGAAACGGGAAGGGAGGGAATTGTAGTAATAGGTAGCTCGAATGTCCGTCGTGTGATGGTCCCATTGAGGGAAAGGGCGCGCCGCGTAGGCGCCGATCAACGGGTGACCGCCTGGTGTATACCAGGCGGAGGAGTCCCTCAGGTGACGAAGGCGATCGAGGCGGCGGTCAAAGGCACGAAGTGCTCTAGGCTGCAGGTCGTGGCCCATGTGGGCACCAACGACGTCACGGACCGTGGATCCGAGGAGGTCCTCCGTTCCCTTAGGGAACTGAGCTCCGAGGTGAAGCGCGTCCAGGGCGTCGAGGGGGTTCGGTTGGGACTAACGGTCTGCAGCATCGTTCCGAGGGAGGATCGCGGGTCTCTGGTTTGGAGCCGAGTGGAAGGCATAAACCAGAGACTATCGAGATTCTGCTCGGACATAGGAGCCTCCTTCGTCGACCTCAGACCAACCCTCCGATCTTGCAGGACTCCCCTTAACCGATCTGGGGTCCATTACACGGCGGAAGCGGCGAGTAAGGTAGCGGATAGGATACTCGACCACTGTAGGCCTTTTTTAGGATAGAGGGCAGGTCACTTAGTGGGTCAATAACATCTGGGGATAGCGCGTATAATATTATTAATAAAAATATAAAAGTCATTGACAACACTGGCATTGATTTAGAAAGACATGTGACACGCACTTCCCCACAAAGGCGTCCTAAATTACAGTCAGGCACAAATAAGGACGTTATTCAACATCAAAATAATTTAACTATACTTGTTATAAATTGCAGAAGCCTCAAGAACAAATCAGCAGATCTAGAACACATAATCCAAACTCATTCCGCTGATATAGTATTAGGCACAGAGAGTTGGCTGTGCAATGATATTAATGACCAAGAAATTTTCCCAATAGATTTCAAAGTTTACCGACACGATAGAGATACAAGACCCGGAGGAGGGGTTTTCGTGGCAGTTAAAAGTCATTTTGAAAGCAGGCAAGTTTCATTTGAAAATAATAACATAGAAAGTGTTTGGTGCACCTTACTACGGACCAATCAACCCAACATAAATTTATGCTCTTTCTACAGACCTCCAGACTCAGATTTGAAAACACTTCACACACTCAACGATCAAATTCACAAGTTTACACGTAAATATAATAACAGCATAAACATAATTGGTGGCGACTTTAACCTCCCAGGTATAGATTGGGACAGCAATATCGTTAAATCTGGGACCCGCGATCGCGAATCTTGCAATTCCATGATAAAATTGGTTCAAAGAAACTCCCTTCATCAAGCAGTACGCATGCCCACCCGTGGAAAAAACATATTGGATCTATTTCTTACAAACACGCCGGAACGTATTATTAGTGTATCAACTGATGAGGGCTTGAGTGACCATAAAGCAATTAATGTCCATTTGGACATAGCAATAAAAAAGATTGTTAAACCAAAAATAAAAATTTATAATTACCATAAAGCAGACTTTGAATCTTTTGCCAATCAATTAAACTCTTCACTACCCGAGTTCAAAACCCGCTTAAGTCATGTCAACGTGGAAGAAACTTGGACAGAATTTGTCAATATCATGCAAAAAGGAATCGTAGATTTCATACCTATAAAATACGTTAAAGCAAATCGCGACCCCAGGTGGTACAATAAAGACGTTAGAAAAGCCCTTCGAAAGCAGAGAATGCTACACTCTAGGGTAAAGAGGGCAGGCGTGAACACATCATCTCCTGAGAATACACAATTATGGGACACATATAGATCCTCTAAAATTGAAACCAAAAAACAATTACGTAGCGCCTTACTGGAATTTAAACGCAAAGTACTTTGCGAGCACTTGGACACTGACCCCAAAGCTTTCTGGTCATATGTTAGGGAAGTAAATGGGAGTAAACAAACCGTGGCTTGCTTAAGGGATTGTAGCAATGTAATTCATACAGACAGCGAGGTTAAAGCTAACATCTTAAATTCATTCTTCCAAAGCGTTTTCTCGAATGATGTTGCCACCGCATATCTCCAAGAAACAATACATACTCCACCCATGGAAAAAATAACAGTGGACCAACAAGGAATTCTAAAATTACTTAATGAGATTAAACCCAACAAATCCCCGGGTCCCGAAAATATACCAGCTAGGGTGATTAAACATTTAGCTCCAAACATTGCCCCGTACCTTGAATTTATATTTAACAAATCCCTCACAGAGTGCAAAGTACCTAAGATTTGGAAAACCGCGCAAATAACGCCTATTTTTAAAAGTGGTGACAGGGAGGATCCCAGTAATTACAGACCTATATCTCTCACTTCTATCTGTTGTAAAATCTTAGAGCACATAATTGTCAGTTCAATAATGAGACACCTTGACAATATTAACTTTTTAAGTGACAATCAACACGGATTCAGGAAAACCCGCTCCTGCGAAACCCAATTAGGATTATTTACACATGATTTACTTGTATCTGGTGAGAGAGGTAGGCAAGTGGATGCCATCTTCTTAGATTTTCAAAAGGCATTTGATAAAGTCCCACATGGTAAACTCATTCATAAATTAAAGGTCGCGGGTATAAACAAGGGCGCCATAAGTTGGGTTAAAGATTTTCTTTCAGAGCGGGAACAGAGGGTAGTCCTTGATGGCGCTAGTTCCGACAGCGTTCGAGTCACGTCGGGGGTACCTCAGGGAAGTGTGATCGGGCCATTGCTTTTCTTGATTTTTGTTAACGATTTGAACCGCGAAGTGAAAAGTAAAATTAGGATGTTCGCGGATGACACGGTGATCTATCGGGAGATATCTGGGGATGAGGATCGTTTTATTCTAGCGCAGGATTTAGATTGCATTACTAAATGGTGTTCTAACTGGGGATTGACTCTAAATTATAATAAATGTTCAGTGGTAAATTTCTTTAAAAGATCAACGGGATTTGCTTACAAATTAGCTGGAGGTGACCTGGCAGTAGTTGATGCGGTAAAATACCTAGGTGTCACATTCTCAAAAGACTTAACTTGGGGGACTCACATACGTAAAGTCTGCGGTCAAGCATATAAAAGATTGGGATTCATTAGACGCATTGTCGGCAAAAGTGACTCGAAGGTCAAGGAACGTTGTTACCACGCTCTTGTAAGGCCTCATTTAGAATACGCATGCAGCGTGTGGGATCCGAGTGAAAAAGGCCTCATTCGGGAAGTTGAGAAGGTTCAACGCCGGGCAGCCCGTTTTGTAAAAAATTCCTACGATAAAACGCAAAGCGTCACCGAAATGCTCATGGATTTGGGGTGGGAATCATTGGCTGAGAGACGATTCAATGCAAGATTGAAATTATTAAATAAATTTAGATCCGCATGTTTCAGCACCGAGGTCTCGCAAATTATTCGTACTCCTACATACATTGGTCGCTTGGATCATGCATATAAAATTCGGGAAATAGATGCCAGAACTAGCCGACTCAAGGACTCCTTCTTCCCACGGACAATACGGGATAGCAACTGCAGGGTTATAGATAGCAAAAATTCCACTTGCCACCCCCAGCGTCTAAAAAATAATTAGTTGTATTTAAATGCATGCTCTTCCACTAACCTTATGTGTTTTGTTATATTAACACATTCTTCCCGAATGACCTCATTCATGTTCTGTTCATCTGTTTTTAAGTTTCCCTTTCAATCCCTCGTCCCTCTCCGCGGGGGGAAATTCGAAATACGAAAATTTTCTGAATAACTGCCGTTTGGAAATGAAAAGAGTCAAACAAATTTACAATTAAAACTAACAGGCTTCCAAAAAAACCCTCGGGGGAACAACTAAACGAGTCGCTTGAATCACGAAATTTCTCATCCCGGGACTGCGGCTGGAAAACGTTATGCTTGCAAGAAATACGTATAAATGATACCATTTTCTCAAAAACGACCGTTTTAAAAGGTAAAGAAAGGAACAAATTTTCATTTGATGAATGAAGAGCCTTAAAAAAAGCACTTGGAAGAAAAACTTACACGAAAATTGATTCGCGAAATTACTCATCCCGGGACTGCGGAGGAAAATTATTATGTTTAAAAAATACGTATATTAACGAAACTTTTATAATAGCGAGTGCTTTGAAAGGAAGAATGGCAACCAAATATTCATTCAATGAATTTTAAGCTTCAAAAAAACCGCTGAGGTTTAAACTAAACGCCACAATTCAATCACAAAATTTCTCATCCCGGTACTGCGGATGAAAAATTTTATGTTTGATAGAAATACTTTTGAATACGAAAGTTTTCCCAATAACTGCCGTTTGGAAATGAAAAGAGTAACACAAATTTACAATTAAAACTAACAGTCTTTTTAAAAAACCCTCGGGGGAACAACAAAACGAGTCGCTTGAATCACGAAATTTCTCATCCCGGGACTTCAGCTGGAAAACTTTATGCTTTCAAAAAATACGTTTAATGATACCATTTTCTCAAAAACGACCGTTTTGAATGGTAAAGAAAGAACAAATTTTCATTTGATGAATAAAAAGCTTTTAAAAAAGCACTTGGAAGAAAAATTTAGACAAGAATTGATTCGCGAAATTTTTCATCCCGGGACTGCGGAGGAAAATTATTATGTTTAAAAATAAGTATATTAACGAAACTTTTATAACAGCGACTGCCTTTAAAGGAAGAGAGGCGACAAAATATTCATTCAATGAATTTTAAGCTTTAAAAAATCGTTGAGGTAAAAACTAAACGCCACAATTGAATCACAAAATTTCTCATCCCGGTACTGCGGATGAAAAATTTTGTTTGCAAGAAAAACGTATGAATACGAAAATTTTCCCAATAACTGCCGTTTGGAAATGAAAAGAGTCACACAAATTTACAATTAAAACTAACAGTCTTTTTAAAAAACCCTCGGGGGAACAACTAAACGAGTCGCTTTAATCACGAAATTTCTCATCCCGGGACTGCGGCTGGAAAACTTAATGCTTTCAAAAAATACGTATAAATGATACCATTTTCTCAAAAACGACCGTTTTGAATGGTAAAGAAAGAACAAATTTTCATTTGATGAATGAAAAGCTTTTAAAAAAGCACTTGGAAGAAAAATTTAGACAAGAATTGATTAACGAAATTTTTAATCCCGGGACTGCGGAGGAAAATTATTATGTTTAAAAAATAAGTATATTAACGAAATTTTTATAACAGCGACTGCCTTTAAAGGAAGAGAGGCGACAAAATATTCATTCAATGAATTTTAAACTTTAAAAAACCGCTGAGGTAAAAACTAAACGCCACAATTGAATCACAAAATTTCTCATCCCGGTACTGCGGATGAAAAATTTTGTTTGATAGAAAAACGTATGAATACGAAAATTTTCCCAATAACTGCCGTTGGGAAATGAAAAGAGTCACACAAATTTACAGTTAAAACTAATAGGCTTTCAAAAAAACCTTCGGGGGAACAACGAAACGAGTCGCTTGAATCAAGAAATTTCTCATCCCGGGACTGCGGCTGGAAAATATTATGCTTGCAAGAAATACGTATAAATGATACCATTTTCTCAAAAACGTGCGTTTTGAATGGTAAAGAAAGACCAAATTTTCATTTGATGAATGAAAAGCTTTTAAAAAAGCACTTCGAAGAAAAACACGAAAATTGATTCGCGATATTTTTCATCCCGAGACTGCGGAGGAAAATTATTATGTTTAAAAAATAAGTATATAAAAGAAACTTTCATATCAGCGACTGCCCTTAAAGGAAGAGAGGCGACCAAATATCCATTCAATGAATTTTAAGCTTTAAAAAACCGCTGAGGTAAAAACTAAACGCCACAATTGAATCACAAAATTTCTCATCCCGGTACTGCGGATGAAAATTTTGTTTGCAAGAAATACGTATGAAAACGAAAATTTTCTCAATAACTGCCGTTTGGAAGTGAAAAGAGTCACACAAATTTAGTTAAAACTAATAGGCTTTCAAAAAAACCCTCGGGGGAACAACAAAACGAGTCGCTTGAATCAAGAAATTTCTCATCCCGGGACTGCGGCTGGAAAACGTTATGCTTGCAAGAAATACGTATAAATGATACCATTTTCTCAAAAACCACCGTTTTGAATGGTAAAGAAAGAACAAATTTTCATTTGATGAATGAAAAGCTTTTAGAAAAATACTTGGAAGAAAAACTTACACGAAAATTGATACACGAAATTTCTCATCCCGGGACTGCGGAGGAAAATTATTATGTTTAAAAAGTACGTATATTAACGAAACTTTTATAACAGCGACTGCTATGAAAGGAAGGGAGGCAACCAAATATTCATTAAATGAATTTTAAGATTTAAAAAACCGCTGAGGTAAAAACTAAACGCCACAATTCAATCACAAAATTTCTCATCCCGGTACTGCGGATGAAAAATTTTATGTTTGCAAGAAATACCTTTGAATACGAAAGTTTTCCCAATAACTGCCGTTTGGAAATGAAAAGAGTAACACAAATTTACAATTAAAACTAACAGTCTTTTTAAAAAACCCTCGGGGGAACAACTAAACGAGTCGCTTGAATCACGAAATTTCTCATCCCGGGACTGCGGCTGGAAAACTTTATGCTTGCAAAAAATACGTATAAATGATACCATTTTCTCAAAAACGACCGTTTTGAATGGTATAGAAAGAACAAATTTTCATTTGATGAATGAAAAGCTTTTAAAAAAGCACTTCGAAGAAAAATTTAGACAATAATTAATTCGCGAAATTTTTCATCCCGGGACTGCGGAGGAAAATTATTATGTTTAAAAAATAAGTATATTAACGAAACTTTTATAACAGCGACTGCCTTTAAAGGAAGAGAGGCCACAAAATATTCATTCAATGAATTTTAAGCTTTAAAAAACCGCTGAGGTAAAACTAAACGCCAGAATTGAATCACAAAATTTCTCATCCCGGTACTGCGGATGAAAAATTTTGTTTGCAAGAAATAAGTTTGAATACGAAAATTTTCTGAATAACTGCCGTTTGGAAATGAAAAGAGTCAAACAAATTTACAATTAAAACTAACAGGCTTCCAAAAAAACCCTCGGGGGAACAACTAAACGAGTCGCTTGAATCACGAAATTTCTCATCCCGGGACTGCGGCTGGAAAACGTTATGCTTGCAAGAAATACGTATAAATGATACCATTTTCTCAAAAACGACCGTTTTGAAAGGTAAAGAAAGGAACAAATTTTCATTTGATGAATGAAGAGCCTTAAAAAAAGCACTTGGAAGAAAAACTTACACGAAAATTGATTCGCGAAATTACTCATCCCGGGACTGCGGAGGAAAATTATTATGTTTAAAAAATACGTATATTAACGAAACTTTTATAATAGCGAGTGATTTGAAAGGAAGAAAGGCGACCAAATATTCATTCAATGAATTTTAAGCTTCAAAAAAACCGCTGAGGGTAAAACTAAACGCCACAATTCAATCACAAAATTTCTCATCCCGGTACTGCGGATGAAAAATTTTATGTTTGATAGAAATACTTTTGAATACGAAAGTTTTCCCAATAACTGCCGTTTGGAAATGAAAAGAGTAACACAAATTTGCAATTAAAACTAACAGTCTTTTTAAAAAACCCTCGGGGGAACAACAAAACGAGTCGCTTGAGTCACGAAATTTCTCATCCCGGGACTTCGGCTGGAAAACTTTATGCTTTCAAAAAATACGTTTAATGATACCATTTTCTCAAAAACGACCGTTTTGAATGGTAAAGAAAGAACAAATTTTCATTTGATGAATAAAAAGCTTTTAAAAAAGCACTTGGAAGAAAAATTTAGACAAGAATTGATTCGCGAAATTTTTCATCCCGGGACTGCGGAGGAAAATTATTATGTTTAAAAAATAAGTATATTAACGAAACTTTTATAACAGCGACTGCCTTTAAAGGAAGAGAGGCGACAAAATATTCATTCAATGAATTTTAAGCTTTAAAAAATCGTTGAGGTAAAAACTAAACGCCACAATTGAATCACAAAATTTCTCATCCCGGTACTGCGGATGAAAAATTTTGTTTGCAAGAAAAACGTATGAATACGAAAATTTTCCCAATAACTGCCGTTTGGAAATGAAAAGAGTCACACAAATTTACAATTAAAACTAACAGTCTTTTTAAAAAACCCTCGGGGGAACAACTAAACGAGTCGCTTGAATCACGAAATTTCTCATCCCGGGACTGCGGCTGGAAAACTTTATGCTTGCAAAAAATACGTATAAATGATTCCATTTTCTCAAAAACGACCGTTTTGAATGGTAAAGAAAGAACAAATTTTCATTTGATGAATGAAAAGCTTTTAAAAAAGCACTTGGAAGAAAAATTTAGACAAGAATTGATTCGCGAAATTTTTAATCCCGGGACTGCGGAGGAAAATTATTATGTTTAAAAAATAAGTATATAAAGAAACTTTCATATCAGCGACTGCCCTTAAAGGAAGAGAGGCGACCAAATATCCATTCAATGAATTTTAAGCTTTAAAAAACCGCTGAGGTAAAAACTAAACGCCACAATTGAATCACAAAATTTCTCATCCCGGTACTGCGGATGAAAATTTTGTTTGCAAGAAATACGTATGAAAACGAAAATTTTCTCAATAACTGCCGTTTGGAAGTGAAAAGAGTCACACAAATTTAATTAAAACTAATAGGCTTTCAAAAAAACCCTCGGGGGAACAACAAAACGAGTCGCTTGAATCAAGAAATTTCTCATCCCGGGACTGCGGCTGGAAAACGTTATGCTTGCAAGAAATACGTATAAATGATACCATTTTCTCAAAAACCACCGTTTTGAATGGTAAAGAAAGAACAAATTTTCATTTGATGAATGAAAAGCTTTTAGAAAAATACTTGGAAGAAAAACTTACACGAAAATTGATTCACGAAATTTCTCATCCCGGGACTGCGGAGGAAAATTATTATGTTTAAAAAGTACGTATATTAACGAAACTTTTATAACAGCGACTGCTTTGAAAGGAAGGGAGGCAACCAAATATTCATTCAATGAATTTTAAGATTTAAAAAACCGCTGAGGTAAAAACTAAACGCCACAATTCAATCACAAAATTTCTCATCCCGGTACTGCGGAAAAAAATTTTATGTTTGCATGAAATACCTTTGAATACGAAAGTTTTCCCAATAACTGCCGTTTGGAAATGAAAAGAGTAACACAAATTTACAATTAAAACTAACAGTCTTTATAAAAAACCCTCGGGGGAACAACTAAACGAGTCGCTTGAATCACGAAATCTCTCATCCCGGGAGTGCGGCTGGAAAACTTTATGCTTGCAAAAAATACGTATAAATGATACAATTTTCTCAAAAACGACCGTTTTGAATGGTATAGAAAGAACAAATTTTCATTTGATGAATGAAAAACTTTTAAAAAAGCACTTGGAAGAAAAATTTAGACAAGAATTGATTCGCGAAATTTTTCATCCCGGGACTGCGGAGGAAAATTATTATGTTTAAAAAATAAGTATATTAACGAAACTTTTATAACAGCGACTGCCTTTAAGGAAGAGAGGCGACAAAATATTCATTCAATGAATTTTAAGCTTTAAAAAACCGCTGAGGTAAAACTAAACGCCAGAATTGAATCACAAAATTTCTCATCCCGGTACTGCGGATGAAAAATTTTGTTTGCAAGAAATAAGTTTGAATACGAAAATTTTCTGAATAACTGCCGTTTGGAAATGAAAAGAGTCAAACAAATTTACAATTAAAACTAACAGGCTTCCAAAAAAACCCTCGGGGGAACAACGAAACGAGTCGCTTGAATCACGAAATTTCTCATCCCGGGACTGCGGCTGGAAAACGTTATGCTTGCAAGAAATACGTATAAATGATACCATTTTCTCAAAAACGTGCGTTTTGAATGGTAAAGAAAGACCAAATTTTCATTTGATGAATGAAAAGCTTTTAAAAAAGCACTTGGAAGAAAAACACGAAAATTGATTCGCGATATTTTTCATCCCGAGACTGCGGAGGAAAATTATTATGTTTAAAAAATAAGTATATAAACGAAACTTTCATATCAGCGACTGCCCTTAAAGGAAGAGAGGCGACCAAATATCCATTTAATGAATTTTAAGCTTTAAAAAACCGCTGAGGTAAAAACTAAACGCCACAATTGAATCACAAAATTTCTCATCCCGGTACTGCGGATGAAAATTTTGTTTGCAAGAAATACGTATGAATACGAAAATTTTCTCAATAACTGCCGTTTGGAAGTGAAAAGAGTCACACAAATTTAGTTAAAACTAATAGGCTTTCAAAAAAACCCTCGGGGGAACAACGAAACGAGTCGCTTGAATCAAGAAATTTCTCATCCCGGGACTGCGGCTGGAAAACGTTATGCTTGCAAGAAATACGTATAAATGATACCATTTTCTCAAAAACCACCGTTTTGAATGGTAAAGAAAGAAAAAATTTTCATTTGATGAATGAAAAGCTTTTAGAAAAATACTTGGAAGAAAAACTTACACGAAAATTGATTCACGAAATTTCTCATCCCGGGACTGCGGAGGAAAATTATTATGTTTAAAAAGTACGTATATTAACGAAACTTTTATAACAGCGAGTGCTTTGAAAGGAAGAAAGGCGACCAAATATTCATTCAATGAATTTTAAGCTTCAAAAAAACCGCTGAGGTTAAAACTAAACGCCACAATTCAATCACAAAATTTCTCATCCCGGTACTGCGGATGAAAAATTTTATGTTTGATAGAAATACTTTTGAATACGAAAGTTTTCCAAATAACTGCCGTTTGGAAATGAAAAGAGTAACACAAATTTACAATTAAAACTAACAGTCTTTTTAAAAAACCCTCGGGGGAACAACAAAACGAGTCGCTTGAATCACGAAATTTCTCATGCCGGGACTTCGGCTGGAAAACTTTATGCTTTCAAAAAATACGTTTAATGATACCATTTTCTCAAAAACGACCGTTTTGAATGGTAAAGAAAGAACAAATTTTCATTTGATGAATAAAAAGCTTTTAAAAAAGCACTTGGAAGAAAAATTTTGACAAGAATTGATTCGCGAAATTTTTCATCCCGGGACTGCGGAGGAAAATTATTATGTTTAAAAAAAAAGTATATTAACGAAACTTTTATAACAGCGACTGCCTTTAAAGGAAGAGAGGCGACAAAATATTCATTCAATGAATTTTAAACTTTAAAAAACCGCTGAGGTAAAAACTAAACGCCACAATTGAATCACAAAATTTCTCATCCCGGTACTGCGGACGAAAAATTTTGTTTGCAAGAAAAACGTACGAATACGAAAATTTTCCCAATAACTGCCGTTTGGAAATGAAAAGAGTCACACAAATTTACAATTAAAACTAACAGTCTTTTTAAAAAACCCTCGGGGGAACAACTAAACGAGTCGCTTGAATCACGAAATTTCTCATCCCGGGACTGCGGCTGGAAAACTTAATGCTTGCAAAAAATACGTATAAATGATACCATTTTCTCAAAAACGACCGTTTTGAATGGTAAAGAAAGAACAAATTTTCATTTGATGAATGAAAAGCTTTTAAAAAAGCACTTGGAAGAAAAATTTAGACAAGAATTGATTCGCGAAATTTTTAATCCCGGGACTGCGGAGGAAAATTATTATGTTTAAAAAATAAGTATATTAACGAAATTTTTATAACAGCGACTGCCTTTAAAGGAAGAGAGGCGACAAAATATTCATTCAATGAATTTTAAACTTTAAAAAACCGCTGAGGTAAAAACTAAACGCCACAATTGAATCACAAAATTTCTCATCCCGGTACTGCGGATGAAAAATTTTGTTTGATAGAAAAACGTATGAATACGAAAATTTTCCCAATAACTGCCGTTGGGAAATGAAAAGAGTCACAAAAATTTACAGTTAAAACTAATAGGCTTTCAAAAAAACCTTCGGGGGAACAACGAAACGAGTCGCTTGAATCAAGAAATTTCTCATCCCGGGACTGCGGCTGGAAAATATTATGCTTGCAAGAAATACGTATAAATGATACCATTTTCTCAAAAACGTGCGTTTTGAATGGTAAAGAAAGACCAAATTTTCATTTGATGAATGAAAAGCTTTTAAAAAAGCACTTGGAAGAAAAACACGAAAATTGATTCGCGATATTTTTCATCCCGAGACTGCGGAGGAAAATTATTATGTTTAAAAAATAAGTATATAAAAGAAACTTTCATATCAGCGACTGCCCTTAAAGGAAGAGAGGCGACCAAATATCCATTCAATGAATTTTAAGCTTTAAAAAACCGCTGAGGTAAAAACTAAACGCCACAATTGAATCACAAAATTTCTCATCCCGGTACTGCGGATGAAAATTTTGTTTGCAAGAAATACGTATGAAAACGAAAATTTTCTCAATAACTGCCGTTTGGAAGTGAAAAGAGTCACACAAATTTAGTTAAAACTAATAGGGTTTCAAAAAAACCCTCGGGGGAACAACAAAACGAGTCGCTTGAATCAAGAAATTTCTCATCCCGGGACTGCGGCTGGAAAACGTTATGCTTGCAAGAAATACGTATAAATGATACCATTTTCTCAAAAACCACCGTTTTGAATGGTAAAGAAAGAACAAATTTTCATTTGATGAATGAAAAGCTTTTAGAAAAATACTTGGAAGAAAAACTTACACGAAAATTGATTCACGAAATTTCTCATCCCGGGACTGCGGAGGAAAATTATTATGTTTAAAAAGTACGTATATTAACGAAACTTTTATAACAGCGACTGCTTTGAAAGGAAGGGAGGCAACCAAATATTCATTCAATGAATTTTAAGATTTAAAAAACCGCTGAGGTAAAAACTAAACGCCACAATTCAATCACAAAATTTCTCATCCCGGTACTGCGGATGAAAAATTTTATGTTTGCAAGAAATACCTTTGAATACGAAAGTTTTCCCAATAACTGCCGTTTGGAAATGAAAAGAGTAACACAAATTTACAATTAAAACTAACAGTCTTTATAAAAAACCCTCGGGGGAACAACTAAACGAGTCGCTTGAATCACGAAATTTCTCATCCCGGGACTGCGGCTGGAAAACTTTATGCTTGCAAAAAATACGTATAAATGATACCATTTTCTCAAAAACGACCGTTTTGAATGGTATAGAAAGAACAAATTTTCATTTGATGAATGAAAAGCTTTTAAAAAAGCACTTCGAAGAAAAATTTAGACAAGAATTGATTCGCGAAATTTTTCATCCCGGGACTGCGGAGGAAAATTATTATGTTTAAAAAATAAGTGTATTAACGAAACTTTTATAACAGCGACTGCCTTTAAAGGAAGAGAGGCCACAAAATATTCATTCAATGAATTTTAAGCTTTAAAAAACCGCTGAGGTAAAACTAAACGCCAGAATTGAATCACAAAATTTCTCATCCCGGTACTGCGGATGAAAAATTTTGTTTGCAAGAAATAAGTTTGAATACGAAAATTTTCTGAATAACTGCCGTTTGGAAATGAAAAGAGTCAAACAAATTTACAATTAAACCTAACAGGCTTCCAAAAAAACCCTCGGGGGAACAACTAAACGAGTCGCTTGAATCACGAAATTTCTCATCCCGGGACTGCGGCTGGAAAACGTTATGCTTGCAAGAAATACGTATAAATGATACCATTTTCTCAAAAACGACCGTTTTGAAAGGTAAAGAAAGGAACAAATTTTCATTTGACGAATGAAGAGCCTTAAAAAAAGCACTTGGAAGAAAAACTTACACGAAAATTGATTCGCGAAATTACTCATCCCGGGACTGCGGAGGAAAATTATTATGTTTAAAAAATACGTATATTAACGAAACTTTTATAATAGCGAGTGCTTTGAAAGGAAGAAAGGCGACCAAATATTCATTCAATGAATTTTAAGCTTCAAAAAAACCGCTGAGGTTAAAACTAAACGCCACAATTCAATCACAAAATTTCTCATCCCGGTACTGCGGATGAAAAATTTTATGTTTGATAGAAATACTTTTGAATACGAAAGTTTTCCCAATAACTGCCGTTTGGAAATGAAAAGAGTAACACAAATTTACAATTAAAACTAACAGTCTTTTTAAAAAACCCTCGGGGGAACAACAAAACGAGTCGCTTGAATCACGAAATTTCTCATCCCGGGACTTCGGCTGGAAAACTTTATGCTTTCAAAAAATACGTTTAATGATACCATTTTCTCAAAAACGACCGTTTTGAATGGTAAAGAAAGAACAAATTTTCATTTGATGAATAAAAAGCTTTTAAAAAAGCACTTGGAAGAAAAATTTAGACAAGAATTGATTCGCGAAATTTTTCATCCCGGGACTGCGGAGGAAAATTATTATGTTTAAAAAATAAGTATATTAACGAAACTTTTATAACAGCGACTGCCTTTAAAGGAAGAGAGGCGACAAAATATTCATTCAATGAATTTTAAGCTTTAAAAAATCGTTGAGGTAAAAACTAAACGCCACAATTGAATCACAAAATTTCTCATCCCGGTACTGCGGACGAAAAATTTTGTTTGCAAGAAAAACGTATGAATACGAAAATTTTCCCAATAACTGCCGTTTGGAAATGAAAAGAGTCACACAAATTTACAATTAAAACTAACAGTCTTTTTAAAAAACCCTCGGGGGAACAACTAAACGAGTCGCTTGAATCACGAAATTTCTCATCCCGGGACTGCGGCTGGAAAACTTAATGCTTGCAAAAAATACGTATAAATGATACCATTTTCTCAAAAACGACCGTTTTGAATGGTAAAGAAAGAACAAATTTTCATTTGATGAATGAAAAGCTTTTAAAAAAGCACTTGGAAGAAAAATTTAGACAAGAATTGATTCGCGAAATTTTTAATCCCGGGACTGCGGAGGAAAATTATTATGTTTAAAAAATAAGTATATTAACGAAATTTTTATAACAGCGACTGCCTTTAAAGGAAGAGAGGCGACAAAATATTCATTCAATGAATTTTAAACTTTAAAAAACCGCTGAGGTAAAAACTAAACGCCACAATTAAATCACAAAATTTCTCATCCCGGTACTGCGGATGAAAAATTTTGTTTGATAGAAAAACGTATGAATACGAAAATTTTCCCAATAACTGCCGTTGGGAAATGAAAAGAGTCACACAAATTTACAGTTAAAACTAATAGGCTTTCAAAAAAACCTTCGGGGGAACAACGAAACGAGTCGCTTGAATCAAGAAATTTCTCATCCCGGGACTGCGGCTGGAAAATATTATGCTTGCAAGAAATACGTATAAATGATACCATTTTCTCAAAAACGTGCGTTTTGAATGGTAAAGAAAGACCAAATTTTCATTTGATGAATGAAAAGCTTTTAAAAAAGCACTTGGAAGAAAAACACGAAAATTGATTCGCGATATTTTTCATCCCGAGACTGCGGAGGAAAATTATTATGTTTAAAAAATAAGTATATAAAAGAAACTTTCATATCAGCGACTGCCCTTAAAGGAAGAGAGGCGACCAAATATCCATTCAATGAATTTTAAGATTTAAAAAACCGCTGAGGTAAAAACTAAACGCCACAATTCAATCACAAAATTTCTCATCCCGGTACTGCGGATGAAAAATTTTATATTTGCAAGAAATACCTTTGAATACGAAAGTTTTCCCAATAACTGCCGTTTGGAAATGAAAAGAGTAACACAAATTTACAATTAAAACTAACAGTCTTTATAAAAAACCCTCGGGGGAACAACTAAACGAGTCGCTTGAATCACGAAATGTCTCATCCCGGGACTGCGGCTGGAAAACTTTATGCTTGCAAAAAATACGTATAAATGATACAATTTTCTCAAAAACGACCGTTTTGAATGGTATAGAAAGAACAAATTTTCATTTGATGAATGAAAAATTTTTAAAAAAGCACTTCGAAGAAAAATTTAGACAAGAATGATTCACGAAATTTTTCATCCCGGGACTGCGGAGGAAAATTATTATGTTTAAAAAATAAGTATATTAATGAAACTTTTATAACAGCGACTGCCTTTAAAGGAAGAGAGGCCACAAAATATTCATTCAATGAATTTTAAGATTTAAAAAACCGCTGAGGTAAAAACTAAACGCCAGAATTGAATCACAAAATTTCTCATCTCGGTACTGCGGATGAAAAATTTTGTTTGCAAGAAATAAGTTTGAATACGAAATTTTCTGAATAACTGCCGTTTGGAAATGAAAAGATTTAAACAAATTTACAATTAAAACTAACAGGCTTCCAAAAAAACCCTCGGGGGAACAACTAAACGAGTCGCTTGAATCACGAAATTTCTCATCCCGGGACTGCGGCTGGAAAACGTTATGCTTGCAAGAAATACGTATAAATGATACCATTTTCTCAAAAACGACCGTTTTGAAAGGTAAAGAAAGGAACAAATTTTCATTTGACGAATGAAGAGCCTTAAAAAAAGCACTTGGAAGAAAAACTTACACGAAAATTGATTCGCGAAATTACTCATCCCGGGACTGCGGAGGAAAATTATTATGTTTAAAAAATACGTATATTAACGAAACTTTTATAATAGCGAGTGCTTTGAAAGGAAGAAAGGCGACCAAATATTCATTCAATGAATTTTAAGCTTCAAAAAAACCGCTGAGGTTAAAACTAAACGCCACAATTCAATCACAAAATTTCTCATCCCGGTACTGCGGATGAAAAATTTTATGTTTGATAGAAATACTTTTGAATACGAAAGTTTTCCCAAAAACTGCCGTTTGGAAATGAAAAGAGTAACACAAATTTACAATTAAAACTAACAGTCTTTTTAAAAAACCCTCGGGGGAACAACAAAACGAGTCGCTTGAATCACGAAATTTCTCATCCCGGGACTTCGGCTGGAAAACTTTATGCTTTCAAAAAATACGTTTAATGATACCATTTTCTCAAAAACGACCGTTTTGAATGGTAAAGAAAGAACAAATTTTCATTTGATGAATAAAAAGCTTTTAAAAAAGCACTTGGAAGAAAAATTTAGACAAGAATTGATTCGCGAAATTTTTCATCCCGGGACTGCGGAGGAAAATTATTATGTTTAAAAAATAAGTATATTAACGAAACTTTTATAACAGCGACTGCCTTTAAAGGAAGAGAGGCGACAAAATTTTCATTCAATGAATTTTAAGCTTTAAAAAATCGTTGAGGTAAAAACTAAACGCCACAATTGAATCACAAAATTTCTCATGCCGGTACTGCGGACGAAAAATTTTGTTTGCAAGAAAAACGTATGAATACGAAAATTTTCCCAATAACTGCCGTTTGGAAATGAAAAGAGTCACACAAATTTACAATTAAAACTAACAGTCTTTTTAAAAAACCCTCGGGGGAACAACTAAACGAGTCGCTTGAATCACGAAATTTCTCATCCCGGGACTGCGGCTGGAAAACTTAATGCTTGCAAAAAATACGTATAAATGATACCATTTTCTCAAAAACGACCGTTTTGAATGGTAAAGAAAGAACAAATTTTCATTTGATGAATGAAAAGCTTTTAGAAAAATACTTGGAAGAAAAACTTACACGAAAATTGATTCACGAAATTTCTCATCCCGGGACTGCGGAGGAAAATTATTATGTTTAAAAAGTACGTATATTAACGAAACTTTTATAACAGCGACTGCTTTGAAAGGAAGGGAGGCAACCAAATATTCATTCAATGAATTTTAAGATTTAAAAAACCGCTGAGGTAAAAACTAAACGCCAGAATTGAATCACAAAATTTCTCATCTCGGTACTGCGGATGAAAAATTTTGTTTGCAAGAAATAAGTTTGAATACGAAATTTTCTGAATAACTGCCGTTTGGAAATGAAAAGATTTAAACAAATTTACAATTAAAACTAACAGGCTTCCAAAAAAACCCTCGGGGGAACAACTAAACGAGTCGCTTGAATCACGAAATTTCTCATCCCGGGACTGCGGCTGGAAAACGTTATGCTTGCAAGAAATACGTATAAATGATACCATTTTCTCAAAAACGACCGTTTTGATAGGTAAAGAAAGGAACAAATTTTCATTTGACGAATGAAGAGCCTTAAAAAAAGCACTTGGAAGAAAAACTTACACGAAAATTGATTCGCGAAATTACTCATCCCGGGACTGCGGAGGAAAATTATTATGTTTAAAAATACGTATATTAACGAAACTTTTATAATAGCGAGTGCTTTGAAAGGAAGAAAGGCGACCAAATATTCATTCAATGAATTTTAAGCTTCAAAAAAACCGCTGAGGTAAAAACTAAACGCCACAATTGAATCACAAAATTTCTCATGCCGGTACTGCGGACGAAAAATTTTGTTTGCAAGAAAAACGTATGAATACGAAAATTTTCCCAATAACTGCCGTTTGGAAATGAAAAGAGTCACACAAATTTACAATTAAAACTAACAGTCTTTTTAAAAAACCCTCGGGGGAACAACTAAACGAGTCGCTTGAATCACGAAATTTCTCATCCCGGGACTGCGGCTGGAAAACTTAATGCTTGCAAAAAATACGTATAAATGATACCATTTTCTCAAAAACGACCGTTTTGAATGGTAAAGAAAGAACAAATTTTCATTTGATGAATGAAAAGCTTTTAAAAAAGCACTTGGAAGAAAAATTTAGACAAGAATTGATTCGCGAAATTTTTAATCCCGGGACTGCGGAGGAAAATTATTATGTTTAAAAAATAAGTATATTAACGAAATTTTTATAACAGCGACTGCCTTTAAAGGAAGAGAGGCGACAAAATATTCATTCAATGAATTTTAAACTTTAAAAAACCGCTGAGGTAAAAACTAAACGCCACAATTGAATCACAAAATTTCTCATCCCGGTACTGCGGATGAAAAATTTTGTTTGATAGAAAAACGTATGAATACGAAAATTTTCCCAATAACTGCCGTTGGGAAATGAAAAGAGTCACACAAATTTACAGTTAAAACTAATAGGCTTTCAAAAAAACCTTCGGGGGAACAACGAAACGAGTCGCTTGAATCAAGAAATTTCTCATCCCGGGACTGCGGCTGGAAAATATTATGCTTGCAAGAAATACGTATAAATGATACCATTTTCTCAAAAACGTGCGTTTTGAATGGTAAAGAAAGACCAAATTTTCATTTGATGAATGAAAAGCTTTTAAAAAAGCACTTGGAAGAAAAACACGAAAATTGATTCGCGATATTTTTCATCCCGAGACTGCGGAGGAAAATTATTATGTTTAAAAAATAAGTATATAAAAGAAACTTTCATATCAGCGACTGCCCTTAAAGGAAGAGAGGCGACCAAATATCCATTCAATGAATTTTAAGCTTTAAAAAACCGCTGAGGTAAAAACTAAACGCCACAATTGAATCACAAAATTTCTCATCCCGGTACTGCGGATGAAAATTTTGTTTGCAAGAAATACGTATGAAAACGAAAATTTTCTCAATAACTGCCGTTTGGAAGTGAAAAGAGTCACACAAATTTAGTTAAAACTAATAGGCTTTCAAAAAAACCCTCGGGGGAACAACAAAACGAGTCGCTTGAATCAAGAAATTTCTCATCCCGGGACTGCGGCTGGAAAACGTTATGCTTGCAAGAAATACGTATAAATGATACCATTTTCTCAAAAACCACCGTTTTGAATGGTAAAGAAAGAACAAATTTTCATTTGATGAATGAAAAGCTTTTAGAAAAATACTTGGAAGAAAAACTTACACGAAAATTGATTCACGAAATTTCTCATCCCGGGACTGCGGAGGAAAATTATTATGTTTAAAAAGTACGTATATTAACGAAACTTTTATAACAGCGACTGCTTTGAAAGGAAGGGAGGCAACCAAATATTCATTCAATGAATTTTAAGATTTAAAAAACCGCTGAGGTAAAAACTAAACGCCACAATTCAATCACAAAATTTCTCATCCCGGTACTGCGGATGAAAAATTTTATGTTTGCAAGAAATACCTTTGAATACGAAAGTTTTCCCAATAACTGCCGTTTGGAAATGAAAAGAGTAACACAAATTTACAATTAAAACTAACAGTCTTTATAAAAAACCCTCGGGGGAACAACTAAACGAGTCGCTTGAATCACGAAATTTCTCATCCCGGGACTGCGGCTGGAAAACTTTATGCTTGCAAAAAATACGTATAAATGATACAATTTTCTCAAAAACGACCGTTTTGAATGGTATAGAAAGAACAAATTTTCATTTGATGAATGAAAAATTTTTAAAAAAGCACTTCGAAGAAAAATTTAGACAAGAATTGATTCACGAAATTTTTCATCCCGGGACTGCGGAGGAAAATTATTATGTTTAAAAAATAAGTATATTAACGAAACTTTTATAACAGCGACTGCCTTTAAAGGAAGAGAGGCCACAAAATATTCATTAAATGAATTTTAAGCTTTAAAAAACCGCTGAGGTAAAAACTAAACGCCAGAATTGAATCACAAAATTTCTCATCCCGGTACTGCGGATGAAAAATTTTGTTTGCAAGAAATAAGTTTGAATACGAAATTTTCTGAATAACTGCCGTTTGGAAATGAAAAGATTTAAACAAATTTACAATTAAAACTAACAGGCTTCCAAAAAAACCCTCGGGGGAACAACTAAACGAGTCGCTTGAATCACGAAATTTCTCATCCCGGGACTGCGGCTGGAAAACGTTATGCTTGCAAGAAATACGTATAAATGATACCATTTTCTCAACAACGACCTTTTTGAAAGGTAAAGAAAGGAACAAATTTTCATTTGATGAATGAAGAGCCTTTGAAAAAGCACTTGGAAGAAAAACTTACACGAAAATTGATTCGCGAAATTACTCATCCCGGGACTGCGGAGGATAATTATTATGTTTAAAAAATACGTATATTAACGAAACTTTTATAATAGCGAGTGCTTTGAAAGGAAGAAAGGCGACCAAATATTCATTCAATGAATTTTAAGCTTCAAAAAAACCGCTGAGGTTAAAACTAAACGCCACAATTCAATCACAAAATTTCTCATCCCGGTACTGCGGATGAAAAATTTTATGTTTGATAGAAATACTTTTAAATACGAAAGTTTTCCCAATAACTGCCGTTTGGAAATGAAAAGAGTAACACAAATTTACAATTAAAACTAACAGGCTTCCAAAAAAACCGTCGGGGGAACAACTAAACGAGACGCTTGAATCACGAAATTTCTCATCCCGGGACTGCGGCTGGAAAACTTTATGCTTTCAAAAAATACGTATAAATGATACCATTTTCTCAAAAACGTGCGTTTTGAATGGTAAAGGAAGACCAAATTTTCATTTGATGAATGAAAAGCTTTTAAAAAAGCACTTGGAAGAAAAACACGAAAATTGATTCGCGATATTTTTCATCCCGAGACTGCGGAGGAAAATTATTATGTTTAAAAAATAAGTATATAAACGAAACTTTCATATCAGCGACTGCCCTTAAAGGAAGAGAGGCGACCAAATATTCATTCAATGAATTTTAAGCTTTAAAAAACCGCTGAGGTAAAAACTAAACGCCACAATTGAATCACAAAATTTCTCATCCCGGTACTGCGGATGAAAATTTTGTTTGCAAGAAATACGTATGAATACGAAAATTTTCTCAATAACTGCCGTTTGGAAGTGAAAAGAGTCACACAAATTTACAGTTAAAACTAATAGGCTTTCAAAAAAACCCTCGGGGGAACAACGAAACGAGTCGCTTGAATCACGAAATTTCTCATCCCGGGACTGCGGCTGGAAAACGTTATGCTTGCAAGAAATACCTATAAATGATACCATTTTCTCAAAAACGACCGTTTTGAATGGTAAAGAAAGAACAAATTTTCATTTGATGAATGACAAGCTTTTAGAAAAATACTTGGAAGAAAAACTTACACGAAAATTGATTCACGAAATTTCTCATCCCTGGACTGCGGAGGAAAATTATTATGTTTAAAAAGTACGTATATTAACGAAACTTTTATAACAGCGACTGCCTTTAAAGGAAGGGAGGCAACCAAATATTCATTCAATGAATTTTAAGATTTAAAAAACCGCTGAGGTAAAAACTAAATGCCACAATTCAATTACAAAATTTCTCATCCCGGTACTGCGGATGAAAAATTTTATGTTTGCAAGAAATACCTTTGAATACGAAAGTTTTCCCAATAACTGCCGTTTGGAAATGAAAAGAGTAACACAAATTTACAATTAAAACTAACAGTCTTTATAAAAAACCCTCGGGGGAACAACTAAACGAGTCGCTTGAATCACGAAATTTCTCATCCCGGGACTGCGGCTGGAAAACTTTAAGCTTGCAAAAAATACGTATAAATGATACCATTTTCTCAAAAACGACCGTTTTGAATGGTATAGAAAGAACAAATTTTCATTTGATGAATGAAAAGCTTTTAAAAAAGCACTTCGAAGAAAAATTAAGACAAGAATTGATTCGCGAAATTTTTCATCCCGGGACTGCGGAGGAAAATTATTATGTTTAAAAAATAAGTATATTAACGAAACTTTTATAAAAGCGACTGCCTTTAAAGGAAGAGAGGCCACAAAATATTCATTTAATGAATTTTAAGCTTTAAAAAACCGCTGAGGCAAAACTAAACGCCAGAAATGAATCACAAAATTTCTCATCCCGGTACTGCGGATGAAAAATTTTGTTTGCAAGAAATAAGTTTGAATACGAAAATTTTCTGAATAACTGCCGTTTCGAAATGAAAAGAGTCACACAAATTTACAATTAAAACTAACAGTCTTTTTAAAAAACCCTCGGGGGAACAACTAAACGAGTCGCTTGAATCACGAAATTTCTCATCCCGGGACTGCGGCTGGAAAACTTAATGCTTGCAAAAAATACGTATAAATGATACCATTTTCTCAAAAACGACCGTTTTGAATGGTAAAGAAAGAACAAATTTTCATTTGATGAATGAAAAGCTTTTAAAAAAGCACTTGGAAGAAAAATTTAGATAAGAATTGATTCGCGAAATTTTTAATCCCGGGACTGCGGAGGAAAATTATTATGTTTAAAAAATAAGTATATTAACGAAATTTTTATAACAGCGACTGCCTTTAAAGGAAGAGAGGCGACAAAATATTCATTCAATGAATTTTAAACTTTAAAAAACCGCTGAGGTAAAAACTAAACGCCACAATTTAATCACAAAATTTCTCATCCCGGTACTGCGGATGAAAAATTTTGTTTGATAGAAAAACGTATGAATACGAAAATTTTCCCAATAACTGCCGTTGGGAAATGAAAAGAGTCACACAAATTTACAGTTAAAACTAATAGGCTTTCAAAAAAACCTTCGGGGGAACAACGAAACGAGTCGCTTGAATCAAGAAATTTCTCATCCCGGGACTGCGGCTGGAAAATATTATGCTTGCAAGAAATACGTATAAATGATACCATTTTCTCAAAAACGTGCGTTTTGAATGGTAAAGAAAGACCAAATTTTCATTTGATGAATGAAAAGCTTTTAAAAAAGCACTTGGAAGAAAAACACGAAAATTGATTCGCGATATTTTTCATCCCGAGACTGCGGAGGAAAATTATTATGTTTAAAAAATAAGTATATAAAAGAAACTTTCATATCAGCGACTGCCCTTAAAGGAAGAGAGGCGACCAAATATCCATTCAATGAATTTTAAGCTTTAAAAAACCGCTGAGGTAAAAACTAAACGCCACAATTGAATCACAAAATTTCTCATCCCGGTACTGCGGATGAAAATTTGGTTTGCAAGAAATACGTATGAAAACGAAAATTTTCTCAATAACTGCCGTTTGGAAGTGAAAAGAGTCACACAAATTTAGTTAAAACTAATAGGCTTTCAAAAAAACCCTCGGGGGAACAACAAAACGAGTCGCTTGAATCAAGAAATTTCTCATCCCGGGACTGCGGCTGGAAAACGTTATGCTTGCAAGAAATACGTATAAATGATACCATTTTCTCAAAAACCACCGTTTTGAATGGTAAAGAAAGAACAAATTTTCATTTGATGAATGAAAAGCTTTTAGAAAAATACTTGGAAGAAAAACTTACACGAAAATTGATTCACGAAATTTCTCATCCCGGGACTGCGGAGGAAAATTATTATGTTTAAAAAGTACGTATATTAACGAAACTTTTATAACAGCGGCTGCTTTGAAAGGAAGGGAGGCAACCAAATATTCATTAAATGAATTTTAACCTTTAAAAAACCGCTGAGGTAAAAACTAAACGCCAGAATTGAATCACAAAATTTCTCATCCCGGTACTGCGGATGAAAAATTTTGTTTGCAAGAAATAAGTTTGAATACGAAATTTTCTGAATAACTGCCGTTTGGAAATGAAAAGATTTAAACAAATTTACAATTAAAACTAACAGGCTTCCAAAAAAACCCTCGGGGGAACAACTAAACGAGTCGCTTGAATCACGAAATTTCTCATCCCGGGACTGCGGCTGGAAAACGTTATGCTTGCAAGAAATACGTATAAATGATACCATTTTCTCAAAAACGACCGTTTTGAAAGGTAAAGAAAGGAACAAATTTTCATTTGACGAATGAAGAGCCTTAAAAAAAGCACTTGGAAGAAAAACTTACACGAAAATTGATTCGCGAAATTACTCATCCCGGGACTGCGGAGGAAAATTATTATGTTTAAAAAATACGTATATTAACGAAACTTTTATAATAGCGAGTGCTTTGAAAGGAAGAAAGGCGACCAAATATTCATTCAATGAATTTTAAGCTTCAAAAAAACCGCTGAGGTTAAAACTAAACGCCACAATTCAATCACAAAATTTCTCATCCCGGTACTGCGGATGAAAAATTTTATGTTTGATAGAAATACTTTTGAATACGAAAGTTTTCCCAAAAACTGCCGTTTGGAAATGAAAAGAGTAACACAAATTTACAATTAAAACTAACAGTCTTTTTAAAAAACCCTCGGGGGAACAACAAAACGAGTCGCTTGATTCACGAAATTTCTCATCCCGGGACTTCGGCTGGAAAACTTTATGCTTTCAAAAAATACGTTTAATGATACCATTTTCTCAAAAACGACCGTTTTGAATGGTAAAGAAAGAACAAATTTTCATTTGATGAATAAAAAGCTTTTAAAAAAGCACTTGGAAGAAAAATTTAGACAAGAATTGATTCGCGAAATTTTTCATCCCGGGACTGCGGAGGAAAATTATTATGTTTAAAAAATAAGTATATTAACGAAACTTTTATAACAGCGACTGCCTTTAAAGGAAGAGAGGCGACAAAATATTCATTCAATGAATTTTAAACTTTAAAAAACCGCTGAGGTAAAAACTAAACGCCACAATTTAATCACAAAATTTCTCATCCCGGTACTGCGGATGAAAAATTTTGTTTGATAGAAAAACGTATGAATACGAAAATTTTCCAAATAACTGCCGTTGGGAAATGAAAAGAGTCACACAAATTTACAGTTAAAACTAATAGGCTTTCAAAAAAACCTTCGGGGTAACAACGAAACGAGTCGCTTGAATCAAGAAATTTCTCATCCCGGGACTGCGGCTGGAAAATATTATGCTTGCAAGAAATACGTATAAATGATACCATTTTCTCAAAAACGTGCGTTTTGAATGGTAAAGAAAGACCAAATTTTCATTTGATGAATGAAAAGCTTTTAAAAAAGCACTTGGAAGAAAAACACGAAAATTGATTCGCGATATTTTTCATCCCGAGACTGCGGAGGAAAATTATTATGTTTAAAAAATAAGTATATAAAAGAAACTTTCATATCAGCGACTGCCCTTAAAGGAAGAGAGGCGACCAAATATCCATTCAATGAATTTTAAACTTTAAAAAACCGCTGAGGTAAAAACTAAACGCCACAATTGAATCACAAAATTTCTCATCCCGGTACTGCGGATGAAAAATTTTGTTTGCAAGAAATAAGTTTGAATACGAAATTTTCTGAATAACTGCCGTTTGGAAATGAAAAGATTTAAACAAATTTACAATTAAAACTAACAGGCTTCCAAAAAAACCTTCGGGGGAACAACGAAACGAGTCGCTTGAATCAAGAAATTTCTCATCCCGGGACTGCGGCTGGAAAATATTATGCTTGCAAGAAATACGTATAAATGATACCATTTTCTCAAAAACGTGCGTTTTGAATGGTAAAGAAAGACCAAATTTTCATTTGATGAATGAAAAGCTTTTAAAAAAGCACTTGGAAGAAAAACACGAAAATTGATTCGCGATATTTTTCATCCCGAGACTGCGGAGGAAAATTATTATGTTTAAAAAATAAGTATATAAAAGAAACTTTCATATCAGCGACTGCCCTTAAAGGAAGAGAGGCGACCAAATATCCATTCAATGAATTTTAAGCTTTAAAAAACCGCTGAGGTAAAAACTAAACGCCACAATTGAATCACAAAATTTCTCATCCCGGTACTGCGGATGAAAATTTGGTTTGCAAGAAATACGTATGAAAACGAAAATTTTCTCAATAACTGCCGTTTGGAAGTGAAAAGAGTCACACAAATTTAGTTAAAACTAATAGGCTTTCAAAAAAACCCTCGGGGGAACAACAAAACGAGTCGCTTGAATCAAGAAATTTCTCATCCCGGGACTGCGGCTGGAAAACGTTATGCTTGCAAGAAATACGTATAAATGATACCATTTTCTCAAAAACCACCGTCTTGAATGGTAAAGAAAGAACAAATTTTCATTTGATGAATGAAAAGCTTTTAGAAAAATACTTGGAAGAAAAACTTACACGAAAATTGATTCACGAAATTTCTCATCCCGGGACTGCGGAGGAAAATTATTATGTTTAAAAAGTACGTATATTAACGAAACTTTTATAACAGCGGCTGCTTTGAAAGGAAGGGAGGCAACCAAATATTCATTAAATGAATTTTAACCTTTAAAAAACCGCTGAGGTAAAAACTAAACGCCAGAATTGAATCACAAAATTTCTCATCCCGGTACTGCGGATGAAAAATTTTGTTTGCAAGAAATAAGTTTGAATACGAAATTTTCTGAATAACTGCCGTTTGGAAATGAAAAGATTTAAACAAATTTACAATTAAAACTAACAGGCTTCCAAAAAAACCCTCGGGGGAACAACTAAACGAGTCGCTTGAATCACGAAATTTCTCATCCCGGGACTGCGGCTGGAAAACGTTATGCTTGCAAGAAATACGTATAAATGATACCATTTTCTCAAAAACGACCGTTTTGAAAGGTAAAGAAAGGAACAAATTTTCATTTGACGAATGAAGAGCCTTAAAAAAAGCACTTGGAAGAAAAACTTACACGAAAATTGATTCGCGAAATTACTCATCCCGGGACTGCGGAGGAAAATTATTATGTTTAAAAAATACGTATATTAACGAAACTTTTATAATAGCGAGTGCTTTGAAAGGAAGAAAGGCGACCAAATATTCATTCAATGAATTTTAAGCTTCAAAAAAACCGCTGAGGTTAAAACTAAACGCCACAATTCAATCACAAAATTTCTCATCCCGGTACTGCGGATGAAAAATTTTATGTTTGATAGAAATACTTTTGAATACGAAAGTTTTCCCAAAAACTGCCGTTTGGAAATGAAAAGAGTAACACAAATTTACAATTAAAACTAACAGTCTTTTTAAAAAACCCTCGGGGGAACAACAAAACGAGTCGCTTGAATCACGAAATTTCTCATCCCGGGACTTCGGCTGGAAAACTTTATGCTTTCAAAAAATACGTTTAATGATACCATTTTCTCAAAAACGACCGTTTTGAATGGTAAAGAAAGAACAAATTTTCATTTGATGAATAAAAAGCTTTTAAAAAAGCACTTGGAAGAAAAATTTAGACAAGAATTGATTCGCGAAATTTTTCATCCCGGGACTGCGGAGGAAAATTATTATGTTTAAAAAATAAGTATATTAACGAAACTTTTATAACAGCGACTGCCTTTAAAGGAAGAGAGGCGACAAAATTTTCATTCAATGAATTTTAAGCTTTAAAAAATCGTTGAGGTAAAAACTAAACGCCACAATTGAATCACAAAATTTCTCATGCCGGTACTGCGGACGAAAAATTTTGTTTGCAAGAAAAACGTTTGAATACGAAAATTTTCCCAATAACTGCCGTTTGGAAATGAAAAGAGTCACACAAATTTACAATTAAAACTAACAGTCTTTTTAAAAAACCCTCGGGGGAACAACTAAACGAGTCGCTTGAATCACGAAATTTCTCATCCCGGGACTGCGGCTGGAAAACTTAATGCTTGCAAAAAATACGTATAAATGATACCATTTTCTCAAAAACGACCGTTTTGAATGGTAAAGAAAGAACAAATTTTCATTTGATGAATGAAAAGCTTTTAAAAAAGCACTTGGAAGAAAAATTTAGACAAGAATTGATTGGCGAAATTTTTAATCCCGGGACTGCGGAGGAAAATTATTATGTTTAAAAAATAAGTATATTAACGAAATTTTTATAACAGCGACTGCCTTTAAAGGAAGAGAGGCGACAAAATATTCATTCAATGAATTTTAAACTTTAAAAAACCGCTGAGGTAAAAACTAAACGCCACAATTGAATCACAAAATTTCTCATCCCGGTACTGCGGATGAAAAATTTTGTTTGATAGAAAAACGTATGAATACGAAAATTTTCCCAATAACTGCCGTTGGGAAATGAAAAGAGTCACACAAATTTACAGTTAAAACTAATAGGCTTTCAAAAAAACCTTCGGGGGAACAACGAAACGAGTCGCTTGAATCAAGAAATTTCTCATCCCGGGACTGCGGCTGGAAAATATTATGCTTGCAAGAAATACGTATAAATGATACCATTTTCTCAAAAACGTGCGTTTTGAATGGTAAAGAAAGACCAAATTTTCATTTGATGAATGAAAAGCTTTTAAAAAAGCACTTGGAAGAAAAACACGAAAATTGATTCGCGATATTTTTCATCCCGAGACTGCGGAGGAAAATTATTATGTTTAAAAAATAAGTATATAAAAGAAACTTTCATATCAGCGACTGCCCTTAAAGGAAGAGAGGCGACCAAATATCCATTCAATGAATTTTAAGCTTTAAAAAACCGCTGAGGTAAAAACTAAACGCCACAATTGAATCACAAAATTTCTCATCCCGGTACTGCGGATGAAAATTTTGTTTGCAAGAAATACGTATGAAAACGAAAATTTTCTCAATAACTGCCGTTTGGAAGTGAAAAGAGTCACACAAATTTAGTTAAAACTAATAGGCTTTCAAAAAAACCCTCGGGGGAACAACAAAACGAGTCGCTTGAATCAAGAAATTTCTCATCCCGGGACTGCGGCTGGAAAACGTTATGCTTGCAAGAAATACGTATAAATGATACCATTTTCTCAAAAACCACCGTTTTGAATGGTAAAGAAAGAACAAATTTTCATTTGATGAATGAAAAGCTTTTAGAAAAATACTTGGAAGAAAAACTTACACGAAAATTGATTCACGAAATTTCTCATCCCGGGACTGCGGAGGAAAATTATTATGTTTAAAAAGTACGTATATTAACGAAACTTTTATAACAGCGACTGCTTTGAAAGGAAGGGAGGCAACCAAATATTCATTCAATGAATTTTAAGATTTAAAAAACCGCTGAGGTAAAAACTAAACGCCACAATTCAATCACAAAATTTCTCATCCCGGTACTGCGGATGAAAAATTTTATGTTTGCAAGAAATACCTTTGAATACGAAAATTTTCCCAATAACTGCCGTTTGGAAATGAAAAGAGTCACACAAATTTACAATTAAAACTAACAGTCTTTTTAAAAAACCCTCGGGGGAACAACTAAACGAGTCGCTTGAATCACGAAATTTCTCATCCCGGGACTGCGGCTGGAAAACTTAATGCTTGCAAAAAATACGTATAAATGATACCATTTTCTCAAAAACGACCGTTTTGAATGGTAAAGAAAGAACAAATTTTCATTTGATGAATGAAAAGCTTTTAAAAAAGCACTTGGAAGAAAAATTTAGATAAGAATTGATTCGCGAAATTTTTAATCCCGGGACTGCGGAGGAAAATTATTATGTTTAAAAAATAAGTATATTAACGAAATTTTTATAACAGCGACTGCCTTTAAAGGAAGAGAGGCGACAAAATATTCATTCAATGAATTTTAAACTTTAAAAAACCGCTGAGGTAAAAACTAAACGCCACAATTTAATCACAAAATTTCTCATCCCGGTACTGCGGATGAAAAATTTTGTTTGATAGAAAAACGTATGAATACGAAAATTTTCCCAATAACTGCCGTTGGGAAATGAAAAGAGTCACACAAATTTACAGTTAAAACTAATAGGCTTTCAAAAAAACCTTCGGGGGAACAACGAAACGAGTCGCTTGAATCAAGAAATTTCTCATCCCGGGACTGCGGCTGGAAAATATTATGCTTGCAAGAAATACGTATAAATGATACCATTTTCTCAAAAACGTGCGTTTTGAATGGTAAAGAAAGACCAAATTTTCATTTGATGAATGAAAAGCTTTTAAAAAAGCACTTGGAAGAAAAACACGAAAATTGATTCGCGATATTTTTCATCCCGAGACTGCGGAGGAAAATTATTATGTTTAAAAAATAAGTATATAAAAGAAACTTTCATATCAGCGACTGCCCTTAAAGGAAGAGAGGCGACCAAATATCCATTCAATGAATTTTAAGCTTTAAAAAACCGCTGAGGTAAAAACTAAACGCCACAATTGAATCACAAAATTTCTCATCCCGGTACTGCGGATGAAAATTTGGTTTGCAAGAAATACGTATGAAAACGAAAATTTTCTCAATAACTGCCGTTTGGAAGTGAAAAGAGTCACACAAATTTAGTTAAAACTAATAGGCTTTCAAAAAAACCCTCGGGGGAACAACAAAACGAGTCGCTTGAATCAAGAAATTTCTCATCCCGGGACTGCGGCTGGAAAACGTTATGCTTGCAAGAAATACGTATAAATGATACCATTTTCTCAAAAACCACCGTTTTGAATGGTAAAGAAAGAACAAATTTTCATTTGATGAATGAAAAGCTTTTAGAAAAATACTTGGAAGAAAAACTTACACGAAAATTGATTCACGAAATTTCTCATCCCGGGACTGCGGAGGAAAATTATTATGTTTAAAAAGTACGTATATTAACGAAACTTTTATAACAGCGGCTGCTTTGAAAGGAAGGGAGGCAACCAAATATTCATTAAATGAATTTTAACCTTTAAAAAACCGCTGAGGTAAAAACTAAACGCCAGAATTGAATCACAAAATTTCTCATCCCGGTACTGCGGATGAAAAATTTTGTTTGCAAGAAATAAGTTTGAATACGAAATTTTCTGAATAACTGCCGTTTGGAAATGAAAAGATTTAAACAAATTTACAATTAAAACTAACAGGCTTCCAAAAAAACCCTCGGGGGAACAACTAAACGAGTCGCTTGAATCACGAAATTTCTCATCCCGGGACTGCGGCTGGAAAACGTTATGCTTGCAAGAAATACGTATAAATGATACCATTTTCTCAAAAACGACCGTTTTGAAAGATAAAGAAAGGAACAAATTTTCATTTGACGAATGAAGAGCCTTAAAAAAAGCACTTGGAAGAAAAACTTACACGAAAATTGATTCGCGAAATTACTCATCCCGGGACTGCGGAGGAAAATTATTATGTTTAAAAAATACGTATATTAACGAAACTTTTATAATAGCGAGTGCTTTGAAAGGAAGAAAGGCGACCAAATATTCATTCAATGAATTTTAAGCTTCAAAAAAACCGCTGAGATTAAAACTAAACGCCACAATTCAATCACAAAATTTCTCATCCCGGTACTGCGGATGAAAAATTTAATGTTTGATAGAAATACTTTTGAATACGAAAGTTTTCCCAAAAACTGCCGTTTGGAAATGAAAAGAGTAACACAAATTTACAATTAAAACTAACAGTCTTTTTAAAAAACCCTCGGGGGAACAACAAAACGAGTCGCTTGAATCACGAAATTTCTCATCCCGGGACTTCGGCTGGAAAACTTTATGCTTTCAAAAAATACGTTTAATGATACCATTTTCTCAAAAACGACCGTTTTGAATGGTAAAGAAAGAACAAATTTTCATTTGATGAATAAAAAGCTTTTAAAAAAGCACTTGGAAGAAAAATTTAGACAAGAATTGATTCGCGAAATTTTTCATCCCGGGACTGCGGAGGAAAATTATTATGTTTAAAAAATAAGTATATTAACGAAACTTTTATAACAGCGACTGCCTTTAAAGGAAGAGAGGCGACAAAATATTCATTCAATGAATTTTAAACTTTAAAAAACCGCTGAGGTAAAAACTAAACGCCACAATTTAATCACAAAATTTCTCATCCCGGTACTGCGGATGAAAAATTTTGTTTGATAGAAAAACGTATGAATACGAAAATTTTCCAAATAACTGCCGTTGGGAAATGAAAAGAGTCACACAAATTTACAGTTAAAACTAATAGGCTTTCAAAAAAACCTTCGGGGTAACAACGAAACGAGTCGCTTGAATCAAGAAATTTCTCATCCCGGGACTGCGGCTGGAAAATATTATGCTTGCAAGAAATACGTATAAATGATACCATTTTCTCAAAAACGTGCGTTTTGAATGGTAAAGAAAGACCAAATTTTCATTTGATGAATGAAAAGCTTTTAAAAAAGCACTTGGAAGAAAAACACGAAAATTGATTCGCGATATTTTTCATCCCGAGACTGCGGAGGAAAATTATTATGTTTAAAAAATAAGTATATAAAAGAAACTTTCATATCAGCGACTGCCCTTAAAGGAAGAGAGGCGACCAAATATCCATTCAATGAATTTTAAACTTTAAAAAACCGCTGAGGTAAAAACTAAACGCCACAATTGAATCACAAAATTTCTCATCCCGGTACTGCGGATGAAAAATTTTGTTTGCAAGAAATAAGTTTGAATACGAAATTTTCTGAATAACTGCCGTTTGGAAATGAAAAGATTTAAACAAATTTACAATTAAAACTAACAGGCTTCCAAAAAAACCTTCGGGGGAACAACGAAACGAGTCGCTTGAATCAAGAAATTTCTCATCCCGGGACTGCGGCTGGAAAATATTATGCTTGCAAGAAATACGTATAAATGATACCATTTTCTCAAAAACGTGCGTTTTGAATGGTAAAGAAAGACCAAATTTTCATTTGATGAATGAAAAGCTTTTAAAAAAGCACTTGGAAGAAAAACACGAAAATTGATTCGCGATATTTTTCATCCCGAGACTGCGGAGGAAAATTATTATGTTTAAAAAATAAGTATATAAAAGAAACTTTCATATCAGCGACTGCCCTTAAAGGAAGAGAGGCGACCAAATATCCATTCAATGAATTTTAAGCTTTAAAAAACCGCTGAGGTAAAAACTAAACGCCACAATTGAATCACAAAATTTCTCATCCCGGTACTGCGGATGAAAATTTGGTTTGCAAGAAATACGTATGAAAACGAAAATTTTCTCAATAACTGCCGTTTGGAAGTGAAAAGAGTCACACAAATTTAGTTAAAACTAATAGGCTTTCAAAAAAACCCTCGGGGGAACAACAAAACGAGTCGCTTGAATCAAGAAATTTCTCATCCCGGGACTGCGGCTGGAAAACGTTATGCTTGCAAGAAATACGTATAAATGATACCATTTTCTCAAAAACCACCGTTTTGAATGGTAAAGAAAGAACAAATTTTCATTTGATGAATGAAAAGCTTTTAGAAAAATACTTGGAAGAAAAACTTACACGAAAATTGATTCACGAAATTTCTCATCCCGGGACTGCGGAGGAAAATTATTATGTTTAAAAAGTACGTATATTAACGAAACTTTTATAACAGCGGCTGCTTTGAAAGGAAGGGAGGCAACCAAATATTCATTAAATGAATTTTAACCTTTAAAAAACCGCTGAGGTAAAAACTAAACGCCAGAATTGAATCACAAAATTTCTCATCCCGGTACTGCGGATGAAAAATTTTGTTTGCAAGAAATAAGTTTGAATACGAAATTTTCTGAATAACTGCCGTTTGGAAATGAAAAGATTTAAACAAATTTACAATTAAAACTAACAGGCTTCCAAAAAAACCCTCGGGGGAACAACTAAACGAGTCGCTTGAATCACGAAATTTCTCATCCCGGGACTGCGGCTGGAAAACGTTATGCTTGCAAGAAATACGTATAAATGATACCATTTTCTCAAAAACGACCGTTTTGAAAGGTAAAGAAAGGAACAAATTTTCATTTGACGAATGAAGAGCCTTAAAAAAAGCACTTGGAAGAAAAACTTACACGAAAATTGATTCGCGAAATTACTCATCCCGGGACTGCGGAGGAAAATTATTATGTTTAAAAAATACGTATATTAACGAAACTTTTATAATAGCGAGTGCTTTGAAAGGAAGAAAGGCGACCAAATATTCATTCAATGAATTTTAAGCTTCAAAAAAACCGCTGAGGTTAAAACTAAACGCCACAATTCAATCACAAAATTTCTCATCCCGGTACTGCGGATGAAAAATTTTATGTTTGATAGAAATACTTTTGAATACGAAAGTTTTCCCAAAAACTGCCGTTTGGAAATGAAAAGAGTAACACAAATTTACAATTAAAACTAACAGTCTTTTTAAAAAACCCTCGGGGGAACAACAAAACGAGTCGCTTGAATCACGAAATTTCTCATCCCGGGACTTCGGCTGGAAAACTTTATGCTTTCAAAAAATACGTTTAATGATACCATTTTCTCAAAAACGACCGTTTTGAATGGTAAAGAAAGAACAAATTTTCATTTGATGAATAAAAAGCTTTTAAAAAAGCACTTGGAAGAAAAATTTAGACAAGAATTGATTCGCGAAATTTTTCATCCCGGGACTGCGGAGGAAAATTATTATGTTTAAAAAATAAGTATATTAACGAAACTTTTATAACAGCGACTGCCTTTAAAGGAAGAGAGGCGACAAAATTTTCATTCAATGAATTTTAAGCTTTAAAAAATCGTTGAGGTAAAAACTAAACGCCACAATTGAATCACAAAATTTCTCATGCCGGTACTGCGGACGAAAAATTTTGTTTGCAAGAAAAACGTTTGAATACGAAAATTTTCCCAATAACTGCCGTTTGGAAATGAAAAGAGTCACACAAATTTACAATTAAAACTAACAGTCTTTTTAAAAAACCCTCGGGGGAACAACTAAACGAGTCGCTTGAATCACGAAATTTCTCATCCCGGGACTGCGGCTGGAAAACTTAATGCTTGCAAAAAATACGTATAAATGATACCATTTTCTCAAAAACGACCGTTTTGAATGGTAAAGAAAGAACAAATTTTCATTTGATGAATGAAAAGCTTTTAAAAAAGCACTTGGAAGAAAAATTTAGACAAGAATTGATTGGCGAAATTTTTAATCCCGGGACTGCGGAGGAAAATTATTATGTTTAAAAAATAAGTATATTAACGAAATTTTTATAACAGCGACTGCCTTTAAAGGAAGAGAGGCGACAAAATATTCATTCAATGAATTTTAAACTTTAAAAAACCGCTGAGGTAAAAACTAAACGCCACAATTGAATCACAAAATTTCTCATCCCGGTACTGCGGATGAAAACTTTTGTTTGATAGAAAAACGTATGAATACGAAAATTTTCCCAATAACTGCCGTTGGGAAATGAAAAGAGTCACACAAATTTACAGTTAAAACTAATAGGCTTTCAAAAAAACCTTCGGGGGAACAACGAAACGAGTCGCTTGAATCAAGAAATTTCTCATCCCGGGACTGCGGCTGGAAAATATTATGCTTGCAAGAAATACGTATAAATGATACCATTTTCTCAAAAACGTGCGTTTTGAATGGTAAAGAAAGACCAAATTTTCATTTGATGAATGAAAAGCTTTTAAAAAAGCACTTGGAAGAAAAACACGAAAATTGATTCGCGATATTTTTCATCCCGAGACTGCGGAGGAAAATTATTATGTTTAAAAAATAAGTATATAAAAGAAACTTTCATATCAGCGACTGCCCTTAAAGGAAGAGAGGCGACCAAATATCCATTCAATGAATTTTAAGCTTTAAAAAACCGCTGAGGTAAAAACTAAACGCCACAATTGAATCACAAAATTTCTCATCCCGGTACTGCGGATGAAAATTTTGTTTGCAAGAAATACGTATGAAAACGAAAATTTTCTCAATAACTGCCGTTTGGAAGTGAAAAGAGTCACACAAATTTAGTTAAAACTAATAGGCTTTCAAAAAAACCCTCGGGGGAACAACAAAACGAGTCGCTTGAATCAAGAAATTTCTCATCCCGGGACTGCGGCTGGAAAACGTTATGCTTGCAAGAAATACGTATAAATGATACCATTTTCTCAAAAACCACCGTTTTGAATGGTAAAGAAAGAACAAATTTTCATTTGATGAATGAAAAGCTTTTAGAAAAATACTTGGAAGAAAAACTTACACGAAAATTGATTCACGAAATTTCTCATCCCGGGACTGCGGAGGAAAATTATTATGTTTAAAAAGTACGTATATTAACGAAACTTTTATAACAGCGACTGCTTTGAAAGGAAGGGAGGCAACCAAATATTCATTCAATGAATTTTAAGATTTAAAAAACCGCTGAGGTAAAAACTAAACGCCACAATTCAATCACAAAATTTCTCATCCCGGTACTGCGGATGAAAAATTTTATGTTTGCAAGAAATACCTTTGAATACGAAAGTTTTCCCAATAACTGCCGTTTGGAAATGAAAAGAGTAACACAAATTTACAATTAAAACTAACAGTCTTTATAAAAAACCCTCGGGGGAACAACTAAACGAGTCGCTTGAATCACGAAATTTCTCATCCCGGGACTGCGGCTGGAAAACTTTATGCTTGCAAAAAATACGTATAAATGATACAATTTTCTCAAAAACGACCGTTTTGAATGGTATAGAAAGAACAAATTTTCATTTGATGAATGAAAAATTTTTAAAAAAGCACTTCGAAGAAAAATTTAGACAAGAATTGATTCACGAAATTTTTCATCCCGGGACTGCGGAGGAAAATTATTATGTTTAAAAAATAAGTATATTAACGAAACTTTTATAACAGCGACTGCCTTTAAAGGAAGAGAGGCCACAAAATATTCATTAAATGAATTTTAAGCTTTAAAAAACCGCTGAGGTAAAAACTAAACGCCAGAATTGAATCACAAAATTTCTCATCCCGGTACTGCGGATGAAAAATTTTGTTTGCAAGAAATAAGTTTGAATACGAAATTTTCTGAATAACTGCCGTTTGGAAATGAAAAGATTTAAACAAATTTACAATTAAAACTAACAGGCTTCCAAAAAAACCCTCGGGGGAACAACTAAACGAGTCGCTTGAATCACGAAATTTCTCATCCCGGGACTGCGGCTGGAAAACGTTATGCTTGCAAGAAATACGTATAAATGATACCATTTTCTCAACAACGACCTTTTTGAAAGGTAAAGAAAGGAACAAATTTTCATTTGATGAATGAAGAGCCTTTAAAAAAGCACTTGGAAGAAAAACTTACACGAAAATTGATTCGCGAAATTACTCATCCCGGGACTGCGGAGGATAATTATTATGTTTAAAAAATACGTATATTAACGAAACTTTTATAATAGCGAGTGCTTTGAAAGGAAGAAAGGCGACCAAATATTCATTCAATGAATTTTAAGCTTCAAAAAAACCGCTGAGGTTAAAACTAAACGCCACAATTCAATCACAAAATTTCTCATCCCGGTACTGCGGATGAAAAATTTTATGTTTGATAGAAATACTTTTAAATACGAAAGTTTTCCCAATAACTGCCGTTTGGAAATGAAAAGAGTAACACAAATTTACAATTAAAACTAACAGGCTTCCAAAAAAACCGTCGGGGGAACAACTAAACGAGACGCTTGAATCACGAAATTTCTCATCCCGGGACTGCGGCTGGAAAACTTTATGCTTTCAAAAAATACGTATAAATGATACCATTTTCTCAAAAACGTGCGTTTTGAATGGTAAAGGAAGACCAAATTTTCATTTGATGAATGAAAAGCTTTTAAAAAAGCACTTGGAAGAAAAACACGAAAATTGATTCGCGATATTTTTCATCCCGAGACTGCGGAGGAAAATTATTATGTTTAAAAAATAAGTATATAAACGAAACTTTCATATCAGCGACTGCCCTTAAAGGAAGAGAGGCGACCAAATATTCATTCAATGAATTTTAAGCTTTAAAAAACCGCTGAGGTAAAAACTAAATGCCACAATTCAATTACAAAATTTCTCATCCCGGTACTGCGGATGAAAAATTTTATGTTTGCAAGAAATACCTTTGAATACGAAAGTTTTCCCAATAACTGCCGTTTGGAAATGAAAAGAGTAACACAAATTTACAATTAAAACTAACAGTCTTTATAAAAAACCCTCGGGGGAACAACTAAACGAGTCGCTTGAATCACGAAATTTCTCATCCCGGGACTGCGGCTGGAAAACTTTAAGCTTGCAAAAAATACGTATAAATGATACCATTTTCTCAAAAACGACCGTTTTGAATGGTATAGAAAGAACAAATTTTCATTTGATGAATGAAAAGCTTTTAAAAAAGCACTTCGAAGAAAAATTAAGACAAGAATTGATTCGCGAAATTTTTCATCCCGGGACTGCGGAGGAAAATTATAATGTTTAAAAAATAAGTATATTAACGAAACTTTTATAAAAGCGACTGCCTTTAAAGGAAGAGAGGCCACAAAATATTTATTTAATGAATTTTAAGCTTTAAAAAACCGATGAGGCAAAACTAAACGCCAGAAATGAATCACAAAATTTCTCATCCCGGTACTGCGGATGAAAAATTTTGTTTGCAAGAAATAAGTTTGAATACGAAAATTTTCTGAATAACTGCCGTTTCGAAATGAAAAGAGTCACACAAATTTACAATTAAAACTAACAGTCTTTTTAAAAAACCCTCGGGGGAACATTTAAACGAGTCGCTTGAATCACGAAATTTCTCATCCCGGGACTGCGGCTGGAAAACTTAATGCTTGCAAAAAATACGTATAAATGATACCATTTTCTCAAAAACGACCGTTTTGAATGGTAAAGAAAGAACAAATTTTCATTTGATGAATGAAAAGCTTTTAAAAAAGCACTTGGAAGAAAAATTTAGATAAGAATTGATTCGCGAAATTTTTAATCCCGGGACTGCGGAGGAAAATTATTATGTTTAAAAAATAAGTATATTAACGAAATTTTTATAACAGCGACTGCCTTTAAAGGAAGAGAGGCGACAAAATATTCATTCAATGAATTTTAAACTTTAAAAAACCGCTGAGGTAAAAACTAAACGCCACAATTTAATCACAAAATTTCTCATCCCGGTACTGCGGATGAAAAATTTTGTTTGATAGAAAAACGTATGAATACGAAAATTTTCCCAATAACTGCCGTTGGGAAATGAAAAGAGTCACACAAATTTACAGTTAAAACTAATAGGCTTTCAAAAAAACCTTCGGGGGAACAACGAAACGAGTCGCTTGAATCAAGAAATTTCTCATCCCGGGACTGCGGCTGGAAAATATTATGCTTGCAAGAAATACGTATAAATGATACCATTTTCTCAAAAACGTGCGTTTTGAATGGTAAAGAAAGACCAAATTTTCATTTGATGAATGAAAAGCTTTTAAAAAAGCACTTGGAAGAAAAACACGAAAATTGATTCGCGATATTTTTCATCCCGAGACTGCGGAGGAAAATTATTATGTTTAAAAAATAAGTATATAAAAGAAACTTTCATATCAGCGACTGCCCTTAAAGGAAGAGAGGCGACCAAATATCCATTCAATGAATTTTAAGCTTTAAAAAACCGCTGAGGTAAAAACTAAACGCCACAATTGAATCACAAAATTTCTCATCCCGGTACTGCGGATGAAAATTTGGTTTGCAAGAAATACGTATGAAAAAGAAAATTTTCTCAATAACTGCCGTTTGGAAGTGAAAAGAGTCACACAAATTTAGTTAAAACTAATAGGCTTTCAAAAAAACCCTCGGGGGAACAACAAAACGAGTCGCTTGAATCAAGAAATTTCTCATCCCGGGACTGCGGCTGGAAAACGTTATGCTTGCAAGAAATACGTATAAATGATACCATTTTCTCAAAAACCACCGTTTTGAATGGTAAAGAAAGAACAAATTTTCATTTGATGAATGAAAAGCTTTTAGAAAAATACTTGGAAGAAAAACTTACACGAAAATTGATTCACGAAATTTCTCATCCCGGGACTGCGGAGGAAAATTATTATGTTTAAAAAGTACGTATATTAACAAAACTTTTATAACAGCGGCTGCTTTGAAAGGAAGGGAGGCAACCAAATATTCATTAAATGAATTTTAACCTTTAAAAAACCGCTGAGGTAAAAACTAAACGCCAGAATTGAATCACAAAATTTCTCATCCCGGTACTGCGGATGAAAAATTTTGTTTGCAAGAAATAAGTTTGAATACGAAATTTTCTGAATAACTGCCGTTTGGAAATGAAAAGATTTAAACAAATTTACAATTAAAACTAACAGGCTTCCAAAAAAACCCTCGGGGGAACAACTAAACGAGTCGCTTGAATCACGAAATTTCTCATCCCGGGACTGCGGCTGGAAAACGTTATGCTTGCAAGAAATACGTATAAATGATACCATTTTCTCAAAAACGACCGTTTTGAAAGGTAAAGAAAGGAACAAATTTTCATTTGACGAATGAAGAGCCTTAAAAAAAGCACTTGGAAGAAAAACTTACACGAAAATTGATTCGCGAAATTACTCATCCCGGGACTGCGGAGGAAAATTATTATGTTTAAAAAATACGTATATTAACGAAACTTTTATAATAGCGAGTGCTTTGAAAGGAAGAAAGGCGACCAAATATTCATTCAATGAATTTTAAGCTTCAAAAAAACCGCTGAGGTTAAAACTAAACGCCACAATTCAATCACAAAATTTCTCATCCCGGTACTGCGGATGAAAAATTTTATGTTTGATAGAAATACTTTTGAATACGAAAGTTTTCCCAAAAACTGCCGTTTGGAAATGAAAAGAGTAACACAAATTTACAATTAAAACTAACAGTCTTTTTAAAAAACCCTCGGGGGAACAACAAAACGAGTCGCTTGAATCACGAAATTTCTCATCCCGGGACTTCGGCTGGAAAACTTTATGCTTTCAAAAAATACGTTTAATGATACCATTTTCTCAAAAACGACCGTTTTGAATGGTAAAGAAAGAACAAATTTTCATTTGATGAATAAAAAGCTTTTAAAAAAGCACTTGGAAGAAAAATTTAGACAAGAATTGATTCGCGAAATTTTTCATCCCGGGACTGCGGAGGAAAATTATTATGTTTAAAAAATAAGTATATTAACGAAACTTTTATAACAGCGACTGCCTTTAAAGGAAGAGAGGCGACAAAATTTTCATTCAATGAATTTTAAGCTTTAAAAAATCGTTGAGGTAAAAACTAAACGCCACAATTGAATCACAAAATTTCTCATGCCGGTACTGCGGACGAAAAATTTTGTTTGCAAGAAAAACGTTTGAATACGAAAATTTTCCCAATAACTGCCGTTTGGAAATGAAAAGAGTCACACAAATTTACAATTAAAACTAACAGTCTTTTTAAAAAACCCTCGGGGGAACAACTAAACGAGTCGCTTGAATCACGAAATTTCTCATCCCGGGACTGCGGCTGGAAAACTTAATGCTTGCAAAAAATACGTATAAATGATACCATTTTCTCAAAAACGACCGTTTTGAATGGTAAAGAAAGAACAAATTTTCATTTGATGAATGAAAAGCTTTTAAAAAAGCACTTGGAAGAAAAATTTAGACAAGAATTGATTCGCGAAATTTTTAATCCCGGGACTGCGGAGGAAAATTATTATGTTTAAAAAATAAGTATATTAACGAAATTTTTATAACAGCGACTGCCTTTAAAGGAAGAGAGGCGACAAAATATTCATTCAATGAATTTTAAACTTTAAAAAACCGCTGAGGTAAAAACTAAACGCCACAATTTAATCACAAAATTTCTTATCCCGGTACTGCGGATGAAAAATTTTGTTTGATAGAAAAACGTATGAATACGAAAATTTTCCAAATAACTGCCGTTGGGAAATGAAAAGAGTCACACAAATTTACAGTTAAAACTAATAGGCTTTCAAAAAAACCTTCGGGGGAACAACGAAACGAGTCGCTTGAATCAAGAAATTTCTCATCCCGGGACTGCGGCTGGAAAATATTATGCTTGCAAGAAATACGTATAAATGATACCATTTTCTCAAAAACGTGCGTTTTGAATGGTAAAGAAAGACCAAATTTTCATTTGATGAATGAAAAGCTTTTAAAAAAGCACTTGGAAGAAAAACACGAAAATTGATTCGCGATATTTTTCATCCCGAGACTGCGGAGGAAAATTATTATGTTTAAAAAATAAGTATATAAAAGAAACTTTCATATCAGCGACTGCCCTTAAAGGAAGAGAGGCGACCAAATATCCATTCAATGAATTTTAAACTTTAAAAAACCGCTGAGGTAAAAACTAAACGCCACAATTGAATCACAAAATTTCTCATCCCGGTACTGCGGATGAAAAATTTTGTTTGCAAGAAATAAGTTTGAATACGAAATTTTCTGAATAACTGCCGTTTGGAAATGAAAAGATTTAAACAAATTTACAATTAAAACTAACAGGCTTCCAAAAAAACCGTCGGGGGAACAACTAAACGAGACGCTTGAATCACGAAATTTCTCATCCCGGGACTGCGGCTGGAAAACTTTATGCTTTCAAAAAATACGTATAAATGATACCATTTTCTCAAAAACGTGCGTTTTGAATGGTAAAGAAAGAACAAATTTTCATTTGATGAATGACAAGCTTTTAGAAAAATACTTGGAAGAAAAACTTACACGAAAATTGATTCACGAAATTTCTCATCCCTGGACTGCGGAGGAAAATTATTATGTTTAAAAAGTACGTATATTAACGAAACTTTTATAACAGCGACTGCTTTGAAAGGAAGGGAGGCAACCAAATATTCATTCAATGAATTTTAAGATTTAAAAAACCGCTGAGGTAAAAACTAAATGCCACAATTCAATTACAAAATTTCTCATCCCGGTACTGCGGATGAAAAATTTTATGTTTGCAAGAAATACCTTTGAATACGAAAGTTTTCCCAATAACTGCCGTTTGGAAATGAAAAGAGTAACACAAATTTACAATTAAAACTAACAGTCTTTATAAAAAACCCTCGGGGGAACAACTAAACGAGTCGCTTGAATCACGAAATTTCTCATCCCGGGACTGCGGCTGGAAAACTTTAAGCTTGCAAAAAATACGTATAAATGATACCATTTTCTCAAAAACGACCGTTTTGAATGGTATAGAAAGAACAAATTTTCATTTGATGAATGAAAAGCTTTTAAAAAAGCACTTCGAAGAAAAATTAAGACAAGAATTGATTCGCGAAATTTTTCATCCCGGGACTGCGGAGGAAAATTATTATGTTTAAAAAATAAGTATATTAACGAAACTTTTATAAAAGCGACTGCCTTTAAAGGAAGAGAGGCCACAAAATATTCATTTAATGAATTTTAAGCTTTAAAAAACCGCTGAGGCAAAACTAAACGCCAGAAATGGATCACAAAATTTCTCATCCCGGTACTGCGGATGAAAAATTTTGTTTGCAAGAAATAAGTTTGAATACGAAAATTTTCTGAATAACTGCCGTTTCGAAATGAAAAGAGTCACACAAATTTACAATTAAAACTAACAGTCTTTTTAAAAAACCCTCGGGGGAACAACTAAACGAGTCGCTTGAATCACGAAATTTCTCATCCCGGGACTGCGGCTGGAAAACTTAATGCTTGCAAAAAATACGTATAAATGATACCATTTTCTCAAAAACGACCGTTTTGAATGGTAAAGAAAGAACAAATTTTCATTTGATGAATGAAAAGCTTTTAAAAAAGCACTTGGAAGAAAAATTTAGATAAGAATTGATTCGCGAAATTTTTAATCCCGGGACTGCGGAGGAAAATTATTATGTTTAAAAAATAAGTATATTAACGAAATTTTTATAACAGCGACTGCCTTTAAAGGAAGAGAGGCGACAAAATATTCATTCAATGAATTTTAAACTTTAAAAAACCGCTGAGGTAAAAACTAAACGCCACAATTTAATCACAAAATTTCTCATCCCGGTACTGCGGATGAAAAATTTTGTTTGATAGAAAAACGTATGAATACGAAAATTTTCCCAATAACTGCCGTTGGGAAATGAAAAGAGTCACACAAATTTACAGTTAAAACTAATAGGCTTTCAAAAAAACCTTCGGGGGAACAACGAAACGAGTCGCTTGAATCAAGAAATTTCTCATCCCGGGACTGCGGCTGGAAAATATTATGCTTGCAAGAAATACGTATAAATGATACCATTTTCTCAAAAACGTGCGTTTTGAATGGTAAAGAAAGACCAAATTTTCATTTGATGAATGAAAAGCTTTTAAAAAAGCACTTGGAAGAAAAACACGAAAATTGATTCGCGATATTTTTCATCCCGAGACTGCGGAGGAAAATTATTATGTTTAAAAAATAAGTATATAAAAGAAACTTTCATATCAGCGACTGCCCTTAAAGGAAGAGAGGCGACCAAATATCCATTCAATGAATTTTAAGCTTTAAAAAACCGCTGAGGTAAAAACTAAACGCCACAATTGAATCACAAAATTTCTCATCCCGGTACTGCGGATGAAAATTTGGTTTGCAAGAAATACGTATGAAAACGAAAATTTTCTCAATAACTGCCGTTTGGAAGTGAAAAGAGTCACACAAATTTAGTTAAAACTAATAGGCTTTCAAAAAAAACCCTCGGGGGAACAACAAAACGAGTCGCTTGAATCAAGAAATTTCTCATCCCGGGACTGCGGCTGGAAAACGTTATGCTTGCAAGAAATACGTATAAATGATACCATTTTCTCAAAAACCACCGTTTTGAATGGTAAAGAAAGAACAAATTTTCATTTGATGAATGAAAAGCTTTTAGAAAAATACTTGGAAGAAAAACTTACACGAAAATTGATTCACGAAATTTCTCATCCCGGGACTGCGGAGGAAAATTATTATGTTTAAAAAGTACGTATATTAACGAAACTTTTATAACAGTGGCTGCTTTGAAAGGAAGGGAGGCAACCAAATATTCATTAAATGAATTTTAAGCTTTAAAAAACCGCTGAGGTAAAAACTAAACGCCAGAATTGAATCACAAAATTTCTCATCCCGGTACTGCGGATGAAAAATTTTGTTTGCAAGAAATAAGTTTGAATACGAAATTTTCTGAATAACTGCCGTTTGGAAATGAAAAGATTTAAACAAATTTACAATTAAAACTAACAGGCTTCCAAAAAAACCCTCGGGGGAACAACTAAACGAGTCGCTTGAATCACGAAATTTCTCATCCCGGGACTGCGGCTGGAAAACGTTATGCTTGCAAGAAATACGTATAAATGATACCATTTTCTCAAAAACGACCGTTTTGAAAGGTAAAGAAAGGAACAAATTTTCATTTGACGAATGAAGAGCCTTAAAAAAATCACTTGGAAGAAAAACTTACACGAAAATTGATTCGCGAAATTACTCATCCCGGGACTGCGGAGGAAAATTATTATGTTTAAAAAATACGTATATTAACGAAACTTTTATAATAGCGAGTGCTTTGAAAGGAAGAAAGGCGACCAAATATTCATTCAATGAATTTTAAGCTTCAAAAAAACCGCTGAGGTTAAAACTAAACGCCACAATTCAATCACAAAATTTCTCATCCCGGTACTGCGGATGAAAAATTTTATGTTTGATAGAAATACTTTTGAATACGAAAGTTTTCCCAAAAACTGCCGTTTGGAAATGAAAAGAGTAACACAAATTTACAATTAAAACTAACAGTCTTTTTAAAAAACCCTCGGGGGAACAACAAAACGAGTCGCTTGAATCACGAAATTTCTCATCCCGGGACTTCGGCTGGAAAACTTTATGCTTTCAAAAAATACGTTTAATGATACCATTTTCTCAAAAACGACCGTTTTGAATGGTAAAGAAAGAACAAATTTTCATTTGATGAATAAAAAGCTTTTAAAAAAGCACTTGGAAGAAAAATTAAGACAAGAATTGATTCGCGAAATTTTTCATCCCGGGACTGCGGAGGAAAATTATTATGTTTAAAAAATAAGTATATTAACGAAACTTTTATAACAGCGACTGCCTTTAAAGGAAGAGAGGCGACAAAATTTTCATTCAATGAATTTTAAGCTTTAAAAAATCGTTGAGGTAAAAACTAAACGCCACAATTGAATCACAAAATTTCTCATGCCGGTACTGCGGACGAAAAATTTTGTTTGCAAGAAAAACGTATGAATACGAAAATTTTCCTAATAACTGCCATTTGGAAATGAAAAGAGTCACACAAATTTACAATTAAAACTAACAGTCTTTTTAAAAAACCCTCGGGGGAACAACTAAACGAGTCGCTTGAATCACGAAATTTCTCATCCCGGGACTGCGGCTGGAAAACTTAATGCTTGCAAAAAATACGTATAAATGATACCATTTTCTCAAAAACGACCGTTTTGAATGGTAAAGAAAGAACAAATTTTCATTTGATGAATGAAAAGCTTTTAAAAAAGCACTTGGAAGAAAAATTTAGACAAGAATTGATTCGCGAAATTTTTAATCCCGGGACTGCGGAGGAAAATTATTATGTTTAAAAAATAAGTATATTAACGAAATTTTTATAACAGCGACTGCCTTTAAAGGAAGAGAGGCGACAAAATATTCATTCAATGAATTTTAAACTTTAAAAAACCGCTGAGGTAAAAACTAAACGCCACAATTGAATCACTAAATTTCTCATCCCGGTACTGCGGATGAAAAATTTTGTTTGATAGAAAAACGTATGAATACGAAAATTTTCCCAATAACTGCCGTTGGGAAATGAAAAGAGTCACACAAATTTACAGTTAAAACTAATAGGCTTTCAAAAAAACCTTCGGGGGAACAACGAAACGAGTCGCTTGAATCAAGAAATTTCTCATCCCGGGACTGCGGCTGGAAAATATTATGCTTGCAAGAAATACGTATAAATGATACCATTTTCTCAAAAACGTGCGTTTTGAATGGTAAAGAAAGACCAAATTTTCATTTGATGAATGAAAAGCTTTTAAAAAAGCACTTGGAAGAAAAACACGAAAATTGATTCGCGATATTTTTCATCCCGAGACTGCGGAGGAAAATTATTATGTTTAAAAAATAAGTATATAAAAGAAACTTTCATATCAGCGACTGCCCTTAAAGGAAGAGAGGCGACCAAATATCCATTCAATGAATTTTAAACTTTAAAAAACCGCTGAGGTAAAAACTAAACGCCACAATTGAATCACAAAATTTCTCATCCCGGTACTGCGGATGAAAAATTTTGTTTGCAAGAAATAAGTTTGAATACGAAATTTTCTGAATAACTGCCGTTTGGAAATGAAAAGATTTAAACAAATTTACAATTAAAACTAACAGGCTTCCAAAAAAACCCTCGGGGGAACAACTAAACGAGTCGCTTGAATCACGAAATTTCTCATCCCGGGACTGCGGCTGGAACACGTTATGCTTGCAAGAAATACGTATAAATGATACCATTTTCTCAAAAACGACCGTTTTGAAAGGTAAAGAAAGGAACAAATTTTCATTTGACGAATGAAGAGCCTTAAAAAAGCACTTGGAAGAAAAACTTACACGAAAATTGATTCGCGAAATTACTCATCCCGGGACTGCGGAGGAAAATTATTATGTTTAAAAAATACGTATATTAACGAAACTTTTATAATAGCGAGTGCTTTGAAAGGAAGAAAGGCGACCAAATATTCATTCAATGAATTTTAAGCTTCAAAAAAACCGCTGAGGTTAAAACTAAACGCCACAATTCAATCACAAAATTTCTCATCCCGGTACTGCGGATGAAAAATTTTATGTTTGATAGAAATACTTTTGAATACGAAAGTTTTCCCAAAAACTGCCGTTTGGAAATGAAAAGAGTAACACAAATTTACAATTAAAACTAACAGTCTTTTTAAAAAACCCTCGGGGGAACAACAAAACGAGTCGCTTGAATCACGAAATTTCTCATCCCGGGACTTCGGCTGGAAAACTTTATGCTTTCAAAAAATACGTTTAATGATACCATTTTCTCAAAAACGACCGTTTTGAATGGTAAAGAAAGAACAAATTTTCATTTGATGAATAAAAAGCTTTTAAAAAAGCACTTGGAAGAAAAATTTAGACAAGAATTGATTCGCGAAATTTTTCATCCCGGGACTGCGGAGGAAAATTATTATGTTTAAAAAATAAGTATATTAACGAAACTTTTATAACAGCGACTGCCTTTAAAGGAAGAGAGGCGACAAAATTTTCATTCAATGAATTTTAAGCTTTAAAAAATCGTTGAGGTAAAAACTAAACGCCACAATTGAATCACAAAATTTCTCATGCCGGTACTGCGGACGAAAAATTTTGTTTGCAAGAAAAACGTATGAATACGAAAATTTTCCCAATAACTGCCGTTTGGAAATGAAAAGAGTCACACAAATTTACAATTAAAACTAACAGTCTTTTTAAAAAACCCTCGGGGGAACAACTAAACGAGTCGCTTGAATCACGAAATTTCTCATCCCGGGACTGCGGCTGGAAAACTTAATGCTTGCAAAAAATACGTATAAATGATACCATTTTTTCAAAAACGACCGTTTTGAATGGTAAAGAAAGAACAAATTTTCATTTGATGAATGAAAAGCTTTTAAAAAAGCACTTGGAAGAAAAATTTAGACAAGAATTGATTCGCGAAATTTTTAATCCCGGGACTGCGGAGGAAAATTATTATGTTTAAAAAATAAGTATAATAACGAAATTTTTATAACAGCGACTGCCTTTAAAGGAAGAGAGGCGACAAAATATTCATTCAATGAATTTTAAACTTTAAAAAACCGCTGAGGTAAAAACTAAACGCCACAATTGAATCACAAAATTTCTCATCCCGGTACTGCGGATGAAAAATTTTGTTTGATAGAAAAACGTATGAATACGAAAATTTTCCCAATAACTGCCGTTGGGAAATGAAAAGAGTCACACAAATTTACAGTTAAAACTAATAGGCTTTCAAAAAAACCTTCGGGGGAACAACGAAACGAGTCGCTTGAATCAAGAAATTTCTCATCCCGGGACTGCGGCTGGAAAATATTATGCTTGCAAGAAATACGTATAAATGATACCATTTTCTCAAAAACGTGCGTTTTGAATGGTAAAGAAAGACCAAATTTTCATTTGATGAATGAAAAGCTTTTAAAAAAGCACTTGGAAGAAAAACACGAAAATTGATTCGCGATATTTTTCATCCCGAGACTGCGGAGGAAAATTATTATGTTTAAAAAATAAGTATATAAAAGAAACTTTCATATCAGCGACTGCCCTTAAAGGAAGAGAGGCGACCAAATATCCATTCAATGAATTTTAAGCTTTAAAAAATCGTTGAGGTAAAAACTAAACGCCACAATTGAATCACAAAATTTCTCATGCCGGTACTGCGGACGAAAAATTTTGTTTGCAAGAAAAACGTATGAATACGAAAATTTTCCCAATAACTGCCGTTTGGAAATGAAAAGAGTCACACAAATTTACAATTAAAACTAACAGTCTTTTTAAAAAACCCTCGGGGGAACAACTAAACGAGTCGCTTGAATCACGAAATTTCTCATCCCGGGACTGCGGCTGGAAAACTTAATGCTTGCAAAAAATACGTATAAATGATACCATTTTCTCAAAAACGACCGTTTTGAATGGTAAAGAAAGAACAAATTTTCATTTGATGAATGAAAAGCTTTTAAAAAAGCACTTGGAAGAAAAATTTAGACAAGAATTGATTTGCGAAATTTTTAATCCCGGGACTGCGGAGGAAAATTATTATGTTTAAAAAATAAGTATATTAACGAAATTTTTATAACAGCGACTGCCTTTAAAGGAAGAGAGGCGACAAAATATTCATTCAATGAATTTTAAACTTTAAAAAACCGCTGAGGTAAAAACTAAACGCCACAATTGAATCACAAAATTTCTCATCCCGGTACTGCGGATGAAAAATTTTGTTTGATAGAAAAACGTATGAATACGAAAATTTTCCCAATAACTGCCGTTGGGAAATGAAAAGAGTCACACAAATTTACAGTTAAAACTAATAGGCTTTCAAAAAAACCTTCGGGGGAACAACGAAACGAGTCGCTTGAATCAAGAAATTTCTCATCCCGGGACTGCGGCTTGAAAATATTATGCTTGCAAGAAATACGTATAAATGATACCATTTTCTCAAAAACGTGCGTTTTGAATGGTAAAGAAAGACCAAATTTTCATTTGATGAATGAAAAGCTTTTAAAAAAGCACTTGGAAGAAAAACACGAAAATTGATTCGCGATATTTTTCATCCCGAGACTGCGGAGGAAAATTATTATGTTTAAAAAATAAGTATATAAAAGAAACTTTCATATCAGCGACTGCCCTTAAAGGAAGAGAGGCGACCAAATATCCATTCAATGAATTTTAAGCTTTAAAAAACCGCTGAGGTAAAAACTAAACGCCACAATTGAATCACAAAATTTCTCATCCCGGTACTGCGGATGAAAATTTTGTTTGCAAGAAATACGTATGAAAACGAAAATTTTCTCAATAACTGCCGTTTGGAAGTGAAAAGAGTCACACAAATTTAGTTAAAACTAATAGGCTTTCAAAAAAACCCTCGGGGGAACAACAAAACGAGTCGCTTGAATCAAGAAATTTCTCATCCCGGGACTGCGGCTGGAAAACGTTATGCTTGCAAGAAATACGTATAAATAATACCATTTTCTCAAAAACCACCGTTTTGAATGGTAAAGAAAGAACAAATTTTCATTTGATGAATGAAAAATTTTTAAAAAAGCACTTCGAAGAAAAATTTAGACAAGAATTGATTCACGAAATTTTTCATCCCGGGACTGCGGAGGAAAATTATTATGTTTAAAAAATAAGTATATTAACGAAACTTTTATAACAGCGACTGCCTTTAAAGGAAGAGAGGCCACAAAATATTCATTAAATGAATTTTAAGCTTTAAAAAACCGCTGAGGTAAAAACTAAACGTCAGAATTGAATCACAAAATTTCTCATCCCGGTACTGCGGATGAAAAATTTTGTTTGCAAGAAATAAGTTTGAATACGAAATTTTCTGAATAACTGCCGTTTGGAAATGAAAAGATTTAAACAAATTTACAATTAAAACTAACAGGCTTCCAAAAAAACCCTCGGGGGAACAACTAAACGAGTCGCTTGAATCACGAAATTTCTCATCCCGGGACTGCGGCTGGAAAACGTTATGCTTGCAAGAAATACGTATAAATGATACCATTTTCTCAAAAACGACCTTTTTGAAAGGTAAAGAAAGGAACAAATTTTCATTTGATGAATGAAGAGCCTTTAAAAAAGCACTTGGAAGAAAAACTTACACGAAAATTGATTCGCGAAATTACTCATCCCGGGACTGCGGAGGATAATTATTATGTTTAAAAAATACGTATATTAACGAAACTTTTATAATAGCGAGTGCTTTGAAAGGAAGAAAGGCGACCAAATATTCATTCAATGAATTTTAAGCTTCAAAAAAACCGCTGAGGTTAAAACTAAACGCCACAATTCAATCACAAAATTTCTCATCCCGGTACTGCGGATGAAAAATTTTATGTTTGATAGAAATACTTTTGAATACGAAAGTTTTCCCAATAACTGCCGTTTGGAAATGAAAAGAGTAACACAAATTTACAATTAAAACTAACAGGCTTCCAAAAAAACCGTCGGGGGAACAACTAAACGAGACGCTTGAATCACGAAATTTCTCATCCCGGGACTGCGGCTGGAAAACTTTATGCTTTCAAAAAATACGTATAAATGATACCATTTTCTCAAAAACGTGCGTTTTGAATGGTAAAGGAAGACCAAATTTTCATTTGATGAATGAAAAGCTTTTAAAAAAGCACTTGGAAGAAAAACACGAAAATTGATTCGCGATATTTTTCATCCCGAGACTGCGGAGGAAAATTATTATGTTTAAAAAATAAGTATATAAACGAAACTTTCATATCAGCGACTGCCCTTAAAGGAAGAGAGGCGACCAAATATTCATTCAATGAATTTTAAGCTTTAAAAAACCGCTGAGGTAAAAACTAAACGCCACAATTGAATCACAAAATTTCTCATCCCGGTACTGCGGATGAAAATTTTGTTTGCAAGAAATACGTATGAATACGAAAATTTTCTCAATAACTGCCGTTTGGAAGTGAAAAGAGTCACACAAATTTACAGTTAAAACTAATAGGCTTTCAAAAAAACCCTCGGGGGAACAACGAAACGAGTCGCTTGAATCACGAAATTTCTCATCCCGGGACTGCGGCTGGAAAACGTTATGCTTGCAAGAAATACCTATAAATGATACCATTTTCTCAAAAACGACCGTTTTGAATGGTAAAGAAAGAACAAATTTTCATTTGATGAATGACAAGCTTTTAGAAAAATACTTGGAAGAAAAACTTACACGAAAATTGATTCACGAAATTTCTCATCCCTGGACTGCGGAGGAAAATTATTATGTTTAAAAAGTACGTATATTAACGAAACTTTTATAACAGCGACTGCTTTGAAAGGAAGGGAGGCAACCAAATATTCATTCAATGAATTTTAAGATTTAAAAAACCGCTGAGGTAAAAACTAAATGCCACAATTCAATTACAAAATTTCTCATCCCGGTACTGCGGATGAAAAATTTTATGTTTGCAAGAAATACCTTTGAATACGAAAGTTTTCCCAATAACTGCCGTTTGGAAATGAAAAGAGTAACACAAATTTACAATTAAAACTAACAGTCTTTATAAAAAACCCTCGGGGGAACAACTAAACGAGTCGCTTGAATCACGAAATTTCTCATCCCGGGAATGCGGCTGGAAAACTTTAAGCTTGCAAAAAATACGTATAAATGATACCATTTTCTCAAAAACGACCGTTTTGAATGGTATAGAAAGAACAAATTTTCATTTGATGAATGAAAAGCTTTTAAAAAAGCACTTCGAAGAAAAATTTAGACAAGAATTGATTCGCGAAATTTTTCATCCCGGGACTGCGGAGGAAAATTATTATGTTTAAAAAATAAGTATATTAACGAAACTTTTATAAAAGCAACTGCCTTTAAAGGAAGAGAGGCCACAAAATATTCATTTAATGAATTTTAAGCTTTAAAAAACCGCTGAGGCAAAACTAAACGCCAGAAATGAATCACAAAATTTCTTATCCCGGTACTGCGGATGAAAAATTTTGTTTGCAAGAAATAAGTTTGAATACGAAAATTTTCTGAATAACTGCCGTTTCGAAATGAAAAGAGTAACACAAATTTACAATTAAAACTAACAGTCTTTATAAAAAACCCTCGGGGGAACAACTAAACGAGTCGCTTGAATCACGAAATTTCTCATCCCGGGACTGCGGCTGGAAAACTTTATGCTTGCAAAAAATACGTATAAATGATACCATTTTCTCAAAAACGACCGTTTTGAATGGTATAGAAAGAACAAATTTTCATTTGATGAATGAAAAGCTTTTAAAAAAGCACTTCGAAGAAAAATTTAGACAAGAATTGATTCGCGAAATTTTTCATCCCGGGACTGCGGAGGAAAATTATTATGTTTAAAAAATAAGTATATTAACGAAACTTTTATAACAGCGACTGCCTTTAAAGGAAGAGAGGCCACAAAATATTCATTCAATGAATTTTAAGCTTTAAAAAACCGCTGAGGTAAAACTAAACGCCAGAATTGAATCACAAAATTTCTCATCCCGGTACTGCGGATGAAAAATTTTGTTTGCAAGAAATAAGTTTGAATACGAAAATTTTCTGAATAACTGCCGTTTGGAAATGAAAAGAGTCAAACAAATTTACAATTAAACCTAACAGGCTTCCAAAAAAACCCTCGGGGGAACAACTAAACGAGTCGCTTGAATCACGAAATTTCTCATCCCGGGACTGCGGCTGGAAAACGTTATGCTTGCAAGAAATACGTATAAATGATACCATTTTCTCAAAAACGACCGTTTTGAAAGGTAAAGAAAGGAACAAATTTTCATTTGACGAATGAAGAGCCTTAAAAAAAGCACTTGGAAGAAAAACTTACACGAAAATTGATTCGCGAAATTACTCATCCCGGGACTGCGGAGGAAAATTATTATGTTTAAAAAATACGTATATTAACGAAACTTTTATAATAGCGAGTGCTTTGAAAGGAAGAAAGGCGACCAAATATTCATTCAATGAATTTTAAGCTTCAAAAAAACCACTGAGGTTAAAACTAAACGCCACAATTCAATCACAAAATTTCTCATCCCGGTACTGCGGATGAAAAATTTTATGTTTGATAGAAATACTTTTGAATACGAAAGTTTTCCCAATAACTGCCGTTTGGAAATGAAAAGAGTAACACAAATTTACAATTAAAACTAACAGTCTTTTTAAAAAACCCTCGGGGGAACAACAAAACGAGTCGCTTGAATCACGAAATTTCTCATCCCGGGACTTCGGCTGGAAAACTTTATGCTTTCAAAAAATACGTTTAATGATACCATTTTCTCAAAAACGACCGTTTTGAATGGTAAAGAAAGAACAAATTTTCATTTGATGAATAAAAAGCTTTTAAAAAAGCACTTGGAAGAAAAATTTAGACAAGAATTGATTCGCGAAATTTTTCATCCCGGGACTGCGGAGGAAAATTATTATGTTTAAAAAATAAGTATATTAACGAAACTTTTATAACAGCGACTGCCTTTAAAGGAAGAGAGGCGACAAAATATTCATTCAATGAATTTTAAGCTTGAAAAAATCGTTGAGGTAAAAACTAAACGCCACAATTGAATCACAAAATTTCTCATCCCGGTACTGCGGACGAAAAATTTTGTTTGCAAGAAAAACGTATGAATACGAAAATTTTCCCAATAACTGCCGTTTGGAAATGAAAAGAGTCACACAAATTTACAATTAAAACTAACAGTCTTTTTAAAAAACCCTCGGGGGAACAACTAAACGAGTCGCTTGAATCACGAAATTTCTCATCCCGGGACTGCGGCTGGAAAACTTAATGCTTGCAAAAAATACGTATAAATGATACCATTTTCTCAAAAACGACCGTTTTGAATGGTAAAGAAAGAACAAATTTTCATTTGATGAATGAAAAGCTTTTAAAAAAGCACTTGGAAGAAAAATTTAGACAAGAATTGATTCGCGAAATTTTTAATCCCGGGACTGCGGAGGAAAATTATTATGTTTAAAAAATAAGTATATTAACGAAATTTTTATAACAGCGACTGCCTTTAAAGGAAGAGAGGCGACAAAATATTCATTCAATGAATTTTAAACTTTAAAAAACCGCTGAGGTAAAAACTAAACGCCACAATTGAATCACAAAATTTCTCATCCCGGTACTGCGGATGAAAAATTTTGTTTGATAGAAAAACGTATGAATACGAAAATTTTCCCAATAACTGCCGTTGGGAAATGAAAAGAGTCACACAAATTTACAGTTAAAACTAATAGGCTTTCAAAAAAACCTTCGGGGGAACAACGAAACGAGTCGCTTGAATCAAGAAATTTCTCATCCCGGGACTGCGGCTGGAAAATATTATGCTTGCAAGAAATACGTATAAATGATACCATTTTCTCAAAAACGTGCGTTTTGAATGGTAAAGAAAGACCAAATTTTCATTTGATGAATGAAAAGCTTTTAAAAAAGCACTTGGAAGAAAAACACGAAAATTGATTCGCGATATTTTTCATCCCGAGACTGCGGGGGAAAATTATTATGTTTAAAAAATAAGTATATAAAAGAAACTTTCATATCAGCGACTGCCCTTAAAGGAAGAGAGGCGACCAAATATCCATTCAATGAATTTTAAGCTTTAAAAAACCGCTGAGGTAAAAACTAAACGCCACAATTGAATCACAAAATTTCTCATCCCGGTACTGCGGATGAAAATTTTGTTTGCAAGAAATACGTATGAAAACGAAAATTTTCTCAATAACTGCCGTTTGGAAGTGAAAAGAGTCACACAAATTTAGTTAAAACTAATAGGCTTTCAAAAAAACCCTCGGGGGAATAACAAAACGAGTCACTTGAATCAAGAAATTTCTCATCCCGGGACTGCGGCTGGAAAACGTTATGCTTGCAAGAAATACGTATAAATGATACCATTTTCTCAAAAACCACCGTTTTGAATGGTAAAGAAAGAACAAATTTTCATTTGATGAATGAAAAGCTTTTAGAAAAATACTTGGAAGAAAAACTTACACAAAAATTGATTCACGAAATTTCTCATCCCGGGACTGCGGAGGAAAATTATTATGTTTAAAAAGTACGTATATTAACGAAACTTTTATAACAGCGACTGCTTTGAAAGGAAGGGAGGCAACCAAATATTCATTCAATGAATTTTAAGATTTAAAAAACCGCTGAGGTAAAAACTAAACGCCACAATTCAATCACAAAATTTCTCATCCCGGTACTGCGGATGAAAAATTTTATGTTTGCAAGAAATACCTTTGAATACGAAAGTTTTCCCAATAACTGCCGTTTGGAAATGAAAAGAGTAACACAAATTTACAATTAAAACTAACAGTCTTTATAAAAATCCCTCGGGGGAACAACTAAACGAGTCGCTTGAATCACGAAATTTCTCATCCCGGGACTGCGGCTGGAAAACTTTATGCTTGCAAAAAATACGTATAAATGATACAATTTTCTCAAAAACGACCGTTTTGAATGGTATAGAAAGAACAAATTTTCATTTGATGAATGAAAAATTTTTAAAAAAGCACTTCGAAGAAAAATTTAGACAAGAATTGATTCACGAAATTTTTCATCCCGGGACTGCGGAGGAAAATTATTATGTTTAAAAAATAAGTATATTAACGAAACTTTTATAACAGCGACTGCCTTTAAAGGAAGAGAGGCCACAAAATATTCATTAAATGAATTTTAAGCTTTAAAAAACCGCTGAGTTAAAAACTAAACGCCAGAATTGAATCACAAAATTTCTCATCCCGGTACTGCGGATGAAAAATTTTGTTTGCAAGAAATAAGTTTGAATACGAAATTTTCTGAATAACTGCCGTTTGGAAATGAAAAGATTTAAACAAATTTACAATTAAAACTAACAGGCTTCCAAAAAAACCCTCGGGGGAACAACTAAACGAGTCGCTTGAATCACGAAATTTCTCATCCCGGGACTGCGGCTGGAAAACGTTATGCTTGCAAGAAATACGTATAAATGATACCATTTTTTAAAAAACGACCTTTTTGAAAGGTAAAGAAAGGAACAAATTTTCATTTGATGAATGAAGAGCCTTTAAAAAAGCACTTGGAAGAAAAACTTACACGAAAATTGATTCGCGAAATTACTCATCCCGGGACTGCGGAGGATAATTATTATGTTTAAAAAATACGTATATTAACGAAACTTTTATAATAGCGAGTGCTTTGAAAGGAAGAAAGGCGACCAAATATTCATTCAATGAATTTTAAGCTTCAAAAAAACCGCTGAGGTTAAAACTAAACGCCACAATTCAATCACAAAATTTCTCATCCCGGTACTGCGGATGAAAAATTTTATGTTTGATAGAAATACTTTTGAATACGAAAGTTTTCCCAATAACTGCCGTTTGGAAATGAAAAGAGTAACACAAATTTACAATTAAAACTAACAGGCTTCCAAAAAAACCGTCGGGGGAACAACTAAACGAGACGCTTGAATCACGAAATTTCTCATCCCGGGACTGCGGCTGGAAAACTTTATGCTTTCAAAAAATACGTATAAATGATACCATTTTCTCAAAAACGTGCGTTTTGAATGGTAAAGGAAGACCAAATTTTCATTTGATGAATGAAAAGCTTTTAAAAAAGCACTTGGAAGAAAAACACGAAAATTGATTCGCGATATTTTTCATCCCGAGACTGCGGAGGAAAATTATTATGTTTAAAAAATAAGTATATAAACGAAACTTTCATATCAGCGACTGCCCTTAAAGGAAGAGAGGCGACCAAATATTCATTCAATGAATTTTAAGCTTTAAAAAACCGCTGAGGTAAAAACTAAACGCCACAATTGAATCACAAAATTTCTCATCCCGGTACTGCGGATGAAAATTTTGTTTGCAAGAAATACGTATGAATACGAAAATTTTCTCAATAACTGCCGTTTGGAAGTGAAAAGAGTCACACAAATTTACAGTTAAAACTAATAGGCTTTCAAAAAAACCCTCGGGGGAACAACGAAACGAGTCGCTTGAATCACGAAATTTCTCATCCCGGGACTGCGGCTGGAAAACGTTATGCTTGCAAGAAATACCTATAAATGATACCATTTTCTCAAAAACGACCGTTTTGAATGGTAAAGAAAGAACAAATTTTCATTTGATGAATGACAAGCTTTTAGAAAAATACTTGGAAGAAAAACTTACACGAAAATTGATTCACGAAATTTCTCATCCCGGGACTGCGGAGGAAAATTATTATGTTTAAAAAATAAGTATATTAACGAAACTTTTATAAAAGCGACTGCCTTTAAAGGAAGAGAGGCCACAAAATATTCATTCAATGAATTTTAAGCTTTAAAAAACCGCTGAGGCAAAACTAAACGCCAGAAATGAATCACAAAATTTCTCATCCCGGTACTGCGGATGAAAAATTTTGTTTGCAAGAAATAAGTTTGAATACGAAAATTTTCTGAATAACTGCCGTTTCGAAATGAAAAGAGTAACACAAATTTACAATTAAAACTAACAGTCTTTTTAAAAAACCCTCGGGGGAACAACAAAACGAGTCGCTTGAATCACGAAATTTCTCATCCCGGGACTGCGGCTGGAAAACTTTATGCTTTCAAAAAATACGTTTAATGATACCATTTTCTCAAAAACGACCGTTTTGAATGGTAAAGAAAGAACAAATTTTCATTTGATGAATAAAAAGCTTTTAAAAAAGCACTTGGAAGAAAAATTTAGACAAGAATTGATTCGCGAAATTTTTCATCCCGGGACTGCGGAGGAAAATTATTATGTTTAAAAAATAAGTATATTAACGAAACTTTTATAACAGCGACTGCCTTTAAAGGAAGAGAGGCGACAAAATATTCATTCAATGAATTTTAAGCTTTAAAAAATCGTTGAGGTAAAAACTAAACGCCACAATTGAATCACAAAATTTCTCATCCCGGTACTGCGGACGAAAAATTTTGTTTGCAAGAAAAACGTATGAATACGAAAATTTTCCCAATAACTGCCGTTTGGAAATGAAAAGAGTCACACAAATTTACAATTAAAACTAACAGTCTTTTTAAAAAACCCTCGGGGGAACAACTTAACGAGTCGCTTGAATCACGAAATTTCTCATCCCGGGACTGCGGCTGGAAAACTTAATGCTTGCAAAAAATACGTATAAATGATACCATTTTCTCAAAAACGACCGTTTTGAATGGTAAAGAAAGAACAAATTTTCATTTGATGAATGAAAAGCTTTTAAAAAAGCACTTGGAAGAAAAATTTAGACAAGAATTGATTCGCGAAATTTTTAATCCCGGGACTGCGGAGGAAAATTATTATGTTTAAAAAATAAGTATATTAACGAAATTTTTATAACAGCGACTGCCTTTAAAGGAAGAGAGGCGACAAAATATTCATTCAATGAATTTTAAACTTTATAAAACCGCTGAGGTAAAAACTAAACGCCACAATTGAATCACAAAATTTCTCATCCCGGTACTGCGGATGAAAAATTTTGTTTGATAGAAAAACGTATGAATACGAAAATTTTCCCAATAACTGCCGTTGGGAAATGAAAAGAGTCACACAAATTTACAGTTAAAACTAATAGGCTTTCAAAAAAACCTTCGGGGGAACAACGAAACGAGTCGCTTGAATCAAGAAATTTCTCATCCCGGGACTGCGGCTGGAAAATATTATGCTTGCAAGAAATACGTATAAATGATACCATTTTCTCAAAAACGTGCGTTTTGAATGGTAAAGAAAGACCAAATTTTCATTTGATGAATGAAAAGCTTTTAAAAAAGCACTTGGAAGAAAAACACGAAAATTGATTCGCGATATTTTTCATCCCGAGACTGCGGAGGAAAATTATTATGTTTAAAAAATAAGTATATAAAAGAAACTTTCATATCAGCGACTGCCCTTAAAGGAAGAGAGGCGACCAAATATCCATTCAATGAATTTTTAGCTTTAAAAAACCGCTGAGGTAAAAACTAAACGCCACAATTGAATCACAAAATTTCTCATCCCGGTACTGCGGATGAAAATTTTGTTTGCAAGAAATACGTATGAAAACGAAAATTTTCTCAATAACTGCCGTTTGGAAGTGAAAAGAGTCACACAAATTTAGTTAAAACTAATAGGCTTTCAAAAAAACCCTCGGGGGAACAACAAAACGAGTCGCTTGAATCAAGAAATTTCTCATCCCGGGACTGCGGCTGGAAAACGTTATGCTTGCAAGAAATACGTATAAATGATACCATTTTCTCAAAAACCACGGTTTTGAATGGTAAAGAAAGAACAAATTTTCATTTGATGAATGAAAAGCTTTTAGAAAAATACTTGGAAGAAAAACTTACACGAAAATTGATTCACGAAATTTCTCATCCCGAGACTGCGGAGGAAAATTATTATGTTTAAAAAGTACGTATATTAACGAAACTTTTATAACAGCGACTGCTTTGAAAGGAAGGGAGGCAACCAAATATTCATTCAATGAATTTTAAGATTTAAAAAACCGCTGAGGTAAAAACTAAACGCCACAATTCAATCACAAAATTTCTCATCCCGGTACTGCGGATGAAAAATTTTATGTTTGCAAGAAATACCTTTGAATACGAAAGTTTTCCCAATAACTGCCGTTTGGAAATGAAAAGAGTAACACAAATTTACAATTAAAACTAACAGTCTTTATAAAAAACCCTCGGGGGAACAACTAAACGAGTCGCTTGAATCACGAAATTTCTCATCCCGGGACTGCGGCTGGAAAACTTTATGCTTGCAAAAAATACGTATAAATGATACAATTTTCTCAAAAACGACCGTTTTGAATGGTATAGAAAGAACAAATTTTCATTTGATGAATGAAAAATTTTTAAAAAAGCACTTCGAAGAAAAATTTAGACAAGAATTGATTCACGAAATTTTTCATCCCGGGACTGCGGAGGAAAATTATTATGTTTAAAAAATAAGTATATTAACGAAACTTTTATAACAGCGACTGCCTTTAAAGGAAGAGAGGCCACAAAATATTCATTAAATGAATTTTAAGCTTTAAAAAACCGCTGAGGTAAAAACTAAACGCCAGAATTGAATCACAAAATTTCTCATCCCGGTACTGCGGATGAAAAATTTTGTTTGCAAGAAATAAGTTTGAATACGAAATTTTCTGAATAACTGCCGTTTGGAAATGAAAAGATTTAAACAAATTTACAATTAAAACTAACAGGCTTCCAAAAAAACCCTCGGGGGAACAACTAAACGAGTCGCTTGAATCACGAAATTTCTCATCCCGGGACTGCGGCTGGAAAACGTTATGCTTGCAAGAAATACGTATAAATGATACCATTTTCTCAAAAACGACCTTTTTGAAAGGTAAAGAAAGGAACAAATTTTCATTTGATGAATGAAGAGCCTTTAAAAAAGCACTTGGAAGAAAAACTTACACGAAAATTGATTCGCGAAATTACTCATCCCGGGACTGCGAAGGATAATTATTATGTTTAAAAAATACGTATATTAACGAAACTTTTATAATAGCGAGTGCTTTGAAAGGAAGAAAGGCGACCAAATATTCATTCAATGAATTTTAAGCTTCAAAAAAACCGCTGAGGTTAAAACTAAACGCCACAATTCAATCACAAAATTTCTCATCCCGGTACTGCGGATGAAAAATTTTATGTTTGATAGAAATACTTTTGAATACGAAAGTTTTCCCAATAACTGCCGTTTGGAAATGAAAAGAGTAACACAAATTTACAATTAAAACTAACAGTCTTTATAAAAAACCCTCGGGGGAACAACTAAACGAGTCGCTTGAATCACGAAATTTCTCATCCCGGGACTGCGGCTGGAAAACTTTAAGCTTGCAAAAAATACGTATAAATGATACCATTTTCTCAAAAACGACCGTTTTGAATGGTATAGAAAGAACAAATTTTCATTTGATGAATGAAAAGCTTTTAAAAAAGCACTTCGAAGAAAAATTTAGACAAGAATTGATTCGCGAAATTTTTCATCCCGGGACTGCGGAGGAAAATTATTGTTTCAAAAATAAGTATATTAACGAAACTTTTATAAAAGCGACTGCCTTTAAAGGAAGAGAGGCCACAAAATATTCATTCAATGAATTTTAAGCTTTAAAAAACCGCTGAGGCAAAACTAAACGCCAGAAATGAATCACAAAATTTCTCATCCCGGTACTGCGGATGAAAAATTTTGTTTGCAAGAAATAAGTTTGAATACGAAAATTTTCTGAATAACTGCCGTTTCGAAATGAAAAGAGTCAAACAAATTTACAATTAAAACTAACAGGCTTCCAAAAAAACCCTCGGGGGAACAACTAAACGAGTCGCTTGAATCACGAAATTTCTCATCCCGGGACTTCGGCTGGAAAACTTTATGCTTTCAAAAAATACGTTTAATGATACCATTTTCTCAAAAACGACCGTTTTGAATGGTAGAGAAAGAACAAATTTTCATTTGATGAATGAAAAGCTTTTAAAAAAGCACTTGGAAGAAAAATTTAGACAAGAATTGATTCGCGAAATTTTTCATCCCGGGACTGCGGAGGAAAATTATTATGTTTAAAAAATAAGTATATTAACGAAACTTTTATAACAGCGACTGCCTTTAAAGGAAGAGAGGCGACAAAATATTCATTCAATGAATTTTAAGCTTTAAAAAACCGCTGAGGTAAAAACTAAACGCCACAATTGAATCACAAAATTTCTCATCCCGGTACTGCGGATGAAAAATTTTGTTTGCAAGAAAAACGTATGAATACGAAAATTTTCCCAATAACTGCTGTTTGGAAATGAAAAGAGTCACACAAATTTACAATTAAAACTAACAGTCTTTTTAAAAAACCCTCGGGGGAACAACTAAACGAGTCGCTTGAATCACGAAATTTCTCATCCCGGAACTGCGGCTGGAAAACTTAATGCTTGCAAAAAATACGTATAAATGATACCATTATCTCAAAAACGACCGTTTTGAATGGTAAAGAAAGAACAAATTTTCATTTGATGAATGAAAAGCTTTTAAAAAAGCACTTGGAAGAAAAATTTATACAAGAATTGATTCATGAAATTTTTAATCCCGGGACTGCGGAGGAAAATTATTTTGTTTAAAAAATAAGTATATTAACGAAACTTTTATAACAGCGACTGCCTTTAAAGGAAGAGAGGCGACAAAATATTCATGCAATGAATTTTAAACTTTAAAAAACAGCTGAGGTAAAAACTAAACGCCACAATTGAATCACAAAATTTCTCATCCCGGTACTGCGGATGAAAAATTTTGTTTGCAAGAAAAACGTATGAATACGAAAATTTTTCCAATAACTGCCGTTGGGAAATGAAAAGAGTCACACAAATTTACAGTTAAAACTAATAGGCTTTCAAAAAAACCTTCGGGGGAACAACGAAACGAGTCGCTTGAATCAAGAAATTTCTCATCCCGGGACTGCGACTGGAAAATATTATGCTTGCAAGAAATACGTATAAATGATACCATTTTCTCAAAAACGTGCGTTTCGAAAGGTAAAGAAAGGAACAAATTTTCATTTGATGAATGAAGAGCCTTTAAAAAAGCACTTGGAAGAAAAACTTACACGAAAATTGATTCGCGAAATTACTCATCCCGGGACTGCGGAGGAAAATTATTATGTTTAAAAAATACGTATATTAACGAAACTTTTATAATAGCGAGTGCTTTGAAAAGAAGAAAGGCGACCAAATATTCATTCAATGAATTTTAAGCTTCAAAAAAACCGCTGAGGTTAAAACTAAACGCCACAATTCAATAACAAAATTTCTCATCCCGGTACTGCGGATGAAAAATTTAATGTTTGATAGAAATACTTTTGAATACGAAAGTTTTCCCAATAACTGCCGTTTGGAAATGAAAAGAGTAACACAAATTTACAATTAAAACTAACAGTCTTCTTAAAAAACCCTCGGGGGAACAACAAAACGAGTCGCTTGAATCACGAAATTTCTCATCCCGGGACTGCGGCTGGAAAACTTTATGCTTTCAAAAAATACGTTTAATGATACCATTTTCTCAAAAACGACCGTTTTGAATGGTAAAGAAAGAACAAATTTTCATTTGATGAATGAAAAGCTTTTAAAAAAGCACTTGGAAGAAAAATTTAGTCAAGAATTGATTCGCGAAATTTTTTATCCCGGGACTGCGGAGGAAAATTATTATGTTTAAAAAATAAGTATATTAACGAAACTTTTATAACAGCGACTGCCTTTAAAGGAAGAGAGGCGACAAAATATTCATTCAATGAATTTTAAGCTTTAAAAAACCGCTGAGGTAAAAACTAAACGCCACAATTGAATCACAAAATTTCTCATCCTGGTACTGCGGATGAAAAATTTTGTTTGCAAGAAAAACGTATGAATACGAAAATTTTCCCAATAACTGCCGTTTGGAAATGAAAAGAGTCACACAAATTTACAATTAAAACTAACAGTCTTTTTAAAAAACCCTCGGGGGAACAACTAAACGAGTCGCTTGAATCACGAAATTTCTCATCCCGGGACTGCGGCTGGAAAACTTAATGCTTGCAAAAAATACGTATAAATGATACCATTATCTCAAAAACGACCGTTTTGAATGGTAAAGAAAGAACAAATTTTCATTTGATGAATGAAAAGCTTTTAAAAAAGCACTTGGAAGAAAAATTTAGACAAGAATTGATTCGCGAAGTTTTTAATCCCGCGACTGCGGAGGAAAATTATTATGTTTAAAAAATAAGTATATTAACGAAACTTTTATAACAGCGACTGCCTTTAAAGGAAAGAAGGCGACAAAATATTCATTCAATGAATTGTAAGGTTTAAAAAACCGCTGAGGTAAAAACTAAACGCCACAATTGAAACACAAAATTTCTCATCCCGGTACTGCGGATGAAAAATTTTGTTTGCAAGAAAAACGTATAAATACGAAAATTTTCCCAATAACTGCCGTTGGGAAATGAAAAGAGTCACACAAATTTACAGTTAAAACTAATAGGCTTTCAAAAAAACCTTCGGGGGAACAACAAAACGAGTCGCTTGAATCACGAAATTTCTCATCCCGGGACTGCGGCTGGAGAACGTTATGCTTGCAAGAAATACGTATAAATGATACCATTTTCTCAAAAACGACCGTTTTGAATGGTAAAGAAAGAACAAATTTTCATTTGATGAATGAAAAGCTTTTAGAAAAATACTTGGAAGAAAAACTAACACGAAAATTGATTTACGAAATTTCTCATCCCGGGACTGCGGAGGAAAATTATTATGTTTAAAAAGTACGTATATAAACGACACTTTTATAACAGCGACTGCTTTGAAAGGAAGGGAGGCAACCAAATATTCATTCAATGAATTTTAAGATTTAAAAAACCGCTGAGGTAAAAACTAAACGCCACAATTCAATCACAAAATTTCTCATCCCGGTACTGCGGATGAAAAATTTTATTTTTGCAAGAATTACCTTTAAATACGAAAGTTTTCAAAATAACTGCCGTTTGGAAATGAAAAGAGTAACACAAATTTACAATTAAAACTAACAGACTTTATAAAAAACCCTCGGGGGAACAACAAAACGAGTCGCTTGAATCACGAAATTTCTCATCCCGGGACTGCGGCTGGAAAACTTTATGCTTTCAAAAAATACGTTTAATGATACCATTTTCTCAAAAACGACCGTTTTGAATGATATAGAAAGAACAAATTTTCATTTGATGAATGAAAAGCTTTTAAAAAAGCACTTCGAAGAAAAATTTAGACAAGAATTGATTCGCGAAATTTTTCATCCCGGGACTGCGGAGGAAAATTATTATGTTTAAAAAATAAGTATATTAACGAAACTTTTATAACAGCGACTGCCTTTAAAGGAAGAGAGGCCACAAAATATTCATTCAATGAATTTTAAGCTTTAAAAAACCTCTGCGGATGAAAAATTTTATGTTTGATAGAAATACTTTTGAATACGAAAGTTTTCCCAATAACTGCCGTTTGGAAATGAAAAGAGTAACACAAATTTACAATTAAAACTAACAGGCTTCCAAAAAAACCCTCGGGGGAACAACTAAACGAGTCGCTTGAATCACGAAATTTCTCATCCCGGGACTGCGGCTGGAAAATGTTATGCTTGCAAGAAATACGTATAAATGACACCATTTTCTCAATAACGACCGTTTTGAAAGGTAAAGAAAGGAACAAATTTTCATTTGATGAATGAAGAGCCTTTTAAAAAGCACTTGGAAGAAAAACCTACACGAAAATTGATTCGCGAAATTACTCATCCCGGGACTGCGGAGGAAAATTATTATGTTTAAAAAATACGTATATTAACGAAACTTTTATAATAGCGAGTGCTTTGAAAGGAAGAAAGGCGACCAAATATTCATTCAATGAATTTTAAGCTTCAAAAAAACCGCTGAGTTTAAAACTAAACGCCACAATTCAATCACAAAATTTCTCATCCCGGTACTGCGGATGAAAAATTTTATGTTTGATTGAAATAGTTTTGAATACGAAAGTTTTCCCAATAACTGCCGTTTGGAAATGAAAAGATTAACACAAATTTACAATTAAAACTAACAGACTTTTTAAAAAACCCTCGGGGGAACAACAAAACGAGTCGCTTGAATCACGAAATTTCTCATCCTGGGACTGCGGCTGGAAAACTTTATGCTTTCAAAAAATACATATAAATGATACCATTTTCTCAAAAACGTGCGTTTTGAATGGTAAAGAAAGACCAAATTTTCATTTGATTAATGAAAAGCTTTTAAAAAAGCACTTGGAAGAAAAACTAGAAAATTGATTCGCGATATTTTTCATCCCGAGACTGCGGAGGAAAATTATTATGTTTAAAAAATAAGTATATAAACGAAACTTTCATATCAGCGACTGCCCTTTAAGGAAGAGAGGCGACCAAATATTCATTCAATGAATTTTAGGCTTTAAAAAACCGCTGAGGGAAAAACTAAACGCCACAATTGAATCACAAAATTTCTCATCCCGGTACTGCGGATGAAAATTTTGTTTGCAAGAAATACGTATGAATACGAAAATTTTCTCAATAACTGTCGTTTGGAAGTGAAAAGAGTCACACAAATTTACAGTTAAAACTAATAGGCTTTCAAAAAAACCCTCGGGGAAACAACGAAACGAATCGCTTGAATCACGAAATTTCTCATCCCGGGCCTGCGGCTGGAAAACGTTATGCTTGCAAGAAATACGTATAAATGATACCATTTTCTCAAAAACGACCGTTTTGAATGGTAAAGAAAGAACAAATTTTCATTTGATGAATGAAAAGCTTTTAGAAAAATACTTGGAAGAAAAACTTACACGAAAATTGATTCACGAAATTTCTCATCCCGGGACTGCGGAGGAAAATTATTATGTTTAAAAAGTACGTATATTAACGAAACTTTTATAACAGCGACTGCTTTGAAAGGAAGGGAGGCAACCAAATATTCATTCAATGAATTTTAAGATTTAAAAAACCGCTGAGGTAAAATCTAAACGCCACAATTCAATCACAAAATTTCTCATCCCGGTACTGCGGATGAAAAATTTTATGTTTGTAAGAAATACCTTTGAATACGAAAGTTTTCCCAATAACTGCCGTTTGGAAATGAAAAGAGTAACACAAATTTACAATTAAAACTAACAGTCTTTATAAAAAACCCTCGGGGGAACAACTAAACGAGTCGCTTGAATCACGAAATTTCTCATCCCGGAACTGCGGCTGGAAAACTTAATGCTTGCAAAAAATACGCATAAATGATACCATTATCTCAAAAACGACCGTTTTGAATGGTAAAGAAAGAACAAATTTTCATTTGATGAATGAAAAGCTTTTAAAAAAGCACTTGGAAGAAAAATTTACACAAGAATTGATTAATGAAATTTTTAATCCCGGGACTGCGGAGGAAAATTATTTTGTTTAAAAAATAAGTATATTAACGAAACTTTTATAACAGCGACTGACTTTAAAGGAAGAGAGGCGACAAAATATTCATTCAATGAATTTAAAGCTTCAAAAAAACCGCTGAGGTTAAAACTAAACGCCACAATTGAATCACAAAATTTCTCATCCCGGTACTGCGGATGAAAAATTTTGTTTGCAAGAAAAACGTATGAATACGAAAATTTTTCCAATAACTGCCGTTGGGAAATGAAAAGAGTCACACAAATTTACAGTTAAAACTAATAGGCTTTCAAAAAAAACCTTCGGGGGAACAACGAAACGAGTCGCTTGAATCAAGAAATTTCTCATCCCGGGACTGCGGCTGGAAAATATTATGCTTGCAAGAAATACGTATAAATGATACCATTTTCTCAAAAACGTGCGTTTCGAAAGGTAAAGAAAGGAACAAATTTTCATTTGATGAATGAAGAGCCTTTAAAAAAGCACTTGGAAGAAAAACTTACACGAAAATTGATTCGCGAAATTACTCATCCCGGGACTCCGGAGGAAAATTATTATGTTTAAAAAATACGTATATTAACGAAACTTTTATAATAGCGAGTGCTTTGAAAGGAAGAAAGGCGACCAATTATTCATTCAATGAATTTTAAGCTTCAAAAAAACCGCTGAGGTTAAAACTAAACGCCACAATTCAATAACAAAATTTCTCATCCCGGTACTGCGGATGAAAAATTTTATGTTTGATAGAAATACTTTTGAATACGAAAGTTTTCCCAATAACTGCCGTTTGGAAATGAAAAGAGTAACACAAATTTACAATTAAAACTAACAGTCTTTTTAAAAAACCCTCGGGGGAACAACAAAACGAGTCGCTTGAATCACGAAATTTCTCATCCCGGGACTGCGGCTGGAAAACTTTATGCTTTCAAAAAATACGTTTAATGATACCATTTTCTCAAAAACGACCGTTTTGAATGGTAAAGAAAGAACAAATTTTCATTTGATGAATGAAAAGCTTTTAAAAAAGCACTTGGAGGAAAAATTTAGACAAGAATTGATTCGCGAAATTTTTTATCCCGGGACTGCGGAGGAAAATTATAATGTTTAAAAAATAAGTATATTAACGAAACTTTTATAACAGCGACTGCCTTTAAAGGAAGAGAGGCGACAAAATATTCATTCAATGAATTTTAAGCTTTAAAAAACCGCTGAGGTAAAAACTAAACGCCACAATTGAATCACAAAATTTCTCATCCTGGTACTGCGGATGAAAAATTTTGTTTGCAAGAAAAACGTATGAATACGAAAATTTTCCCAATAACTGCCGTTTGGAAATGAAAAGAGTCACACAAATTTACAATTAAAACTAACAGTCTTTTTAAAAAACCCTCGGGGGAACAACTAAACGAGTCGCTTGAATCACGAAATTTCTCATCCCGGGACTGCGGCTGGAAAACTTAATGCTTGCAAAAAATACGTATAAATGATACCATTATCTCAAAAACGACCGTTTTGAATGGTAAAGAAAGAACAAATTTTCATTTGATGAATGAAAAGCTTTTAAAAAAGCACTTGGAAGAAAAATTTAGACAAGAATTGATTCGCGAAATTTTTAATCCCGGGACTGCGGAGGAAAATTATTATGTTTAAAAAATAAGTATATTAACGAAACTTTTATAACAGCTACTGCCTTTAAAGGAAGAGAGGCGCCCAATATATCCATTCAATTAATTTTAAGCTTTAAAAAACCGCTGAGGTAAAAACTAAACGCCACAATTGAATCACAAAATTTCTCATTCCGGTACTGCGGATGAAAATTTTGTTTGCAAGAAATACGTATGAATACGAAAATTTTCTCAATAACTGCCGTTTGGAAGTGAAAAGAGTCACACAAATTTACAGTTAAAACTAATAGGCTTTCAAAAAACCCTCGGGGGAACAACGAAACGAGTCGCTTGAATCAAGAAATTTCTCATCCCGGGACTGCGGCTGGAAAACGTTATGCTTGCAAGAAATACGTATAAATGATACCATTTTCTCAAAAACGACCGTTTTGAATGGTAAAGAAAGAACAAATTTTCATTTGATGAATGAAAAGCTTTTAGAAAAATACTTGGAAGAAAAACTTACACGAAAATTGATTCACGAAATTTCTCATCCCGAGACTGTGGAGGAAAATTATTATGTTTAAAAAGTACGTATATTAACGAAACTTTTATAACAGCGACTGCTTCGAAAGGAAGGGAGGCAACCAAATATTCATTCAATGAATTTTAAGATTTAAAAAACCGCTGAGGTAAAAACTAAACGCCACAATTCAATCACAAAATTTCTCATCCCGGTACTGCGGATGAAAAATTTTATGTTTGTAAGAAATACCTTTGAATACGAAAGTTTTCCCAATAACTGCCGTTTGGAAATGAAAAGGGTAACACAAATTTACAATTAAAACTAACAGTCTTTATAAAAAACCCTCGGGGGAACAACTAAACGAGTCGCTTGAATCACGAAATTTTTCATCCCGGGACTGCGGCTGGAAAACGTTCTGCTTGCAAGAAATACGTATAAATGATACCATTTTCTCAAAAACGACCGTTTTGAAAGGTAAAGAAAGGAACAAATTTTCATTTGATGAATGAAGAGCCTTTAAAAAAGCACTTGGAAGAAAAACTTACACGAAAATTGATTCGCGAAATTACTCATCCCGGGACTGCGGAGGAAAATTATTATGTTTAAAAAATACGTATATTAACGAAACTTTTATAATAGCGAGTGCTTTGAAAGGAAGAAAGGCGACCAAATATTCATTCAATGAATTTTAAGCTTCAAAAAAACCGCTGAGGTTAAAACTAAACGCCACAATTCAATCACAAAATTTCTCATCCCGGTACTGCGGATGAAAAATTTTATGTTTGATAGAAATACTTTTGAATACGAAAGTTTTCCCAATAACTGCCGTTTTGAAATGAAAAGAGTAACACAAATTTACAATTTAAACTAACAGTCTTTTTAAAAAACCCTCGGGGGAACAACAAAACGAGTCGCTTGAATCACGAAATTTCTCATCCCGGGACTGCGGCTGGAAAACTTTATGCTTTCAAAAAATACGTTTAATGATACCATTTTCTCAAAAACGACCGTTTTGAATGGTAAAGAAAGAACAAATTTTCATTTGATGAATGAAAAGCTTTTAAAAAAGCACTTGGAAGAAAAATTTAGACAAGAATTGATTCGCGAAATTTTTTATCCCGGGACTGCGGAGGAAAATTATTATGTTTAAAAAATAAGTATATTAACGAAACTTTTATAAAAGCGACTGCCTTTAAAGGAAGAGAGGCCACAAAATATTCATTCAATGAATTTTAAGCTTTAAAAAACCGCTGAGGTAAAAACTAAACGCCACAATTGAATCACAAAATTTCTCATCCTGGTACTGCGGATGAAAAATTTTGTTTGCAAGAAAAACGTATGAGTACGAAAATTTTCTCAATAACTGCCGTTTGGAAGTGAAAAGAGTCACACAAATTTACAGTTAAAACTAATAGGCTTTCAAAAAAACCCTCGGGGGAACAACGAAACGAGTCGCTTGAATCAAGAAATTTCTCATCCCGGGACTGCGGCTGGAAAACGTTATGCTTGCAAGAAATACGTATAAATGATACCATTTTATCAAAAACGACCGTTTTGAATGGTAAAGAAAGGAACAAATTTTCATTTGATGAATGAAGAGCCTTTAAAAAAGCACTTGGAAGAAAAACTTACACGAAAATTGATTCGCGAAATTACTCATCCCGGGACTGCGGAGGAAAATTATTATGTTTAAAAATGACGTATATTAACGAAACTTTTATAAAAGCGAGTGCTTTGAAAGGGAGAAAGGCGACCAAATATTCATTCAATGAATTTTAAGCTTCAAAAAAACCGCTGAGGTTAAAACTAAACGCAACAATTAAATCACAAAATTTCTCATCACGGGACTGCGGATGAAAAATTTTATTTTTGCAAGAAATATGTTTGAATACAAAAGTTTTCCCAATCACTGCTGTTTGGAAAGGAAAAAAAACACAAATTTACAATTAAAACTAACAGGCTTTCAAAAAAACCCTCGGGGGAACAACTAAACGAGTCGCTTAAATCACGAAATTTCTTATCCCGGGACTGCGGCTAGAAAACGTTATGCTTGCAAGAAATACGTATAAATGATACCATTTTCTCAAAAACGACCGTTTTGAATGGTAAAGAAAGAACAAATTTTCATTTGATGAATGAAAAGCTTTTAAAAAAGCACTTGGAAGAAAAATTTAGACAAGAATTGATTCGCGAAATTTTTCATCCCGGGACTGCGGAGGAATATTATTATGTTTAAAAAATAAGTATATTAACGAAACTTTTATAACAGCGACTGCCTTTAAAGGAAGAGAGGCGACAAAATATTCATTCAATGAATTTTAAGCTTTAAAAAACCGCTGAGGTAAAAACTAAACGCCACAATTGAATCACAAAATTTCTCATCCCGGTACTGCGGATGAAAAATTTTGTTTGCAAGAAAAACGTATGAATACGAAAATTTTCCCAATAACTGCCGTTTGGAAAAGAAAAGAGTCACACAAATTTACAATGAAAACTAACAGTCTTTTTAAAAAACCCTCGGGGGAACAACTAAACGAGTCGCTTGAATCACGAAATTTCTCATCCCGGGACTGCGGCTGGAAAACTTAATGCTTGCAAAAAATACGTATAAATGATACCATTTTCTCAAAAACGACCGTTTTGAAAGGTAAAGAAAGGAACAAATTTTCATTTGATGAATGAAGAGCCTTTTAAAAAGCACTTGGAAGAAAAACCTACACGAAAATTGATTCGCGAAATTACTCATCCCAGGACTGCGGAGGAAAATTATTATGTTTAAAAAATACGTATATTAATGAAACTTTTATAATAGCGAGTGCTTTGAAAGGAAGAAAGGCGACCAAATATTCATTCAATGAATTTTAAGCTTCAAAAAAACCGCTGAGTTTAAAACTAAACGCCACAATTCAATCACAAAATTTCTCATCCCGGTACTGCGGATGAAAAATTTTATGTTTGATAGAAATACTTTTGAATACGAAAGTTTTCCCAATAACTGCCGTTTGGAAATGAAAAGAGTAACACAAATTTACAATTAAAACTAACAGACTTTTTAAAAAACCCTCGGGGGAACAACAAAACGAGTCGCTTGAATCACGAAATTTCTCATCCTGGGACTGCGGCTGGAAAACTTTATGCTTTCAAAAAATACGTATAAATGATACCATTTTCTCAAAAACGTGCGTTTTGAATGGTAAAGAAAGACCAAATTTTCATTTGATGAATGAAAAGCTTTTAAAAAAGCACTTGGAAGAAAAACACGAAAATTGATTCGCGATATTTTTCATCCCGAGACTGGGGAGGAAAATTATTATGTTTAAAAAATAAGTATATAAACGAAACTTTCATATCAGCGACTGCCCTTAAAGGAAGAGAGGCGACCAAATATTCATTCAATGAATTTTAAGCTTTAAAAAACCGCTGAGGTAAAAACTAAACGCCACAATTGAATCACAAAATTTCTCATCCCGGTACTGCGGATGAAAATTTTGTTTGCAAGAAATACGTATGAATACGAAAATTTTCTCAATAACTGTCGTTTGGAAGTGAAAAGAGTCACACAAATTTACAGTTAAAACTAATAGGCTTTCAAAAAAACCCTCGGGGAAACAACGAAACGAGTCGCTTGAATCACGAAATTTCTCATCCCGGGACTGCGGCTGGAAAACGTTATGCTTGCAAGAAATACGTATAAATGATACCATTTTCTCAAAAACGACCGTTTTGAATGGTAAAGAAAGAACAAATTTTCATTTGATGAATGAAAAGCTTTTAGAAAAATACTTGGAAGAAAAACTTACACGAAAATTGATTCACGAAATTTCTCATCCCGGGACTGCGGAGGAAAATTATTATGTTTAAAAAGTACGTATATTAACGAAACTTTTATAACAGCGACTGCTATGAAAGGAAGAGAGGCAACCAAATATTCATTCAATGAATTTTAAGCTTCAAAAAAACCGCTGAGGTTAAAACTAAACGCCACAATTCAATAACAAAATTTCTCATCCCGGTACTGCGGATGAAAAATTTTATGTTTGATAGAAATACTTTTGAATACAAAAGTTTTCCCAATAACTGCCGTTTGGAAATGAAAAGAGTAACACAAATTTACAATTAAAACTAACAGTCTTTTTAAAAAACCCTCGGGGGAACAACAAAACGAGTCGCTTGAATCACGAAATTTCTCATTCCGGGACTGCGGCTGGAAAACTTTATGCTTTCAAAAAATACGTTTAATGATACCATTTTCTCAAAAACGACCGTTTTGAATGGTAAAGAAAGAACAAATTTTCATTTGATGAATGAAAAGCTTTTAAAAAAGCACTTGGAAGAAAAATTTAGACAAGAATTGATTCGCGAAATTTTTTATCCCGGGACTGCGGAGGAAAATTATTATGTTTAAAAAATAAGTATATTAACGAAACTTTTATAACAGCGACTGCCTTTAAAGGAAGAGAGGCGACAAAATATTCATTCAATGAATTTTAAGCTTTAAAAAACCGCTGAGGTAAAAACTAAACGCCACAATTGAATCACAAAATTTCTCATCCTGGTACTGCGGATGAAAAATTTTGTTTGCAAGAAAAACGTATGAATACGAAAATTTTCCCAATAACTGCCGTTTGGAAATGAAAAGAGTCACACAAATTTACAATTAAAACTAACAGTCTTTTTAAAACACCCTCGGGGGAACAACTTAACGAGTCGCTTGAATCAAGAAATTTCTCATCCCGGGACTGCGGCTGGAAAACTTAATGCTTGCAAAAAATACGTATAAATGATACCATTATCTCCAAAACGACCGTTTTGAATGGTAAAGAAAGAACAAATTTTCATTTGATGAATGAAAAGCTTTTAAAAAAGCACTTGGAAGAAAAATTTAGACAAGAATTGATTCGCGAAGTTTTTAATCCCGCGACTGCGGAGGAAAATTATTATGTTTAAAAAATAAGTATATTAACGAAACTTTTATAACAGCGACTGCCTTTAAAGGAAGAGAGGCGACAAAATATTCATTCAATGAATTTTAAACTTTAAAAAACCGCTGAGGTAAAAACTAAACGCCACAATTGAATCACAAAATTTCTCATCCCGGTACTGCGGATGAAAAATTTTGTTTGCAAGAAAAACGTATGAATACGAAAATTTTCCCAATAACTGCCGTTGGGAAATGAAAAGAGTCACACAAATTTACAGTTAAAACTAATAGGCTTTCAAAAAAACCTTCGGGGGAACAACGAAACGAGTCGCTTGAATCAAGAAATTTCTCATCCCGGGACTGCGGCTGGAAAATATTATGCTTGCAAGAAATACGTATAAATGATACCATTTTCTCAAAAACGTGCGTTTTGAATGGTAAAGAAAGACCAAATTTTCATTTGATGAATGAAAAGCTTTTAAAAAAGCACTTGGAAGAAAAACACGAAAATTGATTCATGATATTTTTCATCCCGAGACTGCGGAGGAAAATTATTATGTTTAAAAAATAAGTATATAAACGAAACTTTCATATCAGCGACTGCCCTTAAAGGAAGAGAGGCGACCAAATATCCATTCAATGAATTTTAAGCTTTAAAAAACCGCTGAGGTAAAAACTAAACGCCACAATTGAATCACAAAATTTCTCATCCCGGTAGTGCGGATGAAAATTTTGTTTGCAAGAAATATGTTTGAATACAAAAGTTTTCCCAATAACTGCCGTTTGGAAAGGAAAATAACACAAATTTACAATTAAAACTAACAGGCTTTCAAAAAAACCCTCGGGGGAACAACTAAACTTGTCGCTTGAATCACGAAATTTCTTATCCCGGGACTGCGGCTAGGAAACGTTATGCTTGCAAGAAATACGTATAAATGATACCATTTTCTCAAAAACGACCGTTTTGAATGGTAAAGAAAGAACAAATTTTTATTTGATGAATGAAAAGCTTTTAAAAAAGCACTTGGAAGAAAAATTTAGACAAGAATTGATTCGCGAAATTTTTCATCCCGGGACTGCGGAGGAAAATTATTATGTTTAAAAAATAAGTATATTAACGAAACTTTTATAACAGCGACTGCCTTTAAAGGAAGAGAGGCGACAAAATATTCATTCAATGAATTTTAAGCTTTAAAAAACCGCTGAGGTAAAAACTAAACGCCACAATTCAATCACAAAATTTCTCATCCCGGTACTGCGGATGAAAAATTTTGTTTGCAAGAAAAACGTATGAATACGAAAATTTTCCCAATAACTGCCGTTTGGAAATGAAAAGAGTCACACAAATTTACAATTAAAACTAACAGTCTTTATAAAAAACCCTCGGGGGAACAACTAAACGAGTCGCTTGAATCACGAAAGTTCTCATCCCGGGACTGCGGCTGGAAAACGTTCTGCTTGCAAGAAATACGTATAAATGATACCATTTTCTCAAAAACGACCGTTTCGAAAGGTAAAGAAACAAACAAATTTTCATTTGATGAATGAAGAGCCTTTAAAAAAGCACTTGGAAGAAAAACTTACACGAAAATTGATTCGCGAAATTACTCATCCCGGGACTGCGGAGGAAAATTATTATGTTTAAAAAATACGTATATTAACGAAACTTTTATAATAGCGAGTGCTTTGAAAGGAAGAAAGGCGACCAAATATTCATTCAATGAATTTTAAGCTTCAAAAAAACCGCTGAGGTTAAAACTAAACGCCACAATTCAATAACAAAATTTCTCATCCCGGTCCTGCGGATGAAAAATTTTATGTTTGATAGAAATACTTTTGAATACGAAAGTTTTCCCAATAACTGCCGTTTGGAAATGAAAAGAGTAACACAAATTTACAATTAAAACTAACAGTCTTTTTAAAAAACCCTCGGGGGAACAACAAAACGAGTCGCTTGTATCACGAAATTTCTCATCCCGGGACTGCGGCTGGAAAACTTTATGCTTTCAAAAAATACGTTTAATGATACCATTTTCTCAAAAACGACCGTTTTGAATGGTAAAGAAAGAACAAATTTTCATTTGATGAATGAAAGGCTTTTAAAAAAGCACTTGGAAGAAAAATTTAGACAAGAATTGATTCGCGAAATTTTTTATCCCGGGACTGCGGAGGAAAATTATTATGTTTAAAAAATAAGTATATTAACGAAACTTTTATAACAGCGACTGCCTTTAAAGGAAGAGAGGCGACAAAATATTCATTCAATGAATTTAAGCTTTAAAAAACCGCTGAGGTAAAAACTAAACGCCACAATTAATTCACAAAATTTCTCATCCTGGTACTGCGGATGAAAAATTTTGTTTGCAAGAAAAACGTATGAATACGGAAAATTTCCCAATAACTGCCGTTTGGAAATGAAAAGAGTCACACAAATTTACAATTAAAACTAACAGTCTTTTTAAAAAACCCTCGGGGGAACAACTAAACGAGTCGCTTGAATCACGAAATTTCTCATCCCGGGACTGCGGCTGGAAAACTTAATGCTTGCAAAAAATACGTATAAATGATACCATTATCTCAAAAACGACCGTTTTGAATGGTAAAGAAAGAACAAATTTTCATTTGATGAATGAAAAGCTTTTAAAAAAGCACTTGGAAGAAAAATTTAGACAAGAATTGATTCGCGAAGTTTTTAATCCCGCGACTGCGGAGGAAAATTATTATGTTTAAAAAATAAGTATATTAACGAAACTTTTATAACAGCGACTGCCTTTAAAGGAAGAGAGGCGACAAAATATTCATTCAATGAATTTTAAACTTTAAAAAACGGCTGAGGTAAAAACTAAACGCCACAATTGAATCACAAAATTTCTAATCCCGGTACTGCGGATGAAAAATTTTGTTTGCAAGAAAAACAAATGAATACGAAAATTTTCCCAATAACTACCGTTGGGAAATGAAAAGAGTCACACAAATTTACAGTTAAAACTAATAGGCTTTCAAAAAAACCTTCGGGGGAACAACGAAACGAGTCGCTTGAATCAAGAAATTTCTCATCCCGGGACTGCGGCTGGAAAATATTATGCTTGCAAGAAATACGTATAAATGATACCATTTTCTCAAAAACGTGCGTTTTGAATGGTAAAGAAAGACCAAATTTTCATTTGATGAATGAAAAGCTTTTAAAAAAGCACTTGGAAGAAAAACACGAAAATTGATTCGCGATATTTTTCATCCCGAGACTGCGGAGGAAAATTATTATGTTTAAAAAATAAGTATATAAACGAAACTTTCATATCAGCGACTGCCCTTAAAGGAAGAGAGGCGACCAAATATCCATTCAATGAATTTTAAGCTTTAAAAAACCGCTGAGGTAAAAACTAAACGCCACAATTGAATCACAAAATTTCTCATCCCGGTACTGCGGATGAAAATTTTGTTTGCAAGAAATATGTTTGAATACAAAAGTTTTCCCAATAACTGCCGTTTGGAAAGGAAAAAAAACACAAATTTACAATTAAAACTAACAGGCTTTCAAAAAAACCCTCGGGGGAACAACTAAACGAGTCGCTTGAATCACGAAATTTCTTATCCCGGGACTGCGGCTAGGAAACGTTATGCTTGCAAGAAATACGTATAAATGATACCATTTTCTCAAAAACGACCGTTTTGAATGGTAAAGAAAGAACAAATTTTCATTTGATGAATGAAAAGCTTTTAAAAAAGCACTTGGAAGAAAAATTTAGACAAGAATTGATTCGCGAAATTTTTCATCCCGGGACTGCGGAGGAAAATTATTATGTTTAAAAAATAAGTATATTAACGAAACTTTTATAACAGCGACTGCCTTTAAAGGAAGAGAGGCGACAAAATATTCATTCAATGAATTTTAAGCTTTAAAAAACCGCTGAGGTAAAAACTAAACGCCACAATTGAATCACAAAATTTCTCATCCTGGTACTGCGGATGAAAAATTTTTTTTCAAGAAAAACATATGAATACGAAAATTTTCCCAATAACTGCCGTTTGTAAATGAAAAGAGTCACACAAATTTACAATTAAAACTAACAGTCTTTTTAAAAAACCCTCGGGGGAACAACTAAACGAGTCGCTTGAATCACAAAATTTCTCATCCCGGGACTGCGGCTGGAAAACTTAATGCTTGCAAAAAATACGTATAAATGATACCATTATCTCAAAAACGACCGTTTTGAATGGTAAAGAAAGAACAAATTTTCATTTGATGAATGAAAAGCTTTTAAAAAAGCACTTGGAAGAAAAATTTAGACAAGAATTGATTCGCGAAGTTTTTAATCCCGCGACTGGGGAGGAAAATTATTATGTTTAAAAAATAAGTATATTAACGAAACTTTTATAACAGCGACTGCCTTTAAAGGAAGAGAGGCGACAAAATATTCATTCAATGAATTTTAAACTTTAAAAAACCACTGAGGTAAAAACTAAACGCCACAATTGAATCACAAAATTTCTCATCCAGGTACTGCGGATGAAAAATTTTGTTTGCAAGAAAAACGTATAAATACGAAAATTTTCCCAATAACTGCCGTTGGGAAATGAAAAGAGTCACACAAATTTACAGTTAAAACTAATAGGCTTTCAAAAAAACCTTCGGGGGAACAACGAAACGAGTCGCTTGAATCAAGAAATTTCTCATCCCGGGACTGCGGCTGGAAAATATTATGCTTGCAAGAAATACGTATAAATGATACCATTTTCTCAAAAACGTGCGTTTTGAATGGTAAAGATAGACCAAATTTTCATTTGATGAATGAAAAGCTTTTAAAAAAGCACTTGGAAGAAAAACACGAAAATTGATTCGCGATATTTTTCATCCCGAGACTGCGGAGGAAAATTATTATGTTTAAAAAATAAGTATATAAACGAAACTTTCATATCAGCGACTGCCCTTAAAGGAAGAGAGGCGACCAAATATCCATTCAATGAATTTTAAGCTTTAAAAAACCGCTGAGGTAAAAATTAAACGCCACAATTGAATCACAAAATTTCTCATCCCGGTACTGCGGATGAAAATTTTGTTTGCAAGAAATATGTTTGAATACAAAAGTTTTCCCAATAACTGCCGTTTGGAAAGGAAAAAAAACACAAATTTACAATTAAAACTAACAGGCTTTCAAAAAAACCCTCGGGGGAACAACTAAACGAGTCGCTTGAATCACGAATTTTCTTATCCCGGGACTGCGGCTAGGAAACGTTATGCTTGCAAGAAATACGTATAAATGATACCATTTTCTCAAAAACGACCGTTTTGAATGGTAAAGAAAGAACAAATTTTCATTTGATGAATGAAAAGCTTTTGAAAAAGCACTTGGAAGAAAAATTTAGACAAGAATTGATTCGCGAAATTTTTCATCCCGGGACTGCGGAGGAAAATTATTAAGTTTAAAAAATAAGTATATTAACGAAACTTTTATAACAGCGACTGCCTTTAAAGGAAGAGAGGCGACAAAATATTCATTCAATGAATTTTAAGCTTTAAAAAACCGCTTAGGTAAAAACTAAACGCCACAATTGAATCACAAAATTTCTCATCCCGGTACTGCGGATGAAAAATTTTGTTTGCAAGAAAAACGTATGAATACGAAAATTTTCCCAATAACTGCCGTTTGGAAATGAAAAGAGTCACACAAATTTACAATTTAAACTAACAGTCTTTTTAAAAAACCCTCGGGGGAACAACTAAACGAGTCGCTTGAATCACGAAATTTCTCATCCCAGGACTGCGGCTGGAAAACTTAATGCTTGCAAAAAATACGTATAAATGATACCATTATCTCAAAAACGACCGTTTTGAATGGTAAAGAAAGAACAAATTTTCATTTGATGAATGAAAAGCTTTTAACAAAGCACTTGGAAGAAAAATTTAGACAAGAATTGATTCGCGAAATTTTTAATCCCGGGACTGCGGAGGAAAATTATTATGTTTAAAAAATACGTATATTAACGAAACTTTTATAATAGCGAGTGCTTTGAAAGGAAGAAAGGCGACCAAATATTCATTCAATGAATTTTAAGCTTCAAAAAAACCGCTGAGTTTAAAACTAAACGCCACAATTCAATCACAAAATTTCTCATCCCGGTACTGCGGATGAAAAATTTTATGTTTGATAGAAATACTTTTGAATACGAAAGTTTTCCCAATAACTGCCGATTGGAAATGAAAAGAGTAACACAAATTTACAATTAAAACTAACAGTCTTTATAAAAAACCCTCGGGGGAACAACTAAACGAGTCGCTTGAATCACGAAATTTCTCATCCCGGGACTGCGGCTTGAAAACTTTATGCTTGCAAAAAATACGTATAAATGATACCATTTTCTCAAAAACGACCGTTTTGAATGGTATAGAAAGAACAAATTTTCATTTGATGAATGAAAAGCTTTTAAAAAAGCACTTCGAAGAAAAATTTAGACAAGAATTGATTCGCGAAATTTTTCATCCCGGGACTGCGGAGGAAAATTATTACGTTTAAAAAATAAGTATATTAACGAAACTTTTATAACAGCGACTGCCTTTAAAGGAAGAGAGGCCACAAAATATTCATTCAATGAATTTTAAGCTTTAAAAAACCGCTGAGGTAAAACTAAACGCCAGAATTGAATCACAAAATTTCTCATCCCGGTACTGCGGATGAAAAATTTTGTTTGCAAGAAATAAGTTTGAATACGAAAATTTTCTGAATAACTGCCGTTTGGAAATGAAAAGAGTCAAACAAATTTACAATTAAAACTAACAGGCTTCCAAAAAAACCCTCGGGGGAACAACGAAACGAGTCGCTTGAATCACGAAATTTCTCATCCCGGGACTGCGGCTGGAAAACGTTATGCTTGCAAGAAATACGTATAAATGATACCATTTTCTCAAAAACGACCGTTTTGAAAGGTAAAGAAACAAACAAATTTTCATTTGATGAATGAAGAGCCTTTATAAAAGCACTTGGAAGAAAAACTTACACGAAAATTGATTCGCGAAATTACTCATCCCGGGACTGCGGAGGAAAATTATTATGTTTAAAAAATACGTATATTAACGAAACTTTTATAATAGCGAGTGCTTTGAAAGGAAGAAAGGCGACCAAATATTCATTCAATGAATTTTAAGCTTCAAAAAAACCGCTGAGGTTAAAACTAAACGCCACAATTCAATCACAAATTTTCTCATCCCGGTTCTGCGGATGAAAAATTTTATGTTTGATAGAAATACTTTTGAATACGAAAGTTTTCCCAATAACTGCCGTTTGGAAATGAAAAGAGTAACACAAATTTACAATTAAAACTAACAGTCTTTTTAAAACACCCTCGGGGGAGCAACAAAACGAGTCGCTTGAATCACGAAATTTCTCATCCCGGGACTTCGGCTGGAAAACTTTATGCTTTCAAAAAATACGTTTAATGATACCATTTTCTCAAAAACGACCGTTTTGAATGGTAAAGAAAGAAAAAATTTTCATTTGATGAATGAAAAGCTTTTAAAAAAGCACTTCGAAGAAAAATTTAGACAAGAATTGATTCGCGAAATTTTTCATCCCGGGACTGCGGAGGAAAATTATTATATTTAAAAAATAAGTATATTAACGAAACTTTTATAACAGCGACTGCCTTTAAAGGTAGAGAGGCCACAAAATATTCATTCAATGAATTTAAAGCTTTAAAAAACCGCTGAGGTAAAACTAAACGCCAGAATTGAATCACAAAATTTCTCATCCCGGTACTGCGGATGAAAAATTTTGTTTGCAAGAAATAAGTTTGAATACGAAAATTTTCTGAATAACTGCCGTTTGGAAATGAAAAGAGTCAAACAAATTTACAATTAAAACTAACAGGCTTCCAAAAAAACCCTCGGGGGAACAACGAAACGAGTCGCTTGAATCACGAAATTTCTCATCCCGGGACTGCGGCTGGAAAACGTTATGCTTGCAAGAAATACGTATAAATGATACCATTTTCTCAAAAACGACCGTTTTGAAAGGTAAAGAAACAAACAAATTTTCATTTGATGAATGAAGAGCCTTTAAAAAAGCACTTGGAAGAAAAACTTACACGAAAATTGATTCGCGAAATTACTCATCCCGGGACCGCGGAGGAAAATTATTATGTTTAAAAAACACGTATATTAACGAAACTTTTATAATAGCGAGTGCTTTGAAAGGAAGAAAGGCGACCAAATATTCATTCAATGAATTTTAAGCTTCAAAAAAACCGCTGAGGTTAAAACTAAACGCCACAATTGAATCACAAAATTTCTCATCCCGGTACTGTGGATGAAAAATTTTGTTTGCAAGAAAAACGTATGAATACGAAAATTTTCCCAATAACTGCCGTTTGGAAATGAAAAGAGTCACACAAATTTACAATTAAAACTAACAGTCTTTTTAAAAAAACCCTTGGGGGAACAACTAAACGAGTCGCTTGAATCACGAAATTTCTCATCCCGGGACTGCGGCTGGAAAACTTAATGCTTGCAAAAAATACGTATAAATGATACCATTATCTCAAAAACGACCGTTTTGAATGGTAAAGAAAGAACAAATTTTCATTTGATGAATGAAAAGCTTTTAAAAAAGCACTTGGAAGAAAAACACGAAAATTGATTCGCGATATTTTTCATCCCGAGACTGCGGAGGAAAATTATTATGTTTAAAAAATAAGTATATAAACGAAACTTTCATATCAGCGACTGCCCTTAAAGGAAGAGAGGCGACCAAATATCCATTCAATGAATTTTAAGCTTTAAAAAACCGCTGAGGTAAAAACTAAACGCCACAATTGAATCACAAAATTTCTCCTCCCGGTACTGCGGATGAAAATTTTGTTTGCAAGAAATATGTTTGAATACAAAAGTTTTCCCAATAACTGCCGTTTGGAAAGGAAAAAAAACACAAATTTACAATTAAAACTAACAGGCTTTCAAAAAAACCCTCGGGGGAACAACTAAACGAGTCGCTTGAATCACGAAATTTCTTATCCCGGGACTGCGGCTAGGAAACGTTATGCTTGCAAGAAATACGTATAAATGATACCATTTTCTCAAAAACGACCGTTTTGAATGGTAAAGAAAGAACAAATTTTCATTTGATGAATGAAAAGCTTTTAAAAAAGCACTTGGAAGAAAAATTTAGACAAGAATTGATTCGCGAAATTTTTCATCCCGGGACTGCGGAGGAAAATTATTATGTTTAAAAAATAAGTATATTAACGAAACTTTTATAACAGCGACTGCCTTTAAAGGAAGAGAGGCGACAAAATATTCATTCAATGAATTTTAAGCTTTAAAAAACCGCTGAGGTAAAAACTAAACGCCACAATTGAATCACAAAATTTCTCATCCTGGTACTGCGGATGAAAAATTTTTTTTGCAAGAAAAACGTATGAATACGAAAATTTTCCCAATAACTGCCGTTTGTAAATGAAAAGAGTCACACAAATTTACAATTAAAACTAACAGTCTTTTTAAAAAACCCTCGGGGGAACAACTAAACGAGTTGCTTGAATCACAAAATTTCTCATCCCGGGACTGCGGCTGGAAAACTTAATGCTTGCAAAAAATACGTATAAATGATTACATTATCTCAAAAACGACCGTTTTGAATGGTAAAGAAAGAACAAATTTTCATTTGATGAATGAAAAGCTTTTAAAAAAGCACTTGGAAGAAAAACACGAAAATTGATTCGCGATATTTTTCATCCCGAGACTGCGGAGGAAAATTATTATGTTTAAAAAATAAGTATATAAACGAAACTTTCATATCAGCGACTGCCCTTAAAGGAAGAGAGGCGACCAAATATCCATTCAATGAATTTTAAGCTTTAAAAAACCGCTGAGGTAAAAACTAAACGCCACAATTGAATCACAAAATTTCTCATCCCGGTACTGCGGATGAAAATTTTGTTTGCAAGAAATATGTTTGAATACAAAAGTTTTCCCAATAACTGCCGTTTGGAAAGGAAAAAAAACACAAATTTACAATTAAAACTAACAGGCTTTCAAAAAAACCCTCGGGGGAACAACTAAACGAGTCGCTTGAATCACGAATTTTCTTATCCCGGGACTGCGGCTAGGAAACGTTATGCTTGCAAGAAATACGTATAAATGATACCATTTTCTCAAAAACGACCGTTTTGAATGGTAAAGAAAGAACAAATTTTCATTTGATGAATGAAAAGCTTTTAAAAAAGCACTTGGAAGAAAAATTTAGACAAGAATTGATTCGCGAAATTTTTCATCCCGGGACTGCGGAGGAAAATTATTATGTTTAAAAAATAAGTAAATTAACGAAACTTTTATAACAGCGACTGCCTTTAAAGGAAGAGAGGCGACAAAATATTCATTCAATGAATTTTAAGCTTTAAAAAACCGCTTAGGTAAAAACTAAACGCCACAATTGAATCACAAAATTTCTCATCCCGGTACTGCGGATGAAAAATTTTGTTTGCAAGAAAAACGTATGAATACGAAAATTTTCCCAATAACTGCCGTTTGGAAATGAAAAGAGTCACACAAATTTACAATTAAAACTAACAGTCTTTTTAAAAAACCCTCGGGGGAACAACTAAACGAGTCGCTTGAATCACGAAATTTCTCATCCCGGGACTGCGGCTGGAAAACTTAATGCTTGCAAAAAATACGTATAAATGATACCATTATCTCAAAAACGACCGTTTTGAATGGTAAAGAAAGAACAAATTTTCATTTGATGAATGAAAAGCTTTTAACAAAGCACTTGGAAGAAAAATTTAGACAAGAATTGATTCGCGAAATTTTTAATCCCGGGACAGCGGAGGAAAATTATTATGTTTAAAAAATACGTATATTAACGAAACTTTTATAATAGCGAGTGCTTTGAAAGGAAGAAAGGCGACCAAATATTCATTCAATGAATTTTAAGCTTCAAAAAAACCGCTGAGTTTAAAACTAAACGCCACAATTCAATCACAAAATTTCTCATCCCGGTACTGCGGATGAAAAATTTTATGTTTGATAGAAATACTTTTGAATACGAAAGTTTTCCCAATAACTGCCGTTTGGAAATGAAAAGAGTAACACAAATTTACAATTAAAACTAACAGTCTTTATAAAAAACCCTCGGGGGAACAACTAAACGAGTCGCTTGAATCACGAAATTTCTCATCCCGGGACTGCGGCTTGAAAACTTTATGCTTGCAAAAAATACGTATAAATGATACCATTTTCTCAAAAACGACCGTTTTGAATGGTATAGAAAGAACAAATTTTCATTTGATGAATGAAAAGCTTTTAAAAAAGCACTTCGAAGAAAAATTTAGACAAGAATTGATTCGCGAAATTTTTCATCCCGGGACTGCGGAGGAAAATTATTATGTTTAAAAAATAAGTATATTAACGAAACTTTTATAACAGCGACTGCCTTTAAAGGAAGAGAGGCCACAAAATATTCATTCAATGAATTTTAAGCTTTAAAAAACCGCTGAGGTAAAACAAAACGCCAGAATTGAATCACAAAATTTCTCATCCCGGTACTGCGGATGAAAAATTTTGTTTGCAAGAAATAAGTTTGAATACGAAAATTTTCTGAATAACTGCCGTTTGGAAATGAAAAGAGTCAAACAAATTTACAATTAAAACTAACAGGCTTCCAAAAAAACCCTCGGGGGAACAACGAAACGAGTCGCTTGAATCACGATATTTCTTATCCCGGGACTGCGGCTGGAAAACGTTATGCTTGCAAGAAATACGTATAAATGATACCATTTTCTCAAAAACGACCGTTTTGAAAGGTAAAGAAACAAACAAATTTTCATTTGATGAATGAAGAGCCTTTAAAAAAGCACTTGGAAGAAAAACTTACACGAAAATTGATTCGCGAAATTACTCATCCTGGGACTGCGGAGGAAAATTATTATGTTTAAAAAATACGTATATTAACGAAACTTTTATAATAGCGAGTGCTTTGAAAGGAAGAAAGGCGACCAAATATTCATTCAATGAATTTTAAGCTTCAAAAAAACCGCTGAGGTTAAAACTAAACGCCACAATTCAATCACAAATTTTCTCATCCCGGTACTGCGGATGAAAAATTTTATGTTTGATAGAAATACTTTTGAATACGAAAGTTTTCCCAATAACTGCCGTTTGGAAATGAAAAGAGTAACACAAATTTACAATTAAAACTAACAGTCTTTTTAAAAAACCCTCGGGGGAGCAACAAAACGAGTCGCTTGAATCACGAAATTTCTCATCCCGGGACTTCGGCTGGAAAACTTTATGCTTTCAAAAAATACGTTTAATGATACCATTTTCTCAAAAACGACCGTTTTGAATGGTAAAGAAAGAACAAATTTTCATTTGATGAATGAAAAGCTTTTAAAAAAGCACTTGGAAGAAAAATTTAGACAAGAATTGATTTGCGAAATTTTTCATCCCGGGACTGCGGAGGAAAATTATTATGTTTAAAAAATAAGTATATTAACGAAACTTTTATAACAGCGACTGCCTTTAAAGGAAGAGAGGCGACAAAATATTCATTCAATGAATTTTAAGCTTTAAAAAACCGCTGAGGTAAAAACTAAACGCCACAATTGAATCACAAAATTTCTCATCCCGGTACTGCGGATGAAAAATTTTGTTTGCAAGAAAAACGTATGAATACGAAAATTTTCCCAATAACTGCCGTTTGGAAATGAAAAGAGTCACACAAATTTACAATTAAAACTAACAGTCTTTTTAAAAAACCCTCGGGGGAACAACTAAACGAGTCGCTTGAATCACGAAATTTCTCATCCCGGGACTGCGGCTGGAAAACTTAATGCTTGCAAAAAATACGTATAAATGATACCATTATCTCAAAAACGACCGTTTTGAATGGTAAAGAAAGAACAAATTTTCATTTGATGAATGAAAAGCTTTTAACAAAGCACTTGGAAGAAAAATTTAGACAAAAATTGATTCGCGAAATTTTTAATCCCGGGACTGCGGAGGAAAATTATTATGTTTAAAAAATACGTATATTAACGAAACTTTTATAATAGCGAGTGCTTTGAAAGGAAGAAAGGCGACCAAATATTCATTCAATTAATTTTAAGCTTCAAAAAAACCGCTGAGTTTAAAACTAAACGCCACAATTCAATCACAAAATTTCTCATCCCGGTACTGCGGATGAAAAATTTTATGTTTGATAGAAATACTTTTGAATACGAAAGTTTTCCCAATAACTGCCGTTTGGAAATGAAAAGAGTAACACAAATTTACAATTAAAACTAACAGTCTTTATAAAAAACCCTCGGGGGAACAACTAAACGAGTCGCTTGAATCACGAAATTTCTCATCCCGGGACTGCGGCTGGAAAACTTTATGCTTGCAAAAAATACGTATAAATGATACAATTTTCTCAAAAACGACCGTTTTGAATGGTATAGAAAGAACAAATTTTCATTTGATGAATGAAAAGCTTTTAAAAAAGCACTTCGAAGAAAAATTTAGACAAGAATTGATTCGCGAAATTTTTCATCCCGGGACTGCGGAGGAAAATTATTATGTTTAAAAAATAAGTATATTAACGAAACTTTTATAACAGCGACTGCCTTTAAAGGAAGAGAGGCCACAAAATATTCATTCAATGAATTTAAAGCTTTAAAAAACCGCTGAGGTAAAACTAAACGCCAGAATTGAATCACAAAATTTCTCATCCCGGTACTGCGGATGAAAAATTTTGTTTGCAAGAAATAAGTTTGAATACGAAAATTTTCTGAATAACTGCCCTTTGGAAATGAAAAGAGTCAAACAAATTTACAATTAAAACTAACAGGCTTCCAAAAAAACCCTCGGGGGAACAACGAAACGAGTCGCTTGAATCACGAAATTTCTCATCCCGGGACTGCGGCTGGAAAACGTTATGCTTGCAAGAAATACGTATAAATGATACCATTTTCTCAAAAACGACCGTTTTGAAAGGTAAAGAAACAAACAAATTTTCATTTGATGAATGAAGAGCCTTTAAAAAAGCACTTGGAAGAAAAACTTACACGAAAATTGATTCGCGAAATTACTCATCCCGGGACTGCGGAGGAAAATTATTATGTTTAAAAAATACGTATATTAACGAAACTTTTATAATAGCGAGTGCTTTGAAAGGAAGAAAGGCGACCAAATATTCATTCAATGAATTTTAAGCTTCAAAAAAACCGCTGAGGTTAAAACTAAACGCCACAATTCAATCACAAAATTTCTCATCCCGGTACTGCGGATGAAAAATTTTATGTTTGATAGAAATACTTTTGAATACGAAAGTTTTCCCAATAACTGCCGTTTGGAAATGAAAAGAGTAACACAAATTTACTATTAAAACTAACAGTCTTTTTAAAAAACCCTCGGGGGAGCAACAAAACGAGTCGCTTGAATCACGAAATTTCTCATCCCGGGACTTCGGCTGGAAAACTTTATGCTTTCAAAAAATACGTTTAATGATACCATTTTCTCAAAAACGACCGTTTTGAATGGTAAAGAAAGAACAAATTTTCATTTGATGAATGAAAAGCTTTTAAAAAAGCACTTGGAAGAAAAATTTAGACAAGAATTGATTCGCGAAATTTTTCATCCCGGGACTGCGGAGGAAAATTATTATGTTTAAAAAATAAGTATATTAACGAAACTTTTATAACAGCGACTGCCTTTAAAGGAAGAGAGGCGACAAAATATTCATTCAATGAATTTTAAGCTTTAAAAAACCGCTGAGGTAAAAACTAAACGCCACAATTGAATCACAAAATTTCTCATCCCGGTACTGCGGATGAAAAATTTTGTTTGCAAGAAAAACGTATGAATACGAAAATTTTCCCAATAACTGCCGTTTGGAAATGAAAAGAGTCACACAAATTTACAATTAAAACTAACAGTCTTTTTAAAAAAAACCCTTGGGGAAACAACTAAACGAGTCGCTTGAATCACGAAATTTCTCATGCCGGGACTGCGGCTGGAAAACTTAATGCTTGCAAAAAATACGTATAAATGATACCATTATCTCAAAAACGACCGTTTTGAATGGTAAAGAAAGAACAAATTTTCATTTGATGAATGAAAAGCTTTTAAAAAAGCACTTGGAAGAAAAATTTAGACAAGAATTGATTCGCGAAATTTTTAATCCCGGGACTGCGGAGGAAAATTATTATGTTTAAAAAATAAGTATATTAACGAAATTTTTATAACAGCGACTGCCTTTAAAGGAAGAGAGGCGACAAAATATTCATTCAATGAATTTTAAACTTTAAAAAACCGCTGAGGTAAAAACTAAACGCCACAATTGAATCACAAAATTTCTCATCCCGGTACTGCGGATGAAAAATTTTGTTTGCAAGAAAAACGTATGAATACGAAAATTTTCCCAATAACTGCCGTTGGGAAATGAAAAGAGTCACACAAATTTACAGTTAAAACTAATAGGCTTTCAAAAAACCTTCGGGGGAACAACGAAACGAGTCGCTTGAATCAAGAAATTTCTCATCCCGGGACTGCGGCTGGAAAATATTATGCTTGCAAGAAATACGTATAAATGATACCATTTTCTCAAAAACGTGCGTTTTGAATGGTAAAGAAAGACCAAATTTTCATTTGATGAATGAAAAGCTTTTAAAAAAGCACTTGGAAGAAAAAAACGAAAATTGATTCGCGATATTTTTCATCCCGAGACTGCGGAGGAAAATTATTATGTTTAAAAAATAAGTATATAAACGAAACTTTCATATCAGCGACTGCCCTTAAAGGAAGAGAGGCGACCAAATATCCATTTAATGAATTTTAAGCTTTAAAAAACCGCTGAGGTAAAAACTAAACGCCACAATTGAATCACAAAATTTCTCATCCCGGTACTGCGGATGAAAATTTTGTTTGCAAGAAATACGTATGAATACGAAAATTTTCTCAATAACTGCCGTTTGGAAGTGAAAAGAGTCACACAAATTTAGTTAAAACTAATAGGCTTTCAAAAAAACCCTCGGGGGAACAACGAAACGAGTCGCTTGAATCAAGAAATTTCTCACCCCGGGACTGCGGCTGGAAAACGTTCTGCTTGCAAGAAATACGTATAAATGATACCATTTTCTCAAAAACGACCGTTTCGAAAGGTAAAGAAAGGAACAAATTTTCATTTGATGAATGAAGAGCCTTTAAAAAAGCACTTGGAAGAAAAACTTACACGAAAATTGATTCGCGAAATTACTCATCCCGGGACTGCGGAGGAAAATTATTATGTTTAAAAAATACGTATATTAACGAAACTTTTATAATAGCGAGTGCTTTGAAAGGAACAAAGGCGACCAAATATTCATTCAATGAATTTTAAGCTTAAAAAAACCGCTGAGGTAAAAACTAAACGCCACAATTGAATCACAAAATTTCTCATCCTGGTACTGCGGATGAAAAATTTTGTTTGCAAGAAAAACGTATGAATACGAAAATTTTCCCAATAACTGCCGTTTGGAAATGAAAAGAGTCACACAAATTTACAATTAAAACTAACAGTCTTTTTAAAAAACCCTCGGGGGAACAACTAAACGAGTCGCTTGAATCACGAAATTTCTCATCCCGGGATGCGGCTGGAAAACTTAATGCTTGCAAAAAATACGTATAAATGATACCATTATCTCAAAAACGACCGTTTTGAATGGTAAAGAAAGAACAAATTTTCATTTGATGAATGAAAAGCTTTTAAAAAAGCACTTGGAAGAAAAACACGAAAATTGATTCGCGATATTTTTCATCCCGAGACTGCGGAGGAAAATTATTATGTTTAAAAAATAAGTATATAAACGAAACTTTCATATCAGCGACTGCCCTTAAAGGAAGAGAGGCGACCAAATATCCATTCAATGAATTTTAAGCTTTAAAAAACCGCTGAGGTAAAAACTAAACGCCACAATTGAATCACAAAATTTCTCATCCCGGTACTGCGGATGAAAATTTTGTTTGCAAGAAATATGTTTGAATACAAAAGTTTTCCCAATAACTGCCGTTTGGAAAGGAAAAAAAACACAAATTTACAATTAAAACTAACAGGATTTCAAAAAAACCCTCGGGGGAACAACTAAACGAGTCGCTTGAATCACGAATTTTCTTATCCCGGGACTGCGGCTAGGAAACGTTATGCTTGCAAGAAATACGTATAAATGATACCATTTTCTCAAAAACGACCGTTTTGAATGGTAAAGAAAGAACAAATTTTCATTTGATGAATGAAAAGCTTTTAAAAAAGCACTTGGAAGAAAAATTTAGACAAGAATTGATTCGCGAAATTTTTCATCCCGGGACTGCGGAGGAAAATTATTATGTTTAAAAAATAAGTAAATTAACGAAACTTTTATAACAGCGACTGCCTTTAAAGGAAGAGAGGCGACAAAATATTCATTCAATGAATTTTAAGCTTTAAAAAACCGCTTAGGTAAAAACTAAACGCCACAATTGAATCACAAAATTTCTCATCCCGGTACTGCGGATGAAAAATTTTGTTTGCAAGAAAAACGTATGAATACGAAAATTTTCCCAATAACTGCCGTTTGGAAATGAAAAGAGTCACACAAATTTACAATTAAAACTAACAGTCTTTTTAAAAAACCCTCGGGGGAACAACTAAACGAGTCGCTTGAATCACGAAATTTCTCATCCCGGGACTGCGGCTGGAAAACTTAATGCTTGCAAAAAATACGTATAAATGATACCATTATCTCAAAAACGACCGTTTTGAATGGTAAAGAAAGAACAAATTTTCATTTGATGAATGAAAAGCTTTTAACAAAGCACTTGGAAGAAAAATTTAGACAAGAATTGATTCGCGAAATTTTTAATCCCGGGACAGCGGAGGAAAATTATTATGTTTAAAAAATACGTATATTAACGAAACTTTTATAATAGCGAGTGCTTTGAAAGGAAGAAAGGCGACCAAATATTCATTCAATGAATTTTAAGCTTCAAAAAAACCGCTGAGTTTAAAACTAAACGCCACAATTCAATCACAAAATTTCTCATCCCGGTACTGCGGATGAAAAATTTTATGTTTGATAGAAATACTTTTGAATACGAAAGTTTTCCCAATAACTGCCGTTTGGAAATGAAAAGAGTAACACAAATTTACAATTAAAACTAACAGTCTTTATAAAAAACCCTCGGGGGAACAACTAAACGAGTCGCTTGAATCACGAAATTTCTCATCCCGGGACTGCGGCTTGAAAACTTTATGCTTGCAAAAAATACGTATAAATGATACCATTTTCTCAAAAACGACCGTTTTGAATGGTATAGAAAGAACAAATTTTCATTTGATGAATGAAAAGCTTTTAAAAAAGCACTTCGAAGAAAAATTTAGACAAGAATTGATTCGCGAAATTTTTCATCCCGGGACTGCGGAGGAAAATTATTATGTTTAAAAAATAAGTATATTAACGAAACTTTTATAACAGCGACTGCCTTTAAAGGAAGAGAGGCCACAAAATATTCATTCAATGAATTTTAAGCTTTAAAAAACCGCTGAGGTAAAACAAAACGCCAGAATTGAATCACAAAATTTCTCATCCCGGTACTGCGGATGAAAAATTTTGTTGGAAGAAATAAGTTTGAATACGAAAATTTTCTGAATAACTGCCGTTTGGAAATGAAAAGAGTCAAACAAATTTACAATTAAAACTAACAGGCATCCAAAAAAACCCTCGGGGGAACAACGAAACGAGTCGCTTGAATCACGATATTTCTTATCCCGGGACTGCGGCTGGAAAACGTTATGCTTGCAAGAAATACGTATAAATGATACCATTTTCTCAAAAACGACCGTTTTGAAAGGTAAAGAAACAAACAAATTTTCATTTGATGAATGAAGAGCCTTTAAAAAAGCACTTGGAAGAAAAACTTACACGAAAATTGATTCGCGAAATTACTCATCCCGGGACTGCGGAGGAAAATTATTATGTTTAAAAAATACGTATATTAACGAAACTTTTATAATAGCGAGTGCTTTGAAAGGAAGAAAGGCGACCAAATATTCATTCAATGAATTTTAAGCTTCAAAAAAACCGCTGAGGTTAAAACTAAACGCCACAATTCAATCACAAATTTTCTCATCCCGGTACTGCGGATGAAAAATTTTATGTTTGATAGAAATACTTTTGAATACGAAAGTTTTCCCAATAACTGCCGTTTGGAAATGAAAAGAGTAACACAAATTTACAATTAAAACTAACAGTCTTTTTAAAAAACCCTCGGGGGAGCAACAAAACGAGTCGCTTGAATCACGAAATTTCTCATCCCGGGACTTCGGCTGGAAAACTTTATGCTTTCAAAAAATACGTTTAATGATACCATTTTCTCAAAAACGACCGTTTTGAATGGTAAAGAAAGAACAAATTTTCATTTGATGAATGAAAAGCTTTTAAAAAAGCACTTGGAAGAAAAATTTAGACAAGAATTGATTCGCGAAATTTTTCATCCCGGGACTGCGGAGGAAAATTATTATGTTTAAAAAATAAGTATATTAACGAAACTTTTATAACAGCGACTGCCTTTAAAGGAAGAGAGGCGACAAAATATTCATTCAATGAATTTTAAGCTTTAAAAAACCGCTGAGGTAAAAACTAAACGCCACAATTCAATCACAAAATTTCTCATCCCGGTACTGCGGATGAAAAATTTTATGTTTGATAGAAATACTTTTGAATACGAAAGTTTTCCCAATAACTGCCGTTTGGAAATGAAAAGAGTAACACAAATTTACAATTAAAACTAACAGTCTTTATAAAAAACCCTCGGGGGAACAACTAAACGAGTCGCTTGAATCACGAAATTTCTCATCCCGGGACTGCGGCTTGAAAACTTTATGCTTGCAAAAAATACGTATAAATGATACCATTTTCTCAAAAACGACCGTTTTGAATGGTATAGAAAGAACAAATTTTCATTTGATGAATGAAAAGCTTTTAAAAAAGCACTTCGAAGAAAAATTTAGACAAGAATTGATTCGCGAAATTTTTCATCCCGGGACTGCGGAGGAAAATTATTATGTTTAAAAAATAAGTATATTAACGAAACTTTTATAACAGCGACTGCCTTTAAAGGAAGAGAGGCCACAAAATATTCATTCAATGAATTTTAAGCTTTAAAAAACCGCTGAGGTAAAACAAAACGCCAGAATTGAATCACAAAATTTCTCATCCCGGTACTGCGGATGAAAAATTTTGTTGGAAGAAATAAGTTTGAATACGAAAATTTTCTGAATAACTGCCGTTTGGAAATGAAAAGAGTCAAACAAATTTACAATTAAAACTAACAGGCATCCAAAAAAACCCTCGGGGGAACAACGAAACGAGTCGCTTGAATCACGATATTTCTTATCCCGGGACTGCGGCTGGAAAACGTTATGCTTGCAAGAAATACGTATAAATGATACCATTTTCTCAAAAACGACCGTTTTGAAAGGTAAAGAAACAAACAAATTTTCATTTGATGAATGAAGAGCCTTTAAAAAAGCACTTGGAAGAAAAACTTACACGAAAATTGATTCGCGAAATTACTCATCCCGGGACTGCGGAGGAAAATTATTATGTTTAAAAAATACGTATATTAACGAAACTTTTATAATAGCGAGTGCTTTGAAAGGAAGAAAGGCGACCAAATATTCATTCAATGAATTTTAAGCTTCAAAAAAACCGCTGAGGTTAAAACTAAACGCCACAATTCAATCACAAATTTTCTCATCCCGGTACTGCGGATGAAAAATTTTATGTTTGATAGAAATACTTTTGAATACGAAAGTTTTCCCAATAACTGCCGTTTGGATATGAAAAGAGTAACACAAATTTACAATTAAAACTAACAGTCTTTTTAAAAAACCCTCGGGGGAGCAACAAAACGAGTCGCTTGAATCACGAAATTTCTCATCCCGGGACTTCGGCTGGAAAACTTTATGCTTTCAAAAAATACGTTTAATGATACCATTTTCTCAAAAACGACCGTTTTGAATGGTAAAGAAAGAACAAATTTTCATTTGATGAATGAAAAGCTTTTAAAAAAGCACTTGGAAGAAAAATTTAGACAAGAATTGATTCGCGAAATTTTTCATCCCGGGACTGCGGAGGAAAATTATTATGTTTAAAAAATAAGTATATTAACGAAACTTTTATAACAGCGACTGCCTTTAAAGGAAGAGAGGCGACAAAATATTCATTCAATGAATTTTAAGCTTTAAAAAACCGCTGAGGTAAAAACTAAACGCCACAATTGAATCACAAAATTTCTCATCCCGGTACTGCGGATGAAAAATTTTGTTTGCAAGAAAAACGTATGAATACGAAAATTTTCCCAATAACTGCCGTTTGGAAATGAAAAGAGTCACACAAATTTACAATTAAAACTAACAGTCTTTTTAAAAAACCCTCGGGGGAACAACTAAACGAGTCGCTTGAATCACGAAATTTCTCATCCCGGGACTGCGGCTGGAAAACTTAATGCTTGCAAAAAATACGTATAAATGATACCATTATCTCAAAAACGACCGTTTTGAATGGTAAAGAAAGAACAAATTTTCATTTGATGAATGAAAAGCTTTTAACAAAGCACTTGGAAGAAAAATTTAGACAAGAATTGATTCGCGAAATTTTTAATCCCGGGACTGCGGAGGAAAATTATTATGTTTAAAAAATAAGTATATTAACGAAACTTTTATAACAGCGACTGCCTTTAAAGGAAGAGAGGCCACAAAATATTCATTCAATGAATTTAAAGCTTTAAAAAACCGCTGAGGTAAAACTAAACGCCAGAATTGAATCACAAAATTTCTCATCCCGGTACTGCGGATGAAAAATTTTGTTTGCAAGAAATAAGTTTGAATACGAAAATTTTCTGAATAACTGCCGTTTGGAAATGAAAAGAGTCAAACAAATTTACAATTAAAACTAACAGGCTTCCAAAAAAGCCCTCGGGGGAACAACGAAACGAGTCGCTTGAATCACGAAATTTCTCATCCCGGGACTGCGGCTGGAAAACGTTATGCTTGCAAGAAATACGTATAAATGATACCATTTTCTCAAAAACGACCGTTTTGAAAGGTAAAGAAACAAACAAATTTTCATTTGATGAATGAAGAGCCTTTAAAAAAGCACTTGGAAGAAAAACTTACACGAAAATTGATTCGCGAAATTACTCATCCCGGGACTGCGGAGGAAAATTATTATGTTTAAAAAATACGTATATTAACGAAACTTTTATAATAGCGAGTGCTTTGAAAGGAAGAAAGGCGACCAAATATTCATTCAATGAATTTTAAGCTTCAAAAAAACCGCTGAGGTTAAAACTAAACGCCACAATTCAATCACAAAATTTCTCATCCCGGTACTGCGGATGAAAAATATTATGATTGATAGAAATACTTTTGAATACGAAAGTTTTCCCAATAACTGCCGTTTGGAAATGAAAAGAGTAACACAAATTTACAATTAAAACTAACAGTCTTTATAAAAAACCCTCGGGGGAACAACTAAACGAGTCGCTTGAATCACGAAATTTCTCATCCCGGGACTGCGGCTTGAAAACTTTATGCTTGCAAAAAATACGTATAAATGATACCATTTTCTCAAAAACGACCGTTTTGAATGGTAAAGAAAGAACAAATTTTCATTTGATGAATGAAAAGCTTTTAAAAAAGCACTTGGAAGAAAAATTTAGACAAGAATTGATTCGCGAAATTTTTCATCCCGGGACTGCGGAGGAAAATTATTATGTTTAAAAAATAAGTATATTAACGAAACTTTTATAACAGCGACTGCCTTTAAAGGAAGAGAGGCGACAAAATATTCATTCAATGAATTTTAAGCTTTAAAAAACCGCTGAGGTAAAAACTAAACGCCACAATTGAATCACAAAATTTCTCATCCCGGTACTGCGGATGAAAAATTTTGTTTGCAAGAAAAACGTATGAATACGAAAATTTTCCCAATAACTGCCGTTTGGAAATGAAAAGAGTCACACAAATTTACAATTAAAACTAACAGTCTTTTTAAAAAAAACCCTTGGGGAAACAACTAAACGAGTCGCTTGAATCACGAAATTTCTCATGCCGGGACTGCGGCTGGAAAACTTAATGCTTGCAAAAAATACGTATAAATGATACCATTATCTCAAAAACGACCGTTTTGAATGGTAAAGAAAGAACAAATTTTCATTTGATGAATGAAAAGCTTTTAAAAAAGCACTTGGAAGAAAAATTTAGACAAGAATTGATTCGCGAAATTTTTAATCCCGGGACTGCGGAGGAAAATTATTATGTTTAAAAAATAAGTATATTAACGAAATTTTTATAACAGCGACTGCCTTTAAAGGAAGAGAGGCGACAAAATATTCATTCAATGAATTTTAAACTTTAAAAAACCGCTGAGGTAAAAACTAAACGCCACAATTGAATCACAAAATTTCTCATCCCGGTACTGCGGATGAAAAATTTTGTTTGCAAGAAAAACGTATGAATACGAAAATTTTCCCAATAACTGCCGTTGGGAAATGAAAAGAGTCACACAAATTTACAGTTAAAACTAACAGGCTTTCAAAAAACCTTCGGGGGAACAACGAAACGAGTCGCTTGAATCAAGAAATTTCTCATCCCGGGACTGCGGCTGGAAAATATTATGCTTGCAAGAAATACGTATAAATGATACCATTTTCTCAAAAACGTGCGTTTTGAATGGTAAAGAAAGACCAAATTTTCATTTGATGAATGAAAAGCTTTTAAAAAAGCACTTGGAAGAAAAAAACGAAAATTGATTCGCGATATTTTTCATCCCGAGACTGCGGAGGAAAATTATTATGTTTAAAAAATAAGTATATAAACGAAACTTTCATATCAGCGACTGCCCTTAAAGGAAGAGAGGCGACCAAATATCCATTTAATGAATTTTAAGCTTTAAAAAACCGCTGAGGTAAAAACTAAACGCCACAATTGAATCACAAAATTTCTCATCCCGGTACTGCGGATGAAATTTTGTTTGCAAGAAATACGTATGAATACGAAAATTTTCTCAATAACTGCCGTTTGGAAGTGAAAAGAGTCACACAAATTTAGTTAAAACTAATAGGCTTTCAAAAAAACCCTCGGGGGAACAACGAAACGAGTCGCTTGAATCAAGAAATTTCTCACCCCGGGACTGCGGCTGGAAAACGTTCTGCTTGCAAGAAATACGTATAAATGATACCATTTTCTCAAAAACGACCGTTTCGAAAGGTAAAGAAAGGAACAAATTTTCATTTGATGAATGAAGAGCCTTTAAAAAAGCACTTGGAAGAAAAACTTACACGAAAATTGATTCGCGAAATTACTCATCCCGGGACTGCGGAGGAAAATTATTATGTTTAAAAAATACGTATATTAACGAAACTTTTATAATAGCGAGTGCTTTGAAAGGAACAAAGGCGACCAAATATTCATTCAATGAATTTTAAGCTTTAAAAAACCGCTGAGGTAAAAACTAAACGCCACAATTGAATCACAAAATTTCTCATCCTGGTACTGCGGATGACAAATTTTGTTTGCAAGAAAAACGTATGAATACGAAAATTTTCCCAATAACTGCCGTTTGGAAATGAAAAGAGTCACACAAATTTACAATTAAAACTAACAGTCTTTTTAAAAAACCCTCGGGGGAACAACTAAACGAGTCGCTTGAATCACGAAATTTCTCATCCCGGGACTGCGGCTGGAAAACTTAATGCTTGCAAAAAATACGTATAAATGATACCATTATCTCAAAAACGACCGTTTTGAATGGTAAAGAAAGAACAAATTTTCATTTGATGAATGAAAAGCTTTTAAAAAAGCACTTGGAAGAAAAATTTAGACAAGAATTGATTCGCGAAGTTTTTAATCCCGGGACTGCGGAGGAAAATTATTATGTTTAAAAAATAAGTATATTAACGAAACTTTTATAACAGCGACTGCCTTTAAAGGAAGAGAGGCGACAAAATATTCATTCAATGAATTTTAAACTTTAAAAAACCGCTGAGGTAAAAACTAAACGCCACAATTGAATCACAAAATTTCTCATCCCGGTACTGCGGATAAAAAATTTTGTTTGCAAGAAAAACGTATGAATACGAAAATTTTCCCAATAACTGCCGTTGGGAAATGAAAAGAGTCACACAAATTTACAGTTAAAACTAATAGGCTTTCAAAAAAACCTTCGGGGGAACAACGAAACGAGTCGTTTGAATCAAGAAAATTCTCATCCCGGGACTGCGGCTGGAAAATATTATGCTTGCAAGAAATACGTATAAATGATACCATTTTCTCAAAAACGTGCGTTTTGAATGGTTAAGAAAGACCAAATTTTCATTTGATGAATGAAAAGCTTTTAAAAAAGCACTTGGAAGAAAAACACGAAAATTGATTCGCGATATTTTTCATCCCGAGACTGCGGAGGAAAATTATTATGTTTAAAAAATAAGTATATAAACGAAACTTTCATATCAGCGACTGCCCTTAAAGGAAGAGAGGCGACCAAATATCCATTCAATGAATTTTAAGCTTTAAAAAACCGCTTAGGTAAAAACTAAACGCCACAATTGAATCACAAAATTTCTCATCCCGGTACTGCGGATGAAAATTTTGTTTGCAAGAAATACGTATGAATACGAAAATTTTCTCAATAACTCCCGTTTGGAAGTGAAAAGAGTCACACAAATTTAGTTAAAACTAATAGGCTTTCAAAAAAACCCTCGGGGGAACAACGAAACGAGTCGCTTGAATCAAGAAATTTCTCATCCCGGGACTGCGGTTGGAAAACGTTATGCTTGCAAGAAATACGTATAAATGATACCATTTTCTCAAAAACCACCGTTTTGAATGGTAAAGAAAGAACAAATTTTCATTTGATGAATGAAAAGCTTTTAGAAAAGCACTTGGAAGAAAAACTTACACGAAAATTGATTCACGAAATTTCTCATCCCGGGACTGCGGAGGAAAATTATTATGTTTAAAAAGTACGTATATTAACGAAATTTTTATAACAGCGACTGCTTTGAAAGGAAGGGAGGCAACCAAATATTCATTCAATGAATTTTAAGATTTAAAAAACCGCTGAGGTAAAAACTAAACGCCACAATTCAATCACAAAATTTCTCATCCCGGTACTGCGGATGAAAAATTTTATGTTTGCAAGAAATACCTTTGAATACGAAAGTTTTCCCAATAACTGCCGTTTGGAAATGAAAAGAGTAACACAAATTTACAATTAAAAGTAACAGTCTATAAAAAACCCTCGGGGGAACAACTAAACGAGTCGCTTGAATCACGAAATTTCTCATCCCAGGACTGCGGCTGGAAAACGTTCTGCTTGCAAGTAATACGTATAAATGATACCATTTTCTCAAAAACGACCGTTTCGAAAGGTAAAGAAAGGAGCAAATTTTCATTTGATGAATGAAGAGCCTTTAAAAAAGCACTTGGAAGAAAAACTTACACGAAAATTGATTCGCGAAATTACTCATCCCGGGACTGCGGAGGAAAATTATTATGTTTAAAAAATACGTATATTAACGAAACTTTTATAATAGCGAGTGCTTTGAAAGGAAGAAAGGCGACCAAATATTCATTCAATGAATTTTAAACTTTAAAAAACCGCTGAGGTAAAAACTAAACGCCACAATTGAATCACAAAATTTCTCATCCCGGTACTGCGGATGAAAAATTTTGTTTGCAAGAAAAACGTATGAATACGAAAATTTTCCCAATAACTGCCTTTGGGAAATGAAAAGAATCACACAAATTTACAGTTAAAACTAATAGGCTTTCAAAAAAACCTTCGGGGGAACAACGAAACGAGTCGCTTGAATCAAGAAATTTCTCATCCCGGGACTGCGGCTGGAAAATATTATGCCTGCAAGAAATACGTATAAATGATACCATTTTCTCAAAAACGTGCGTTTTGAATGGTAAAGAAAGACCAAATTTTCATTTGATGAATGAAAAGCTTTTAAAAAAGCACTTGGAAGAAAAACACGAAAATTGATTCGCGATATTTTTCATCCCGAGACTGCGGAGGAAAATTATTATGTTTAAAAAATAAGTATATTAACGAAACTTTCATATCAGCGACTGCCCTTAAAGGAAGAGAGGCGATTAAATATCCATTCAATGAATTTTAAGCTTTAAAAAACCGCTGAGGTAAAAACTAAACGCCACAATTGAATCACAATATTTCTCATCCCGGTACTGCGGATGAAAATTTTGTTTGCAAGAAATATGTTTGAATACAAAAGTTTTCCCAATAACTGCCGTTTGGAAAGGAAAAAAAACACAAATTTACAATTAAAACTAACAGGCTTTCAAAAAAACCCTCGGGGGAACAACTAAACGAGTCGCTTGAATCACGAAATTTCTTATCCCGGGACTGCGGCTAGGAAACGTTATGCTTGCAAGAAATACGTATAAATGATACCATTTTCTCAAAAACGACCGTTTTGAATGGTAAAGAAAGAACAAATTTTCATTTGATGAATGAAAAGATTTTAAAAAAGCACTTGGAAGAAAAATTTAGACAAGAATTGATTCGCGAAATTTTTCATCCCGGGACTGCGGAGGAAAATTATTATGTTTAAAAAATAAGTATATTAACGAAACTTTTATAACAGCGACTGCCTTTAAAGGAAGAGAGGCGACAAAATATTCATTCAATGAATTTTAAGCTTTAAAAAACCGCTGAGGTAAAAACTAAACGCCACAATTGAATCACAAAATTTCTCATCCCGGTACGGCGGATGAAAAATTTTGTTTGCAAGAAAAACGTATGAATACGAAAATTTTCCCAATAACTGCCGTTTGGAAATGAAAAGAGTCACACAAATTTACAATTAAAACTAACAGTCTTTTTAAAAAACCCTCGGGGGAACAACTAAACGAGTCGCTTGAATCACGAAATTTCTCATCCCGGGACTGCGGCTGGAAAACTTAATGCTTGCAAAAAATACGTATAAATGATACCATTATCTCAAAAACGACCGTTTTGAATGGTAAAGAAAGAACAAATTTTCATTTGATGAATGAAAAGCTTTTAACAAAGCACTTGGAAGAAAAATTTAGACAAGAATTGATTCGCAAAATTTTTAATCCCGGGACTGCGGAGGAAAATTATTATGTTTAAAAAATACGTATATTAACGAAACTTTTATAATAGCGAGTGCTTTGAAAGGAAGAAAGGCGACCAAATATTCATTCAATGAATTTTAAGCTTCAAAAAAACCGCTGAGTTTAAAACTAAACGCCACAATTCAATCACAAAATTTCTCATCCCGGTACTGCGGATGAAAAATTTTATGTTTGATAGAAATACTTTTGAATACGAAAGTTTTCCCAATAACTGCCGTTTGGAAATGCAAAGAGTAACACAAATTTACAATTAAAAGTAACAGTCTTTTTAAAAAACCCTCGGGGGAACAACTAAACGAGTCGCTTGAATCACGAAATTTCTCATCCCGGGACTGCGGCTGGAAAACTTAATGTTTGCAAAAAATACGTATAAATGATACCATTATCTCAAAAACGACCGTTTTGAATGGTAAAGAAAGAACAAATTTTCATTTGATGAATGAAAAGCTTTTAAAAAAGCACTTGGAAGAAAAATTTAGACAAGAATTGATTCGCGAAATTTTTCATCCCGGGACTGCGGAGGAAAATTATTATGTTTAAAAATAAGTATATTAACGAAACTTTTATAACAGCGACTGCCTTTAAAGGAAGAGAGGCGACAAAATATTCATTCAATGAATTTTAAGCTTTAAAAAACCGCTGAGGTAAAAACTAAACGCCACAATTGAATCACAAAATTTCTCATCCCGGTACTGCGGATGAAAAATTTTGTTTGCAAGAAAAACGTATGAATACGAAAATTTTCCCAATAACTGCCGTTTGGAAATGAAAAGAGTCACACAAATTTACAATTAAAACTAACAGTCTTTTTAAAAAACCCTCGGGGGAACAACTAAAAGAGTCGCTTGAATCACGAAATTTCTCATCCCGGGACTGCGGCTGGAAAACTTAATGCTTGCAAAAAATACGTATAAATGATACCATTATCTCAAAAACGACCGTTTTGAATGGTAAAGAAAGAACAAATTTTCATTTGATGAATGAAAAGCTTTTAAAAAAGCACTTGGAAGAAAAATTTAGACAAGAATTGATTCGCGAAATTTTTAATCCCGGGACTGCGGAGGAAAATTATTATGTTTAAAAAATAAGTATATTAACGAAATTTTTATAACAGCGACTGCCTTTAAAGGAAGAGAGGCGACAAAATATTCATTCAATGAATTTTAAACTTTAAAAAACCGCTGAGGTAAAAACTAAACGCCACAATTGAATCACAAAATTTCTCATCCCGGTACTGCGGATGAAAAATTTTGTTTGCAAGAAAAACGTATGAATACGAAAATTTTCCCAATAACTGCCGTTTGGAAATGAAAAGAGTCACACAAATTTACAATTAAAACTAACAGTCTTTTTAAAAAACCCTCGGGGGAACAACTAAACGAGTCGCTTGAATCACGAAATTTCTCATCCCGGGACTGCGGCTGGAAAACTTAATGCTTGCAAACAATACGTATAAATGATACCATTATCTCAAAAACGACCGTTTTGAATGGTAAAGAAAGAACAAATTTTCATTTGATGAATGAAAAGCTTTTAAAAAAGCACTTGGAAGAAAAATTTAGACAAGAATTGATTCGCGAAATTTTTAATCCCGGGACTGCGGAGGAAAATTATTATGTTTAAAAAATAAGTATATTAACGAAATTTTTATAACAGCGACTGCCTTTAAAGGAAGAGAGGCGACAAAATATTCATTCAATGAATTTTAAACTTTAAAAAACCGCTGAGGTAAAAACTAAACGCCACAATTGAATCACAAAATTTCTCATCCCGGTACTGCGGATGAAAAATTTTGTTTGCAAGAAAAACGTATGAATACGAAAATTTTCCCAATTACTGCCGTTGGGAAATGAAAAGAGTCACACAAATTTACAGTTAAAACTAATAGGCTTTCAAAAAAACCTTCGGGGGAACAACGAAACGAGTCGCTTGAATCAAGAAATTTCTCATCCCGGGACTGCGGCTGGAAAATATTATGCTTGCAAGAAATACGTATAAATGATACCATTTTCTCAAAAACGTGCGTTTTGAATGGTAAAGAAAGACCAAATTTTCATTTGATGAATGAAAAGCTTTTAAAAAAGCACTTGGAAGAAAAACACGAAAATTGATTCGCGATATTTTTCATCCCGAGACTGCGGAGGAAAATTATTATGTTTAAAAAATAAGTATATAAACGAAACTTTCATATCAGCGACTGCCCTTAAAGGAAGAGAGGCGACCAAATATCCATTTAATGAATTTTAAGCTTTAAAAAACCGCTGAGGTAAAAACTAAACGCCACAATTGAATCACAAAATTTCTCATCCCGGTACTGCGGATGAAAATTTTGTTTGCAAGAAATATGTTTGAATACAAAAGTTTTCCCAATAACTGCCGTTTGGAAAGGAAAAAAAACACAAATTTACAATTAAAACTAACAGGCTTTCAAAAAAACCCTCGGGGGAATAACTAAACGAGTCGCTTGAATCACGAAATTTCTTATCCCGGGACTGCGGCTAGGAAACGTTATGCTTGCAAGAAATACGTATAAATGATACCATTTTCTCAAAAACGACCGTTTTGAATGGTAAAGAAAGAACAAATTTTCATTTGATGAATGAAAAGCTTTTAAAAAAGCACTTGGAAGAAAAATTTAGACCAGAATTGATTCGCGAAATTTTTCATCCCGGGACTGCGGAGGAAAATTATTATGTTTAAAAAATAAGTATATTACCGAAACATTTATAACAGCGACTGCCTTTAAAGGAAGAGAGGCGACAAAATATTCATTCAATGAATTTTAAGCTTTAAAAAACCGCTGAGGTAAAAACTATACGCCACAATTGAATCACAAAATTTCTCATCCCGGTACTGCGGATGAAAAATTTTGTTTGCAAGAAAAACGTATGAATACGAAAATTTTCCCAATAACTGCCGTTTGGAAATGAAAAGAGTCACACAAATTTACAATTAAAACTAACAGTCTTTTTAAAAAACCCTCGGGGGAACAACTAAACGAGTCGCTTGAATCACGAAATTTCTCATCCCGGGACTGCGGCTGGAAAACTTAATGCTTGCAAACAATACGTATAAATGATACCATTATCTCAAAAACGACCGTTTTGAATGGTAAAGAAAGAACAAATTTTCATTTGATGAATGAAAAGCTTTTAACAAAGCACTTGGAAGAAAAATTTAGACAAGAATTGATTCGCGAAATTTTTAATCCCGGGACTGCGGAGGAAAATTATTATGTTTAAAAAATACGTATATTAACGAAACTTTTATAATAGCGAGTGCTTTGAAAGGAAGAAAGGCGACCAAATATTCATTCAATGAATTTTAAGCTTCAAAAAAACCGCTGAGTTTAAAACTAAACGCCACAATTCAATCACAAAATTTCTCATCCCGGTACTGCGGATGAAAAATTTTATGTTTGATAGAAATACTTTTGAATACGAAAGTTTTCCCAATAACTGCCGTTTGGAAATGCAAAGAGTAACACAAATTTACAATTAAAACTAAGTCTTTTTAAAAAACCCTCGGGGGAACAACTAAACGAGTCGCTTGAATCACGAAATTTCTCATCCCGGGACTGCGGCTGGAAAACTTAATGCTTGCAAAAAATACGTTTAATGATACCATTTTCTCAAAAACGACCGTTTTGAATGGTAAAGAAAGAACAAATTTTCATTTGATGAATGAAAAGCTTTTAAAAAAGCACTTGGAAGAAAAATTTAGACAATAATTGATTCGCGAAATTTTTTATCCCGGGACTGCGGAGGAAAATTATTATGTTTAAAAAATAAGTATATAAACGAAACTTTTATAACAGCGACTGCCTTTAAAGGAAGAGAGGCGAACAAATATTCATTCTATGAATTTTAAGCTTTAAAAAACCGCTGAGGTAAAAACTAAACGCCACAATTGAATCACAAAATTTCTCATCCTGGTACTGCGGATGAAAAATTTTGTTTGCAAGAAAAACGTATGAATACGAAAATTTTCCCAATAACTGCCGTTTGGAAATGAAAAGAGTCACACAAATTTACAATTAAAACTAACAGTCTTTTTAAAAAACCCTCGGGGGAACAACTAAACGAGTCGCTTGAATCACGAAATTTCTTATCCCGGGACTGCGGCTGGAAAACTTAATGCTTGCAAACAATACGTATAAATGATACCATTATCTCAAAAACGACCGTTTTGAATGGTAAAGAAAGAACAAATTTTCATTTGATGAATGAAAAGCTTTTAAAAAAGCACTTGGAAGAAAAATTTAGACAAGAATTGATTCGCGAAATTTTTAATCCCGGGACTGCGGAGGAAAATTATTATGTTTAAAAAATAAGTATATATACGAAGCTTTCATATCAGCGACTGCCCTTAAAGGAAGAGAGGCGACCAAATATCCATTTAATGAATTTTAAGCTTTAAAAAACCGCTGAGGTAAAAACTAAACGCCACAATTGAATCACAAAATGTCTCATCCCGGTACTGCGGATGAAAATTTTGTTTGCAAGAAATACGTATGAATACGAAAATTTTCTCAATAACTGCCGTTTGGAAGTGAAAAGAGTCACACAAATTTAGTTAAAACTAATAGGCTTTCAAAAAAACCCTCGGGGGAACAACGAAACGAGTCGCTTGAATCAAGAAATTTCTCATCCCGGGACTGCGGCTGGAAAACGTTATGCTTGCAAGAAATACGTATAAATGATACCATTTTCTCAAAAACCACCGTTTTGAACGGTAAAGAAAGAACAAATTTTCATTTGATGAATGAAAAGCTTTTAGAAAAATACTAGGAAGAAAAACTTACACGAAAATTGATTCACGAAATTTCTCATCCCGGGACTGCGGAGGAAAATTATTATGTTTAAAAAGTACGTATATTAACGAAATTTTTATAACAGCGACTGCTTTGAAAGGAAGGGAGGCAACCAAATATTCATTCAATGAATTTTAAGATTTAAAAAACCGCTGAGGTAAAAACTAAACGCCACAATTCAATCACAAAATTTCTCATCCCGGTACTGCGGATGAAAAATTTTATGTTTGCAAGAAATACCTTTGAATACGAAAGTTTTCCCAATAACTGCCGTTTGGAAATGAAAAGAGTAACACAAATTTACAATTAAAACTAACAGTCTTTATAAAAAACCCTCGGGGGAACAACTAAACGAGTCGCTTGAATCACGAAATTTCTCATCCCGGGACTGCGGCTGGAAAACGTTCTGCTTGCAAGAAATACGTATAAATGATACCATTTTCTCAAAAACGACCGTTTCGAAAGGTAAAGAAAGGAACAAATTTTCATTTGATGAATGAAGAGCCTTTAAAAAAGCACTTGGAAGAAAAACTTACACGAAAATTGATTCGCGAAATTACTCATCCCGGGACTGCGGAGGAAAATTATTATGTTTAAAAAATACGTATATTAACGAAACTTTTATAATAGCGAGTGCTTTGAAAGGAAGAAAGGCGACCAAATATTCATTCAATGAATTTTAAGCTTCAAAAAAACCGCTGAGGTTAAAACTAAACGCCACAATTCAATAACAAAATTTCTCATCCCGGTACTGCGGATGAAAAATTTTATGTTTGATAGAAATACTTTTGAATACGAAAGTTTTCCCAATAACTGCCGTTTGGAAATGAAAAGAGTAACACAAATTTACAATTAAAACTAACAGTCTTTTTAAAAAACCCTCGGGGGAACAACAAAACGAGTCGCTTGAATCACGAAATTTCTCATCCCGGGACTGCGGCTGGAAAACTTTATGCTTGCAAGAAATACGTATAAATAATACCATTATCTCAAAAACGACCGTTTTGATTGGTAAAGAAAGACCAAATTTTCATTTGATGAATGAAAAGCTTTTAAAAAAGCACTTGGAAGAAAAACACGAAAATTGATTCGCGATATTTTTCATCCCGAGACTGCGGAGGAAAATTATTATGTTTAAAAAATAAGTATATTAACGAAACTTTCATATCAGCGACTGCCCTTAAAGGAAGAGAGGCGATTAAATATCCATTCAATGAATTTTAAGCTTTAAAAAACCGCTGAGGTAAAAACTAAACGCCACAATTGAATCACAAAATTTCTCATCCCGGTACTGCGGATGAAAATTTTGTTTGCAAGAAATATGTTTGAATACAAAAGTTTTCCCAATAACTGCCGTTTGGAAAGGAAAAAAAACACAAATTTACAATTAAAACTAACAGGCTTTCAAAAAAACCCTCGGGGGAACAACTAAACGAGTCGCTTGAATCACGAAATTTCTTATCCCGGGACTGCGGCTAGGAAACGTTATGCTTGCAAGAAATACGTATAAATGATACCATTTTCTCAAAAACGACCGTTTTGAATGGTAAAGAAAGAACAAATTTTCATTTGATGAATGAAAAGCTTTTAAAAAAGCACTTGGAAGAAAAATTTAGACAAGAATTGATTCGCGAAATTTTTCATCCCGGGACTGCGGAGGAAAATTATTATGTTTAAAAAATAAGTATATTAACGAAACTTTTATAACAGCGACTGCCTTTAAAGGAAGAGAGGCGACAAAATATTCATTCAATGAATTTTAAGCTTTAAAAAACCGCTGAGGTAAAAACTAAACGCCACAATTGAATCACAAAATTTCTCATCCCGGTACGGCGGATGAAAAATTTTGTTTGCAAGAAAAACGTATGAATACGAAAATTTTCCCAATAACTGCCGTTTGGAAATGAAAAGAGTCACACAAATTTACAATTAAAACTAACAGTCTTTTTAAAAAACCCTCGGGGGAACAACTAAACGAGTCGCTTGAATCACGAAATTTCTCATCCCGGGACTGCGGCTGGAAAACTTAATGCTTGCAAAAAATACGTATAAATGATACCATTATCTCAAAAACGACCGTTTTGAATGGTAAAGAAAGAACAAATTTTCATTTGATGAATGAAAAGCTTTTAACAAAGCACTTGGAAGAAAAATTTAGACAAGAATTGATTCGCAAAATTTTTAATCCCGGGACTGCGGAGGAAAATTATTATGTTTAAAAAATACGTATATTAACGAAACTTTTATAATAGCGAGTGCTTTGAAAGGAAGAAAGGCGACCAAATATTCATTCAATGAATTTTAAGCTTCAAAAAAACCGCTGAGTTTAAAACTAAACGCCACAATTCAATCACAAAATTTCTCATCCCGGTACTGCGGATGAAAAATTTTATGTTTGATAGAAATACTTTTGAATACGAAAGTTTTCCCAATAACTGCCGTTTGGAAATGCAAAGAGTAACACAAATTTACAATTAAAAGTAACAGTCTTTTTAAAAAACCCTCGGGGGAACAACTAAAGGAGTCGCTTGAATCACGAAATTTCTCATCCCGGGACTGCGGCTGGAAAACTTAATGTTTGCAAAAAATACGTATAAATGATACCATTATCTCAAAAACGACCGTTTTGAATGGTAAAGAAAGAACAAATTTTCATTTGATGAATGAAAAGCTTTTAAAAAAGCACTTGGAAGAAAAATTTAGACAAGAATTGATTCGCGAAATTTTTCATCCCGGGACTGCGGAGGAAAATTATTATGTTTAAAAATAAGTATATTAACGAAACTTTTATAACAGCGACTGCCTTTAAAGGAAGAGAGGCGACAAAATATTCATTCAATGAATTTTAAGCTTTAAAAAACCGCTGAGGTAAAAACTAAACGCCACAATTGAATCACAAAATTTCTCATCCCGGTACTGCGGATGAAAAATTTTGTTTGCAAGAAAAACGTATGAATACGAAAATTTTCCCAATAACTGCCGTTTGGAAATGAAAAGAGTCACACAAATTTACAATTAAAACTAACAGTCTTTTTAAAAAACCCTCGGGGGAACAACTAAAAGAGTCGCTTGAATCACGAAATTTCTCATCCCGGGACTGCGGCTGGAAAACTTAATGCTTGCAAAAAATACGTATAAATGATACCATTATCTCAAAAACGACCGTTTTGAATGGTAAAGAAAGAACAAATTTTCATTTGATGAATGAAAAGCTTTTAAAAAAGCACTTGGAAGAAAAATTTAGACAAGAATTGATTCGCGAAATTTTTAATCCCGGGACTGCGGAGGAAAATTATTATGTTTAAAAAATAAGTATATTAACGAAATTTTTATAACAGCGACTGCCTTTAAAGGAAGAGAGGCGACAAAATATTCATTCAATGAATTTTAAACTTTAAAAAACCGCTGAGGTAAAAACTAAACGCCACAATTGAATCACAAAATTTCTCATCCCGGTACTGCGGATGAAAAATTTTGTTTGCAAGAAAAACGTATGAATACGAAAATTTTCCCAATAACTGCCGTTTGGAAATGAAAAGAGTCACACAAATTTACAATTAAAACTAACAGTCTTTTTAAAAAACCCTCGGGGGAACAACTAAACGAGTCGCTTGAATCACGAAATTTCTCATCCCGGGACTGCGGCTGGAAAACTTAATGCTTGCAAACAATACGTATAAATGATACCATTATCTCAAAAACGACCGTTTTGAATGCTAAAGAAAGAACAAATTTTCATTTGATGAATGAAAAGCTTTTAAAAAAGCACTTGGAAGAAAAATTTAGACAAGAATTGATTCGCGAAATTTTTAATCCCGGGACTGCGGAGGAAAATTATTATGTTTAAAAAATAAGTATATTAACGAAATTTTTATAACAGCGACTGCCTTTAAAGGAAGAGAGGCGACAAAATATTCATTCAATGAATTTTAAACTTTAAAAAACCGCTGAGGTAAAAACTAAACGCCACAATTGAATCACAAAATTTCTCATCCCGGTACTGCGGATGAAAAATTTTGTTTGCAAGAAAAACGTATGAATACGAAAATTTTCCCAATTACTGCCGTTGGGAAATGAAAAGAGTCACACAAATTTACAGTTAAAACTAATAGGCTTTCAAAAAAACCTTCGGGGGAACAACGAAACGAGTCGCTTGAATCAAGAAATTTCTCATCCCGGGACTGCGGCTGGAAAATATTATGCTTGCAAGAAATACGTATAAATGATACCATTTTCTCAAAAACGTGCGTTTTGAATGGTAAAGAAAGACCAAATTTTCATTTGATGAATGAAAAGCTTTTAAAAAAGCACTTGGAAGAAAAACACGAAAATTGATTCGCGATATTTTTCATCCCGAGACTGCGGAGGAAAATTATTATGTTTAAAAAATAAGTATATAAACGAAACTTTCATATCAGCGACTGCCCTTAAAGGAAGAGAGGCGACCAAATATCCATTTAATGAATTTTAAGCTTTAAAAAACCGCTGAGGTAAAAACTAAACGCCACAATTGAATCACAAAATTTCTCATCCCGGTACTGCGGATGAAAATTTTGTTTGCAAGAAATATGTTTGAATACAAAAGTTTTCCCAATAACTGCCGTTTGGAAAGGAAAAAAAACACAAATTTACAATTAAAACTAACAGGCTTTCAAAAAAACCCTCGGGGGAATAACTAAACGAGTCGCTTGAATCACGAAATTTCTTATCCCGGGACTGCGGCTAGGAAACGTTATGCTTGCAAGAAATACGTATAAATGATACCATTTTCTCAAAAACGACCGTTTTGAATGGTAAAGAAAGAACAAATTTTCATTTGATGAATGAAAAGCTTTTAAAAAAGCACTTGGAAGAAAAATTTAGACCAGAATTGATTCGCGAAATTTTTCATCCCGGGACTGCGGAGGAAAATTATTATGTTTAAAAAATAAGTATATTACCGAAACATTTATAACAGCGACTGCCTTTAAAGGAAGAGAGGCGACAAAATATTCATTCAATGAATTTTAAGCTTTAAAAAACCGCTGAGGTAAAAACTATACGCCACAATTGAATCACAAAATTTCTCATCCCGGTACTGCGGATGAAAAATTTTGTTTGCAAGAAAAACGTATGAATACGAAAATTTTCCCAATAACTGCCGTTTGGAAATGAAAAGAGTCACACAAATTTACAATTAAAACTAACAGTCTTTTTAAAAAACCCTCGGGGGAACAACTAAACGAGTCGCTTGAATCACGAAATTTCTCATCCCGGGACTGCGGCTGGAAAACTTAATGCTTGCAAACAATACGTATAAATGATACCATTATCTCAAAAACGACCGTTTTGAATGGTAAAGAAAGAACAAATTTTCATTTGATGAATGAAAAGCTTTTAACAAAGCACTTGGAAGAAAAATTTAGACAAGAATTGATTCGCGAAATTTTTAATCCCGGGACTGCGGAGGAAAATTATTATGTTTAAAAAATACGTATATTAACGAAACTTTTATAATAGCGAGTGCTTTGAAAGGAAGAAAGGCGACCAAATATTCATTCAATGAATTTTAAGCTTCAAAAAAACCGCTGAGTTTAAAACTAAACGCCACAATTCAATCACAAAATTTCTCATCCCGGTACTGCGGATGAAAAATTTTATGTTTGATAGAAATACTTTTGAATACGAAAGTTTTCCCAATAACTGCCGTTTGGAAATGCAAAGAGTAACACAAATTTACAATTAAAACTAAGTCTTTTTAAAAAACCCTCGGGGGAACAACTAAACGAGTCGCTTGAATCACGAAATTTCTCATCCCGGGACTGCGGCTGGAAAACTTAATGCTTGCAAAAAATACGTTTAATGATACCATTTTCTCAAAAACGACCGTTTTGAATGGTAAAGAAAGAACAAATTTTCATTTGATAAATGAAAAGCTTTTAAAAAAGCACTTGGAAGAAAAATTTAGACAATAATTGATTCGCGAAATTTTTTATCCCGGGACTGCGGAGGAAAATTATTATGTTTAAAAAATAAGTATATAAACGAAACTTTTATAACAGCGACTGCCTTTAAAGGAAGAGAGGCGACAAAATATTCATTCTATGAATTTTAAGCTTTAAAAAACCGCTGAGGTAAAAACTAAACGCCACAATTGAATCACAAAATTTCTCATCCTGGTACTGCGGATGAAAAATTTTGTTTGCAAGAAAAACGTATGAATACGAAAATTTTCCCAATAACTGCCGTTTGGAAATGAAAAGAGTCACACAAATTTACAATTAAAACTAACAGTCTTTTTAAAAAACCCTCGGGGGAACAACTAAACGAGTCGCTTGAATCACGAAATTTCTTATCCCGGGACTGCGGCTAGGAAACGTTATGCTTGCAAGAAATACGTATAAATGATACCATTATCTCAAAAACGACCGTTTTGAATGGTAAAGAAAGAACAAATTTTCATTTGATGAATGAAAAGCTTTTAAAAAAGCACTTGGAAGAAAAATTTAGACAAGAATTGATTCGCGAAGTTTTTAATCCCGGGACTGCGGAGGAAAATTATTATGTTTAAAAAATAAGTATATTAACGAAATTTTTATAACAGCGACTGCCTTTAAAGGAAGAGAGGCGACAAAATATTCATTCAATGAATTTTAAACTTTAAAAAACCGCTGAGGTAAAAACTAAACGCCTCAATTGAATCACAAAATTTCTCATCCCGGTACTGCGGATGAAAAATTTTGTTTGCAAGAAAAACGTATGAATACGAAAATTTTCCCAATAACTGCCGTTTGGAAATGAAAAGAGTCACACAAATTTACAATTAAAACTAACAGTCTTTTTAAAAAACCCTCGGGGGAACAACTAAACGAGTCGCTTGAATCACGAAATTTCTCATCCCGGGACTGCGGCTGGAAAACTTAATGCTTGCAAACAATACGTATAAATGATACCATTATCTCAAAAACGACCGTTTTGAATGGTAAAGAAAGAACAAATTTTCATTTGATGAATGAAAAGCTTTTAAAAAAGCACTTGGAAGAAAAATTTAGACAAGAATTGATTCGCGAAATTTTTAATCCCGGGACTGCGGAGGAAAATTATTATGTTTAAAAAATAAGTATATTAACGAAATTTTTATAACAGCGACTGCCTTTAAAGGAAGAGAGGCGACAAAATATTCATTCAATGAATTTTAAACTTTAAAAAACCGCTGAGGTAAAAACTAAACGCCACAATTGAATCACAAAATTTCTCATCCCGGTACTGCGGATGAAAAATTTTGTTTGCAAGAAAAACGTATGAATACGAAAATTTTCCCAATAACTGCCGTTGGGAAATGAAAAGAGTCACACAAATTTACAGTTAAAACTAATAGGCTTTCAAAAAAACCTTCGGGGGAACAACGAAACGAGTCGCTTTAATCAAGAAATTTCTCATCCCGGGACTGCGGCTGGAAAATATTATGCTTGCAAGAAATACGTATAAATGATACCATTTTCTCAAAAACGTGCGTTTTGAATGGTAAAGAAAGACCAAATTTTCATTTGATGAATGAAAAGCTTTTAAAAAAGCACTTGGAAGAAAAACACGAAAATTGATTCGCGATATTTTTCATCCCGAGACTGCGGAGGAAAATTATTATGTTTAAAAAATAAGTATATATACGAAGCTTTCATATCAGCGACTGCCCTTTAAGGAAGAGAGGCGACCAAATATCCATTTAATGAATTTTAAGCTTTAAAAAACCGCTGAGGTAAAAACTAAACGCCACAATTGAATCACAAAATTTCTCATCCCGGTACTGCGGATGAAAATTTTGTTTGCAAGAAATACGTATGAATACGAAAATTTTCTCAATAACTGCCGTTTGGAAGTGAAAAGAGTCACACAAATTTAGTTAAAACTAATAGGCTTTCAAAAAAACCCTCGGGGGAACAACGAAACGAGTCGCTTGAATCAAGAAATTTCTCATCCCGGGACTGCGGCTGGAAAACGTTATGCTTGCAAGAAATACGTATAAATGATACCATTTTCTCAAAAACCACCGTTTTGAACGGTAAAGAAAGAACAAATTTTCATTTGATGAATGAAAAGCTTTTAGAAAAATACTTGGAAGAAAAACTTACACGAAAATTGATTCACGAAATTTCTCATCCCGGGACTGCGGAGGAAAATTATTATGTTTAAAAAGTACGTATATTAACGAAATTTTTATAACAGCGACTGCTTTGATAGGAAGGGAGGCAACCAAATATTCATTCAATGAATTTTAAGATTTAAAAAACCGCTGAGGTAAAAACTAAACGCCACAATTCAATCACAAAATTTCTCATCCCGGTACTGCGGATGAAAAATTTTATGTTTGCAAGAAATACCTTTGAATACGAAAGTTTTCCCAATAACTGCCGTTTGGAAATGAAAAGAGTAACACAAATTTACAATTAAAACTAACAGTCTTTATAAAAAACCCTCGGGGGAACAACTAAACGAGTCGCTTGAATCACGAAATTTCTCATCCCGGGACTGCGGCTGGAAAACGTTCTGCTTGCAAGAAATACGTATAAATGATACCTTTTTCTCAAAAACGACCGTTTCGAAAGGTAAAGAAAGGAACAAATTTTCATTTGATGAATGAAGAGCCTTTAAAAAAGCACTTGGAAGAAAAACTTACACGAAAATTGATTCGCGAAATTACTCATCCCGGGACTGCGGAGGAAAATTATTATGTTTAAAAAATACGTATATTAACGAAACTTTTATAATAGCGAGTGCTTTGAAAGGAAGAAAGGCGACCAAATATTCATTCAATGAATTTTAAGCTTCAAAAAAACCGCTGAGGTTAAAACTAAACGCCACAATTCAATAACAAAATTTCTCATCCCGGTACTGCGGATGAAAAATTTTATGTTTGATAGAAATACTTTTGAATACGAAAGTTTTCCCAATAACTGCCGTTTGGAAATGAAAAGAGTAACACAAATTTACAATTAAAACTAACAGTCTTTTTAAAAAACCCTCGGGGGAACAACAAAACGAGTCGCTTGAATCACGAAATTTCTCATCCCGGGACTGCGGCTGGAAAACTTTATGCTTGCAAGAAATACGTATAAATAATACCATTATCTCAAAAACGACCGTTTTGAATGGTAAAGAAAGAACAAATTTTCATTTGATGAATGAAAAGCTTTTAAAAAAGCACTTGGAAGAAAAATTTAGACAAGAATTGATTCGCGAAATTTTTTATCCCGGGACTGCGGAGGAAAATTATTATGTTTAAAAAATAAGTATATAAACGAAACTTTTATAACAGCGACTGCCTTTAAAGGAAGAGAGGCGACAAAATATTCATTCTATGAATTTTAAGCTTTAAAAAACCGCTGAGGTAAAAACTAAACGCCACAATTGAATCACAAAATTTCTCATCCTGGTACTGCGGATGAAAAATTTTGTTTGCAAGAAAAACGTATGAATACGAAAATTTTCCCAATAACTGCCGTTTGGAAATGAAAAGAGTCACACAAATTTACAATTAAAACTAACAGTCTTTTTAAAAAACCCTCGGGGGAACAACTAAACGAGTCGCTTGAATCACGAAATTTCTTATCCCGGGACTGCGGCTAGGAAACGTTATGCTTGCAAGAAATACGTATAAATGATACCATTATCTCAAAAACGACCGTTTTGAATGGTAAAGAAAGAACAAATTTTCATTTGATGAATGAAAAGCTTTTAAAAAAGCACTTGGAAGAAAAATTTAGACAAGAATTGATTCGCGAAGTTTTTAATCCCGGGACTGCGGAGGAAAATTATTATGTTTAAAAAATAAGTATATTAACGAAATTTTTATAACAGCGACTGCCTTTAAAGGAAGAGAGGCGACAAAATATTCATTCAATGAATTTTAAACTTTAAAAAACCGCTGAGGTAAAAACTAAACGCCACAATTGAATCACAAAATTTCTCATCCCGGTGTTGCGGATGAAAAATTTTGTTTGCAAGAAAAACGTATGAATACGAAAATTTTCCCAATAACTGCCGTTTGGAAATGAAAAGAGTCACACAAATTTACAATTAAAACTAACAGTCTTTTTAAAAAACCCTCGGGGGAACAACTAAACGAGTCGCTTGAATCACGAAATTTCTCATCCCGGGACTGCGGCTGGAAAACTTAATGCTTGCAAACAATACGTATAAATGATACCATTATCTCAAAAACGACCGTTTTGAAAGGTAAAGAAAGAACAAATTTTCATTTGATGAATGAAAAGCTTTTAAAAAAGCACTTGGAAGAAAAATTTAGACAAGAATTGATTCGCGAAATTTTTAATCCCGGGACTGCGGAGGAAAATTATTATGTTTAAAAAATAAGTATATTAACAAAATTTTTATAACAGCGACTGCCTTTAAAGGAAGAGAGGCGACAAAATATTCATTCAATGAATTTTAAACTTTAAAAAACCGCTGAGGTAAAAACTAAACGCCACAATTGAATCACAAAATTTCTCATCCCGGTACTGCGGATGAAAAATTTTGTTTGCAAGAAAAACGTATGAATACGAAAATTTTCCCAATAACTGCCGTTGGGAAATGAAAAGAGTCACACAAATTTACAGTTAAAACTAATAGGCTTTCAAAAAAACCTTCGGGGGAACAACGAAACGAGTCGCTTGAATCAAGAAATTTCTCATCCCGGGACTGCGGCTGGAAAATATTATGCTTGCAAGAAATACGTATAAATGATACCATTTTCTCAAAAACGTGCGTTTTGAATGGTAAAAAAGACCAAATTTTCATTTGATGAATGAAAAGCTTTTAAAAAAGCACTTGGAAGAAAAACACGAAAATTGATTCGCGATATTTTTCATCCCGAGACTGCGGAGGAAAATTATTATGTTTAAAAAATAAGTATATATACGAAGCTTTCATATCAGCGACTGCCCTTAAAGGAAGAGAGGCGACCAAATATCCATTTAATGAATTTTAAGCTTTAAAAAACCGCTGAGGTAAAAACTAAACGCCACAATTGAATCACAAAATTTCTCATCCCGGTACTGCGGATGAAAATTTTGTTTGCAAGAAATACGTATGAATACGAAAATTTTCTCAATAACTGCCGTTTGGAAGTGAAAAGAGTCACACAAATTTAGTTAAAACTAATAGGCTTTCAAAAAAACCCTCGGGGGAACAACGAAACGAGTCGCTTGAATCAAGAAATTTCTCATCCCGGGACTGCGGCTGGAAAACGTTATGCTTGCAAGAAATACGTATAAATGATACCATTTTCTCAAAAACCACCGTTTTGAACGGTAAAGAAAGAACAAATTTTCATTTGATGAATGAAAAGCTTTTAGAAAAATACTTGGAAGAAAAACTTACACGAAAATTGATTCACGAAATTTCTCATCCCGGGACTGCGGAGGAAAATTATTATGTTTAAAAAGTACGTATATTAACGAAATTTTTATAACAGCGACTGCTTTGAAAGGAAGGGAGGCAACCAAATATTCATTCAATGAATTTTAAGATTTAAAAAACCGCTGAGGTAAAAACTAAACGCCACAATTCAATCACAAAATTTCTCATCCCGGTACTGCGGATGAAAAATTTTATGTTTGCAAGAAATACCTTTGAATACGAAAGTTTTCCCAATAACTGCCGTTTGGAAATGAAAAGAGTAACACAAATTTACAATTAAAACTAACAGTCTTTATAAAAAACCCTCGGGGGAACAAGTAAACGAGTCGCTTGAATCACGAAATTTCTCATCCCGGGACTGCGGCTGGAAAACGTTCTGCTTGCAAGAAATACGTATAAATGATACCATTTTCTCAAAAACGACCGTTTCGAAAGGTAAAGAAAGGAACAAATTTTCATTTGATGAATGAAGAGCCTTTAAAAAAGCACTTGGAAGAAAAACTTACACGAAAATTGATTCGCGAAATTACTCATCCCGGGACTGCGGAGGAAAATTATTATGTTTAAAAAATACGTATATTAACGAAACTTTTATAATAGCGAGTGCTTTGAAAGGAAGAAAGGTGACCAAATATTCATTCAATGAATTTTAAGCTTCAAAAAAACTGCTGAGGTTAAAACTAAACGCCACAATTCAATAACAAAATTTCTCATCCCGGTACTGCGGATGAAAAATTTTATGTTTGATAGAAATACTTTTGAATACGAAAGTTTTCCCAATAACTGCCGTTTGGAAATGAAAAGAGTAACACAAATTTACAATTAAAACTAACAGTCTTTTTAAAAAACCCTCGGGGGAACAACAAAACGAGTCGCTTGAATCACGAAATTTCTCATCCCGGGACTGCGGCTGGAAATTTTATGCTTGCAAGAAATACGTATAAATGATACCATTATCTCAAAAACGACCGTTTTGAATGGTAAAGAAAGAACAAATTTTCATTTGATGAATGAAAAGCTTTTAAAAAAGCACTTGGAAGAAAAATTTAGACAAGAATTGATTCGCGAAGTTTATAATCCCGGGACTACGGAGGAAAATTATTATGTTTAAAAAATAAGTATATTAACGAAATTTTTATAACAGCGACTGCCTTTAAAGGAAGAGAGGCGACAAAATATTCATTCAATGATTTTTAAACTTTAAAAAACCGCTGAGGTAAAAACTAAACGCCACAATTGAATCACAAAATTTCTCATCCCGGTACTGCGGATGAAAAATTTTGTTTGCAAGAAAAACGTATGAATACGAAAATTTTCCCAATAACTGCCGTTTGGAAATGAAAAGAGTCACACAAATTTACAATTAAAACTAACAGTCTTTTTAAAAAACCCTCGGGGGAACAACTAAACGAGTCGCTTGAATCACGAAATTTCTCATCCCGGGACTGCGGCTGGAAAACTTAATGCTTGCAAACAATACGTATAAATGATACCATTATCTCAAAAACGACCGTTTTGAATGGTAAAGAAAGAACAAATTTTCATTTGATGAATGAAAAGCTTTTAAAAAAGCACTTGGAAAGAAAAATTTAGACAAGAATTGATTCGCGAAATTTTTAATCCCGGGACTGCGGAGGAAAATTATTATGTTAAAAAAAATAAGTATATTAACGAAATTTTTATAACAGCGACTGCCTTTAAAGGAAGAGAGGCGACAAAATATTCATTCAATGAATTTTAAACTTTAAAAAACCGCTGAGGTAAAAACTAAACGCCACAATTGAATCACAAAATTTCTCATCCCGGTACTGCGGATGAAAAATTTTGTTTGCAAGAAAAACGTATGAATACGAAAATTTTCCCAATAACTGCCGTTGGGAAATGAAAAGAGTCACACAAATTTACAGTTAAAACTAATAGGCTTTCAAAAAAACCTTCGGGGGAACAACGAAACGAGTCGCTTGAATCAAGAAATTTCTCATCCCGGGACTGCGGCTGGAAAATATTATGCTTGCAAGAAATACGTATAAATGATACCATTTTCTCAAAAACGTGCGTTTTGAATGGTAAAGAAAGACCAAATTTTCATTTGATGAATGAAAAGCTTTTAAAAAAGCACTTGGAAGAAAAACACGAAAATTGATTCGCGATATTTTTTCATCCCGAGACTGCGGAGGAAAATTATTATGCTTAAAAAATAAGTATATATACGAAGTTTTCATATCAGCGACTGCCCTTAAAGGAAGAGAGGCGACCAAATATCCATTTAATGAATTTTAAGCTTTAAAAAACCGCTGAGGTAAAAAACTAAACGCCACAATTGAATCACAAAATTTCTCATCCCGGTACTGCGGATGAAAATTTTGTTTGCAAGAAATACGTATGAATACGAAAATTTTCTCAATAACTGCCGTTTGGAAGTGAAAAGAGTCACACAAATTTAGTTAAAACTAATAGGCTTTCAAAAAAACCCTCGGGGGAACAACGAAACGAGTCGCTTGAATCAAGAAATTTCTCATCCCGGGACTGCGGCTGGAAAACGTTATGCTTGCAAGAAATACGTATAAATGATACCATTTTCTCAAAAACGACCGTTTCGAAAGGTAAAGAAAGGAACAAATTTTCATTTGATGAATGAAGAGCCTTTAAAAAAGCACTTGGAAGAAAAACTTACACGAAAATTGATTCGCGAAATTACTCATCCCGTGACTGCGGAGGAAAATTATTATGTTTAAAAAATACGTATATTAACGAAACTTTTATAATAGCGAGTGCTTTGAAAGGAAGAAAGGTGACCAAATATTCATTCAATGAATTTTAAGCTTCAAAAAAACCGCTGAGGTTAAAACTAAACGCCACAATTCAATAACAAAATTTCTCATCCCGGTACTGCGGATGAAAAATTTTATGTTTGATAGAAATACTTTTGAATACGAAAGTTTTCCCAATAACTGCCGTTTGAAATGAAAAGAGTAACACAAATTTACAATTAAAACTAACAGTCTTTTAAAAAACCCTCGGGGGAACAACACAAAACGAGTCGCTTGAATCACGAAATTTCTCATCCCGGGACTGCGGCTGGAAAACTTTATGCTTGCAAGAAATACGTATAAATGATACCATTATCTCAAAAACGACCGTTTTGAATGGTAAAGAAAGAACAAATTTTCATTTGATGAATGAAAAGCTTTTAAAAAAGCACTTGGAAGAAAAATTTAGACAAGAATTGATTCGCGAAGTTTATAATCCCGGGACTGCGGAGGAAATTATTATGTTTAAAAAATAAGTATATTAACGAAATTTTTATAACAGCGACTGCCTTTAAAGGAAGAGAGGCGACAAAATATTCATTCAATGAATTTTAAACTTTAAAAAACCGCTGAGGTAAAAACTAAACGCCACAATTGAATCACAAAATTTCTCATCCCGGTACTGCGGATGAAAAATTTTGTTTGCAAGAAAAACGTATGAATACGAAAATTTTCCCAATAACTGCCGTTTGGAAATGAAAAGAGTCACACAAATTTACAATTAAAACAAACAGTCTTTTTAAAAAACCCTCGGGGGAACAACTAAACGAGTCGCTTGAATCACGAAATTTCTCATCCCGGGACTGCGGCTGGAAAACTTAATGCTTGCAAACAATACGTATAAATGGTACCATTATCTCAAAAACGACCGTTTTGAATGGTAAAGAAAGAACAAATTTTCATTTGATGAATGAAAAGCTTTTAAAAAAGCACTTGGAAGAAAAATTTAGACAAGAATTGATTCGCGAAATTTTTAATCCCGGGACTGCGGAGGAAAATTATTATGTTTAAAAAATAAGTATATTAACGAAATTTTTATAACAGCGACTGCCTTTACAAGGAAGAGAGGCGACAAAATATTCATTCAATGAATTTTAAACTTTAAAAAACCGCTGAGGTAAAAACTAAACGCCACAATTGAATCACAAAATTTCTCATCCCGGTACTGCGGATGAAAAATTTTGTTTGCAAGAAAAACGTATGAATACGAAAATTTTCCCAATAACTGCCGTTGGGAAATGAAAAGAGTCACACAAATTTACAGTTAAAACTAATAGGCTTTCAAAAAAACCTTCGGGGGAACAACGAAACGAGTCGCTTGAATCAAGAAATTTCTCATCCCGGGACTGCGGCTGGAAAATATTATGCTTGCAAGAAATACGTATAAATGATACCATTTTCTCAAAAACGTGCGTTTTGAATGGTAAAGAAAGACCAAATTTCATTTGATGAATGAAAAGCTTTTAAAAAAGCACTTGGAAGAAAAACACGAAAATTGATTCGCGATATTTTTCATCCCGAGACTGCGGAGGAAAATTATTATGTTTAAAAAATAAGTATATATACGAAGCTTTCATATCAGCGACTGCCCTTAAAGGAAGAGAGGCGACCAAATATCCATTTAATGAATTTTAAGCTTTAAAAAACCGCTGAGGTAAAAACTAAACGCCACAATTGAATCACAAAATTTCTCATCCCGGTACTGCAGATGAAAATTTTGTTTGCAAGAAATACGTATGAATACGAAAATTTTCTCAATAACTGCCGTTTGGAAGTGAAAAGAGTCACACAAATTTAGTTAAAACTAATAGGCTTTCAAAAAAACCCTCGGGGGAACAACGAAACGAGTCGCTTGAATCAAGAAATTTCTCATCCCGGGACAGCGGCTGGAAAACGTTATGCTTGCAAGAAATACGTATAAATGATACCATTTTCTCAAAAACCACCGTTTTGAACGGTAAAGAAAGAACAAATTTTCATTTGATGAATGAAAAGCTTTTAGAAAAATACTTGGAAGAAAAACTTACACGAAAATTGATTCACGAAATTTCTCATCCCGGGACTGCGGAGGAAAATTATTATGTTTAAAAAGTACGTATATTAACGAAATTTTTATAACAGCGACTGCTTTGAAAGGAAGTGAGCCAACCAAATATTCATTCAATGAATTTTAAGATTTAAAAAACCGCTGAGGTAAAAACTAAACGCCACAATTGAATCACAAAATTTCTCATCCCGGTACTGCGGATGAAAAATTTTATGTTTGCAAGAAATACCTTTGAATACGAAAGTTTTCCCAATAACTGCCGTTTGGAAATGAAAAGAGTAACACAAATTTACAATTAAAACTAACAGTCTTTATAAAAAACCCTCGGGGGAACAACTAAACGAGTCGCTTGAATCACGAAATTTCTCATCCCGGGACTGCGGCTGGAAAACGTTCTGCTTGCAAGAAATACGTATAAATGATACCATTTTCTCAAAAACGACCGTTTCGAAAGGTAAAGAAAGGAACAAATTTTCATTTGATGAATGAAGAGCCTTTAAAAAAGCACTTGGAAGAAAAACTTACACGAAAATTGATTCGCGAAATTACTCATCCCGGGACTGCGGAGGAAAATTATTATGTTTAAAAAATAAGTATATTAACGAAACTTTTATAACAGCGACTGCCTTTAAAGGAAGAGAGGCGACAAAATATTCATTCAATGAATTTTAAGCTTTAAAAAACCGCTGAGGTAAAAACTAAACGCCACAATTGAATCACAAAATTTCTCATCCTGGTACTGCAAATGAAAAATTTTGTTTGCAAGAAAAACGTATGAATACGAAAATTTTCCCAATAACTGCCGTTTGGAAATGAAAAGAGTCACACAAATTAACAATTAAAACTAACAGTCTTTTTAAAAAACCCTCGGGGGAACAACTAAACGAGTCGCTTGAATCACGAAATTTCTCATCCCGGGACTGCGGCTGGAAAACTTAATGCTTGCAAAAAATACGTATAAATGATACCATTATCTCAAAAACGACCGTTTTGAATGGTAAAGAAAGAACAAATTTTCATTTGATGAATGAAAAGCTTTTAAAAAAGCACTTGGAAGAAAAATTTAGACAAGAATTGATTCGCGAAGTTTTTAATCCCGGGACTGCGGAGGAAAATTATTATGTTTAAAAAATAAGTATATTAACGAAACTTTTATAACAGCGACTGCTTTTAAAGGAAGAGAGGCGACAAAATATTCATTCAATGAATTTTAAACTTTAAAAAACCGCTGAGGTAAAAACTAAACGCCACAATTGAATCACAAAATTTCTCATCCCGGTACTGTGGATGAAAAATTTTGTTTGCAAGAAAAACGTATGAATACGAAAATTTTCCCAATAACTGCCGTTGGGAAATGAAAAGAGTCACACAAATTTACAGTTAAAACTAATAGGCTTTCAAAAAAACCTTCGGGGGAACAACGAAACGAGTCGCTTGAATCAAGAAATTTCTCATCCCGGGACTGCGGCTGGAAAATATTATGCTTGCAAGAAATACGTATAAATGATACCATTTTCTCAAAAACGTGCGTTTTGAATGGTAAAGAAAGACCAAATTTTCATTTGATGAATGAAAAGCTTTTAAAAAAGCACTTGGAAGAAAAACACGAAAATTGATTCGCGATATTTTTCATCCCGAGACTGCGGAGGAAAATTATTTTGTTTAAAAAATAAGTATATAAACGAAACTTTCATATCAGCGACTGCCCTTAAAGGAAGAGAGGCAACCAAATATCCATTCAATGAATTTTAAGCTTTAAAAAACCGCTGAGGTAAAAACTAAACGCCACAATTGAATCACAAAATTTCTCATCCCGGTACTGCGGATGAAAATTTTGTTTGCAAGAAATATGTTTGAATACAAAAGTTTTCCCAATAACTGCCGTTTGGAAAGGAAAAAAAACACAAATTTACAATTAAAACTAACAGGCTTTCAAAAAAACCCTCGGGGGAACAACTAAACGAGTCGCTTGAATCACGAAATTTCTTATCCCGGGACTGCGGCTAGGAAACGTTATGCTTGCAAGAAATACGTATAAAGGATACCATTTTCTCAAAAACGACCGTTTTGAATGGTAAAGAAAGAACAAATTTTCATTTGATGAATGAAAAGCTTTTAAAAAAGCACTTGTAAGAAAAATTTAGACAAGAATTGATTCGCGAAATTTTTCATCCCGGGACTGCGGAGGAAAATTATTATGTTTAAAAAATAAGTATATTAACGAAACTTTTATAACAGCGACTGCCTTTAAAGGAAGAGAGGCGACAAAATATTCATTCAATGAATTTTAAGCTTTAAAAAACCGCTGAGATAAAAACTAAACGCCACAATTGAATCACAAAATTTCTCATCCCGGTACTGCGGATGAAAAATTTTGTTTGCAAGAAAAACGTATGAATACGAAAATTTTCCCAATAACTGCCGTTTGGAAATGAAAAGAGTCACACAAATTTACAATTAAAGCTAACAGTCTTTTTAAAAAACCCTCGGGGGAACAATTAAACGAGTCGCTTGAATCACGAAATTTCTCATCCCGGGACTGCGGCTGGAAAACTTAATGCTTGCAAAAAATACGTATAAATGATACCATTATCTCAAAAACGACCGTTTTGAATAGTAAAGAAACAACAAATTTTCATTAGATGAATGAAAAGCTTTTAACAAAGCACTTGGAAGAAAAATTTAGACAAGAATTGATTCGCGAAATTTTTATTTCCCGGGACTACGGAGGAAAATTATTATGTTTAAAAAATACGTATATTAACGAAACTTTTATAATAGCGAGTGCTTTGAAAGGAAGAAAGGCGACCAAATATTCATTCAATGAATTTTAAGCTTCAAAAAAACCGCTGAGTTTAAAACTAAACGCCACAATTCAATCACAAAATTTCTCATCCCGGTACTGCGGATGAAAAATTTTATGTTTGATAGAAATACTTTTGAATACGAAAGTTTTCCCAATAACTGCCGTTTGGAAATGAAAAGAGTAACACAAATTTACAATTAAAACTAACAGTCTTTATAAAAAACCCTCGGGGGAACAACTAAACGAGTCGCTTGAATCACGAAATTTCTCATCCCGGGACTGCGGCTGGAAAACTTAATGCTTGCAAAAAATACGTATAAATGATACCATTTTCTCAAAAACGACCGTTTTGAATGGTATAGAAAGAACAAATTTTCATTTGATGAATGAAAAGCTTTTTAAAAAGCACTTCGAAGAAAAATTTAGACAAGAATTGATTCGCGAAATTTTTCATCCCGGGACTGCGGAGGAAAATTATAATGTTTAAAAATAAGTATATTAACGAAACTTTTATAACAGCGACTGCCTTTAAAGGAAGAGAGGCCACAAAATATTCATTCAATGAATTTTAAGCTTTAAAAAACCGCTGAGGTAAAACTAAACGCCAGAATTGAATCACAAAATTTCTCATCTCGGTACTGCGGATGAAAATTTTGTTTGCAAGAAATATGTTTGAATACAAAAGTTTTCCCAATAACTGCCGTTTGGAAAGGAAAAAAAACACAAATTTACAATTAAAACTAACAGGCTTTCAAAAAAACCCTCGGGGGAACAACGAAACGAGTCGCTTGAATCACGAAATTTCTCATCCCGGGACCGCGGCTGGAAAACGTTATGCTTGCAATAAATACGTATAAATGATGCCATTTTCTCAAAAACGACCGTTTTGAAAGGTAAAGAAACAAACAAATTTTCATTTGATGAATGAAGAGCCTTTAAAAAAGCACTTGGAAGAAAAACTTACACGAAAATTGATTCGCGAAATTACTCATCCCGGGACTTCGGAGGAAAATTATTATGTTTTAAAAATACGTATATTAACGAAACTTTTATAATAGCGAGTGCTTTGAAAGGAAGAAAGGCGACCAAATATTCATTCAAAGAATTTTAAGCTTCAAAAAAACCGCTGAGGTTAAAACTAAACGCCACAATTCAATCACAAAATTTCTCATCCCGGTACTGCGGATGAAAAATTTTATGTTTGATAGAAATACTTTTGAATACGAAAGTTTTCCCAATAACTGCCGTTTGGAAATGAAAAGAGTAACACAAATTTACAATTAAAACTAACAGTCTTTTTAAAAAACCCTCGGGGGAGCAACAAAACGAGTCGCTTGAATCACGAAATTTCTCATCCCGGGACTTCGGCTGGAAAAATTTATGCTTTCAAAAAATACGTTTAATGATACCATTTTCTCAAAAACGGCCGTTTTGAATGGTAAAGAAAGAACAAATTTTCATTTGATGAATGAAAAGCTTTTAAAAAAGCACTTGGAAGAAAAATTTAGACAAGAATTGATTCGCGAAATTTTTCATCCCGGGACTGCGGAGGAAAATTATTATGTTTAAAAAATAAGTATATTAACGAAACTTTTATAACAGCGACTGCCTTTAAAGGAAGAGAGGCGACAAAATATTCATTCAATGAATTTTAAGCTTTAAAAAACCGCTGAGGTAAAAACTAAACGCCACAATTGAATCACAAAATTTCTCATCCCGGTACTGCGGATGAAAAATTTTGTTTGCAAGAAAAACGTATGAATACGAAAATTTTCCCAATAACAGCCGTTTGGAAATGAAAAGAGTCACACAAATTTACAATTAAAACTAACAGTCTTTTTAAAAAACCCTCGGGGGAACAACTAAACGAGTCGCTTGAATCACGAAATTTCTCATCCCGGGACTGCGGCTGGAAAACTTAATGCTTGCAAAAAATACGTATAAATGATACCATTATCTCAAAAACGACCGTTTTGAATGGTAAAGAAAGAACAAATTTTCATTTGATGAATGAAAAGCTTTTAAAGAAAGCACTTGGAAGAAAAATTTAGACAAGAATTGATTCGCGAAATTTTTAATCCCGGGACTGCGGAGGAAAATTATTATGTTTAAAAAATAAGTATATTAACGAAATTTTTATAACAGCGACTGCCTTTAAAGGAAGAGAGGCGACAAAATATTCATTCGATGAATTTTAAACTTTAAAAAACCGCTGAGGTAAAAACTAAACGCCACAATTGAATCACAAAATTTCTCATCCCGGTACTGCGGACGAAAAATTTTGTTTGCAAGAAAAACGTATGAATACGAAAATTTTCCCAATAACTGCCGTTGGGAAATGAAAAGAGTCACACAAATTTACAGTTAAAACTAATAGGCTTTTTAAAAAACCTTCGGGGGAACAACGAAACGAGTCGCTTGAATCAAGAAATTTCTCATCTCGGGACTGCGGCTGGAAAATATTATGCTTGCAAGAAATACGTATAAATGATACCATTTTCTCAAAAACGTGCGTTTTGAATGGTAAAGAAAGACCAAATTTTCATTTGATGAATGAAAAGCTTTTAAAAAAGCACTTGGAAGAAAAACACGAAAATTGATTCGCGATATTTTTCATCCCGAGACTGCGGAGGAAAATTATTATGTTTAAAAAATAAGTATATAAACGAAACTTTCATATCAGCGACTGCCCTTAAAGGAAGAGAGGCGACCAAATATCCATTTAATGAATTTTAAGCTTTAAAAAACCGCTGAGGTAAAAACTAAACGCCACAATTGAATCACAAAATTTCTCATCCCGGTACTGCGGATGAAAATTTTGTTTGCAAGAAATACGTATGAATACGAAAATTTTCTCAATAACTGCCGTTTGGAAGTGAAAAGAGTCACACAAATTTAGTTAAAACTAATAGGCTTTCAAAAAAACCCTCGGGGGAACAACGAAACGAGTCGCTTGAATCAAGAAATTTCTCATCCCGGGACTGCGGCTGGAAAACGTTATGCTTGCAAGAAATACGTAAAAATGATACCATTTTCTCAAAAACCACCGTTTTGAATGGTAAAGAAAGAACAAATTTTCATATGATGAATGAAAAGCCTATAGAAAAATACTTGGAAGAAAAACTTACACGAAAATTGATTCACGAAATTTCTCATCCCGGGACTGCGGATGAAAATTTTGTTTACAAGAAATATGTTTGAATACAAAAGTTTTCCCAATAACTGCCGTTTGGAAAGGAAAAAAAACACAAATTTACAATTAAAACTAACAGGCTTTCAAAAAAACCCTCGGGGGAACAACTAAACGAGTCGCTTGAATCACGAAATTTCTTATCCCGGGACTGCGGCTAGGAAACGTTATGCTTGCAAGAAATACGTATAAATGATACCATTTTCTCAAAAACGACCGTTTTGAATGGTAAAGAAAGAACAAATTTTCATTTGATGAATGAAAAGCTTTTAAAAAAGCACTTGGAAGAAAAATTTAGACAAGAATTGATTCGCGAAATTTTTCATCCCGGGACTGCGGAGGAAAATTATTATGTTTAAAAAATAAGTATATTAACGAAACTTTTATAACAGCGACTGCCTTTAAAGGAAGAGAGGCGACAAAATATTCATTCAATGAATTTTAAGCTTTAAAAAACCGCTGAGAAAAAAACTAAACGCCACAATTGAATCACAAAATTTCTCATCCCGGTACTGCGGATGAAAAATTTTGTTTGCAAGAAAAACGTATGAATACGAAAATTTTCCCAATAACTGCCGTTGGGAAATGAAAAGAGTCACACAAATTTACAATTAAAACTAACAGTCTTTTTAAAAAACCCTCGGGGGAACAACTAAACGAGTCGCTCTAATCACGAAATTTCTCATCCCGGGACTGCGGCTGGAAAACTTAATGCTTGCAAAAAATACGTATAAATGATACCATTATCTCAAAAACGACCGTTTTGAATGGTAAAGAAAGAACAAATTTTCATTTGATGAATGAAAAGCTTTTAACAAAGCACTTGGAAGAAAAATTTAGACAAGAATTGATTCGCGAAATTTTTAATCCCGGGACTGCGGAGGAAAATTATTATGTTTAAAAAATACGTATATTAACGAAACTTTTATAATAGCGAGTGCTTTGAAAGGAAGAAAGGCGACCAAATATTCATTCAATGAATTTTAAGCTTCAAAAAAACCGCTGAGGTTAAAACTAAACGCCACAATTCAATCACAAAATTTCTCATCCCGGTACTGCGGATGAAAAATTTTGTTTGCAAGAAAAACGTATGAATACGAAAATTTTCCCAATAACTGCCGTTGGGAAATGAAAAGAGTCACACAAATTTACAGTTAAAACTAATAGGCTTTCAAAAAAACCTTCGGGGGAACAACGAAACGAGTCGCTTGAATCAAGAAATTTCTCATCCCGGGACTGCGGCTGGAAAATATTATGCTTGCAAGAAATACGTATAAATGATACCATTTTCTCAAAAACGTGCGTTTTGAATGGTAAAGAAAGACCAAATTTTCAGTTGATGAATGAAAAGCTTTTAAAAAAGCACTTGGAAGAAAAACACGAAAATTGATTCGCGATATTTTTCATCCCGAGACTGCGGAGGAAAATTATTTTGTTTAAAAAATAAGTATATAAACGAAACTTTCATATCAGCGACTGCCCTTAAAGGAAGAGAGGCAACCAAATATCCATTCAATGAATTTTAAGCTTTAAAAAACCGCTGAGGTAAAAACTAAACGCCACAATTGAATCACAAAATTTCTCATCCCGGTACTGCGGATGAAAATTTTGTTTGCAAGAAATATGTTTGAATACAAAAGTTTTCCCAATAACTGCCGTTTGGAAAGGAAAAAAAACACAAATTTACAATTAAAACTAACAGGCTTTCAAAAAAACCCTCGGGGGAATAACTAAACGAGTCGCTTGAATCACGAAATTTCTTATCCCGGGACTGCGGCTAGGAAACGTTATGCTTGCAAGAAATACGTATAAATGATACCATTTTCTCAAAAACGACCGTTTTGAATGGTAAAGAAAGAACAAATTTTCATTTGATGAATGAAAAGCTTTTAAAAAAGCACTTGGAAGAAAAATTTAGACAAGAATTGATTCGCGAAATTTTTCATCCCGGGACTGCGGAGGAAAATTATTATGTTTAAAAAATAAGTATATTAACGAAACTTTTATAACAGCGACTGCCTTTAAAGGAAGAGAGGCGACAAAATATTCATTCAATGAATTTTAAGCTTTAAAAAACCGCTGAGGTAAAAACTAAACGCCACAATTGAATCACAAAATTTCTCATCCCGGTACTGCGGATGAAAAATTTTGTTTGCAAGAAAAACGTATGAATACGAAAATTTTCCCAATAACTGCCGTTTGGAAATGAAAAGAGTCACACAAATTTACAATTAAAACTAACAGTCTTTTTAAAAAACCCTCGGGGGAACAACTAAACGAGTCGCTTGAATCACGAAATTTCTCATCCCGGGACTGCGGCTGGAAAACTTAATGCTTGCAAAAAATACGTATAAATGATACCATTATCTCAAAAACGACCGTTTTGAATAGTAAAGAAACAACAAATTTTCATTAGATGAATGAAAAGCTTTTAACAAAGCACTTGGAAGAAAAATTTAGACAAGAATTGATTCGCGAAATTTTTATTTCCCGGGACTACGGAGGAAAATTATTATGTTTAAAAAATACGTATATTAACGAAACTTTTATAATAGCGAGTGCTTTGAAAGGAAGAAAGGCGACCAAATATTCATTCAATGAATTTTAAGCTTCAAAAAAACCGCTGAGTTTAAAACTAAACGCCACAATTCAATCACAAAATTTCTCATCCCGGTACTGCGGATGAAAAATTTTATGTTTGATAGAAATACTTTTGAATACGAAAGTTTTCCCAATAACTGCCGTTTGGAAATGAAAAGAGTAACACAAATTTACAATTAAAACTAACAGTCTTTATAAAAAACCCTCGGGGGAACAACTAAACGAGTCGCTTGAATCACGAAATTTCTCATCCCGGGACTGCGGCTGGAAAACTTAATGCTTGCAAAAAATACGTATAAATGATACCATTTTCTCAAAAACGACCGTTTTGAATGGTATAGAAAGAACAAATTTTCATTTGATGAATGAAAAGCTTTTTAAAAAGCACTTCGAAGAAAAATTTAGACAAGAATTGATTCGCGAAATTTTTCATCCCGGGACTGCGGAGGAAAATTATTATGTTTAAAAAATAAGTATATTAACGAAACTTTTATAACAGCGACTGCCTTTAAAGGAAGAGAGGCCACAAAATATTCATTCAATGAATTTTAAGCTTTAAAAAACCGCTGAGGTAAAACTAAACGCCAGAATTGAATCACAAAATTTCTCATCCCGGTACTGCGGATGAAAATTTTGTTTGCAAGAAATATGTTTGAATACAAAAGTTTTCCCAATAACTGCCGTTTGGAAAGGAAAAAAAACACAAATTTACAATTAAAACTAACAGGCTTTCAAAAAAACCCTCGGGGGAACAACGAAACGAGTCGCTTGAATCACGAAATTTCTCATCCCGGGACTGCGGCTGGAAAACGTTATGCTTGCAATAAATACGTATAAATGATACCATTTTCTCAAAAACGACCGTTTTGAAAGGTAAAGAAACAAACAAATTTTCATTTGATGAATGAAGAGCCTTTAAAAAAGCACTTGGAAGAAAAACTTACACGAAAATTGATTCGCGAAATTACTCATCCCGGGACTTCGGAGGAAAATTATTATGTTTAAAAAATACGTATATTAACGAAACTTTTATAATAGCGAGTGCTTTGAAAGGAAGAAAGGCGACCAAATATTCATTCAAAGAATTTTAAGCTTCAAAAAAACCGCTGAGGTTAAAACTAAACGCCACAATTCAATCACAAAATTTCTCATCCCGGTACTGCGGATGAAAAATTTTATGTTTGATAGAAATACTTTTGAATACGAAAGTTTTCCCAATAACTGCCGTTTGGAAATGAAAAGAGTAACACAAATTTACAATTAAAACTAACAGTCTTTTTAAAAAACCCTCGGGGGAGCAACAAAACGAGTCGCTTGAATCACGAAATTTCTCATCCCGGGACTTCGGCTGGAAAACTTTATGCTTTCAAAAAATACGTTTAATGATACCATTTTCTCAAAAACGGCCGTTTTGAATGGTAAAGAAAGAACAAATTTTCATTTGATGAATGAAAAGCTTTTAATAAAGCACTTGGAAGAAAAATTTAGACAAGAATTGATTCGCGAAATTTTTCATCCCGGGACTGCGGAGGAAAATTATTATGTTTAAAAAATAAGTATATTAACGAAACTTTTATAACAGCGACTGCCTTTAAGGAAGAGAGGCGACAAAATATTCATTCAATGAATTTTAAGCTTTAAAAAACCGCTGAGGTAAAAACTAAACGCCACAATTGAATCACAAAATTTCTCATCCCGGTACTGCGGATGAAAAATTTTGTTTGCAAGAAAAACGTATGAATACGAAAATTTTCCCAATAACAGCCGTTTGGAAATGAAAAGAGTCACACAAATTTACAATTAAAACTAACAGTCTTTTTAAAAAACCCTCGGGGGAACAACTAAACGAGTCGCTTGAATCACGAAATTTCTCATCCCGGGACTGCGGCTGGAAAACTTAATGCTTGCAAAAAATACGTATAAATGATACCATTATCTCAAAAACGACCGTTTTGAATGGTAAAGAAAGAACAAATTTTCATTTGATGAATGAAAAGCTTTTAAAGAAAGCACTTGGAAGAAAAATTTAGACAAGAATTGATTCGCGAAATTTTTAATCCCGGGACTGCGGAGGAAAATTATTATGTTTAAAAAATAAGTATATTAACGAAATTTTTATAACAGCGACTGCCTTTAAAGGAAGAGAGGCGACAAAATATTCATTCGATGAATTTTAAACTTTAAAAAACCGCTGAGGTAAAAACTAAACGCCACAATTGAATCACAAAATTTCTCATCCCGGTACTGCGGATGAAAAATTTTGTTTGCAAGAAAAACGTATGAATACGAAAATTTTCCCAATAACTGCCGTTGGGAAATGAAAAGAGTCACACAAATTTACAGTTAAAACTAATAGGCTTTCAAAAAAACCTTCGGGGGAACAACGAAACGAGTCGCTTGAATCAAGAAATTTCTCATCCCGGGACTGCGGCTGGAAAATATTATGCTTGCAAGAAATACGTATAAATGATACCATTTTCTCAAAAACGTGCGTTTTGAATGGTAAAGAAAGACCAAATTTTCATTTGATGAATGAAAAGCTTTTAAAAAAGCACTTGGAAGAAAAACACGAAAATTGATTCGCGATATTTTTCATCCCGAGACTGCGGAGGAAAATTATTATGTTTAAAAAATAAGTATATTAACGAAACTTTTATAACAGCGACTGCCTTTAAAGGAAGAGAGGCGACCAAATATTCATTCAATGAATTTTAAGCTTTAAAAAACCGCTGAGGTAAAAACTAAACGCCACAATTGAATCACAAAATTTCTCATCCCAGTACTGCGGATGAAAAATTTTGTTTGCAAGAAAAACGTATGAATACGAAAATTTTCCCAATAACTGCCGTTTGGAAATGAAAAGAGTCACACAAATTTACAATTAAAACTAACAGTCTTTTTAAAAAACCCTCGGGGGAACAACTAAACGAGTCGCTTGAATCACGAAATTTCTCATCCCGGGACTGCGGCTAGAAAATTTAATGCTTGCAAAAAATACGTATAAATGATACCATTATCTCAAAAACGACCGTTTTGAATGGTAAAGAAAGAACAAATTTTCATTTGATGAATGAAAAGCTTTTAAAAAAGCACTTGGAAGAAAAATTTAGACAAGAATTAATTCGCGAAATTTTTAATCCCGGGACTGCGGAGGAAAATTATTATGTTTAAAAAATACGTATATTAACGAAACTTTTATAATAGCGAGTGCTTTGAAAGGAAGAAAGGCGACCAAATATTCATTCAATCAATTTTAAGCTTCAAAAAAACCGCTGAGGTTAAAACTAAACGCCACAATTCAATCACAAAATTTCTCATCCCGGTACTGCGGATGAAAAATTTTATTTTTGATAGAAATACTTTTGAATACGAAAGTTTTCCCAATAACTGCCGTTTGGAAATGAAAAGAGTAACACAAATTAACAATTAAAACTAACAGGCTTCCAAAAAAACCCTCGGGGGAACAACTAAACGAGTCGCTTGAATCACGAAATTACTCATCCCGGGACTGCGGCTGGAAAACGTTATGCTTGCAAGAAATACGTATAAATGATACCATTTTCTCAAAAACGACCGTTTTGAAAGGTAAAGAAAGGAACAAATTTTCATTTGATGAATGAAGAGCCTTTTAAAAAGCACTTGGAAGAAAAACCTACACGAAAATTGATTCGCGAAATTACTCATCCCGGGACTGCGGAGGAAAATTATTATGTTTAAAAAATACGTATATTAACGAAACTTTTATAATAGCGAGTGCTTTGAAAGGAAGAAAGGCGACCAAATATCCATTCAATGAATTTTAAGCTTCAAAAAAACCGCTGAGGTAAAAACTAAACGCCAAAATTCAATCACAAAATTTCTCATCCCGGTACTGCGGATGAAAAATTTTATGTTTGCAAGAAATACCTTAGAACACGAAAGTTTTCCCAATAACTGCCGTTTGGAAATGAAAAGAGTAACACAAATTTACAATTAAAACTAACAGTCTTTTTAAAAAACCCTCGGGGGAACAACAAAACAAGTCGCTTGAATCACGAAATTTCTCATCTTGGGACTGCGGCTGGAAAACTTTATGCTTTCAAAAAATACGTATAAATGATACCATTTTCTCAAAAACGTGCGTTTTGAATGGTAAAGAAAGACCAAATTTTCATTTGATGAATGAAAAGCTTTTAAAAAAGCACTTGGAAGAAAAACACGAAAATTGATTCGCGATATTTTTCATCCCGAGACTGCGGAGGAAATGTATTATGTTTAAAAAATAAGTATATTAACGAAACTTTTATAACAGCGACTGCCTTTAAAGGAAGAGAAGCCACAAAATATTCATTCAATGAATTTTAAGCTTTAAAAAACCGCTGAGGTAAAACTAAACGCCACAATTTAATCACAAAATTTCTCATCCCGGTACTGCGGATGAAAAATTTTGTTTGCAAGAAATAAGTTTGAATACAAAAATTTTCTGAATAACTGCCGTTTGGAAATGAAAAGTGTCAAACAAATTTACAATCAAAACTAACAGGCTTCCAAAAAAACCCTCGGGGGAACAACTAAACGAGTCGCTTGAATCACGAAATTTCTCATCCCGGGACTGCGGCTGGAAAACGTTATGCTTGCAAGAAATACGTATAAATGATACCATTTACTCAAAAACGACCGTTTTGAAAGGTAAAGAAAGGAACAAATTTTCATTTGATGAATGAAGAGCCTTTAAAAAAGCACTTGGAAGAAAAACTTACACGAAAATTGATTCGCGAAATTACTCATCCCGGGACTGCGGAGGAAAATTATTATGTTTAAAAAGTACGTATATTAACGAAACTTTTATAATAGCGAGTGCTTTGAAAGGAAGAAAGGCGACCAAATATTCATTCAATGAATTTTAAGCTTCAAAAAAACCGCTGAGGTTATACCTAAACGCAACAATTAAATCACAAAACTTCTCATCACGGGACTGCGGATGAAAAATTTTATTTTTGCAAGAAATATGTTTGAATACAAAAGTTTTCCCAATAACTGCCGTTTGGAAAGGAAAAAAAACACAAATTTACAATTAAAACTAACAGGCTTTCAAAAAAACCCTCGGGGGAACAACTAAACGAGTCGCTTGAATCACGAAATTTCTTATACCGGGACTGCGGCTAGAAAACGTTATGCTTGCAAGAAATACGTATAAATGATACCATTTTCTCAAAAACGACCGTTTTGAATGGTAAAGAAAGAACAAATTTTCATTTGATGAATGAAAAGCTTTTAAAAAAGCACTTGGAAGAAAAACACGAAAATTGATTCGCGATATTTTTCATCCCGAGACTGCGGAGGAAAATTATTATGTTTAAAAAATAAGTATATTAACGAAACTTTTATAACAGCGACTGCCTTTAAAGGAAGAGAAGCCACAAAATATTCATTCAATGAATTTTAAGCTTTAAAAAACCGCTGAGGTAAAACTAAACACCACAATTGAATCACAAAATTTCTCATCCCGGTACTGCGGATGAAAAATTTTGTTTGCAAGAAATAAGTTTGAATACGAAAATTTTCTGAATAACTGCCGTTTGGAAATGAAAAGAGTCAAACAAATTTACAATTAAAACTAACAGGCTTCCAAAAAACCCTCGGGGGAACAACTAAACGAGTCGCTTGAATCACGAAATTTCTCATCCCGGGACTGCGGCTGGAAAACGTTATGCTTGCAAGAAATACGTATAAATGATACCATTTTCTCAAAAACGACCGTTTTGAAAGGTAAAGAAAGGAACAAATTTTCATTTGATGAATGAAGAGCCTTTTAAAAAGCACTTGGAAGAAAAACTTACACGAAAATTGATTCGCGAAATTACTCATCCCGGGACTGCGGAGGAAAATTATTATGTTTAAAAAATACGTATATTAACGAAACTTTTATAATAGCGAGTGCTTTGAAAGGAAGAAAGGCGACCAAATATTCATTCAATGAATTTTAAGCTTCAAAAAAACCGCTGAGGTTATACCTAAACGCAACAATTAAATCACAAAATTTCTCATCACGGGACTGCGGATGAAAAATTTTATTTTTGCAAAAAATATGTTTGAATACAAAAGTTTTCCCAATAACTGCCGTTTGGAAAGGAAAAAAAACACAAATTTACAATTAAAACTAACAGGCTTCCAAAAAAACCCTCGGGGGAACAACTAAACGAGTCGCTTGAATCACGAAATTTCTCATCCCGGGACTGCGGCTGGAAAACGTTATGCTTGCAAGAAATACGTATAAATGATACCATTTTCTCAAAAACGACCGTTTTGAAAGGTAAAGAAAGGAACAAATTTTCATTTGATGAATGAAGAGCCTTTTAAAAAGCACTTGGAAGAAAAACCTACACGAAAATTGATTCGCGAAATTACTCATCCCGGGACTGCGGAGGAAAATTATTATGTTTAAAAAATACGTATATTAACGAAGTTTTTATAATAGCGAGTGCTTTGAAAGGAAGAAATGCGACCAAATATCCATTCAATGAATTTTAAGCTTCAAAAAAACCGCTGAGGTAAAAACTAAACGCCAAAATTCAATCACAAAATTTCTCATCCCGGTACTGCGGATGAAAAATTTTATGTTTGCAAGAAATACCTTAGAACACGAAAGTTTTCCCAATAACTGCCGTTTGGAAATGAAAAGAGTAACACAAATTTACAATTAAAACTAACAGTCTTTTTAAAAAACCCTCGGGGGAACAACAAAACAAGTCGCTTGAATCACGAAATTTCTCATCTTGGGACTGCGGCTGGAAAACTTTATGCTTTCAAAAAATACGTATAAATGATACCATTTTCTCAAAAACGTGCGTTTTGAATGGTAAAGAAAGACCAAATTTTCATTTGATGAATGAAAAGCTTTTAAAAAAGCACTTGGAAGAAAAACACGAAAATTGATTCGCGATATTTTTCATCCCGAGACTGCGGAGGAAATGTATTATGTTTAAAAAATAAGTATATTAACGAAACTTTTATAACAGCGACTGCCTTTAAAGGAAGAGAAGCCACAAAATATTCATTCAATGAATTTTAAGCTTTAAAAAACCGCTGAGGTAAAACTAAACGCCACAATTTAATCACAAAATTTCTCATCCCGGTACTGCGGATGAAAAATTTTGTTTGCAAGAAATAAGTTTGAATACAAAAATTTTCTGAATAACTGCCGTTTGGAAATGAAAAGTGTCAAACAAATTTACAATCAAAACTAACAGGCTTCCAAAAAAACCCTCGGGGGAACAACTAAACGAGTCGCTTGAATCACGAAATTTCTCATCCCGGGACTGCGGCTGGAAAACGTTATGCTTGCAAGAAATACGTATAAATGATACCATTTTCTCAAAAACGACCGTTTTGAAAGGTAAAGAAAGGAACAAATTTTCATTTGATGAATGAAGAGCCTTTAAAAAAGCACTTGGAAGAAAAACTTACACGAAAATTGATTCGCGAAATTACTCATCCCGGGACTGCGGAGGAAAATTATTATGTTTAAAAAGTACGTATATTAACGAAACTTTTATAATAGCGAGTGCTTTGAAAGGAAGAAAGGCGACCAAATATTCATTCAATGAATTTTAAGCTTCAAAAAAACCGCTGAGGTTATACCTAAACGCAACAATTAAATCACAAAACTTCTCATCACGGGACTGCGGATGAAAAATTTTATTTTTGCAAGAAATATGTTTGAATACAAAAGTTTTCCCAATAACTGCCGTTTGGAAAGGAAAAAAAACACAAATTTACAATTAAAACTAACAGGCTTTCAAAAAAACCCTCGGGGGAACAACTAAACGAGTCGCTTGAATCACGAAATTTCTTATACCGGGACTGCGGCTAGAAAACGTTATGCTTGCAAGAAATACGTATAAATGATACCATTTTCTCAAAAACGACCGTTTTGAATGGTAAAGAAAGAACAAATTTTCATTTGATGAATGAAAAGCTTTTAAAAAAGCACTTGGAAGAAAAACACGAAAATTGATTCGCGATATTTTTCATCCCGAGACTGCGGAGGAAAATTATTATGTTTAAAAAATAAGTATATTAACGAAACTTTTATAACAGCGACTGCCTTTAAAGGAAGAGAAGCCACAAAATATTCATTCAATGAATTTTAAGCTTTAAAAAACCGCTGAGGTAAAACTAAACACCACAATTGAATCACAAAATTTCTCATCCCGGTACTGCGGATGAAAAATTTTGTTTGCAAGAAATAAGTTTGAATACGAAAATTTTCTGAATAACTGCCGTTTGGAAATGAAAAGAGTCAAACAAATTTACAATTAAAACTAACAGGCTTCCAAAAAACCCTCGGGGGAACAACTAAACGAGTCGCTTGAATCACGAAATTTCTCATCCCGGGACTGCGGCTGGAAAACGTTATGCTTGCAAGAAATACGTATAAATGATACCATTTTCTCAAAAACGACCGTTTTGAAAGGTAAAGAAAGGAACAAATTTTCATTTGATGAATGAAGAGCCTTTTAAAAAGCACTTGGAAGAAAAACTTACACGAAAATTGATTCGCGAAATTACTCATCCCGGGACTGCGGAGGAAAATTATTATGTTTAAAAAATACGTATATTAACGAAACTTTTATAATAGCGAGTGCTTTGAAAGGAAGAAAGGCGACCAAATATTCATTCAATGAATTTTAAGCTTCAAAAAAACCGCTGAGGTTATACCTAAACGCAACAATTAAATCACAAAATTTCTCATCACGGGACTGCGGATGAAAAATTTTATTTTTGCAAAAAATATGTTTGAATACAAAAGTTTTCCCAATAACTGCCGTTTGGAAAGGAAAAAAAACACAAATTTACAATTAAAACTAACAGGCTTTCAAAAAAAACCCTCGGGGGAACAACTAAACGAGTCGCTTGAATCACGAAATTTCTTATACCGGGACTGCGGCTAGAAAACGTTATGCTTGCAAGAAATTCGTATAAATGATACCATTTTCTCAAAAACGACCGTTTTGAATGGTAAAGAAAGAACAAATTTTCATTTGATGAATGGAAAGCTTTTAAAAAAGCACTTCGGAGAAAAATTTAGACAGGAATTGATTCGCGAAATTTTTCATCCCGGGACTGCGGAGGAAAATTATTATGTTTAAAAAATAAGTATATTAACGAAACTTTAATAACAGCGACTGCCTTTAAAGGAAGAGAGGCGACAAAATATTCATTCAATGAATTTTTAGCTTTAAAAAACCGCTGAGGTAAAAACTAAACGCCACAATTGAATCACAAAATTTCTCATCCCGGTACTGCGGATGAAAAATTTTGTTTGCAAGAAAAACGGATGAATACGAAAATTTTCCCAATAACTGCCTTTTGGAAATGAAAAGAATCACACAAATTTACAATTAAAACTAACAGTCTTTTTAAAAAACCCTCGGGGGAACAACTAAACGAGTCGCTTGAATCACGAAATTTCTCATCCCGGGACTGCGGCTGGAAAACTTAACGCTTGCAAAAAATACGTATAAATGATACCATTATCTCAAAAACGACCGTTTTGAATGGTAAAGAAAGAACAAATTTTCATTTGATGAATGAAAAGATTTTAAAAAAGCACTTGGAAGAAAAATTTAGACAAGAATTGATTCGCGAAATTTTTAATCCCGGGACTGCGGAGGAAAATTATCATGTTTAAAAAATACGTATATTAACGAAACTTTTATAATAGCGAGTGCTTTGAAAGGAAGAAAGGCGACCAAATATTCATTCAATGAATTTAAAGCTTCAAAAAAACCGCTGAGGTTAAAACTAAACGCCACAATTCAATCACAAAATTTCTCATCCCGGTACTGCGGATGAAAAATTTTATGTTTGATAGAAATACTTTTGAATACGAAAGTTTTCCCAATAACTGCCGTTTGGAAATGAAAAGAGTAACACAAATTTACAATTAAAACTAACAGTCTTTTTAAAAAACCCTCGGGGGAAAACAAAACGAGTCGCTTGAATCACGAAATTTCTCATCCCGGGACTGCGGCTGGAAAACTTTATGCTTTCAAAAAAAACGTTTAATGATACCATTTTCTCAAAAACGGCCGTTTTGAATGGTAAAGAAAGAACAAATTTTCATTTGATGAATGAAAAGCTTTTAAAAAAGCACTTGGAAGAAAAATTTAGACAAGAATTAATTCGCGAAATTTTTAATCCCGGGACTGCGGAGGAAAATTATTATGTTTAAAAAATACGTATATTAACGAAACTTTTATAATAGCGAGTGCTTTGAAAGGAAGAAAGGCGACCAAATATTCATTCAATGAATTTTAAGCTTCAAAAAAACCGCTGAGGTTAAAACTAAACGCCACAATTCAATCACAAAATTTCTCATCTCGGTACTGCGGATGAAAAATTTTATGTTTGATAGAAATACTTTTGAATACGAAAGTTTTCCCAATAACTGCCGTTTGGAAATGAAAAGAGTAACACAAATTAACAATTAAAACTAACAGGCTTCCAAAAAAACCCTCGGGGGAACAACTAAACGAGTCGCTTTAATCACGAAATTTCTAATCCCGGGACTGCGGCTGGAAAACATTATAATTGCGAGAACTTCGTATAAATGATACCATTTTCTCAAAAACGACCGTTTTGAAAGGTTAAGAAAGGAACAAATTTTCATTTGATGAATGAAGAGCTTTGAAAAAAGCACTTGGTAGAAAAACTTACACGACAATTCATTCGCGAAATTTCTCATCCCGAATCTGCGGAGGAAAATTATTATGTTTAAAAAATACGTATATTAACGAAACTTTTATAACAGCGGCTGCTTTGAAAGAAAGAGAGGCGACCAAATATTCATTCAATTAATTTTAAGCTTTAAAAAACCGCTGAGGAAAAACTAAACGCAACAATTGAATCGCAAAATCTCTCATCCCGGTACTGCGGATGAAAAATTTTATGTTTGCAAGAAATACCTTTGAATACGGAAATTTTCTGAATAACTGCCTTTTGAATATACAAGGAGTCAAACAAATTTACAATTAAAACTAACAGGCTTTCAAAAAAACCCTCGTTGGAACAACCAAACGAGTCGCTTGAATCACGAAATTTCTCATCCCGGGACTGCGGCTGGAAAACTTTATGCTTGCAAGAAATACGTATAAATGATACCATTTTCTCAAAAACGACCGTTTTGAATGGTAAAGAAAGAACAAATTTTCATTTGATGAATGAAAAGCTTTTAGAAAAATACTTGAAAGAAAAACTTACACGAAAAATGATTCAAGAAATTTCTCATCCCGGGACTGCGGAGGAAAATTATTATGTTAAAAAAGTACGTATATTAACGAAGCTTTCATAACAGCGACTGCTTTAAAAGGAAGGGAGGCAACCAAATATTCATTCAATGAATTTTTAGCTTTTAAAAACCGCTGAGGTAAAAACTAAACGCCTTAATTCAATCACAAAATTTCTCATCCCGGTACTGCGGATGAAAAATTTTATGTTTGATAGAAATACGTTTGAATACGAAAGTTTTCCCAATAACTGCCGTTTGGAAATGAAAAGAGTAACACAAATTAACAATTAAAACTAACAGGCTTCCAAAAAAACCCTCGGGGGAACAACAAAACGAGTCGCTTGAATCACGAAATTTCTCATCCCGGGACTGCGGCTGGAAAACTTAATGCTTGCAAAAAATACGTATAAATGATACTTTTATCTCCAAAACGACCGTTTTGAATGGTAAAGAAAGAACAAATTTTCATTTGATGAATGAAAAGCTTTTAAAAAAGCACTTGGAAGAAAAATTTAGACAAGAATTGATTCGCGAAATTTTTAATCCCGGGACTGCGCAGGAAAATTATTATATTTAAAAAATAAGTATATTAACGAAACTTTTATAACAGCGACTGCCTTTAAAGGAAGAGAGGCGACAAAATATTCATTCAATGAATTTTAAACTTTAAAAAACCGCTGAGGTAAAAACTAAACGCCACAATTGAATCACAAAATTTCTCATCCCGGTACAGCGGATGAAAAATTTTGTTTGCAAGAAAAACGTATGAATACGAAAATTTTCCCAATAACTGCCGTTGGCAAATGAAAAGAGTCACACAAATTTACAGTTAAAACTAATAAGCTTTCAAAAAAACCTTCGGGGGAACAACGAAACGAGTCGCTTGAATCAAGAAATTTCTCATCCCGGGACTGCGGCTGGAAAACTTAATGCTTGCAAAAAATACGTATAAATGATACCATTTTCTCAAAAACGACCGTTTTGAATGGTAAAGAAAGAACAAATTTTCATTTGATGAATGAAAAGCTTTTAAAAAAGCACTTTGAAGAAAAATTTAGATAAGAATTGATTCGTGAAATTTTTCATCCCGGGACTGGGGAGGAAAATTATTGTTTAAAAAGGTACGTATATTAACGAAACTTTTATAACAGCGAATGCTTTGAAAGGAAGGGAGGCAACCAAATATTCATTCAATGAATTTTAAGATTTAAAAAACCGCTGAGGTAAAAACTAAACGCCTAAATTCAATCACAAAATTTCTCATCCCGGTACTGCGGATGAAAAATTTTATGTTTGCAAGAAATACCTTAGAATACGAAAGTTTTCCCAATAACTGCCGTTTGGAAATGAAAAGAGTCAAACAAATTTATAATTAAAACTAACAGTCTTTATGAAAAAACCCTCGGGGGAACAACTAAACGAGTCGCTTGAATCACGAAATTTCTTATCCCGGGACTGCGGCTAGAAAACGTTATGCTTGCAAGAAATACGTATAAATTATACCATTTTCTCAAAAACGACCGTTTTGAATGGTAAAGAAAGAACAAATTTTCATTTGATGAATGAAAAGCTTTAAAAAAAGCACTTTGAAGAAAAATTTAGACAAGAATTGATTCGCGAAATTTTTCATCCCGGGACTGGGGAGGAAAATTATTATGTTTAAAAAATAAGTATATTAACGAAACTTTTATAACAGCGACTGCCTTTAAAGGAAGAGAGGCGACAAAATATTCATTCAATGAATTTTAAGCTTTAAAAAACCGCTGAGGTAAAAACTAAACGCCACAATTGAATCACAAAATTTCTCATCCCGGTACTGCGGATGAAAAATTTTGTTTGCAAGAAAAACGTATGAATACGAAAATTTTCCCAATAACTGCCGTTTGGAAATGAAAAGAGTCACACAAATTTACAATTAAAACTAACAGTCTTTTTAAAAAACCCTCGGGGGAACAACTAAACGAGTCGCTTGAATCACGAAATTTCTCATCCCGGGACTGCGGCTGGAAAGCTTAATGCTTGCAAAAAATACGTATAAATGATACCATTTTCTCAAAAACGACCGTTTTGAATGGTAAAGAAAGACCAAATTTTCATTTGATGAATGAAAAGCTTTTAAAAAAGCACTTGGAAGAGAAACACGAAAATTGATTCGCGATATTTTTCATCCCGAGACTGCGGAGGAAAATTATTATGTATAAAAAATAAGTATATTAACGAAACTTTCATATCAGCGACTGCCCTTAAAGGAAGAGAGGCGACCAAATATTCATTCAATGAATTTTAAGCTTTAAAAAACCGCTGAGGTAAAAACTAAACGCCACTATTGAATCACAAAATTTCTCATCCCGGTACTGCGGATGAAAAATTTTGTTTTTCAAGAAATACGTTTAAATACGAAAATTTTCTTAATAACTGCCGTTTGGAAATGAAAAGAGTCAAACAAATTTACAATTAAAACTAACAGGCTTTCAAAAAAACCTTCGGGGGAACAACTAAAAGAGTCGCTTTAATCACGAAATTTCTAATCCCGGGACTGCGGCTTGAAAACGTTATGCTTGAAAGAAATTCGTATAAATAATACCATTTTCTCTAAAACGACCGTTTTGAAAAGTTAAGAAAGGAACAAATTTTCATTTGATGAATGAAAAGCTTTTAAAAAAGCACTTGGAAGAAAAACTTACACGGAAATTCATTCGCGAAATTTCTCATCCCGAATCTGCGGAGGAAAATTATTATGTTTAAAAAATAAGTATATTAACGAAACTTTTATAACAGCGACTGCTTTAAAAGGAAGGGATGCAACCAAATATTCATTCAATGAATTTTAAGCTTTAAAAAACCGCTGAGGTAAAAACTAAACACAACATTTAAATCACAAAATTTCTCATCCCGGTGCTGCGGATGAAAATTTTGTTTGCCAGAAATACGTATGAATACGAAACTTTTCTCAATAACTGCCGTTTGGAAGTGAAAAGAGTCACACAAATTTACAATTAAAACTAATGGGCTTTCAAAAAAACCCTCGGGGGAACAACGAAACGAGTCGCTTGAATCACGAAATTTCTCATCCCGGGACTGCGGCTGGAAAACGTTATGCTTGCAAGAAATACGTATAAATGATACCATTTTCTCAAAAACGACCGTTTTGAATGGTAAAGAAAGAACAAATTTTCATTTGATGAATGAAAAGCTTTTAAAAAAGCACTTGGAAGAAAAACACGAAAATTGATTCGCAAAATTTTTCATCCCGGGACTGCGGAGGAAAATTATTGTTTAAAAAATAAGTATATTAAGGAAACTTTCATAACAGCGACTGCCTTTAAAGGAAGAGAGGCGACCAAATATTCATTTATTGAATTTTAAGCTTTAAAAAACCACTGAGGTAAAAACTAAACGCCACAATTGAATCACAAAATTTCTCATCCCGGTACTGCGGATGAAAAATTTTATGTTTGCAAGAAATACGTTTAATTACGAAAGTTTTCTTAATAACTGCATTTTGGAAATGAAACGTGACAAACAAATTTACAATTAAAACTAACAGGCTTTCAAAAAAACCTTCGGGGGAACAACTAACAAGTCGCTTTAATCACGAAATTTCTAATCCCGGGACTGTGGCTGGAAAACATTATAATTGCGAGAACTTCGTATAAATGATACCATTTTCTCAAAAACGACCGTTTTGAAAGGTTAAGAAAGGAACAAATTTTCATTTGATGAATGAAGAGCTTTGAAAAAAGCACTTGGTAGAAAAACTTACACGACAATTCATTCGCGAAATTTCTCATCCCGAATCTGCGGAGGAAAATTATTATGTTTAAAAAATACGTATATTAACGAAACTTTTATAACAGCGGCTGCTTTGAAAGAAAAAGAGGCGACCAAATATTCATTCAATTAATTTTAAGCTTTAAAAAACCGCTGAGGAAAAACTAAACGCAACAATTGAATCGCAAAATCTCTCATCCCGGTACTGCGGATGAAAAATTTTATGTTTGCAAGAATACCTTTGAATACGGAAATTTTCTGAATAACTGCCTTTTGAATATACAAGGAGTCAAACAAATTTACAATTAAAACTAACAGGCTTTCAAAAAAACCCTCGTTGGAACAACCAAACGAGTCGCTTGAATCACGAAATTTCTCATCCCGGGACTGCGGCTGGAAAACTTTATGCTTGCAAGAAATACGTATAAATGATACCATTTTCTCAAAAACGACCGTTTTGAATGGTAAAGAAAGAACAAATTTTCATTTGATGAATGAAAAGCTTTTAGAAAAATACTTGAAAGAAAACCTTACACGAAAAATGATTCAAGAAATTTCTCATCCCGGGACTGCGGAGGAAAATTATTATGTTAAAAAAGTACGTATATTAACGAAGCTTTCATAACAGCGACTGCTTTAAAAGGAAGGGAGGCAACCAAATATTCATTCAATGAATTTTTAGCTTTTAAAAACCGCTGAGGTAAAAACTAAACGCCTTAATTCAATCACAAAATTTCTCATCCCGGTACTGCGGATGAAAAATTTTATGTTTGATAGAAATACGTTTGAATACGAAAGTTTTCCCAATAACTGCCGTTTGGAAATGAAAAGAGTAACACAAATTTACAATTAAAACTAACAGTCTTTTTAAAAAACCCTCGGGGGAACAACAAAACGAGTCGCTTGAATCACGAAATTTCTCATCCCGGGACTGCGGCTGGAAAACTTTATGCTTTCAAAAAATACGTATAAATGATACCATTTTCTCAAAAACGACCGTTTTGAATGGTAAAGAAAGAACAAATTTTCATTTGATGAATGAAAAGCTTTTAAAAAAGCACTTGGAAGAAAAATTTAGACAAGAATTGATTCGCGAAATTTTTCATCCCGGGACTGCGGAGGAAAATTATTATGTTTAAAAAATAAGTATATTAACAAAACTTTTATAACAGCGACTGCCTTTAAAGGAAGAGAGGCGACAAAATATTCATTCAATGAATTTTAAGCTTTAAAAAACCGCTGAGGTAAAAACTAAACACAACATTTAAATCACAAAATTTCTCATCCCGGTACTGCGGATGAAAATTTTGTTTGCCAGAAATACATATGAATACGAAACTTTTCTCAATAACTGCCGTTTGGAAGTGAAAAGAGTCATACAAATTTACAATTAAAACTAATGGGCTTTCAAAAAAACCCTCGGGGGAACAACGAAACGAGTCGCTTGAATCACGAAATTTCTCATCCCGGGACTGCGGCTAGAAAACGTTATGCTTGCAAGAAATACGTATAAATGATACCATTTTCTCAAAAACGACCGTTTTGAATGGTAAAGAAAGAACAAATTTTCATTTGATGAATGAAAAGCTTTTAAAAAAGCACTTGGAAGAAAAACACGAAAATTGATTCGCGAAATTTTTCATCCCGGGACTGCGGAGGAAAATTATTATGTTTAAAAAATAAGTATATTAACGAAACTTTTTTAACAGCGACTGCCTTTAAAGAAAGAGAGGCGACAAAATATTCATTCAATGAATTTTAAGCTTTAAAAAACCGCTGAGGTAAAAACTAAACGCCACAATTGAATCACAAAATTTCTCATCCCGGTACACGGATGAAAAATTTTGTTTGCAAGAAAAACGTATGAATAAGAAAATTTTCCCAATAACTGCCGTTGGGAAATGAAAAGATTCACACAAATTTGCAGTTAAAACTAATAGGCTTTCAAAAAAACCTTCGGGGGAACAACGAAACGAGTCGCTTGAATCAAGATATTTCTCATCCCGGGACTGCGGCTGGAAAACATTATGCTTGCAAGAAATACGTATAAATGATACCATTTTCTCAAAAACGACCGTTTTGAAGGGTAAACAAAGACCAAATTTTCATTTGATGAATGAAAAGCTTTTAAAAAAGCACTGGAAGAAAAACACGAAAATTGATTCGCGATATTTTTCATCTCGAGACTGCGGAGGAAAATTATTATGTTTAAAAAATAAGTATATTAACGAAACTTTCATATCAGCGACTGCCCTTAAAGAAAGAGAGGCGACCAAATATTCATTCAATGAATTTTAAGCTTTAAAAAACCGCTGAGGTAAAAACTAAACGCCACAATTTAATCACAAAATTTCTCATCCCGGTACTGCGGATGAAAAATTTTGTTTGCAAGAAAAACGTATGAATACAAAAATTTTCCCAATAACTGCCGTTGGGAAATGAAAAGAGTCACACAAGTTTACAGTTAAAACTAATAGGCTTTCAAAAAAACCTTCGGGGGAACAACTAAAAGAGTCGCTTTAATCACCAAATTTCTAATCCCGGGACTGCGGCTGGATAACGTTATGCTTGAAAGAAATTCGTATAAATGATACCATTTTCTCTAAAACGACCGTTTTGAAAAGTTAAGAAAGGAACAAATTTTCATTTGATGAATGAAAAGCTTTTAAAAAAGCACTTGGAAGAAAAATGTAGACAAGAATTGATTCGCGAAATTTTTCATCCCGGGACTGCGGAGGAAAATTATTATGTTTAAAAAATAAGTATATTAACGAAACTTTTATAACAGCGACTGCCTTTAAAGAAAGAGAGGCGACAAAATATTCATTCAATGAATATTAAGCTTTAAAAAACCGCTGAGGTAAAAACTAAACGCCACAATTGAATCACAAAATTTCTCATCCCGGTACTGCGGATGAAAAATTTTGTTTGCAAGAAAAACGTAAGAATACGAAAATTTTCCCAATAACTGCCGTTTGGAAATGAAAAGGGTAACACAAATTTATAATTAAAACTAACAGTCTTTTTAAAAAACCCTCGGGGGAACAACTAAACGAGTCGCTTGAATCACGAAATTTCTCATCCCGGGACTGCGGCTGGAAAACTTAATGCTTGCAAAAATACGTATAAATGATACCATTATCTCAAAAACGACCGTTTTGAATGGTAAAGAAAGAACAAATTTTCATTTGATGAATGAAAAGCTTTTAAAAAAGCACTTGGAAGAAAAATTTAGACAAGAATTGATTCGCGAAATTTTTAATCCCGGGACTGCGGAGGAAAATTATTATGTTTAAAAAATACGTATATTAACGAAACTTTTATAATAGCGAGTGCTTTGAAAGGAAGAAAGGCGACCAAATATTCATTCAATGAATTTTAAGCTTCAAAAAAACCGCTGAGGTTAAAACTAAACGCCACAATTCAATCACAAAATTTCTCATCCCGGTACTGCGGATGAAAAATTTTATGTTTGATAGAAATACTTTTGAATACGAAAGTTTTCCCAATAACTGCCGTTTGGAAATGAAAAGAGTAACACAAATTTACAATTAAAACTAACAGGCTTCCAAAAAAACCCTCGGGGGAACAACTAAACGAGTCGCTTGAATCAAGAAATTTCTCATCCCGGGACTGCGGCTGGAAAACGTTATGCTTGCAAGAAATACGTATAAATGATACCATTTTCTCAAAAACGACCGTTTTGAAAGGTAAAGAAAGGAACAAATTTTCATTTGATGAATGAAGAGCCTTTTATAAAGCACTTGGAAGAAAAACCTACACGAAAATTGATTCGCGAAATTACTCATCCCGGGCCTGCGGAGGAAAATTATTATGTTTAAAAAATACGTATATTATCGAAACTTTTATAATAGCGAGTGCTTTGAAAGGAAGAAAGGCGACCAAATATCCATTCAATGAATTTTAAGCTTCAAAAAAACCGCTGAGGTTAAAAACTAAACGCCACAATTCAATCACAAAATTTCTCATCCCGGTACTGCGGATGAAAAATTTTATGTTTGATAGAAATACTTTTGAATACGAAAGTTTTCCCAATAACTGCCGTTTGGAAATGAAAAGAGTAACACAAATTTACAATTAAAACTAACAGTCTTTTTAAAAAACCCTCGGGGGACAACAAAACGAGTCGCTTGAATCACGAAATTTCTCATCCTGGGACTGCGGCTGGAAAACTTTATGCTTTCAAAAAATACGTATAAATGATACCATTTTCTCAAAAACGTGCGTTTTGAATGGTAAAGAAAGACCAAATTTTCATTTGATGAATGAAAAGCTTTTAAAAAAGCACTTGGAAGAAAAACACGAAAATTGATTCGCGATATTTTTCATCCCGAGACTGCGGAGGAAAATTATTTTGTTTAAAAAATAAGTATATAAACGAAACTTTCATATCAGCGACTGCCCTTAAAGGAAGAGAGGCGACCAAATATTCATTCAATGAATTTTAAGCTTTAAAAAACCGCTTAGGTAAAAACTAAACGCCACAATTGAATCACAAAATTTCTCATCCCGGTACTGCGGATGAAAATTTTGTTTGCAAGAAATACGTATGAATACGAAAATTTTCTCAATAACTGCCGTTTGGAAGTGAAAAGAGTCACACAAATTTACAGTTAAAACTAATAGGCTTTCAAAAAAACCCTCGGGGGAACAAAGAAACGAGTCGCTTGAATCACGAAAATTCTCATCCCGGGACTGCGGCTGGAAAACGTTATGCTTGCAAGAAATACGTATAAATGATACCATTTTCTCAAAAACGACCGTTTTGAATGGAAAAGAAAGAACAAATTTTCATTTGATGAATGAAAAGCTTTTAGAAAAGCACTTGAAAGAAAAATTTAGACAAGAATTAATTCGCGAAATTTTTAATCCCGGGACTGCGGAGGAAAATTATTATGTTTAAAAAATACGTATATTAACGAAACTTTTATAATAGCGAGTGCTTTGAAAGGAAGAAAGGCGACCAAATATTCATTCAATGAATATTAAGCTTCAAAAAAACCGCTGAGGTTAAAACTAAACGCCAAAATTCAATCACAAAATTTCTCATCCCGGTACTGCGGATGAAAAATTTTATGTTTGATAGAAATACTTTTGAATACGAAAGTTTTCCCAATAACTGCCGTTTGGAAATGAAAAGAGTAACACAAATTAACAATTAAAACTAACAGGCTTCCAAAAAAACCCTCGGGGGAACAACTAAACGAGTCGCTTGAATCACGAAATTTCTCATCCCGGGACTGCGGCTGGAAAACGTTATGCTTGCAAGAAATACGTATAAATGATACCATTTTCTCAAAAACGACCGTTTTGAAAGGTAAAGAAAGGAACAAATTTTAATTTGATGAATGAAGAGCCTTTTAAAAAGCACCTTCAAGAAGAAAACCTACACGAAAATTGATTCGCGAAATTACTCATCCCGGGACTGCGGAGGAAAATTATTATGTTTAAAAAATAAGTATATTAACGAAACTTTTATAACAGCGACTGCCTTTAAAGAAAGAGAGGCGACAAAATATTCATTCAATGAATATTAAGCTTTAAAAAACCGCTGAGGTAAAAACTAAACGCCACAATTGAATCACAAAATTTCTCATCCCGGTACTGCGGATGAAAAATTTTGTTTGCAAGAAAAACGTATGAATACGAAAATTTTCCCAATAACTGCCGTTTGGAAATGAAAAGAGTCACACAAATTTATAATTAAAACTAACAGTCTTTTTAAAAAACCCTCGGGGGAACAACTAAACGAGTCGCTTGAATCACGAAATTTCTCATCCCGGGACTGCGGCTGGAAAACTAAATGCTTGCATAAAATACGTATAAATGATACCATTATCTCAAAAACGACCGTTTTGAATGGTAAAGAAAGAACAAATTTTCATTTGATGAATGAAAAGCTTTTAAAAAAGCAATTGGAAGAAAAATTTAGACAAGAATTGATTCGCGAAATTTTTAATCCCGGGACTGCGGAGGAAAATTATTATGTTTAAAAAATACGTATATTAACGAAACTTTTATAATAGCGAGTGCTTTGAAAGGAAGAAAGGCGACCAAATATTCATTCAATGAATTTTAAGCTTCAAAAAAAACCGCTGAGGTTAAAACTAAACGCCACAATTCAATCACAAAATTTCTCATCCCGGTACTGCGGATGAAAAATTTTATGTTTGATAGAAATACTTTTGAATACGAAAGTTTTCCCAATAACTGCCGTTTGGAAATGAAAAGATTAACACAAATTTACAATTAAAACTAACAGGCTTCCAAAAAAACCCTCGGGGGAACAACTAAACGAGTCGCTTGAATCACAAAATTTCTCATCCCGGGACTGCGGCTGGAAAACGTTATGCTTGCAAGAAATACGTATAAATGATACCATTTTCTCAAAAACGACCGTTTTGAAAGTTAAGAAAGGAACAAATTTTCATTTGATGAATGAAGAGCCTTTTATAAAGCACTTGGAAGAAAAACCTACACGAAAATTGATTCGCGAAATTACTCATCCCGGGACTGCGGAGGAAAATTATTATGTTTAAAAAATACGTATATTATCGAAACTTTTATAATTGCGAGTGCTTTGAAAGGAAGAAAGGCGACCAAATATCCATTCAATGAATTTTAAGCTTCAAAAAAACCGCTGAGGTTAAAAACTAAACGCCACAATTCAATCACAAAATTTCTCATCCCGGTACTGCGGATGAAAAATTTTATGTTTGATAGAAATACTTTTGAATACGAAAGTTTTCCCAATAATTGCCGTTTGGAAATGAAAAGAGTAACACAAATTTACAATTAAAACTAACAGTCTTTTTAAAAAACCCTCGGGGGAACAACAAAACGAGTCGCTTGAATCACGAAATTTCTCATCCTGGGACTGCGGCTGGAAAACTTTATGCTTTCAAAAAATACGTATAAATGATACCATTTTTTCAAAAACGTGCGTTTTGAATGGTAAAGAAAGACCAAATTTTCATTTGATGAATGAAAAGCATTTAAAAAAGCACTTGGAAGAAAAACACGAAAATTGATTCGCGATATTTTTCATCCCGAGACTGCGGAGGAAAATTATTATGTTTAAAAAGTTCGTATATTAACGAAACTTTTAATAACAGCGGCTGCTTTGAAAGGAAGGGAGGCGACCAAATATTCATTCAATGAATTTTAAGATTTAAAAAACCGCTGAGGTAAAAACTAAACGCCACAATTCAATCACAAAATTTCTCATCCCGGTACTGCGGATGAAAAATTTTATGTTTGCAAGAAATACCTTTGAATACGAAAGTTTTCCCAATAACTGCCGTTTGGAAATGAAAAGAGTAACACAAATTTACAATTAAAACTAACAGTCTTTATAAAAAACCCTCGGCGGAACAACTAAACGAGTCGCTTGAATCACGAAATTTCTCATCCCGGGACTGCGGCTGGAAAACTTTATGCTTGCAAAAAATACGTATAAATGATACCATTTTCTCAAAAACGACCGTTTTGAATGGTATAGAAAGAACAAATTTTCATTTGATAAATGAAAAGCTTTTAAAAAAGCACTTCGAAGAAAAATTTAGACAAGAATTGATTCGCGAAATTTTTCATCCCGGGACTGCGGAGGAAAATTATTATGTTTAAAAAATAAGTATATTAACGAAACTTTTATAACAGCGACTGCCTTTAAAGGAAGAGAGGCCACAAAATATTCATTCAATGAATTTTAAGCTTTAAAAAACCGCTGAGGTAAAACTAAACGCCACAATTGAATCACAAAATTTCTCATCCCGGTACTGCGGATGAAAAATTTTGTTTGCAAGAAATAAGTTTAAATACGAAAACTTTCTGAATAACTGCCGTTTGGAAATGAAAAGAGTCAAACAAATTTACAATTAAAACTAACAGGCTTCCAAAAAACCCTCGGGGGAACAACTAAACGAGTCGCTTGAATCACGAAATTTCTCATCCCGGGACTGCGGCTGGAAAACGTTATGCTTGCAAGAAATACGTATAAATGATACCATTTTCTAAAAAACGACCGTTTTGAAAGGAAAAGAAAGGAACAAATTTTCATTTGATGAATGAAGAGCCTTTAAAAAAGCACTTGGAAGAAAAACTTACACGAAAATTGATTCGCGAAATTACTCATCCCGGGACTGCGGAGGAAAATTATTATGTTTAAAAAATACGTATATTAACGAAACTTTTATAACAGCAACTGCCTTTAAAGGAAGAGAGGCGACAAAATATTCATTCAATGAATTTTAAGCTTTAAAAAACCGCTGAGGTAAAAACTAAACGCCACAATTGGATCACAAAATTTCTCATCCCGGTACTGCGGATGAAAAATTTTGTTTGCAAGAAAAACGTATGAATACGATTTTTTTCCAAAAACTGCCTTTTGGAAATGAAAAGAGTCACACAAATTTACAATTAAAACTAACAGTCTTTTTAAAAAACCCTCGGGGGAACAACTAAACGAGTCGCTTGAATCACGAAATTTCTCATCCCGGGACTGCGGCTGGAAAACTTAATGCTTGCAAAAAATACGTATAAATGATACCATTATCTCAAAAACGACCGTTTTGAATGGTAATGAAAGAACAAATTTTCATTTGATGAATGAAAAGCTTTTAAAAAAGCACTTGGAAGAAAAATTTAGACAAGAATTGATTCGCGAAATTTTTAATCCCGGGACTGCGGAGGAAAATTATCATGTTTAAAAAATACGTATATTAACGAAACTTTTATAATAGCGAGTGCTTTGAAAGGAAGAAAGGCGACCAAATATTCATTCAATGAATTTTAAGCTTCAAAAAAACCGCTGAGGTTAAAACTAAACGCCACAATTCAATCACAAAATTTCTCATCCCGGTACTGCGGATGAAAATTTTATGTTTGATAGAAATACTTTTGAATACGAAAGTTTTCCCAATAACTGCCGTTTGGAAATGAAAAGAGTAACACAAATTTACAATTAAAACTAACAGTCTTTTTAAAAAACCCTCGGGGGAACAACAAAACGAGTCGCTTGAATAACGAAATTTCTCATCCCGGGACTGCGGCTGGAAAACTTTATGCTTTCAAAAAATACGTTTAATGATACAATTTTCTCAAAAACGACCGTTTTGAATGGTAAAGAAAAAACAAATTTTCATTTGATGAATGAAAAGCTTTAAAAAAAGCACTTGGAAGAAAAATTTAGACAAGAATTGATTCACGAAATTTTTCATCCCGGGACTGCGGAGGAAAATTATCATGTTTAAAAAATAAGTATATTAACGAAACTTTTATAACAGCGACTGCGTTTAAAGGAAGAGAGGCGACAAAATATTCATTCAATGAATTTTAAGCTTTAAAAAACCGCTGAGGTAAAAACTAAACGCCACAATTGAATCACAAAATTTCTCATCCCGGTACTGCGGATGAAAAATTTTCTTTGCAAGAAAAACGTATGAATACGAAAATTTTCCCAATAACTGCCGTTTGGAAATGAAAGGGTCACACAAATTTACAATTAAAACTAACAGTCTTTATAAAAAACCCTCGGGGGAACAACTAAACGAGTCGCTTGAATCACGAAATTTCTCATCCCGGGACTGCGGCTGGAAAACTTAATGCTTGCAAAAATTACGTATAAATGATACCATTTTCTCAAAAACGACCGTTTTGAATGGTTACGAAAGACCAAATTTTCATTTGATGAATGAAAAGCTTTTAAAAAAGCACTTGGAAGAAAAACACGAAAATTGATTCGCGATATTTTTCATCCCGAGACTGCGGAGGAAAATTATTATGTTTAAAAAATAAGTATATTAACGAAACTTTCATATCAGCGACTGCCCTTAAAGGAAGAGAGGCGACCAAATATTAATTCAATGAATTTTAATCTTTAAAAAACCGCTGAGGTAAAAACTAAACGCCACAATTGAATCACAAAATTTCTCATCCGGGTACTGCGGATGAAAAATTTTGTTTTTCAAGAAATACGTTTAAATACGAAAATTTTCTTAATAACTGCCGTTTGGAAATGAAAAGAGTCAAACAAATTTACAATTAAAACTAACAGGCTTTCAAAAAAACCTTCGGGGGAACAACTAAAAGAGTCGCTTTAATCACGAAATTTCTAATCCCGGGACTGCGGCTTGAAAACGTTATGTTTGAAAGAAATTCGTATAAATAATACCATTTTCTCTAAAACGACCGTTTTGAAAAGTTAAGAAAGGAGCAAATTTTCATTTGATGAATGAAAAGCTTTTAAAAAAGCACTTGGAAGAAAAACTTACACGGAAATTCATTCGCGAAATTTCTCATCACGGGCCTGCGGAGGAAAATTATAATGTTTAAAAAGCACGTATATTAACGAAACTTTTATAACAGCGACTGCTTTGAAAGGAAGGGAGGCAACCAAATATTCATTCAATGAATTTTAAGCTTTAAAAAACCGCTGAGGTAAAAACTAAACGCCACAATTGAATCACAAAATTTCTCATCCCGGTACTGCGGATGAAAAATTTTATGTTTGCAAGAAATACGTTTAAGCACGAAAATTTTCTTAATAACTGCATTTTGGAAATGAAACGTGTCAAACAAATTTACAATTAAAACTAACAGGCTTTCAAAAAAACCTTCGGGGGAACAACTATCAAGTCGCTTTAATCACGAAATTTCTAATCCCGGGACTGCGGCTGGAAAACATTATGCTTGCGAGAAATTCGTATAAATGATACCATTTTCTCAGAAACGACCGTTTTGAAAGGTTAAGAAAGGAACATATTTTCATTTGATGAATGAAGAGCTTTGAAAAAAGCACTTGGTAGAAAAACTTACACGACAATTCATTCGCGAAATTTCTCATCCCGAATCTGCGGAGGAAAATTATTATGTTTAAAAAATACGTATATTAACGAAACTTTTATAACAGCGGCTGCTTTGAAAGAAAGAGAGGCGACCAAATATTCATTCAATTAATTTTAAGCTTTAAAAAACCGCTGAGGAAAAACTAAACGCAACAATTGAATCGCAAAATCTCTCATCCCGGTACTGCGGATGAAAAATTTTATGTTTGCAAGAAATACCTTTGAATACGGAAATTTTCTGAATAACTGCCTTTTGAATATACAAGGAGTCCAACAAATTTACAATTAAAACTAACAGGCTTTCAAAAAAGCCCTCGTTGGAACATCCAAACGAGTCGCTTGAATCACGAAATTTCTCATCCCGGGACTGCGGCTGGAAAACTTTATGCTTGCAAGAAATACGTATAAATGATACCATTTTCTCAAAAACGACCGTTTTGAATGGTAAAGAAAGAACAAATTTTCATTTGATGAATGAAAAGCTTTTAGAAAAATACTTGGAAGAAAAACTTACACGGAAATTGATTCAAGAAACTTCTCATCCCGGGACTGCGGAGGAAAATTATTATGTTAAAAAAGTACGTATATTAACGAAGCTTTCATAACAGCGACTGCTTTAAAAGGAAGGGAGGCAACCAAATATTCATTTAATGAATTTTAAGATTTAAAAAACCGCTGAGGTAAAAACTAAACGCCACAATTCAATCACAAAATTTCTCATCCCGGTACTGCGGATGAAAAATTTTATGTTTGATAGAAATACGTTTGAATACGAAAGTTTTCCCAATAACTGCCGTTTGGAAATGAAAAGAGTAACACAAATTTACAATTAAAACTAACAGTCTTTTTAAAAAACCCTCGGGGGAACAACAAAACGAGTCGCTTGAATCACGAAATTTCTCATCCCGGGACTGCGTCTGGAAAACTTTATGCTATCAAAAAATACGTATAAATGATACCATTTTCTCAAAAACGACCGTTTTGAATGGTAAAGAAAGAACAAATTTTCATTTGATGAATGAAAAGCTTTTAAAAAAGCACTTGGAAGAAAAATTTAGACAAGAATTGATTCGCGAAATTTTTCATCCCGGGACTGCGGAGGAAAATTATTATGTTTAAAAAATAAGTATATTAACGAAACTTTTATAACAGCGACTGCCTTTTAAGGAAGAGAGGCGACAAAATATTCATTCAATGAATTTTAAGCTTTAAAAAACCGCTGAGGTAAAAACTAAACGCCACAATTGAATCACAAAATTTCTCATCCCGGTACTGCGGATGAAAAATTTTGTATGCAAGAAAAACGTATGAATACGAAAATTTTCCCAATAACTGCCGTTTGGAAATGAAAAGAGTCACACAAATTTACAATTAAAACTAAGTCTTTTTAAAAAACCCTCGGGGGAACAACTAAACGAGTCGCTTGAATCACGAAATTTCTCATCCCGGGACTGCGGCTGGAAAACTTAATGCTTGCAAAAAATACGTATAAATGATACCATTATCTCAAAAACGACCGTTTTGAATGGTAAAGAAAGAACAAATTTTCATTTGATGAATGAAAACCTTTTAAAAAAGCACTTGGAAGAAAAATTTAGACAAGAATTGATTCGCGAAATTTTTAATCCCGGGACTGCGGAGGAAAATTATTATGTTTAAAAAATAAGTATATTAACGAAACTTTTATAACAGCGACTGCCTTTAAAGGAAGAGAGGCGACAAAATATTCATTCAATGAATTTTAAGCTTTAAAAAACCGCTGAGGTAAAAACTAAACGCCACAATTGAATCACAAAATTTATCATCCCGGTACACGGATGAAAAATTTTGTTTGCAAGCAAAACGTATGAATAAGAAAATTTTCCCAATAACTGCCGTTGGGAAATGAAAAGAGTCACACAAATTTACAATTAAAACTAACAGGCTTTCAAAAAAACCCTCGGGGGAACAACTAAAAGAGTCGCTTTAATCACGAAATTTCTAATCCCGGGACTGCGGCTTGAAAACGTTATGTTTGAAAGAAATTCGTATAAATAATACCATTTTCTCTAAAACGACCGTTTTGAAAAGTTAAGAAAGGAGCAAATTTTCATTTGATGAATGAAAAGCTTTTAAAAAAGCACTTGGAAGAAAAACTTACACGGAAATTCATTCGCGAAATTTCTCATCACGGGCCTGCGGAGGAAAATTATAATGTTTAAAAAGCACGTATATTAACGAAACTTTTATAACAGCGACTGCTTTGAAAGGAAGGGAGGCAACCAAATATTCATTCAATGAATTTTAAGCTTTAAAAAACCGCTGAGGTAAATACTAAACACAACATTTAAATCACAAAATTTCTCATCCTGGTACTGCGGTTGAAAATTTTGTTTCCCAGAAATACGTATGAATACGAAACTTTTCTCAATAACTGCCGTTTGGAAGTGAAAAGAGTCACACAAATTTACAATTAAAACTAATGGGCTTTCAAAAAAACCCTCGGGGGAACAACGAAACGAGTCGCTTGAATCACGAAATTTCTCATCCCGGGACTGCGGCTGGAAAACGTTATGCTTGCAAGAAATACGTATAAATGATACCATTTTCTCAAAAACGACCGTTTTGAATGGTAAAGAAAGAACAAATTTTCATTTGATGAATGAAAAGCTTTGAAAAAAGCACTTGGAAGAAAAACACGAAAATTGATACGCGATATTTTTCATCCCGAGACTGCGGAGGAAAATTATTATGTTTAAAAAATAAGTATATAAACGAAACTTTCATATCAGCGACTGCCCTTAAAGGAAGAGAGGCGACCAAATATTTATTCAATGAATTTTTAGCTTTAAAAAACCGCTGAGGTAAAAACTAAACGCCACAATTTAATCACAAAATTTCTCAACCCGGTACTGCGGATGAAAAATTTTGTTTGCAAGAAATAAGTTTGAATACGAAAATTTTCCCAATAACTGCCGTTTGGAAATGAAAGGGTCACACAAATTTACAATTAAAACTAACAGTCTTTTTAAAAAACCCTCGGGGGAACAACTAAACGAGTCGCTTGAATCACGAAATTTCTCATCCCGGGACTGCGGCTGGAAAACTTAATGCTTGCAAAAAATACGTATAAATGATACCATTATCTCAAAAACGACCGTTTTGAATGGTAAAGAAAGAACATATTTTCATTTGATGAATGAAAAGCTTTTAGAAAAATACTTGGAAGAAAAACTTACACGAAAATTGATTCACGAAATTTCTCATCCCGGGACTGCGGAGGAAAATTATTATGTTTAAAAAGGTACGTATATTAACGAAACTTTTTTAACAGCGACTGCTTTGAAAGGAAGGGAGGCAACCAAATATTCATTCAATGAATTTTAAGAATTAAAAAACCGCTGAGGTAAAAACTAAACGCCAAAATTCAATCACAAAATTTCTCATCCCGGTACTGCGGATGAAAAATTTTATGTTTGCAAGAAATACCTTAGAATACGAAAGTTTTCCCAATAACTGCCGTTTGGAAATGAAAAGAGTCAAACAAATTTACAATTAAAACTAACAGTCTTTATAAAAAACCCTCGGGGGAACAACTAAACGAGTCGCTTGAATCACGAAATTTCTCATCCCGGGACTGCGGCTGGAAAACTTAATGCTTGCAAAAATTACGTATAAATGATACCATTTTCTCAAAAACGACCGTTTTGAATGGTTACGAAAGACCAAATTTTCATTTGATGAATGAAAAGCTTTTAAAAAAGCACTTGGAAGAAAACACGAAAATTGATTCGCGATATTTTTCATCCCGAGACTGCGGAGGAAAATTATTATGTTTAAAAAATAAGTATATTAACGAAACTTTCATATCAGCGACTGCCCTTAAAGGAAGAGAGGCGACCAAATATTAATTCAATGAATTTTAAGCTTTAAAAAACCGCTGAGGTAAAAACTAAACGCCACAATTGAATCACAAAATTTCTCATCCGGGTACTGCGGATGAAAAATTTTGTTTTTCAAGAAATACGTTTAAATACGAAAATTTTCTTAATAACTGCCGTTTGGAAATGAAAAGAGTCAAACAAATTTACAATTAAAACTAACAGGCTTTCAAAAAAACCTTCGGGGGAACAACTAAAAGAGTCGCTTTAATCACGAAATTTCTAATCCCGGGACTGCGGCTTGAAAACGTTATGTTTGAAAGAAATTCGTATAAATAATACCATTTTCTCTAAAACGACCGTTTTGAAAAGTTAAGAAAGGAGCAAATTTTCATTTGATGAATGAAAAGCTTTTAAAAAAGCACTTGGAAGAAAAACTTACACGGAAATTCATTCGCGAAATTTCTCATCACGGGCCTGCGGAGGAAAATTATAATGTTTAAAAAGCACGTATATTAACGAAACTTTTATAACAGCGACTGCTTTGAAAGGAAGGGAGGCAACCAAATATTCATTCAATGAATTTTAAGCTTTAAAAAACCGCTGAGGTAAATACTAAACACAACATTTAAATCACAAAATTTCTCATCCCGGTACTGCGGTTGAAAATTTTGTTTGCCAGAAATACGTATGAATACGAAACTTTTCTCAATAACTGCCGTTTGGAAGTGAAAAGAGTCACACAAATTTACAATTAAAACTAATGGGCTTTCAAAAAAACCCTCGGGGGAACAACGAAACGAGTCGCTTGAATCACGAAATTTCTCATCCCGGGACTGCGGCTGGAAAACCTTATGCTTGCAAGAAATACGTATAAATGATACCATTTTCTCAAAAACGACCGTTTTGAATGGTAAAGAAAGAACAAATTTTCATTTGATGAATGAAATGCTTTTAGAAAAATACTTGGAAGAAAAACTTACACGAAAATTGATTCACGAAATTTCTCATCCCGGGACTGCGGAGGAAAATTATTATGTTTAAAAAATAAGTATATTAACGAAACTTTCATAACAGCGACTGCCTTTAAAGGAAGAGAGGCGACCAAATATTCATTTATTGAATTTTAAGCTTTAAAAAACCACTGAGGTAAAAACTAAACGCCACAATTGAATCACAAAATTTCTCATCCCGGTACTGCGGATGAAAAATTTTATGTTTGCAAGAAATACGTTTAAGCACGAAAATTTTCTTAATCACTGCATTTTGGAAATGAAACGTGTCAAATAAATTTACAATTAAAACTAACAGGCTTTCAAAAAAACCTTCGGGGGAACAACTATCAAGTCGCTTTAATCACGAAATTTCTAATCCCGGGACTGCGGCTGGAAAACATTATGCTTGCGAGAAATTCGTATAAATGATACCATTTTCTCAGAAACGACCGTTTTGAAAGGTTAAGAAAGGAACATATTTTCATTTGATGAATGAAGAGCTTTGAAAAAAGCACTTGGTAGAAAAACTTACACGACAATTCATTCGCGAAATTTCTCATCCCGAATCTGCGGAGGAAAATTATTATGTTTAAAAAATACGTATATTAACGAAACTTTTATAACAGCGGCTGCTTTGAAAGAAAGAGAGGCGACCAAATATTCATTCAATTAATTTTAAGCTTTAAAAAACCGCTGAGGAAAAACTAAACGCAACAATTGAATCGCAAAATCTCTCATCCCGGTACTGCGGATGAAAAATTTTATGTTTGCAAGAAATACCTTTGAATACGGAAATTTTCTGAATAACTGCCTTTTGAATATACAAGGAGTCCAACAAATTTACAATTAAAACTAACAGGCTTTCAAAAAAACCCTCGTTGGAACATCCAAACGAGTCGCTTGAATCACGAAATTTCTCATCCCGGGACTGCGGCTGGAAAACTTTATGCTTGCAAGAAATACGTATAAATGATACCATTTTCTCAAAAACGACCGTTTTGAATGGTAAAGAAAGAACAAATTTTCATTTGATGAATGAAAAGCTTTTAGAAAAATACTTGGAAGAAAAACTTACACGGAAATTGATTCAAGAAACTTCTCATCCCGGGACTGCGGAGGAAAATTATTATGTTAAAAAAGTACGTATATTAACGAAGCTTTCATAACAGCGACTGCTTTAAAAGGAAGGGAGGCAACCAAATATTCATTTAATGAATTTTAAGATTTAAAAAACCGCTGAGGTAAAAACTAAACGCCACAATTCAATCACAAAATTTCTCATCCCGGTACTGCGGATGAAAAATTTTATGTTTGATAGAAATACGTTTGAATACGAAAGTTTTCCCAATAACTGCCGTTTGGAAATGAAAAGAGTAACACAAATTTACAATTAAAACTAACAGTCTTTTTAAAAAACCCTCGGGGGAACAACAAAACGAGTCGCTTGAATCACGAAATTTCTCATCCCGGGACTGCGTCTGGAAAACTTTATGCTTTCAAAAAATACGTATAAATGATACCATTTTCTCAAAAACGACCGTTTTGAATGGTAAAGAAAGAACAAATTTTCATTTGATGAATGAAAAGCTTTTAAAAAAGCACTTGGAAGAAAAATTTAGACAAGAATTGATTCGCGAAATTTTTCATCCCGGGACTGCGGAGGAAAATTATTATGTTTAAAAAATAAGTATATTAACGAAACTTTTATAACAGCGACTGCCTTTTAAGGAAGAGAGGCGACAAAATATTCATTCAATGAATTTTAAGCTTTAAAAAACCGCTGAGGTAAAAACTAAACGCCACAATTGAATCACAAAATTTCTCATCCCGGTACTGCGGATGAAAAATTTTGTATGCAAGAAAAACGTATGAATACGAAAATTTTCCCAATAACTGCCGTTTGGAAATGAAAAGAGTCACACAAATTTACAATTAAAACTAAGTCTTTTTAAAAAACCCTCGGGGGAACAACTAAACGAGTCGCTTGAATCACGAAATTTCTCATCCCGGGACTGCGGCTGGAAAACTTAATGCTTGCAAAAAATACGTATAAATGATACCATTATCTCAAAAACGACCGTTTTGAATGGTAAAGAAAGAACAAATTTTCATTTGATGAATGAAAAGCTTTTAAAAAAGCACTTGGAAGAAAAATTTAGACAAGAATTGATTCGCGAAATTTTTAATCCCGGGACTGCGGAGGAAAATTATTATGTTTAAAAATAAGTATATTAACGAAACTTTTATAACAGCGACTGCCTTTAAAGGAAGAGAGGCGACAAAATATTCATTCAATGAATTTTAAGCTTTAAAAAACCGCTGAGGTAAAAACTAAACGCCACAATTGAATCACAAAATTTATCATCCCGGTACACGGATGAAAAATTTTGTTTGCAAGCAAAACGTATGAATAAGAAAATTTTCCCAATAACTGCCGTTGGGAAATGAAAAGAGTCACACAAATTTACAATTAAAACTAACAGGCTTTCAAAAAAACCCTCGGGGGAACAACTAAAAGAGTCGCTTTAATCACGAAATTTCTAATCCCGGGACTGCGGCTTGAAAACGTTATGTTTGAAAGAAATTCGTATAAATAATACCATTTTCTCTAAAACGACCGTTTTGAAAAGTTAAGAAAGGAGCAAATTTTCATTTGATGAATGAAAAGCTTTTAAAAAAGCACTTGGAAGAAAAACTTACACGGAAATTCATTCGCGAAATTTCTCATCACGGGCCTGCGGAGGAAAATTATAATGTTTAAAAAGCACGTATATTAACGAAACTTTTATAACAGCGACTGCTTTGAAAGGAAGGGAGGCAACCAAATATTCATTCAATGAATTTTAAGCTTTAAAAAACCGCTGAGGTAAATACTAAACACAACATTTAAATCACAAAATTTCTCATCCTGGTACTGCGGTTGAAAATTTTGTTTCCCAGAAATACGTATGAATACGAAACTTTTCTCAATAACTGCCGTTTGGAAGTGAAAAGAGTCACACAAATTTACAATTAAAACTAATGGGCTTTCAAAAAAACCCTCGGGGGAACAACGAAACGAGTCGCTTGAATCACGAAATTTCTCATCCCGGGACTGCGGCTGGAAAACGTTATGCTTGCAAGAAATACGTATAAATGATACCATTTTCTCAAAAACGACCGTTTTGAATGGTAAAGAAAGAACAAATTTTCATTTGATGAATGAAAAGCTTTGAAAAAAGCACTTGGAAGAAAAACACGAAAATTGATACGCGATATTTTTCATCCCGAGACTGCGGAGGAAAATTATTATGTTTAAAAAATAAGTATATAAACGAAACTTTCATATCAGCGACTGCCCTTAAAGGAAGAGAGGCGACCAAATATTTATTCAATGAATTTTTAGCTTTAAAAAACCGCTGAGGTAAAAACTAAACGCCACAATTTAATCACAAAATTTCTCAACCCGGTACTGCGGATGAAAAATTTTGTTTGCAAGAAATAAGTTTGAATACGAAAATTTTCCCAATAACTGCCGTTTGGAAATGAAAGGGTCACACAAATTTACAATTAAAACTAACAGTCTTAAAAAACCCTCGGGGGAACAACTAAACGAGTCGCTTGAATCACGAAATTTCTCATCCCGGGACTGCGGCTGGAAAACTTAATGCTTGCAAAAAATACGTATAAATGATACCATTATCTCAAAAACGACCGTTTTGAATGGTAAAGAAAGAACAAATTTTCATTTGATGAATGAAAAGCTTTTAGAAAAATACTTGGAAGAAAAACTTACACGAAAATTGATTCACGAAATTTCTCATCCCGGGACTGCGGAGGAAAATTATTATGTTTAAAAAGGTACGTATATTAACGAAACTTTTTTAACAGCGACTGCTTTGAAAGGAAGGGAGGCAACCAAATATTCATTCAATGAATTTTAAGAATTAAAAAACCGCTGAGGTAAAAACTAAACGCCAAAATTCAATCACAAAATTTCTCATCCCGGTACTGCGGATGAAAAATTTTATGTTTGCAAGAAATACCTTAGAATACGAAAGTTTTCCCAATAACTGCCGTTTGGAAATGAAAAGAGTCAAACAAATTTACAATTAAAACTAACAGTCTTTATAAAAAACCCTCGGGGGAACAACTAAACGAGTCGCTTGAATCACGAAATTTCTCATCCCGGGACTGCGGCTGGAAAACTTAATGCTTGCAAAAATTACGTATAAATGATACCATTTTCTCAAAAACGACCGTTTTGAATGGTAAAGAAAGACCAAATTTTCATTTGATGAATGAAAAGCTTTTAAAAAAGCACTTGGAAGAAAAACACGAAAATTGATTCGCGATATTTTTCATCCCGAGACTGCGGAGGAAAATTATTATGTTTAAAAAATAAGTATATTAACGAAACTTTCATATCAGCGACTGCCCTTAAAGGAAGAGAGGCGACCAAATATTAATTCAATGAATTTTAAGCTTTAAAAAACCGCTGAGGTAAAAACTAAACGCCACAATTGAATCACAAAATTTCTCATCCGGGTACTGCGGATGAAAAATTTTGTTTTTCAAGAAATACGTTTAAATACGAAAATTTTCTTAATAACTGCCGTTTGGAAATGAAAAGAGTAAAACAAATTTACAATTAAAACTAACAGGCTTTCAAAAAAACCTTCGGGGGAACAACTAAAAGAGTCGCTTTAATCACGAAATTTCTAATCCCGGGACTGCGGCTTGAAAACGTTATGTTTGAAAGAAATTCGTATAAATAATACCATTTTCTCTAAAACGACCGTTTTGAAAAGTTAAGAAAGGAGCAAATTTTCATTTGATGAATGAAAAGCTTTTAAAAAAGCACTTGGAAGAAAAACTTACACGGAAATTCATTCGCGAAATTTCTCATCACGGGCCTGCGGAGGAAAATTATAATGTTTAAAAAGCACGTATATTAACGAAACTTTTATAACAGCGACTGTTTTGAAAGGAAGGGAGGCAACCAAATATTCATTCAATGAATTTTAAGCTTTAAAAAACCGCTGAGGTAAATACTAAACACAACATTTAAATCACAAAATTTCTCATCCTGGTACTGCGGTTGAAAATTTTGTTTGCCAGAAATACGTATGAATACGAAACTTTTCTCAATAACTGCCGTTTGGAAGTGAAAAGAGTCACACAAATTTACAATTAAAACTAATGGGCTTTCAAAAAAACCCTCGGGGGAACAACGAAACGAGTCACTTGAATCACGAAATTTCTCATCCCGGGACTGCGGCTGGAAAACGTTATGCTTGCAAGAAATACGTATAAATGATACCATTTTCTCTAAAACGACCGTTTTGAATGGTAAAGAAAGAACAAATTTTCATTTGATGAATGAAAAGCTTTGAAAAAAGCACTTGGAAGAAAAACACGAAAATTGATTCGCGAAATTTTTCATCCCGGGACTGCGGAGGAAAATTATTATGTTTAAAAAATAAGTATATTAACGAAACTTTCATAACAGTGACTGCCTTTAAAGGAAGAGAGGTGACCAAATATTCATTTATTGAATTTTAAGCTTTAAAAAACCACTGAGGTAAAAACTAAACGCCACAATTGAATCACAAAATTTCTCATCCCGGTACTGCGGATGAAAAATTTTATGTTTGCAAGAAATACGTTTAAGCACGAAAATTTTCTTAATAACTGCATTTTGGAAATGAAACGTGTCAAACAAATTTACAATTAAAACTAACAGGCTTTCAAAAAAACCTTCGGGGGAACAACTAACAAGTCGCTTTAATCACGAAATTTCTAATCCCGGGACTGCGGCTGGAAAACATTATGCTTGCGAGAAATTCGTATAAATGATACCATTTTCTCAGAAACGACCGTTTTGAAAGGTTAAGAAAGGAACATATTTTCATTTGATGAATGAAGAGCTTTGAAAAAAGCACTTGGTAGAAAAACTTACACGACAATTTATTCGCGAAATTTCTCATCCCGAATCTGCGGAGGAAAATTATTATGTTTAAAAAATACGTATATTAACGAAACTTTTATAACAGCGGCTGCTTTGAAAGAAAGAGAGGCGACCAAATATTCATTCAATTAATTTTAAGCTTTAAAAAACCGCTGAGGAAAAACTAAACGCAACAATTGAATCGCAAAATCTCTCATCCCGGTACTGCGGATGAAAAATTTTATGTTTGCAAGAAATACCTTTGAATACGGAAATTTTCTGAATAACTGCCTTTTGAATATACAAGGAGTCCAACAAATTTACAATTAAAACTAACAGGCTTTCAAAAAAACCCTCGTTGGAACATCCAAACGAGTCGCTTGAATCACGAAATTTCTCATCCCGGGACTGCGGCTGGAAAACTTTATGCTTGCAAGAAATACGTATAAATGATACCATTTTCTCAAAAACGACCGTTTTGAATGGTAAAGAAAGAACAAATTTTCATTTGATGAATGAAAAGCTTTTAGAAAAATACTTGGAAGAAGAACTTACACGAAAATTGATTCAAGAAATTTCTCATCCCGGGACTGCGGAGGAAAATTATTATGTTAAAAAAGTACGTATATTAACGAAGCTTTCATAACAGCGACTGCTTTAAAAGGAAATGAGGCAACCAAAAATTCATTTAATGAATTTTAAGCTTTAAAAAACCGCTGAGGTAAAAACTAAACGCCACAATTCAATCACAAAATTTCTCATCCCGGTACTGCGGATGAAAAATTTTATGTTTGATAGAAATACGTTTGAATACGAAAGTTTTCCCAATAACTGCCGTTTGGAAATGAAAAGAGTAACACAAATTTACAATTAAAACTAAGTCTTTTTAAAAAACCCTCGGGGGAACAACAAAACGAGTCGCTTGAATCACGAAATTTCTCATCCCGGGACTGCGTCTGGAAAACTTTATGCTTTCAAAAAATACGTATAAATGATACCATTTTCTCAAAAACGACCGTTTTGAATGGTAAAGAAAGAACAAATTTTCATTTGATGAATGAAAAGCTTTTAAAAAAGCACTTGGAAGAAAAATTTAGACAAGAATTGATTCGCGAAATTTTTCATCCCGGGACTGCGGAGGAAAATTATTATGTTTAAAAAATAAGTATATTAACGAAACTTTTATAACAGCGACTGCCTTTTAAGGAAGAGAGGCGACAAAATATTCATTCAATGAATTTTAAGCTTTAAAAAACCGCTGAGGTAAAAACTAAACGCCACAATTGAATCACAAAATTTCTCATCCCGGTACTGCGGATGAAAAATTTTGTATGCAAGAAAAACGTATGAATACGAAAATTTTCCCAATAACTGCCGTTTGGAAATGAAAAGAGTCACACAAATTTACAATTAAAACTAACAGTCTTTTTAAAAAACCCTCGGGGGAACAACTAAACAAGTCGCTTGAATCACGAAATTTCTCATCCCGGGACTGCGGCTGGAAAACTTAATGCTTGCAAAAAATACGTATAAATGATACCATTATCTCAAAAACGACCGTTTTGAATGGTAAAGAAAGAACAAATTTTCATTTGATGAATGAAAAGCTTTTAAAAAAGCACTTGGAAGAAAAATTTAGACAAGAATTGATTCGCGAAATTTTTAATCCCGGGACTGCGGAGGAAAATTATTATGTTTAAAAAATAAGTATATTAACGAAACTTTTATAACAGCGACTGCCTTTAAAGGAAGAGAGGCGACAAAATATTCATTCAATGAATTTTAAGCTTTAAAAAACCGCTGAGGTAAAAACTAAACGCCACAATTGAATCACAAAATTTCTCATCCCGGTACACGGATGAAAAATTTTGTTTGCAAGAAAAACGTATGAATAAGAAAATTTTCCCAATAACTGCCGTTGGGAAATGAAAAGATTCACACAAATTTTTAGTTAAAACTAATAGGCTTTCAAAAAAACCTTCGGGGGAACAACGAAACGAGTCGCTTGAATCAAGAAATTTCTCAACCCGGGACTGCGGCTGGAAAACATTATGCTTGCAAGAAATACGTATAAATGATACCATTTTCTCAAAAACGACCGTTTTGAATGGTAAAGAAACACCAAATTTTCATTTGATGAATGAAAAGCTTTTAAAAAAGCACTTGGAAGAAAAACACGAAAATTGATTCGCGATATTTTTCATCCCGAGACTGCGGAGGAAAATTATTATGTTTAAAAAATAAGTATATAAACGAAACTTTCATATCAGCGACTGCCCTTAAAGGAAGAGAGGCGACCAAATATTCATTCAATGAATTTTTAGCTTTAAAAAACCGCTGAGGTAAAAACTAAACGCAACAATTTAATCACAAAATTTCTCAACCCGGTACTGCGGATGAAAAATTTTGTTTGCAAGAAAAACGTATGAATACGAAAATTTTCCCAATAACTGCCGTTGGGAAATGAAAAGAGTCACACAAGTTTACAGTTAAAACGAATAGGCTTTCAAAAAAACCTTCGGGGGAACAACTAAAAGAGTCGCTTTAATCACGAAATTTCTCATTCTGGGACTGCGGCTGAAAAATATTATTCTTGCAAGAAATACGCATAAATGATACCATTTTCTCAAAAACGACCGTTTTGAATGGTAAAGAAAGACAAAATTTTCATTTGATGAATGAAAAGCTTTTAAAAAAGCACTTGGAAGAAAAACACGAAAATTGATTCGCGATATTTTTCATCCCGAGACTGCGGAGGAAAATTATTATGTTTAAAAAATAAGTATATTAACGAAAATTTCATATCAGCGACTGCCCTTAAAGGAAGAGAGGCAACCAAATATTCATTCAATGAATTTTAAGCTTTAAAAAAACGCTGAGGTAAAAACTAAACGCCACAATTGAATCACAAAATTTCTCATCCCGGTACTGCGGATGAAAAATTTTGTTTGCAAGAAAAACGAAAGAATACAAAAATTTTCCCAATAACTGCCGTTTGGAAATGAAAAGAGTCAGACAAATTTACAATTAAAACTAACAGGCTTTCAAAAAAACTCTCGGGGGAACAACTAAATGAGTCGCTTGAATCACGAAATTTCTAATCCCGGGTCGCGGCTAGAAAACGTTATGCTTGCAAGAAATACGTATAAATGATACAATTTTCTCAAAACCGACCGTTTTGAAAGGTAAAGAAAGGAACAAATGTTCCTTTGATGAATAAAGAGCCTTTAAAAAAGCACTTGGAAGAAAAACTTACACGGAAAGCGATTCGCGAAATTTCTCATCACGGGCCTGCGGAGGAAAATTATTATGTTTAAAAAGTACGTATATTAACGAAACTTTTATAACAGCGACTGCTTTGAAAGGAAGGGAGGCAACCAAATATTCATTCAATGAATTTTAAGCTTTAAAAAACCGCTGAGGTAAAAACTAAACACAACATTTAAATCACAAAATTTCTCATCCCGGTACTGCGGATGAAAATTTTGTTTGCCAGAAATACGTATGAATACGAAACTTTTCTCAATAACTGCCGTTTGGAAGTGAAAAGAGTCACACAAATTTACAATTAAAACTAATGGGCTTTCAAAAAACCCTCGGGGGAACAAGGAAACGAGTCGCTTGAATCACGAAATTTCTCATCCCGGGACTGCGGCTGGAAAACGTTATGCTTGCAAGAAATACGTATAAATGATACCATTTTCTAAAAAACGACCATTTTGAATGGTAAAGAAAGAACAAATTTTCATTTGATGAATGAAAAGCTTTTAAAAAAGCACTTGGAAGAAAAACACGAAAATTGATTCGCGAAATTTTTCATCCCGAGACTGCGGAGGAAAATTATTGTTTAAAAAATAAGTATATTAACGAAACTTTCATAACAGCGACTGCCTTTAAAGGAAGAGAGGCGACCAAATATTCATTTATTGAATTTTAAGCTTTAAAAAACCGCTGAGGTAAAAACTAAACGCCACAATTGAATCACAAAATTTCTCATCCCGGTACTGCGGATGAAAAATTTTATGTTTGCAAGAAATACGTTTAAACACGAAAATTTTCTTAATAACTGCATTTTGGAAATGAAACTTGTCAAACAAATATACAATTAAAACTAACAGGCTTTCAAAAAAACCTTCGGGGGAACAACTAACAAGTCGCTTTAATCACGAAATTTCTAATCACGAGACTGCGGCTGGAAAACATTATGCTTGCGGGAAATTCGTATAAATGATACCATTTTCTCAAAAACGACCGTTTTGAAAGTTTAAGAAAGGAACAAATTTTCATTTGATGAATGAAGAGCTTTAAAAAAAGCACTTGGTAGAAAAACTTACACGACAATTCATTCGCGAAATTTCTCATCCCGAATCTGCGGAGGAAAATTATTATGTTAAAAAAGTACGTATATTAACGAAGCTTTCATAACAGCGACTGCTTTAAAAGGAAGGGTGGCAACAAAATATTCATTCAATGAATTTTAAGCTTTACAAAACCGCTGAGGTTAAAACTAAACGCCACAATTCAATCACAAAATTTCTCATCCCGGTACTGCGGATGAAAAATTTTATGTTTAATTGAAATACGTTTGAATACGAAAGTTTTCCCAATAACTGCCGTTTGGAAATGAAAAGAGTAACACAAATTTACAATTAAAACTAACAGTCTTTTTAAAAAACCCTCGGGGGAACAACAAAACGAGTCGCTTGAATCACGAAATTTCTCATCCCGGGACTGCGTCTGGAAAACTTTATGCTTTCAAAAAATACGTATAAATGATACCATTTTCTCAAAAACGACCGTTTTGAATGGTAAAGAAAGAACAAATTTTCATTTGATGAATGAAAAGCTTTTAAAAAAGCACTTGGAAGAAAAATTTAGACAAGAATTGATTCGCGAAATTTTTCATCCCGGGACTGCGGAGGAAAATTATTATGTTTAAAAAATAAGTATATTAACGAAACTTTTATAACAGCGACTGCCTTTTAAGGAAGAGAGGCGACAAAATATTCATTCAATGAATTTTAAGCTTTAAAAAAACCGCTGAGGTAAAAACTAAACGCCACAATTGAATCACAAAATTTCTCATCCCGGTACTGCGGATGAAAAATTTTGTATGCAAGAAAAACGTATGAATACGAAAATTTTCCCAATAACTGCCGTTTGGAAATGAAAAGAGTCACACAAATTTACAATTAAAACTAACAGTCTTTTTAAAAAACCCTCGGGGGAACAACTAAACAAGTCGCTTGAATCACGAAATTTCTCATCCCGGGACTGCGGCTGGAAAACTTAATGCTTGCAAAAAATACGTATAAATGATACCATTATCTCAAAAACGACCGTTTTGAATAGTAAAGAAAGAACAAATTTTCATTTGATGAATGAAAAGCTTTTAAAAAAGCACTTGGAAGAAAAATTTAGACAAGAATTGATTCGCGAAATTTTTAATCCCGGGACTGCGGAGGAAAATTATTATGTTTAAAAAATAAGTATATTAACGAAACTTTTATAACAGCGACTGCCTTTAAAGGAAGAGAGGCGACAAAATATTCATTCAATGAATTTTAAGCTTTAAAAAACCGCTGAGGTAAAAACTAAACGCCACAATTGAATCACAAAATTTCTCATCCCGGTTCACGGATGAAAAATTTTGTTTGCAAGAAAAACGTATGAATAAGAAAATTTTCCCAATAACTGCCGTTGTGAAATGAAAAGATTCACACAAATTTTTAGTTAAAACTAATAGGCTTTCAAAAAAACCTTCGGGGGAACAACGAAACGAGTCGCTTGAATCAAGAAATTTCTCATCCCGGGACTGCGGCTGGAAAACATTATGCTTGCAAGAAATACGTATAAATGATACCATTTTCTCAAAAACGACCGTTTTGAATGGTAAAGAAAGACCAAATTTTCATTTGATGAATGAAAAGCTTTTAAAAAAGCACTTGGAAGAAAAACACGAAAATTGATTCGCGATATTTTTCATCCCGAGACTGCGGAGGAAAATTATTATGTTTAAAAAATAAGTATATAAACGAAACTTTCATATCAGCGACTGCCCTTAAAGAAAGAGAGGCGACCAAATATTCATTCAATGAATTTTTAGCTTTAAAAAACCGCTGAGGTAAAAACTAAACGCAACAATTTAATCACAAAATTTCTCAACCCGGTACTGCGGATGAAAAATTTTGTTTGCAAGAAAAACGTATGAATACGAAAATTTTCCCATTAACTGCCGTTGGGAAATGAAAAGAGTCACACAAGTTTACAGTTAAAACGAATAGGCTTTCAAAAAAACCTTCGGGGGAACAACTAAAAGAGTCGCTTTATTCACGAAATTTCTCATTCTGGGACTGCGGCTGAAAAATATTATTCTTGCAAGAAATACGTATAAATGATACCATTTTCTCAAAAACGACCGTTTTGAATGGTAAAGAAAGACAAAATTTTCATTTGATGAATGAAAAGCTTTTAAAAAGGCACTTGGAAGAAAAACACGAAAATTGATTCGCGATATTTTTCATCCCGAGACTGCGGAGGAAAATTATTATGTTTAAAAAATAAGTATATTAACGAAAATTTCATATCAGCGACTGCCCTTAAAGGAAGAGAGGCAACCAAATATTCATTCAATGAATTTTAAGCTTTAAAAAACCGCTGAGGTAAAAACTAAACGCCACAATTGAATCACAAAATTTCTCATCCCGGTACTGCGGATGAAAAATTTTGTTTGCAAGAAAAACGAAAGAATACAAAAATTTTCCCAATAACTGCCGTTTGGAAATGAAAAGAGTCAGACAAATTTACAATTAAAACTAACAGGCTTTCAAAAAAACTCTCGGGGGAACAACTAAATGAGTCGCTTGAATCACGAAATTTCTAATCCCGGGTCGCGGCTAGAAAACGTTATGCTTGCAAGAAATACGTATAAATGATACAATTTTCTCAAAACCGACCGTTTTGAAAGGTAAAGAAAGGAACAAATGTTCCTTTGATGAATAAAGAGCCTTTAAAAAAGCACTTGGAAGAAAAACTTACACGGAAATTGATTCGCGAAATTTCTCATCACGGGCCTGCGGAAAAAAATTATTATGTTTAAAAAGTACGTATATTAACGAAACTTTTATAACAGCGACTGCTTTGAAAGGAAGGGAGGCAACCAAATATTCATTCAATGAATTTTAAGCTTTAAAAAACCGCTGAGGTAAAAACTAAACACAACATTTAAATCACAAAATTTCTCATCCCGGTACTGCGGATGAAAATTTTGTTTGCCAGAAATACGTATGAATACGAAACTTTTCTCAATAACTGCCGTTTGGAAGTGAAAAGAGTCACACAAATTTACAATTAAAACTAATGGGCTTTCAAAAAAACCCTCGGGGGAACAAGGAAACGAGTCGCTTGAATCACGAAATTTCTCATCCCGGGACTGCGGCTGGAAAACGTTATGCTTGCAAGAAATACGTATAAATGATACCATTTTCTCAAAAACGACCATTTTGAATGGTAAAGAAAGAACAAATTTTCATTTGATGAATGAAAAGCTTTTAAAAAAGCACTTGGAAGAAAAACACGAAAATTGATTCGCAAAATTTTTCATCCCGGGACTGCGGAGGAAAATTATTGTTTAAAAAATAAGTATATTAACGAAACTTTCATAACAGCGACTGCCTTTAAAGGAAGAGAGGCGACCAAATATTCATTTATTGAATTTTAAGCTTTAAAAAACCGCTGAGGTAAAAACTAAACGCCACAATTGAATCACAAAATTTCTCATCCCGGTACTGCGGATGAAAAATTTTATGTTTGCAAGAAATACGTTTAAACACGAAAATTTTCTTAATAACTGCATTTTGGAAATGAAACTTGTCAAACAAATATACAATTAAAACTAACAGGCTTTCAAAAAAACCTTCGGGGGAACAACTAACAAGTCGCTTTAATCACGAAATTTCTAATCACGAGACTGCGGCTGGAAAACATTATGCTTGCGGGAAATTCGTATAAATGATACCATTTTCTCAAAAACGACCGTTTTGAAAGGTTAAGAAAGGAACAAATATTCATTTGATGAATGAAGAGCTTTAAAAAAAGCACTTGGTAGAAAAACTTACACGACAATTCATTCGCGAAATTTCTCATCCCGAATCTGCGGAGGAAAATTATTATGTTAAAAAAGTACGTATATTAACGAAGCCTTCATAACAGCGACTGCTTTAAAAGGAAGGGAGGCAACAAAATATTCATTCAATGAATTTTAAGCTTTACAAAACCGCTGAGGTAAAAACTAAACGCCACAATTCAATCACAAAATTTCTCATCCCGGTACTGCGGATGAAAAATTTTATGTTTAATTGAAATACGTTTGAATACGAAAGTTTTCCCAATAACTGCCGTTTGGAAATGAAAAGAGTAACACAAATTTACAATTAAAACTAACAGTCTTTTTAAAAAACCCTCGGGGGAACAACAAAACGAGTCGCTTGAATCACGAAATTTCTCATCCCGGGACTGCGGCTGGAAAACTTTATGATTTCAAAAATTACGTATAAATGATACCATTTTCTCAAAAACGACCGTTTTGAATGGTAAAGAAAGAACAAATTTTCATTTGATGAATGCAAAGCTTTTAAAAAAGCACTTCGAAGAAAAATTTAGACAAGAATTGATTCGCAAAATTTTTCATCCCGGGACTGCGGAGGAAAATTATTATGTTTAAAAAATAAGTATATTAACGAAACTTTTATAACAGCGACTGCCTTTAAAGGAAGAGAGGCGACAAAATATTCATTCAATGAATTTTAAGCTTTAAAAAACCGCTGAGGTAAAAACTAAACGCCACAATTGAATCACAAAATTTCTCATCCCGGTACTGCGGATGAAAAATTTTTTTTGCAAGAAAAACGTATGAATACGAAAATTTTCCCAATAACTGCCGTTTGGAAATGAAAAGAGTCACACAAATTTACAATTAAAACTAACAGTCTTTTTAAAAAACCCTCGGGGGAACAACTAAACGAGTCGCTTGAATCACGAAATTTCTCATCCCGGGACTGCGGCTGGAAAACTTAATGCTTGCAAAAAATACGTATAAATGATTCCATTATCTCAAAAACGACCGTTTTGAATGGTAAAGAAAGAACAAATTTTCATTTGATGAATGAAAAGCTTTTAAAAAAGCACTTGGGAGAAAAATTTAGACAAGAATTGATTCGCGAAATTTTTAATCCCGGGACTGCGGAGGAAAATTATTATGTTTAAAAAATAAGTATATTAACGAAACTTTTATAACAGCGACTGCCTTTAAAGGAAGAGAGGCGACAAAATATTCATTCAATGAATTTTAAGCTTTAAAAAACCGCTGAGGTAAAAACTAAACGCCACAATTGAATTACAAAATTTCTCATCCCGGTACTGCGGATGAAAAATTTTGTTTGCAAGAAAAACGTATGAATACGAAAATTTTCCCAATAACTTCCGTTGGGAAATGAAAAGAGTCACACAAATTTACAGTTAAAACTAATAGGCTTTCAAAAAAACCTTCGCGGGGACAACGAAACGAGTCGTTTGAATCAAGAAATTTCTCATCCCGGGACTACGGCTGGAAAACATTATGCTTGCAAGAAATACGTATAAATGATACCATTTTTTCAAAAACGACCGTTTTGAATGGTGGAGAAAGACCAAATTTTCATTTGATGAATGAAAAGCTTTTAAAAAAGCACTTGGAAGAAAAACACGAAAATTGATTCGCGATATTTTTCATCCCGAGACTGCGGAGGAAAATTATTATGTTTAAAAAATAAGTATATTAACGAAACTTTCATATCAGCGACTGCCCTTAAAGGAAGAGGGGCGACCAAATATTCATTCAATAAATTTTAAGCTTTAAAAATTCGCTGAGGTAAAAACTAAACGCCACAATTGAATCACAAAATTTCTCATCCCGGTACTGCGGATGAAAAATTTTATGTTTTTCAAGAAATACATTTAAATACGAAAATTTTCTTAAAAACTGCCGTTTGGAAATGAAAAGAGTCAAACAAATTTACAATTAAAACTAACAGGCTTTCAAAAAAACCTTCGGGGGAACAACTAAAAGAGTCGCTTTAATCACGAAATTTCAAATCCCGGGATTGCGGCTGGAAAACGTTATGCTTGAAAGAAATTCGTATAAATGATACCATTTTCTCTAAAACGACCGTTTTGAAAAGTTAAGAAAGGAACAAATTTTCATTTGATGAATGAAAAGCTTTTAAAAAAGCACTTGGTAGAAAAACTTACACGACAATTCATTCGCGTAATTTCTCATCCCGAATCTGCGGAGGAAAATTATTATGTATAAAAAGTACGTATATTAACGAAACTTTTATAACAGCGACTGCTTTGAAAGGAAGGGAGGCAACCAAATATTCATTCAATGAATTTTAAGCTTTAAAAAACCGCTGAGGTAAAAACTAAACACAACATTTAAATCACGAAATTTCTCATCCCGGGACTGCGGAGGAAAATTATTATGTTTAAAAAGTACGTATATTAACGAAACTTTTATAACATGGACTGCCTTTCAAGGAAGAGAGGCCACAAAATATTCATTCAATGAATTTTAAGCTTTAAAAAACCGCTGAGGTAAAAGCTAAACGCCACAATTGAATCACAAAATTTCTCATCCCGGTACTGCGGATGAAAAATTTTGTTTGCAAGAAAAACGAATGAATACGAAAATTTTCCCAATAACTGCCGTTTGGAAATGAAAAGAGTCACACAAATTTACAATTAAAACTATCAGGCTTTCAAAAAAACCCTCGGGGGAACAACTAAACGAGTCGCTTGAATCACGAAATTTCTAATCCCGGGTCGCGGCTAGAAAACGTTATGCTTGCAAGAAATACGTATAAATGATACCATTTTCTCAAAAACGACCGTTTTGAATGGTAAAGAAAGGAACAAATTTTCATATGATGAATAAAGAGCCTTTAAAAAAGCACTTGGAAGAAAAACTTACACGGAAATTAATTCGCGAAATTTCTCATCCCGGGCCTGCGGAGGAAAATTATTATGTTTAAAAAGTACGTATATTAACGAAACTATCATAACAGCGACTGCCTTTAAAGGAAGAGAGGCGACCAAATATTCATTTATTGAATTTTATGCTTTAAAAAACCGCTGAGGTAAAAACTAAACGCCACAATTGAATCACAAAATTTCTCATCCCGGTACTGCGGATGAAAAATTTTATGTTTGAAAGAAATACGTTTAAACACGAAAATTTTCCTAATAACTGCATTTTGGAAATGAAACGTGTCAAACAAATTTACAATTAAAACTAACAGGCTTTAAAAAAAACCTTCGGGGGAACAACTAACAAGTCGTTTTAATCACGAAATTTCTAATCCCGGGCCTGTGGCTGGAAAACATTATGCTTCCAAGAAATTCGTATAAATGATACCATTTTCTCAAAAACGACCGTTTTGAAAGGTTAAGAAAGGAACAAATTTTCATCTGATGAATGAAGAGCTTTAAAAAAAGCACTTGGTAGAAAAACTTACACGACAATTCATTCGCGAAATTTCTTATCCCGAATCTGCGGAGGAAAATTATTATGTTTAAAAAATACGTATATTAACGAAACTTTTATAACAGCGGCTGCTTTGAAAGAAAGAGAGGCGACAAAATATTCATTCAATTAATTTAAAGCTTTAAAAAACCGCTGAGGAAAAACTAAACGCAACAATTGAATCGCAAATTCTCTCATCCCGGTACTGCGGATGAAAAATTTTATGTTTGCGAGAAATTCCCTTCAATACGGAAATTTTCTGAATAACTGCCTTTTGAATATACAAGGAGTCAAACAAATTTACATTTAAAACTAACAGGCTTTCAAAAAAAACCTCGTTGGAACAACCAAACGAGTCGCTTGAATCACGAAATTTCTCATCCCGGGACTGCGGCTGGAAAACTTAATGCTTGCAAAAAATACGTATAAATGATACCATTATCTCAAAAACGACCGTTTTGAATGGTAAAGAAAGAACAAATTTTCATTTGATGAATGAAAAGCTTTTAAAAAAGCACTTGGAAGAAAAATTTAGACAAGAATTGATTCGCGAAATTTTTAATCCCGGGACTGCGGAGGAAAATTATTATGTTTAAAAAATAAGTATATTAACGAAACTTTTATAACAGCGACTGCCTTTAAAGGAAGAGAGGCGACAAAATATTCATTCAATGAATTTTAAACTTTAAAAAACCGCTGAGGTAAAAACTAAACGCCACAATTGAATCACAAAATTTCTCATCCCGGTACTGCGGATGAAAAATTTTGTTTGCAAGAAAAACGTATGAATACGAAAATTTTCCCAATAACTGCCGTTGGGAAATGAAAAGAGTCACACAAATTTACAGTTAAAACTAATAGGCTTTCAAAAAAACCCTCGGGGGAACAACTAAACGAGTCGCTTAAATCACGAAATTTCTCATCCCGGGACTGCGGCTGGAAAACTTAATGCTTGCAAAAAATACGTATAAATGATACCATTATCTCAAAAACGACCGTTTTGAATGGTAAAGAAAGAACAAATTTTCATTTGATGAATGAAAAGCTTTTAAAAAAGCACTTGGAAGAAAAATTTAGACAGGAATTGATTCGCGAAATTTTTAATCCCGGGACTGCGGAGGAAAATTATTATGTTTAAAAAATACGTATATTAACGAAACTTTTATAATAGCGAGTGCTTTGAAAGGAAGAAAGGCGACCAAATATTCATTTAATGAATTTTAAGCTTCAAAAAAACCGCTGAGGTTAAAGCTAAACGCCACAATTCAATCACAAAATTTCTCATCCCGGTACTGCGGATGAAAAATTTTATGTTTGATAGAAATACTTTTGAATACGAAAGTTTTCCCAATAACTGCCGTTTGGAAATGAAAAGAGTAACACAAATTTACAATTAAAACTAACAGGCTTCCAAAAAAACCCTCGGGGGAACAAGGAAACGAGTCGCTTGAATCACGAAATTTCTCATTCTGGGACTGCGGCTGGAAAACGTTATGCTTGCAAGAAATACGTATAAATGATACCATTTTCTCAAAAACGACCGTTTTGAATGGTAAAGAAAGAACAAATTTTCATTTGATGAATGAAAAGCTTTTAGAAAAATACTTGGAAGAAAAACTTACACGAAAATTGATTCGCGAAATTACTCATCCCGGGACTGCGGAGGAAAATTATTATGTTTAAAAAATACGTATATTAACGAAACTTTTATAATATTGAGTGCTTTGAAAGGAAGAAAGGCGACCAAATATTCATTCAATGAATTTTAAGCTTCAAAAAAACCGCTGAGTTTAAAACTAAACGCCACAATTATATCACAAAATTTCTCATCCCGGTTCTGCGGATGAAAAATTTTGTGTTTGATAGAAATACTTTTGAATACGAAAGTTTTCCCAATAACTGCCGTTTGGAAATAAAAAGAGTAACACAAATTTACAATTAAAACTAACAGTCTTTTTAAAAAACCCTCGGGGGAACAACAAAACGAGTCGCTTGAATCACGAAATTTCTCATCCTGGGACTGCGGCTGGAAAACTTTATGCTTTCAAAAAATACGTATAAATGATACCATTTTCTCAAAAACTTGCGTTTTGAATGGTAAAGAAAGACCAAATTTTCATTTGATGAATGAAAAGCTTTTAAAAAAGCACTTGGAAGAAAAACACGAAAATTGATTCGCGATATTTTTCATCCCGAGACTGCGGAGGAAAATTATTATGTTTAAAAAATAAGTATATAAACGAAACTTTCATATCAGCGACTGCCCTAAAAGGAAGAGAGGGGACCAAATATTCATTCAATGAATTTTAAGCTTTAAAAAACCGCTGAGGTAAAAACTAAACGCCACAATCGAATCACAAAATTTCTCATCCCGGTACTGCGGATGAAAATTTTGTTTGCAAGAAATACGTATGAATACGAAAATTTTCTCAATAACTGCCGTTTGGAAGTGAAAAGAGTCACACAAATTTACAGTTAAAACTAATAGGCTTTCAAAAAAACCCTCGGAGGAACAAGGAAACGAGTCGCTTGAATCACGAAATTTCTCATTCCGGGACTGCGGCTGGAAAACGTTATGCTTGCAAGAAATACGTATAAATGATACCATTTTCCCAAAAACGACCGTTTTGAATGGTAAAGAAAGAACAAATTTTCATTTGATGAATGAAAATCTTTTAGAAAAATACTTGGAAGAAAAACTTACACGAAAATTGATTCACGAAATTTCTCATCCCGGGACTGAGGAGGAAAATTATTATGTTTAAAAAGTACGTATATTAACGAAACTTTTATAACAGCGACTGCTTTGAAAGGAAGGGAGGCAACCAAATATTCATTCAATGAATTTTAAGATTTAAAAAACCGCTGAGGTAAAAACTAAACGCCACAATTCAATCACAAAATTTCTCATCCCGGTACTGCGGATGAAAAATTTTATGTTTGCAAGAAATACCTTTGAATACGAAAGTTTTCCCAATAACTGCCGTTTGGAAATGAAAAGAGTAACACAAATTTACAATTAAAACTAACAGTCTTTATAAAAAACCCTCGGGGGAACAACTAAACGAGTCGCTTGAATCACGAAATTTCTCATCCCGGGACTGCGGCTGGAAAACTTTATGCTTGCTAAAAATTGGTAAAAATGATACCATTTTCTCAAAAACGACCGTTTTGAATGGTATAGAAAGAACAAATTTTCATTTGATGAATGAAAAGCTTTTAAAAAAGCACTTCGAAGAAAAATTTAGACAAGAATTGATTCGCGAAATTTTTCATCCCGGGACTGCGGAGGAAAATTATTATGTTTATAAAATAAGTATATTAACGAAACTTTCATATCAGCGACTGCCCTTAAAGGAAGAGAGGCGACTTAATATTTTTCAATGAATTATAAGCTTTAAAAAACCGCTGAGGTAAAAACTAAACGCCACAATTGAATCACAAAATTTCTCATCCCGGTACTGCGGATGAAAATTTTGTTTGCAAGAAATACGTATGAATACGAAAATTTTCTCAATAACTGCCGTTTGGAAGTGAAAAGAGTCACACAAATTTACAGTTAAAACTAATAGGCTTTCAAAAAAACCCTCGGGGGAACAACGAAACGAGTTGCTTGAATCACGAAATTTCTCATCCCGGGACTGCGGCTGGAAAACGTTATGCTTGCAAGAAATACGCATAAATGATACCATTTTCTCAAAAACGACCCTTTTGAATGGTAAAGAAAGAACAAATTTTCATTTGATGAATGAAAAGCTTTTAGAAAAATACTTGGAAGAAAAACTTACACGAAAATTGATTCACGAAATTTCTCATCCCGGGACTGCGGAGGAAAATAATTATGTTTAAAAAGTACGTATATTAACGAAACTTTTATAACAGCGACTGCTTTGAAAGGAAGGGAGGCAACCAAATATTCATTCAATAAATTTTAAGATTTAAAAAACCGCTGAGGTAAAAACTAAACGCCACAATTCAATCACAAAATTTCTCATCCCGGTACTGCGGATGAAAAATTTTATGTTTGCAAGAAATACCTTTGAATACGAAAGTTTTCCTAATAATTGCCGTTTGGAAATGAAAAGAGTAACACAAATTTACAATTAAAACTAACAGTCTTTTTAAAAAACCCTCGGGGGAACAACAAAACGAGTCGCTTGAATCACGAAATTTTTCATTCCGGGACTGCGGCTGGAAAACTTTATGCTTTCAAAAAATACGTTTAATGATACCATTTTCTGAAAAAAGACCGTTTTGAATGGTAAAGAAAGAACAAATTTTCATTTGATGAATGAAAAACTTTTAAAAAAGCACTTGGAAGAAAAATTTAGACAAGAATTGATTCGCGAAATTTTTCATCCCGGGACTACGGAGGAAAATTATTATGTTTAAAAAATAAGTATATTAACTAAACTTTTATAACAGCGACTGCCTTTAAAGGAAGAGAGGCGACAAAATATTCATTCAATGAATTTTAAGCTTTAAAAAACCGCTGAGGTAAAAACTAAACGCCACAATTGAATCAAAAAATTTCTCATCCCGGTACAGCGGATTAAAAATTTTGTTTGCAAGAAAAACGTATGAATACGAAAATTTACCCAATAACTGCCGTTTGGAAATGAAAAGAGTCACACAAATTTACAATTAAAACTAACAGTCTTTTTAAAAAACCCTCGGGGGAACAACTATACGAGTCGCTTGAATCACGAAATTTCTCATCCCGGGACTGCGGCTGGAAAACTTAATGCTTGCAAAAAATACGTATAAATGATACCATTATCTCAAAAACGACCGTTTTGAATGGTAAAGAAAGAACAAATTTTCATTTGATGAATGAAAAGCTTTTAAAAAAGCACTTGGAAGAAAAATTTAGACAAGAATTGATTCGCGAAATTTTTAATCCCAGGACTGCGGAGGAAAATTATTATGTTTAAAAAATAAGTATATTAACGAAACTTTTATAACAGCGACTGCCTTTAAAGGAAGAGAGGCGACAAAATATTCATTCAATGAATTTTAAACTTTAAAAAACCGCTGAGGTAAAAACTAAACGCCACAATTGAATCACAAAATTTCTCATCCCGGTACTGCGGATGAAAAATTTTGTTTGCAAGAAAAACGTATGAATACGAAAATTTTCCCAATAACTGCCGTTTGGAAATGAAAAGAGTCACACAAATTTACAGTTAAAACTAATAGGCTTTCAAAAAAACCCTCGGGGGAACAACGAAACGAGTCGCTTGAATCACGAAATTTTTCATCCTGGGACTGCGGCTGGAAAACGTTATGCTTGCAAGAAATACGTATAAATGATTCCATTTTCTCAAAAACGACCGTTTTGAATGGTAAAGAATGAACAAATTTTCATTTGATGAATGAAAAGCGTTTAGAAAAATACTTGGAAGAAAAACTTACACGAAAATTGATTCACGAAATTTCTCATCCCGGGACCTCGGAGGAAAATTATTATGTTTAAAAAGTACGTATATTAACGAAACTTTTATAACAGCGACTGCTTTGAAAGGAAGGGAGGCAACCAAATATTCATTCAATGAATTTTAAGATTTAAAAAACCGCTGAGGTAAAAACTAAACGCCACAATTCTATCACAAAATTTCTCATCCCGGTACTGCGGATGAAAAATTTTGTTTGCAAGAAAAACGTATGAATACGAAAATTTTCCCAATAACTGCCGTTTGGAAATGAAAAGAGTCACACAAATTTACAATTAAAACTAACAGTCTTTTTAAAAAACCCTCGGGGGAACAACTAAACGAGTCGCTTGAATCACGAAATTTCTCATCCCGGGACTGCGGCTGGAAAACTTAATGCTTGCAATAAATACGTATAAATGATACCATTATCTCAAAAACGACCGTTTTGAATAGTAAAGAAAGAACAAATTTTCATTTGATGAATGAAAAGCTTTTAAAAAAGCACTTGGAAGAAAAATTTAGACAAGAATTGATTCGCGAAATTTTTAATCCCGGGACTGCGGAGGAAAATTATTATGTTTAAAAAATACGTATATTAACGAAACTTTTATAATAGCGAGTGCTTTGAAAGGAAGAAAGGCGACCAAATATTCATTCAATGAATTTTAAGCTTCAAAAAAACCGCTGAGGTTAAAACTAAACGCCACAATTCAATCACAAAATTTCTCATCCCGGTACTGCGGATGAAAAATTTGATGTTTGATAGAAATACTTTTGAATACGAAAGTTTTCCCAATAACTGCCGTTTGGAAATGAAAAGAGTAACACAAATTTGCAATAAAAACTAACAGGCTTCCAAAAAAAACCCTCGGGGGAACAACTAAATGAGTCGCTTGAATCACGAAATTTCTCATCCCGGGACTCCGGCTGGAAAACGTTATGCTTGCAAGAAATACGTATAAATGATACCATTTTCTCAAAAACGACCGTTTTGAATGGTAAAGAAAGACCAAATTTTCATTTGATGAATGAAAAGCTTTTAAAAAAGCACTTGGAAGAAAAACACGAAAATTGATTCGCGATATTTTTCATCCCGAGACTGCGGAGGAAAATTATTATGTTTAAAAAATAAGTTTATAAACGAAACTTTCATATCAGCGACTGCCCTAAAAGGAAGAGAGGGGACCAAATATTCATTCAATGAATTTTAAGCTTTAAAACACCGCTGAGGTAAAAACTAAACGCCACAATCGAATCACAAAATTTCTCATCCCGGTACTGCGGATGAAAATTTTGTTTGCAAGAAATACGTATGAATACGAAAATTTTCTCAATAACTGCCGTTTGGAAGTGAAAAGAGTCACACAAATTTACAGTTAAAACTAATAGGCTTTCAAAAAAACCCTCGGAGGAACAAGGAAACGAGTCGCTTGAATCACGAAATTTCTCATTCCGGGACTGCGGCTGGAAAACGTTATGCTTGCAAGAAATACGTATAAATGATACCATTTTCCCAAAAACGACCGTTTTGAATGGTAAAGAAAGAACAAATTTTCATTTGATGAATGAAAAGCTTTTAGAAAAATACTTGGAAGAAAAACTTACACGAAAATTGATTCACGAAATTTCTCATCCCGAGACTGAGGAGGAAAATTATTATGTTTAAAAAGTACGTATATTAACGAAACTTTTATAACAGCGACTGCTTTGAAAGGAAGGGAGGCAACCAAATATTCATTCAATGAATTTTAAGATTTAAAAAACCGCTGAGGTAAAAACTAAACGCCACAATTCAATCACAAAATTTCTCATCCCGGTACTGCGGATGAAAAATTTTATGTTTGCAAGAAATACCTTTGAATACGAAAGTTTTCCCAATAACTGCCGTTTGGAAATGAAAAGAGTAACACAAATTTACAATTAAAACTAACAGTCTTTATAAAAAACCCTCGGGGAAACAACTAAACGAGTCACTTGAATCACGAAATTTCTCATCCCGGGACTGCGGCTGGAAAACTTTATGCTTGCTAAAAATACGTAAAAATGATACCATTTTCTCAAAAACGACCGTTTTGAATGGTATAGAAAGAACAAATTTTCATTTGATGAATGAAAAGCTTTTAAAAAAGCACTTCGAAGAAAAATTTAGACAAGAATTGATTCGCGAAATTTTTCATCCCGGGACTGCGGAGGAAAATTATTATGTTTAAAAAATAAGTATATTAACGAAACTTTCATATCAGCGACTGCCCTTAAAGGAAGAGAGGCGACTTAATATTTATTCAATGAATTATAAGCTTTAAAAAACCGCTGAGGTAAAAACTAAACGCCACAATTGAATCACAAAATTTCTCATCCCGGTACTGCGGATGAAAATTTTGTTTGCAAGAAATACGTATGAATACGAAAATTTTCTCAATAACTGCCGTTTGGAAGTGAAAAGAGTCACACAAATTTACAGTTAAAACTAATAGGCTTTCAAAAAAACCCTCGGGGGAACAACGAAACGAGTCGCTTGAATCACGAAATTTCTCATCCCGGGACTGCGGCTGGAAAACGTTATGCTTGCAAGAAATACGCATAAATGATACCATTTTCTCAAAAACGACCCTTTTGAATGGTAAAGAAAGAACAAATTTTCATTTGATGAATGAAAAGCTTTTAGAAAAATACTTGGAAGAAAAACTTACACGAAAATTGATTCACGAAATTTCTCATCCCGGGACTGCGGAGGAAAATAATTATGTTTAAAAAGTACGTATATTAACGAAACTTTTATAACAGCGACTGCTTTGAAAGGAAGGGAGGCAACCAAATATTCATTCAATAAATTTTAAGATTTAAAAAACCGCTGAGGTAAAAACTAAACGCCACAATTCAATCACAAAATTTCTCATCCCGGTACTGCGGATGAAAAATTTTATGTTTGCAAGAAATACCTTTGAATACGAAAGTTTTCCCAATAACTGCCGTTTGGAAATGAAAAGAGTAATACAAATTTACAATTAAAACTAACAGTCTTTTTAAAAAACCCTCGGGGGAACAACAAAACGAGTCGCTTGAATCACGAAATTTTTCATTCCGGGACTGCGGCTGGAAAACTTTATGCTTTCAAAAAATACGTTTAATGATACCATTTTCTGAAAAAAGACCGTTTTGAATGGTAAAAAAAGAACAAATTTTCATTTGATGAATGAAAAGCTTTTAAAAAAGCACTTGGAAGAAAAATTTAGACAAGAATTGATTCGCGAAATTTTTCATCCCGGGACTACGGAGGAAAATTATTATGTTTAAAAAATAAGTATATTAACTAAACTTTTATAACAGCGACTGCCTTTAAAGGAAGAGAGGCGACAAAATATTCATTCAATGAATTTTAAGCTTTAAAAAACCGCTGAGGTAAAAACTAAACGCCACAATTGAATCAAAAAATTTCTCATCCCGGTACAGCGGATGAAAAATTTTGTTTGCAAGAAAAACGTATGAATACGAAAATTTACCCAATAACTGCCGTTTGGAAATGAAAAGAGTCACACAAATTTACAATTAAAACTAACAGTCTTTTTAAAAAACCCTCGGGGGAACAACTATACGAGTCGCTTGAATCACGAAATTTCTCATCCCGGGACTGCGGCTGGAAAACTTAATGCTTGCAAAAAATACGTATAAATGATACCATTATCTCAAAAACGACCGTTTTGAATGGTAAAGAAAGAACAAATTTTCATTTGATGAATGAAAAGCTTTTAAAAAAGCACTTGGAAGAAAAATTTAGACAAGAATTGATTCGCGAAATTTTTAATCCCGGGACTGCGGAGGAAAATTATTATGTTTAAAAAATAAGTATATTAACGAAACTTTTATAACAGCGACTGCCTTTAAAGGAAGAGAGGCGACAAAATATTCATTCAATGAATTTTAAACTTTAAAAAACCGCTGAGGTAAAAACTAAACGCCACAATTGAATCACAAAATTTCTCATCCCGGTACTGCGGATGAAAAATTTTGTTTGCAAGAAATACGTATGAATACGAAAATTTTCTCAATAACTGCCGTTTGGAAGTGAAAAGAGTCACACAAATTTACAGTTAAAACTAATAGGCTTTCAAAAAAACCCTCGGGGGAACAACGAAACGAGTCGCTTGAATCACGAAATTTTTCATCCTGGGACTGCGGCTGGAAAACGTTATGCTTGCAAGAAATACGTATAAATGATACCATTTTCTCAAAAACGACCGTTTTGAATGGTAAAGAATGAACAAATTTTCATTTGATGAATGAAAAGCGTTTAGAAAAATACTTGGAAGAAAAACTTACACGAAAATTGATTCACGAAATTTCTCATCCCGGGACCTCGGAGGAAAATTATTATGTTTAAAAAGTACGTATATTAACGAAACTTTTAAAACAGCGACTGCTTTGAAAGGAAGGGAGGCAACCAAATATTCATTCAATGAATTTTAAGATTTAAAAAACCGCTGAGGTAAAAACTAAACGCCACAATTCTATCACAAAATTTCTCATCCCGGTACTGCGGATGAAAAATTTTGTTTGCAAGAAAAACGTATGAATACGAAAATTTTCCCAATAACTGCCGTTTGGAAATGAAAAGAGTCACACAAATTTACAATTAAAACTAACAGTCTTTTTAAAAAACCCTCGGGGGAACAACTAAACGAGTCGCTTGAATCACGAAATTTCTCATCCAGGGACTGCGGCTGGAAAACTTAACGCTTGCAAAAAATACGTATAAATGATACCATTATCTCAAAAACGACCGTTTTGAATAGTAAAGAAAGAACAAATTTTCATTTGATGAATGAAAAGCTTTTAAAAAAGCACTTGGAAGAAAAATTTAGACAAGAATTGATTCGCGAAATTTTTAATCCCGGGACTGCGGAGGAAAATTATTATGTTTAAAAAATACGTATATTAACGAAACTTTTATAATAGCGAGTGCTTTGAAAGGAAGAAAGGCGACCAAATATTCATTCAATGAATTTTAAGCTTCAAAAAAACCGCTGAGGTTAAAACTAAACGCCACAATTCAATCACAAAATTTCTCATCCCGGTACTGCGGATGAAAAATTTGATGTTTGATAGAAATACTTTTGAATACGAAAGTTTTCCCAATAACTGCCGTTTGGAAATGAAAAGAGTAACACAAATTTACAATAAAAACTAACAGGCTTCCAAAAAAAACCCTCGGGGGAACAACTAAATGAGTCGCTTGAATCTCGAAATTTCTCATCCCGGGACTGCGGCTGGAAAACGTTATGCTTGCAAGAAATACGTATAAATGATACCATTTTCTCAAAAACGACCGTTTTGAAAGGTAAAGAAAGGAACAAATTTTCATTTGATGAATGAAGAGCCTTTTAAAAAGCACTCGGAAGAAAAACCTACACGAAAATTGATTCGCGAAATTACTCATCCCGGGACTGCGGAGGAAAATTATTATTATGTTTAAAAAATACGTATATTAACGAAACTTTTATAATAGCGAGTGCTTTGAAAGGAAGAAAGGCGACCAAATATTCATTCAATGAATTTTAAGCTTCAAAAAAACCGCTGAGTTTAAAACTAAACGCCACAATTCAATCACAAAATTTCTCATCCCGGTACTGCGGATGAAAAATTTTATGTTTGATAGAAATACTTTTGAATACGAAAGTTTTCCCAATAACTGCCGTTTGGAAATGAAAAGAGTAACACAAATTTACAATTAAAACTAACAGTCTTTTTAAAAAACCCTCGGGGGAACAACAAAACGAGTCGCTTGAATCACGAAATTTCTCATCCAGGGACTGCGGCTGGAAAACTTTATGCTTTCAAAAAATACGTATAAATGATACCATTTTCTCAAAAACGTGCGTTTTGAATGGTAAAGAAAGACCAAATTTTCATTTGATGAATGAAAAGCTTTTAAAAAAGCACTTGGAAGAAAAAACACGAAAATTGATTCGCGATATTTTTCATCCCGAGACTGCGGAGGAAAATTATTATGTTTAAAAAATAAGTATATAAATGAAACTTTCATATCAGCGACTGCCCTTAAAGGAAGAGAGGCGACCAAATATTCATTCAATGAATTTTAAGCTTTAAAAAACCGCTGAGGTAAAACTAAACGCCACAATTGAATCACAAAATTTCTCATCCCGGTACTGCGGATGAAAAATTTTGTTTGCAAGAAATAAGTTTGAATACGAAAATTTTCTGAATAACTGCCGTTTGGAAATGAAAAGAGTCAAACAAATTTACAATTAAAACTAACAGTCTTTTTAAAAAACCCTCGGGGGAACAACTAAACAAGTCGCTTGAATCACGAAATTTCTCATCCCGGGACTGCGGCTGGAAAACTTAATGCTTGCAAAAAATACGTATAAATGATACCATTATCTCAAAAACGACCGTTTTGAATAGTAAAGAAAGAACAAATTTTCATTTGATGAATGAAAAGCTTTTAAAAAAGCACTTGGAAGAAAAATTTAGACAAGAATTGATTCGCGAAATTTTTAATCCCGGGACTGCGGAGGAAAATTATTATGTTTAAAAAATACGTATATTAACGAAACTTTTATAATAGCGAGTGCTTTGAAAGGAAGAAAGGCGACCAAATATTCATTCAATGAATTTTAAGCTTCAAAAAAACCGCTGAGTTTAAAACTAAACGCCACAATTCAATCACAAAATTTCTCATCCCGGTACTGCGGATGAAAAATTTTATGTTTGATAGAAATACTTTTGAATACGAAAGTTTTCCCAATAACTGCCGTTTGGAAATGAAAAGAGTAACACAAATTTACAATTAAAACTAACAGTCTTTTTAAAAAACCCTCGGGGGAACAACAAAACGAGTCGCTTGAATCACGAAATTTCTCATCCTGGGACTGCGGCTGGAAAACTTTATGCTTTCAAAAAATACGTATAAATGATACCATTTTCTCAAAAACGTGCGTTTTGAATGGTAAAGAAAGACCAAATTTTCATTTGATGAATGAAAAGCTTTTAAAAAAGCACTTGGAAGAAAAACACGAAAATTGATTCGCGATATTTTTCATCCCGAGACTGCGGAGGAAAATTATTATGTTTAAAAAATAAGTATATAAACGAAACTTTCATATCAGCGACTGCCCTTAAAGGAAGAGAGGCGACCAAATATTCATTCAATGAATTTTAAGCTTTAAAAAACCGCTGAGGTAAAACTAAACGCCACAATTGAATCACAAAATTTCTCATCCCGGTACTGCGGATGAAAAATTTTGTTTGCAAGAAATAAGTTTGAATACGAAAATTTTCTGAATAACTGCCGTTTGGAAATGAAAAGAGTCAAACAAATTTACAATTAAAACTAACAGGCTTCCAAAAAAACCCTCGGGGGAACAACTAAACGAGTCGCTTGAATCACGAAATTTCTCATCCCGGGACTGCGGCTGGAAAACATTATGCTTGCAAGAAATACGTATAAATGATACCATTTTCTCAAAAACGACCGTTTTGAAAGGTAAAGAAAGGAACAAATTTTCATTTGATGAATAAAGAGCCTTTAAAAAAGCACTTGGAAGAAAAACTTACACGAAAATTGATTCGCGAAATTACTCATCCCGGGACTGCGGAGGAAAATTATTATGTTTAAAAAATACGTATATTAACGAAACTTTTATAATAGCGAGTGCTTTGAAAGGAAGAAAGGCGACCAAATATTCATTCAATGAATTTTAAGCTTCAAAAAAACCGCTGAGGTTAAAACTAAACGCCACATTTCAATCACAAAATTTCTCATCCCGGTACTGCGGATGAAAAATTTTATGTTTGATAAAAATACTTTTGAATACGAAAGTTTTCCCAATAACTGCCGTTTGGAAATGAAAAGAGTAACACAAATTTACAATTAAAACTAACAGTCTTTTTAAAAAACCCTCGGGGGAACAACAAAACGAGTCGCTTGAATCACGAAATTTCTCATCCCGGGACTTCGGCTGGAAAACTTTTTGCTTTCAAAAAATACGTTTAATGATACCATTTTCTCAAAAACGACCGTTTTGAATGGTAAAGAAAGAACAAATTTTCATTTGATGAATGAAAAGCTTTTAAAAAAGCACTTGGAAGAAAAATTTAGACAAGAATTGATTCGCGAAATTTTTCATCCCGGGACTGCGGAGGAAAATTATTATGTTTAAAAAATAAGTATATAAACGAAACTTTCATATCAGCGACTGCCCTTAAAGGAAGAGAGGCAACTTAATATTCATTCAATGAATTTTAAGCTTTAAAAAACCGCTGAGGTAAAAACTAAACGCCACAATTGAATCACAAAATTTCTCATCCCGGTACTGCGGATGAAAATTTTGTTTGCAAGAAATACGTATGAATACGAAAATTTTCTCAATAACTGCCGTTTGGAAGTGAAAAGAGTCACACAAATTTACAGTTAAAACTAATAGGCTTCCAAAAAAACCCTCGGGGGAACAACGAAACGAGTCGCTTGAATCACGAAATTTCTCATCCCGGGACTGCGGCTGGAAAACGTTATGCTTGCAAGAAATACGCATAAATGATACCATTTTCTCAAAAACGACCCTTTTGAATGGTAAAGAAAGAACAAATTTTCATTTGATGAATGAAAAGCTTTTAGAAAAATACTTGGAAGAAAAACTTACACGAAAATTGATTCCAGAAATTTCTCATCCCGGGACTGCGGAGGAAAATAATTATGTTTAAAAAGTACGTATATTAACGAAACTTTTATAACAGCGACTGCTTCGAAAGGAAGGGAGGCAACCAAATATTCATTCAATGAATTTTAAGATTTAAAAAACCGCTGAGGTAAAAACTAAACGCCACAATTCAATCACAAAATTTCTCATCCCGGTACTGCGGATGAAAAATTTTATGTTTGCAAGAAATACCTTTGATTACGAAAGTTTTCCCAATAACTGCCGTTTGGAAATGAAAAGAGTAACACAAATTTACAATTAAAACTAACAGTCTTTTTAAAAAACCCTCGGGGGAACAACAAAACGAGTCGCTTGAATCACGAAATTTTTCATCCCGGGACTGCGGCTGGAAAACTTTATGCTTTCAAAAAATACGTTTAATGATACCATTTTCTCAAAAACGACCGTTTTGAATGGTAAAGAAAGAACAAATTTTCATTTGATGAATGAAAAGCTTTTAAAAAAGCACTTGGAAGAAAAATTTAGACAAGAATTGATTCGCGAAATTTTTCATCCCGGGACTGCGGAGGAAAATTATTATGTTTAAAAAATAAGTATATTAACGAAACTTTTATAACAGCGACTGCCTTTAAAGGAAGAGAGGCGACAAAATATTCATTCAATGAATTTTAAGCTTTAAAAAACCGCTGAGGTAAAAACTAAACGCCACAATTGAATCACAAAATTTCTCATCCCGGTACTGCGGATGAAAATTTTGTTTGCAAGAAATACGTATGAATACGAAAATTTTCTCAATAACTGCCGTTTGGAAGTGAAAAGATTCACACGTATTTACAGTTAAAACTAATAGGCTTTCAAAAAAACCCTCGGGGGAACAACGAAACGAGTCGCTTGAATCACGAAATTTCTCATCCCGGGACTGCGGCTGGAAAACGTTATGCTTGCAAGAAATACGCATAAATGATACCATTTTCTCAAAAACGACCCTTTTGAATGGTAAAGAAAGAACAAATTTTCATTTGATGAATGAAAAACTTTTAGAAAAATACTTGGAAGAAAAACTTACACGAAAATTGATTCACGAAATTTCTCATCCCGGGACTGCGGAGGAAAATAATTATGTTTAAAAAGTACGTATATAAACGAAACTTTTATAACAGCGACTGCTTTGAAAGGAAGGGAGGCAACCAAATATTCATTCAATAAATTTTAAGATTTAAAAAACCGCTGAGGTAAAAACTAAACGGCACAATTCAATCACAAAATTTCTCATCCCGGTACTGCGGATGAAAAATTTTATGTTTGCAAGAAATACCTTTGAAAACGAAAGTTTTCCCAATAACTGCCGTTTGGAAATGAAAAGAGAAACACAAATTTACAATTAAAACTAACAGTCTTTTTAAAAAACCCTCGGGGGAACAACAAAACGAGTCGCTTGAATCACGAAATTTTTCATTCCGGGACTGCGACTGGAAAACTTTATGCTTTCAAAAAATACGTTTAATGATACCATTTTCTGAAAAACGACCGTTTTGAATGGTAAAGAAAGAACAAATTTTCATTTGATGAATGAAAAGCTTTTAAAAAAGCACTTGGAAGAAAAATTTAGACAAGAATTGATTCGCGAAATTTTTCATCCCGGGACTACGGAGGAAAATTATTATGTTTAAAAAATAAGTATATTAACGAAACTTTTATAACAGCGACTGCCTTTAAAGGAAGAGAGGCGACAAAATATTCATTCAATGAATTTTAAGCTTGAAAAAACCGCTGAGGTAAAAACTAAACGCCACAATTGAATCACAAAATTTCTCATCCCGGTACAGCGGATGAAAAATTTTTTTTGCAAGAAAAACGTATGAATACGAAAATTTACCCAATAACTGCCGTTTGGAAATGAAAAGAGTCACACAAATTTACAATTAAAACTAACAGTCTTTTTAAAAAACCCTCGGGGGAACAACAAAACGAGTCGCTTGAATCACGAAATTTCTCATCCCGGGACTGCGGCTGGAAAACTTAATGCTTGCAAAAAATACGTATAAATGATACCATTATCTCAAAAACGACCGTTTTGAATGGTAAAGAGAGAACAAATTTTCATTTGATGAATGAAAAGCTTTTAAAAAAGCACTTGGAAGAAAAATTTAGACAAGAATTGATTCGCGAAATTTTTAATGCCGGGACTGCGGAGGAAAATTATTATGTTTAAAAAATAAGTATATTAACGAAACTTTTATAACAGCGACTGCCTTTAAAGGAAGAGAGGCGACAAAATATTCATTCAATGAATTTTAAACTTTAAAAAACCGCTGAGGTAAAAACTAAACGCCACAATTGAATCACAAAATTTCTCATCCCGGTACTGCAGATGAAAATTTTGTTTGCAAGAAATACGTATGAATACGAAAATTTTCTCAATAACTGCCGTTTGGAAGTGAAAAGATTCACACGTATTTACAGTTAAAACTAATAGGCTTTCAAAAAAACCCTCGGGGGAACAACGAAACGAGTCGCTTGAATCACGAAATTTCTCATCCCGGGACTGCGGCTGGAAAACGTTATGCTTGCAAGAAATACGCATAAATGATACCATTTTCTCAAAAACGACCCTTTTGAATGGTAAAGAAAGAACAAATTTTCATTTGATGAATGAAAAGCTTTTAGAAAAATACTTGGAAGAAAAACTTACACGAAAATTGATTCACGAAATTTCTCATCCCGGGACTGCGGAGGAAAATAATTATGTTTAAAAAGTACGTATATAAACGAAACTTTTATAACAGCGACTGCTTTGAAAGGAAGGGAGGCAACCAAATATTCATTCAATAAATTTTAAGATTTAAAAAACCGCTAGGTAAAAACTAAACGGCACAATTCAATCACAAAATTTCTCATCCCGGTACTGCGGATGAAAAATTTTATGTTTGCAAGAAATACCTTTGAAAACGAAAGTTTTCCCAATAACTGCCGTTTGGAAATGAAAAGAGAAACACAAATTTACAATTAAAACTAACAGTCTTTTTAAAAACACCTCGGGGGAACAACAAAACGAGTCGCTTGAATCACGAAATTTTTCATTCCGGGACTGCGACTGGAAAACTTTATGCTTTCAAAAAATACGTTTAATGATACCATTTTCTGAAAAACGACCGTTTTGAATGGTAAAGAAAGAACAAATTTTCATTTGATGAATGAAAAGCTTTTAAAAAAGCACTTGGAAGAAAAATTTAGACAAGAATTGATTCGCGAAATTTTTCATCCCGGGACTACGGAGGAAAATTATTATGTTTAAAAAATAAGTATATTAACGAAACTTTTATAACAGCGACTGCCTTTAAAGGAAGAGAGGCGACAAAATATTCATTCAATGAATTTTAAGCTTTAAAAAACCGCTGAGGTAAAAACTAAACGCCACAATTGAATCACAAAATTTCTCATCCCGGTACAGCGGATGAAAAATTGTTTTTGCAAGAAAAACGTATGAATACGAAAATTTACCCAATAACTGCCGTTTGGAAATGAAAAGAGTCACACAAATTTACAATTAATACTAACAGTCTTTTTAAAAAACCCTCGGGGGAACAACAAAACGAGTCGCTTGAATCACGAAATTTCTCATCCCGGGACTGCGGCTGGAAAACTTAATGCTTGCAAAAAATACGTATAAATGATACCATTATCTCAAAAACGACCGTTTTGAATGGTAAAGAAAGAACAAATTTTCATTTGATGAATGAAAAGCTTTTAAAAAAGCACTTGGAAGAAAAATTTAGACAAGAATTGATTCGCGAAATTTTTAATCCCGGGACTGCGGAGGAAAATTATTATGTTTAAAAAATAAGTATATTAACGAAACTTTTATAACAGCGACTGCCTTTAAAGGAAGAGAGGCGACAAAATATTCATTCAATGAATTTTAAACTTTAAAAAACCGCTGAGGTAAAAACTAAACGCCACAATTGAATCACAAAATTTCTCATCCCGTAACTGCGGATGAAAAATTTTGTTTGCAAGAAATACGTATGAATACGAAAATTTTCTCAATAACTGCCGTTTGGAAGTGAAAAGAGTCACACAAATTTACAGTTAAAACTAATAGGCTTTCAAAAAAACCCTCGGGGGAACAACGAAACGAGTCGCTTGAATCACGAAATTTTTCATCCTGGGACTGCGGCTGGAAAACGTTATGCTTGCAAGAAATACGTATAAATGATACCATTTTCTCAAAAACGACCGTTTTGAATGGTAAAGAATGAACAAATTTTCATTTGATGAATGAAAAGCTTTTAGAAAAATACTTGGAAGAAAAAGTTACACGAAAATTGATTCACGAAATTTCTCATCCCGGGACCTCGGAGGAAAATTATTATGTTTAAAAAGTACGTATATTAACGAAACTTTTATAACAGCGACTGCTTTGAAAGGAAGGGAGGCAACCAAATATTCATTCAATGAATTTTAAGATTTAAAAAACCGCTGAGGTAAAAACTAAACGCCACAATTCAATCACAAAATTTCTCATCCCGGTACTGCGGATGAAAAATTTTGTTTGCAAGAAAAACGTATGAATACGAAAATTTTCCCAATAACTGCCGTTTGGAAATGAAAAGAGTCACACAAATTTACAATTAAAACTAACAGTCTTTTTAAAAAACCCTCGGGGGAACAACTAAACGAGTCGCTTGAATCACGAAATTTCTCATCCCGGGACTGCGGCTGGAAAACATTATGCTTGCAAGAAATACGTATAAATGATACCATTTTCTCAAAAACGACCGTTTTGAAAGGTAAAGAAAGGAACAAATTTTCATTTGATGAATGAAGAGCCTTTAAAAAAGCACTTGGAAGAAAAACTTACACCAAAATTGATTCACGAAATTTCTCATCCCGGGACCTCGGAGGAAAATTATTATGTTTAAAAAGTACGTATATTAACGAAACTTTTATAACAGCGACTGCTTTGAAAGGAAGGGAGGCAACCAAATATTCATTCAATGAATTTTAAGATTTAAAAAACCGCTGAGGTAAAAACTAAACGCCACAATTCTATCACAAAATTTCTCATCCCGGTATTGCGGATGAAAAATTTTGTTTGCAAGAAAAACGTATGAATACGAAAATTTTCCAAATAACTGCCGTTTGGAAATGAAAAGAGTCACACAAATTTACAATTAAAACTAACAGTCTTTTTAAAAAACCCTCGGGGGAACAACTAAACGAGTCGCTTGAATCACGAAATTTCTCATTCCGGGACTGCGGCTGGAAAACTTAATGCTTGCAAAAAATACGTATAAATGATACCATTATCTCAAAAACGACCGTTTTGAATAGTAAAGAAAGAACAAATTTTCATTTGATGAATGAAAAGCTTTTAAAAAAGCACTTGGAAGAAAAATTTAGACAAGAATTGATTCGCGAAATTTTTAATCCCGGGACTGCGGAGGAAAATTATTATGTTTAAAAAATACGTATATTAACGAAACTTTTATAATAGCGAGTGCTTTGAAAGGAAGAAAGGCGACCAAATATTCATTCAATGAATTTTAAGCTTCAAAAAAACCGCTGAGGTTAAAACTAAACGCCACAATTCAATCACAAAATTTCTCATCCCGGTACTGCGGATGAAAAATTTGATGTTTGATAGAAATACTTTTGAATACGAAAGTTTTCCCAATAATTGCCGTTTGGAAATGAAAAGAGTAACACAAATTTACAATAAAAACTAACAGGCTTCCAAAAAAAACCCTCGGGGGAACAACTAAATGAGTCGCTTGAATCACGAAATTTCTCATCCCGGGACTGCGGCTGGAAAACGTTATGCTTGCAAGAAATACGTATAAATGATACCATTTTCTCAAAAACGACCGTTTTGAAAGGTAAAGAAAGGAACAAATTTTCATTTGATGAATGAAGGGCCTTTTAAAAAGCACTCGGAAGAAAAACCTACACGAAAATTGATTCGCGAAATTACTCATCCCGGGACTGCGGAGGAAAATTATTATGTTTAAAAAATACGTATTTTAACGAAACTTTTATAATAGCGAGTGCTTTGAAAGGAAGAAAGGCGACCAAATATTCATTCAATGAATTTTAAGCTTCAAAAAAACCGCTGAGTTTAAAACTAAACGCCACAATTCAATCACAAAATTTCTCATCCCGGTACTGCGGATGAAAAATTTTATGTTTGATAGAAATACTTTTGAATACGAAAGTTTTCCCAATAACTGCCGTTTGGAAATGAAAAGAGTAACACAAATTTACAATTAAAACTAACAGTCTTTTTAAAAAACCCTCGGGGGAACAACAAGACGAGTCGCTTGAATCACGAAATTTCTCATCCTGGGACTGCGGCTGGAAAACTTTATGCTTTCAAAAAATACGTATAAATGATACCATTTTCTCAAAAACGTGCGTTTTGAATGGTAAAGAAAGACCAAATTTTCATTTGATGAATGAAAAGCTTTTAAAAAAGCACTTGGAAGAAAAACACGAAAATTGATTCGCGATATTTTTCATCCCGAGACTGCGGAGGAAAATTATTATGTTTAAAAAATAAGTATATAAACGAAACTTTCATATCAGCGACTGCCCTTAAAGGAAGAGAGGCGACCAAATATTCATTCAATGAATTTTAAGCTTTAAAAAACCGCTGAGGTAAAACTAAACGCCACAATTGAATCACAAAATTTCTCATCCCGGTACTGCGGATGAAAAATTTTATGTTTGATAAAAATACTTTTGAATACGAAAGTTTTCCCAATAACTGCCGTTTGGAAATGAAAAGAGTAACACAAATTTACAATTAAAACTAACAGTCTTTTTAAAAAACCCTCGGGGGAACAACAAAACGAGTCGCTTGAATCACGAAATTTCTCATCCCGGGACTTCGGCTGGAAAACTTTTTGCTTTCAAAAAATACGTTTAATGATACCATTTTCTCAAAAACGACCGTTTTGAAGTTAAAGAAAGAACAAATTTTCATTTGATGAATGAAAAGCTTTTAAAAAAGCACTTGGAAGAAAAATTTAGACAAGAATTGATTCGCGAAATTTTTCATCCCGGGACTGCGGAGGAAAATTATTATGTTTAAAAAATAAGTATATAAACGAAACTTTCATATCAGCGACTGCCCTTAAAGGAAGAGAGGCGACTTAATATTCATTCAATGAATTTTAAGCTTTAAAAAACCGCTGAGGTAAAAACTAAACGCCACAATTGAATCACAAAATTTCTCATCCCGGTACTGCGGATGAAAATTTTGTTTGCAAGAAATACGTATGAATACGAAAATTTTCTCAATAACTGCCGTTTGGAAGTGAAATGAGTCACACAAATTTACAGTTAAAACTAATAGGCTTCCAAAAAAACCCTCGGGGGAACAACGAAACGAGTCGCTTGAATCACGAAATTTCTCATCCCGGGACTGCGGCTGGAAAACGTTATGCTTGCAAGAAATACGCATAAATGATACCATTTTCTCAAAAACGACCCTTTTGAATGGTAAAGAAAGAACAAATTTTCATTTGATGAATGAAAAGCTTTTAAAAAAGCACTTGGAAGAAAAATTTAGACAAGAATTGATTCGCGAAATTTTTCATCCCGGGACTACGGAGGAAAATTATTATGTTTAAAAAATAAGTATATTAACGAAACTTTTATAACAGCGACTGCCTTTAAAGGAAGAGAGGCGACAAAATATTCATTCAATGAATTTTAAGCTTGAAAAAACCGCTGAGGTAAAAACTAAACGCCACAATTGAATCACAAAATTTCTCATCCCGGTACTGCGGATGAAAATTTTGTTTGCAAGAAATACGTATGAAAACGAAAATTTTCTCAATAACTGCCGTTTGGAAGTGAAAAGAGTCACACAAATTTAGTTAAAACTAATAGGCTTTCAAAAAAACCCTCGGGGGAACAACAAAACGAGTCGCTTGAATCAAGAAATTTCTCATCCCGGGACTGCGGCTGGAAAACGTTATGCTTGCAAGAAATACGTATAAATGATACCATTTTCTCAAAAACCACCGTTTTGAATGGTAAAGAAAGAACAAATTTTCATTTGATGAATGAAAAGCTTTTAGAAAAATACTTGGAAGAAAAACTTACACGAAAATTGATTCACGAAATTTCTCATCCCGGGACTGCGGAGGAAAATTATTATGTTTAAAAAGTACGTATATTAACGAAACTTTTATAACAGCGACTGCTTTGAAAGGAAGGGAGGCAACCAAATATTCATTCAATGAATTTTAAGATTTAAAAAACCGCTGAGGTAAAAACTAAACGCCACAATTCAATCACAAAATTTCTCATCCCGGTACTGCGGATGAAAAATTTTATGTTTGCAAGAAATACCTTTGAATACGAAAGTTTTCCCAATAACTGCCGTTTGGAAATGAAAAGAGTAACACAAATTTACAATTAAAACTAACAGTCTTTATAAAAAACCCTCGGGGGAACAACTAAACGAGTCGCTTGAATCACGAAATTTCTCATCCCGGGACTGCGGCTGGAAAACTTTATGCTTGCAAAAAATACGTATAAATGATACAATTTTCTCAAAAACGACCGTTTTGAATGGTATAGAAAGAACAAATTTTCATTTGATGAATGAAAAATTTTTAAAAAAGCACTTCGAAGAAAAATTTAGACAAGAATTGATTCACGAAATTTTTCATCCCGGGACTGCGGAGGAAAATTATTATGTTTAAAAAATAAGTATATTAACGAAACTTTTATAACAGCGACTGCCTTTAAAGGAAGAGAGGCCACAAAATATTCATTAAATGAATTTTAAGCTTTAAAAAACCGCTGAGGTAAAAACTAAACGCCAGAATTGAATCACAAAATTTCTCATCCCGGTACTGCGGATGAAAAATTTTGTTTGCAAGAAATAAGTTTGAATACGAAATTTTCTGAATAACTGCCGTTTGGAAATGAAAAGATTTAAACAAATTTACAATTAAAACTAACAGGCTTCCAAAAAAACCCTCGGGGGAACAACTAAACGAGTCGCTTGAATCACGAAATTTCTCATCCCGGGACTGCGGCTGGAAAACGTTATGCTTGCAAGAAATACGTATAAATGATACCATTTTCTCAACAACGACCTTTTTGAAAGGTAAAGAAAGGAACAAATTTTCATTTGATGAATGAAGAGCCTTTAAAAAAGCACTTGGAAGAAAAACTTACACGAAAATTGATTCGCGAAATTACTCATCCCGGGACTGCGGAGGATAATTATTATGTTTAAAAAATACGTATATTAACGAAACTTTTATAATAGCGAGTGCTTTGAAAGGAAGAAAGGCGACCAAATATTCATTCAATGAATTTTAAGCTTCAAAAAAACCGCTGAGGTTAAAACTAAACGCCACAATTCAATCACAAAATTTCTCATCCCGGTACTGCGGATGAAAAATTTTATGTTTGATAGAAATACTTTTAAATACGAAAGTTTTCCCAATAACTGCCGTTTGGAAATGAAAAGAGTAACACAAATTTACAATTAAAACTAACAGGCTTCCAAAAAAACCGTCGGGGGAACAACTAAACGAGACGCTTGAATCACGAAATTTCTCATCCCGGGACTGCGGCTGGAAAACTTTATGCTTTCAAAAAATACGTATAAATGATACCATTTTCTCAAAAACGTGCGTTTTGAATGGTAAAGGAAGACCAAATTTTCATTTGATGAATGAAAAGCTTTTAAAAAAGCACTTGGAAGAAAAACACGAAAATTGATTCGCGATATTTTTCATCCCGAGACTGCGGAGGAAAATTATTATGTTTAAAAAATAAGTATATAAACGAAACTTTCATATCAGCGACTGCCCTTAAAGGAAGAGAGGCGACCAAATATTCATTCAATGAATTTTAAGCTTTAAAAAACCGCTGAGGTAAAAACTAAATGCCACAATTCAATTACAAAATTTCTCATCCCGGTACTGCGGATGAAAAATTTTATGTTTGCAAGAAATACCTTTGAATACGAAAGTTTTCCCAATAACTGCCGTTTGGAAATGAAAAGAGTAACACAAATTTACAATTAAAACTAACAGTCTTTATAAAAAACCCTCGGGGGAACAACTAAACGAGTCGCTTGAATCACGAAATTTCTCATCCCGGGACTGCGGCTGGAAAACTTTAAGCTTGCAAAAAATACGTATAAATGATACCATTTTCTCAAAAACGACCGTTTTGAATGGTATAGAAAGAACAAATTTTCATTTGATGAATGAAAAGCTTTTAAAAAAGCACTTCGAAGAAAAATTAAGACAAGAATTGATTCGCGAAATTTTTCATCCCGGGACTGCGGAGGAAAATTATTATGTTTAAAAAATAAGTATATTAACGAAACTTTTATAAAAGCGACTGCCTTTAAAGGAAGAGAGGCCACAAAATATTCATTTAATGAATTTTAAGCTTTAAAAAACCGCTGAGGCAAAACTAAACGCCAGAAATGAATCACAAAATTTCTCATCCCGGTACTGCGGATGAAAAATTTTGTTTGCAAGAAATAAGTTTGAATACGAAAATTTTCTGAATAACTGCCGTTTCGAAATGAAAAGAGTCACACAAATTTACAATTAAAACTAACAGTCTTTTTAAAAAACCCTCGGGGGAACATTTAAACGAGTCGCTTGAATCACGAAATTTCTCATCCCGGGACTGCGGCTGGAAAACTTAATGCTTGCAAAAAATACGTATAAATGATACCATTTTCTCAAAAACGACCGTTTTGAATGGTAAAGAAAGAACAAATTTTCATTTGATGAATGAAAAGCTTTTAAAAAAGCACTTGGAAGAAAAATTTAGATAAGAATTGATTCGCGAAATTTTTAATCCCGGGACTGCGGAGGAAAATTATTATGTTTAAAAAATAAGTATATTAACGAAATTTTTATAACAGCGACTGCCTTTAAAGGAAGAGAGGCGACAAAATATTCATTCAATGAATTTTAAACTTTAAAAAACCGCTGAGGTAAAAACTAAACGCCACAATTTAATCACAAAATTTCTCATCCCGGTACTGCGGATGAAAAATTTTGTTTGATAGAAAAACGTATGAATACGAAAATTTTCCCAATAACTGCCGTTGGGAAATGAAAAGAGTCACACAAATTTACAGTTAAAACTAATAGGCTTTCAAAAAAACCTTCGGGGGAACAACGAAACGAGTCGCTTGAATCAAGAAATTTCTCATCCCGGGACTGCGGCTGGAAAATATTATGCTTGCAAGAAATACGTATAAATGATACCATTTTCTCAAAAACGTGCGTTTTGAATGGTAAAGAAAGACCAAATTTTCATTTGATGAATGAAAAGCTTTTAAAAAAGCACTTGGAAGAAAAACACGAAAATTGATTCGCGATATTTTTCATCCCGAGACTGCGGAGGAAAATTATTATGTTTAAAAAATAAGTATATAAAAGAAACTTTCATATCAGCGACTGCCCTTAAAGGAAGAGAGGCGACCAAATATCCATTCAATGAATTTTAAGCTTTAAAAAACCGCTGAGGTAAAAACTAAACGCCACAATTGAATCACAAAATTTCTCATCCCGGTACTGCGGATGAAAATTTGGTTTGCAAGAAATACGTATGAAAAAGAAAATTTTCTCAATAACTGCCGTTTGGAAGTGAAAAGAGTCACACAAATTTAGTTAAAACTAATAGGCTTTCAAAAAAACCCTCGGGGGAACAACAAAACGAGTCGCTTGAATCAAGAAATTTCTCATCCCGGGACTGCGGCTGGAAAACGTTATGCTTGCAAGAAATACGTATAAATGATACCATTTTCTCAAAAACCACCGTTTTGAATGGTAAAGAAAGAACAAATTTTCATTTGATGAATGAAAAGCTTTTAGAAAAATACTTGGAAGAAAAACTTACACGAAAATTGATTCACGAAATTTCTCATCCCGGGACTGCGGAGGAAAATTATTATGTTTAAAAAGTACGTATATTAACAAAACTTTTATAACAGCGGCTGCTTTGAAAGGAAGGGAGGCAACCAAATATTCATTAAATGAATTTTAACCTTTAAAAAACCGCTGAGGTAAAAACTAAACGCCAGAATTGAATCACAAAATTTCTCATCCCGGTACTGCGGATGAAAAATTTTGTTTGCAAGAAATAAGTTTGAATACGAAATTTTCTGAATAACTGCCGTTTGGAAATGAAAAGATTTAAACAAATTTACAATTAAAACTAACAGGCTTCCAAAAAAACCCTCGGGGGAACAACTAAACGAGTCGCTTGAATCACGAAATTTCTCATCCCGGGACTGCGGCTGGAAAACGTTATGCTTGCAAGAAATACGTATAAATGATACCATTTTCTCAAAAACGACCGTTTTGAAAGGTAAAGAAAGGAACAAATTTTCATTTGACGAATGAAGAGCCTTAAAAAAAGCACTTGGAAGAAAAACTTACACGAAAATTGATTCGCGAAATTACTCATCCCGGGACTGCGGAGGAAAATTATTATGTTTAAAAAATACGTATATTAACGAAACTTTTATAATAGCGAGTGCTTTGAAAGGAAGAAAGGCGACCAAATATTCATTCAATGAATTTTAAGCTTCAAAAAAACCGCTGAGGTTAAAACTAAACGCCACAATTCAATCACAAAATTTCTCATCCCGGTACTGCGGATGAAAAATTTTATGTTTGATAGAAATACTTTTGAATACGAAAGTTTTCCCAAAAACTGCCGTTTGGAAATGAAAAGAGTAACACAAATTTACAATTAAAACTAACAGTCTTTTTAAAAAACCCTCGGGGGAACAACAAAACGAGTCGCTTGAATCACGAAATTTCTCATCCCGGGACTTCGGCTGGAAAACTTTATGCTTTCAAAAAATACGTTTAATGATACCATTTTCTCAAAAACGACCGTTTTGAATGGTAAAGAAAGAACAAATTTTCATTTGATGAATAAAAAGCTTTTAAAAAAGCACTTGGAAGAAAAATTTAGACAAGAATTGATTCGCGAAATTTTTCATCCCGGGACTGCGGAGGAAAATTATTATGTTTAAAAAATAAGTATATTAACGAAACTTTTATAACAGCGACTGCCTTTAAAGGAAGAGAGGCGACAAAATTTTCATTCAATGAATTTTAAGCTTTAAAAAATCGTTGAGGTAAAAACTAAACGCCACAATTGAATCACAAAATTTCTCATGCCGGTACTGCGGACGAAAAATTTTGTTTGCAAGAAAAACGTTTGAATACGAAAATTTTCCCAATAACTGCCGTTTGGAAATGAAAAGAGTCACACAAATTTACAATTAAAACTAACAGTCTTTTTAAAAAACCCTCGGGGGAACAACTAAACGAGTCGCTTGAATCACGAAATTTCTCATCCCGGGACTGCGGCTGGAAAACTTAATGCTTGCAAAAAATACGTATAAATGATACCATTTTCTCAAAAACGACCGTTTTGAATGGTAAAGAAAGAACAAATTTTCATTTGATGAATGAAAAGCTTTTAAAAAAGCACTTGGAAGAAAAATTTAGACAAGAATTGATTCGCGAAATTTTTAATCCCGGGACTGCGGAGGAAAATTATTATGTTTAAAAAATAAGTATATTAACGAAATTTTTATAACAGCGACTGCCTTTAAAGGAAGAGAGGCGACAAAATATTCATTCAATGAATTTTAAACTTTAAAAAACCGCTGAGGTAAAAACTAAACGCCACAATTTAATCACAAAATTTCTTATCCCGGTACTGCGGATGAAAAATTTTGTTTGATAGAAAAACGTATGAATACGAAAATTTTCCAAATAACTGCCGTTGGGAAATGAAAAGAGTCACACAAATTTACAGTTAAAACTAATAGGCTTTCAAAAAAACCTTCGGGGGAACAACGAAACGAGTCGCTTGAATCAAGAAATTTCTCATCCCGGGACTGCGGCTGGAAAATATTATGCTTGCAAGAAATACGTATAAATGATACCATTTTCTCAAAAACGTGCGTTTTGAATGGTAAAGAAAGACCAAATTTTCATTTGATGAATGAAAAGCTTTTAAAAAAGCACTTGGAAGAAAAACACGAAAATTGATTCGCGATATTTTTCATCCCGAGACTGCGGAGGAAAATTATTATGTTTAAAAAATAAGTATATAAAAGAAACTTTCATATCAGCGACTGCCCTTAAAGGAAGAAAGGCGACCAAATATCCATTCAATGAATTTTAAACTTTAAAAAACCGCTGAGGTAAAAACTAAACGCCACAATTGAATCACAAAATTTCTCATCCCGGTACTGCGGATGAAAAATTTTGTTTGCAAGAAATAAGTTTGAATACGAAATTTTCTGAATAACTGCCGTTTGGAAATGAAAAGATTTAAACAAATTTACAATTAAAACTAACAGGCTTCCAAAAAAACCGTCGGGGGAACAACTAAACGAGACGCTTGAATCACGAAATTTCTCATCCCGGGACTGCGGCTGGAAAACTTTATGCTTTCAAAAAATACGTATAAATGATACCATTTTCTCAAAAACGTGCGTTTTGAATGGTAAAGAAAGAACAAATTTTCATTTGATGAATGACAAGCTTTTAGAAAAATACTTGGAAGAAAAACTTACACGAAAATTGATTCACGAAATTTCTCATCCCTGGACTGCGGAGGAAAATTATTATGTTTAAAAAGTACGTATATTAACGAAACTTTTATAACAGCGACTGCTTTGAAAGGAAGGGAGGCAACCAAATATTCATTCAATGAATTTTAAGATTTAAAAAACCGCTGAGGTAAAAACTAAATGCCACAATTCAATTACAAAATTTCTCATCCCGGTACTGCGGATGAAAAATTTTATGTTTGCAAGAAATACCTTTGAATACGAAAGTTTTCCCAATAACTGCCGTTTGGAAATGAAAAGAGTAACACAAATTTACAATTAAAACTAACAGTCTTTATAAAAAACCCTCGGGGGAACAACTAAACGAGTCGCTTGAATCACGAAATTTCTCATCCCGGGACTGCGGCTGGAAAACTTTAAGCTTGCAAAAAATACGTATAAATGATACCATTTTCTCAAAAACGACCGTTTTGAATGGTATAGAAAGAACAAATTTTCATTTGATGAATGAAAAGCTTTTAAAAAAGCACTTCGAAGAAAAATTAAGACAAGAATTGATTCGCGAAATTTTTCATCCCGGGACTGCGGAGGAAAATTATTATGTTTAAAAAATAAGTATATTAACGAAACTTTTATAAAAGCGACTGCCTTTAAAGGAAGAGAGGCCACAAAATATTCATTTAATGAATTTTAAGCTTTAAAAAACCGCTGAGGCAAAACTAAACGCCAGAAATGGATCACAAAATTTCTCATCCCGGTACTGCGGATGAAAAATTTTGTTTGCAAGAAATAAGTTTGAATACGAAAATTTTCTGAATAACTGCCGTTTCGAAATGAAAAGAGTCACACAAATTTACAATTAAAACTAACAGTCTTTTTAAAAAACCCTCGGGGGAACAACTAAACGAGTCGCTTGAATCACGAAATTTCTCATCCCGGGACTGCGGCTGGAAAACTTAATGCTTGCAAAAAATACGTATAAATGATACCATTTTCTCAAAAACGACCGTTTTGAATGGTAAAGAAAGAACAAATTTTCATTTGATGAATGAAAAGCTTTTAAAAAAGCACTTGGAAGAAAAATTTAGATAAGAATTGATTCGCGAAATTTTTAATCCCGGGACTGCGGAGGAAAATTATTATGTTTAAAAAATAAGTATATTAACGAAATTTTTATAACAGCGACTGCCTTTAAAGGAAGAGAGGCGACAAAATATTCATTCAATGAATTTTAAACTTTAAAAAACCGCTGAGGTAAAAACTAAACGCCACAATTTAATCACAAAATTTCTCATCCCGGTACTGCGGATGAAAAATTTTGTTTGATAGAAAAACGTATGAATACGAAAATTTTCCCAATAACTGCCGTTGGGAAATGAAAAGAGTCACACAAATTTACAGTTAAAACTAATAGGCTTTCAAAAAAACCTTCGGGGGAACAACGAAACGAGTCGCTTGAATCAAGAAATTTCTCATCCCGGGACTGCGGCTGGAAAATATTATGCTTGCAAGAAATACGTATAAATGATACCATTTTCTCAAAAACGTGCGTTTTGAATGGTAAAGAAAGACCAAATTTTCATTTGATGAATGAAAAGCTTTTAAAAAAGCACTTGGAAGAAAAACACGAAAATTGATTCGCGATATTTTTCATCCCGAGACTGCGGAGGAAAATTATTATGTTTAAAAAATAAGTATATAAAAGAAACTTTCATATCAGCGACTGCCCTTAAAGGAAGAGAGGCGACCAAATATCCATTCAATGAATTTTAAGCTTTAAAAAACCGCTGAGGTAAAAACTAAACGCCACAATTGAATCACAAAATTTCTCATCCCGGTACTGCGGATGAAAATTTGGTTTGCAAGAAATACGTATGAAAACGAAAATTTTCTCAATAACTGCCGTTTGGAAGTGAAAAGAGTCACACAAATTTAGTTAAAACTAATAGGCTTTCAAAAAAACCCTCGGGGGAACAACAAAACGAGTCGCTTGAATCAAGAAATTTCTCATCCCGGGACTGCGGCTGGAAAACGTTATGCTTGCAAGAAATACGTATAAATGATACCATTTTCTCAAAAACCACCGTTTTGAATGGTAAAGAAAGAACAAATTTTCATTTGATGAATGAAAAGCTTTTAGAAAAATACTTGGAAGAAAAACTTACACGAAAATTGATTCACGAAATTTCTCATCCCGGGACTGCGGAGGAAAATTATTATGTTTAAAAAGTACGTATATTAACGAAACTTTTATAACAGTGGCTGCTTTGAAAGGAAGGGAGGCAACCAAATATTCATTAAATGAATTTTAAGCTTTAAAAAACCGCTGAGGTAAAAACTAAACGCCAGAATTGAATCACAAAATTTCTCATCCCGGTACTGCGGATGAAAAATTTTGTTTGCAAGAAATAAGTTTGAATACGAAATTTTCTGAATAACTGCCGTTTGGAAATGAAAAGATTTAAACAAATTTACAATTAAAACTAACAGGCTTCCAAAAAAACCCTCGGGGGAACAACTAAACGAGTCGCTTGAATCACGAAATTTCTCATCCCGGGACTGCGGCTGGAAAACGTTATGCTTGCAAGAAATACGTATAAATGATACCATTTTCTCAAAAACGACCGTTTTGAAAGGTAAAGAAAGGAACAAATTTTCATTTGACGAATGAAGAGCCTTAAAAAAATCACTTGGAAGAAAAACTTACACGAAAATTGATTCGCGAAATTACTCATCCCGGGACTGCGGAGGAAAATTATTATGTTTAAAAAATACGTATATTAACGAAACTTTTATAATAGCGAGTGCTTTGAAAGGAAGAAAGGCGACCAAATATTCATTCAATGAATTTTAAGCTTCAAAAAAACCGCTGAGGTTAAAACTAAACGCCACAATTCAATCACAAAATTTCTCATCCCGGTACTGCGGATGAAAAATTTTATGTTTGATAGAAATACTTTTGAATACGAAAGTTTTCCCAAAAACTGCCGTTTGGAAATGAAAAGAGTAACACAAATTTACAATTAAAACTAACAGTCTTTTTAAAAAACCCTCGGGGGAACAACAAAACGAGTCGCTTGAATCACGAAATTTCTCATCCCGGGACTTCGGCTGGAAAACTTTATGCTTTCAAAAAATACGTTTAATGATACCATTTTCTCAAAAACGACCGTTTTGAATGGTAAAGAAAGAACAAATTTTCATTTGATGAATAAAAAGCTTTTAAAAAAGCACTTGGAAGAAAAATTAAGACAAGAATTGATTCGCGAAATTTTTCATCCCGGGACTGCGGAGGAAAATTATTATGTTTAAAAAATAAGTATATTAACGAAACTTTTATAACAGCGACTGCCTTTAAAGGAAGAGAGGCGACAAAATTTTCATTCAATGAATTTTAAGCTTTAAAAAATCGTTGAGGTAAAAACTAAACGCCACAATTGAATCACAAAATTTCTCATGCCGGTACTGCGGACGAAAAATTTTGTTTGCAAGAAAAACGTATGAATACGAAAATTTTCCTAATAACTGCCGTTTGGAAATGAAAAGAGTCACACAAATTTACAATTAAAACTAACAGTCTTTTTAAAAAACCCTCGGGGGAACAACTAAACGAGTCGCTTGAATCACGAAATTTCTCATCCCGGGACTGCGGCTGGAAAACTTAATGCTTGCAAAAAATACGTATAAATGATACCATTTTCTCAAAAACGACCGTTTTGAATGGTAAAGAAAGAACAAATTTTCATTTGATGAATGAAAAGCTTTTAAAAAAGCACTTGGAAGAAAAATTTAGACAAGAATTGATTCGCGAAATTTTTAATCCCGGGACTGCGGAGGAAAATTATTATGTTTAAAAAATAAGTATATTAACGAAATTTTTATAACAGCGACTGCCTTTAAAGGAAGAGAGGCGACAAAATATTCATTCAATGAATTTTAAACTTTAAAAAACCGCTGAGGTAAAAACTAAACGCCACAATTGAATCACTAAATTTCTCATCCCGGTACTGCGGATGAAAAATTTTGTTTGATAGAAAAACGTATGAATACGAAAATTTTCCCAATAACTGCCGTTGGGAAATGAAAAGAGTCACACAAATTTACAGTTAAAACTAATAGGCTTTCAAAAAAACCTTCGGGGGAACAACGAAACGAGTCGCTTGAATCAAGAAATTTCTCATCCCGGGACTGCGGCTGGAAAATATTATGCTTGCAAGAAATACGTATAAATGATACCATTTTCTCAAAAACGTGCGTTTTGAATGGTAAAGAAAGACCAAATTTTCATTTGATGAATGAAAAGCTTTTAAAAAAGCACTTGGAAGAAAAACACGAAAATTGATTCGCGATATTTTTCATCCCGAGACTGCGGAGGAAAATTATTATGTTTAAAAAATAAGTATATAAAAGAAACTTTCATATCAGCGACTGCCCTTAAAGGAAGAGAGGCGACCAAATATCCATTCAATGAATTTTAAACTTTAAAAAACCGCTGAGGTAAAAACTAAACGCCACAATTGAATCACAAAATTTCTCATCCCGGTACTGCGGATGAAAAATTTTGTTTGCAAGAAATAAGTTTGAATACGAAATTTTCTGAATAACTGCCGTTTGGAAATGAAAAGATTTAAACAAATTTACAATTAAAACTAACAGGCTTCCAAAAAAACCCTCGGGGGAACAACTAAACGAGTCGCTTGAATCACGAAATTTCTCATCCCGGGACTGCGGCTGGAACACGTTATGCTTGCAAGAAATACGTATAAATGATACCATTTTCTCAAAAACGACCGTTTTGAAAGGTAAAGAAAGGAACAAATTTTCATTTGACGAATGAAGAGCCTTAAAAAAAGCACTTGGAAGAAAAACTTACACGAAAATTGATTCGCGAAATTACTCATCCCGGGACTGCGGAGGAAAATTATTATGTTTAAAAAATACGTATATTAACGAAACTTTTATAATAGCGAGTGCTTTGAAAGGAAGAAAGGCGACCAAATATTCATTCAATGAATTTTAAGCTTCAAAAAAACCGCTGAGGTTAAAACTAAACGCCACAATTCAATCACAAAATTTCTCATCCCGGTACTGCGGATGAAAAATTTTATGTTTGATAGAAATACTTTTGAATACGAAAGTTTTCCCAAAAACTGCCGTTTGGAAATGAAAAGAGTAACACAAATTTACAATTAAAACTAACAGTCTTTTTAAAAAACCCTCGGGGGAACAACAAAACGAGTCGCTTGAATCACAAAATTTCTCATCCCGGGACTTCGGCTGGAAAACTTTATGCTTTCAAAAAATACGTTTAATGATACCATTTTCTCAAAAACGACCGTTTTGAATGGTAAAGAAAGAACAAATTTTCATTTGATGAATAAAAAGCTTTTAAAAAAGCACTTGGAAGAAAAATTTAGACAAGAATTGATTCGCGAAATTTTTCATCCCGGGACTGCGGAGGAAAATTATTATGTTTAAAAAATAAGTATATTAACGAAACTTTTATAACAGCGACTGCCTTTAAAGGAAGAGAGGCGACAAAATTTTCATTCAATGAATTTTAAGCTTTAAAAAATCGTTGAGGTAAAAACTAAACGCCACAATTGAATCACAAAATTTCTCATGCCGGTACTGCGGACGAAAAATTTTGTTTGCAAGAAAAACGTATGAATACGAAAATTTTCCCAATAACTGCCGTTTGGAAATGAAAAGAGTCACACAAATTTACAATTAAAACTAACAGTCTTTTTAAAAAACCCTCGGGGGAACAACTAAACGAGTCGCTTGAATCACGAAATTTCTCATCCCGGGACTGCGGCTGGAAAACTTAATGCTTGCAAAAAATACGTATAAATGATACCATTTTTTCAAAAACGACCGTTTTGAATGGTAAAGAAAGAACAAATTTTCATTTGATGAATGAAAAGCTTTTAAAAAAGCACTTGGAAGAAAAATTTAGACAAGAATTGATTCGCGAAATTTTTAATCCCGGGACTGCGGAGGAAAATTATTATGTTTAAAAAATAAGTATAATAACGAAATTTTTATAACAGCGACTGCCTTTAAAGGAAGAGAGGCGACAAAATATTCATTCAATGAATTTTAAACTTTAAAAAACCGCTGAGGTAAAAACTAAACGCCACAATTGAATCACAAAATTTCTCATCCCGGTACTGCGGATGAAAAATTTTGTTTGATAGAAAAACGTATGAATACGAAAATTTTCCCAATAACTGCCGTTGGGAAATGAAAAGAGTCACACAAATTTACAGTTAAAACTAATAGGCTTTCAAAAAAACCTTCGGGGGAACAACGAAACGAGTCGCTTGAATCAAGAAATTTCTCATCCCGGGACTGCGGCTGGAAAATATTATGCTTGCAAGAAATACGTATAAATGATACCATTTTCTCAAAAACGTGCGTTTTGAATGGTAAAGAAAGACCAAATTTTCATTTGATGAATGAAAAGCTTTTAAAAAAGCACTTGGAAGAAAAACACGAAAATTGATTCGCGATATTTTTCATCCCGAGACTGCGGAGGAAAATTATTATGTTTAAAAAATAAGTATATAAAAGAAACTTTCATATCAGCGACTGCCCTTAAAGGAAGAGAGGCGACCAAATATCCATTCAATGAATTTTAAGCTTTAAAAAATCGTTGAGGTAAAAACTAAACGCCACAATTGAATCACAAAATTTCTCATGCCGGTACTGCGGACGAAAAATTTTGTTTGCAAGAAAAACGTATGAATACGAAAATTTTCCCAATAACTGCCGTTTGGAAATGAAAAGAGTCACACAAATTTACAATTAAAACTAACAGTCTTTTTAAAAAACCCTCGGGGGAACAACTAAACGAGTCGCTTGAATCACGAAATTTCTCATCCCGGGACTGCGGCTGGAAAACTTAATGCTTGCAAAAAATACGTATAAATGATACCATTTTCTCAAAAACGACCGTTTTGAATGGTAAAGAAAGAACAAATTTTCATTTGATGAATGAAAAGCTTTTAAAAAAGCACTTGGAAGAAAAATTTAGACAAGAATTGATTTGCGAAATTTTTAATCCCGGGACTGCGGAGGAAAATTATTATGTTTAAAAAATAAGTATATTAACGAAATTTTTATAACAGCGACTGCCTTTAAAGGAAGAGAGGCGACAAAATATTCATTCAATGAATTTTAAACTTTAAAAAACCGCTGAGGTAAAAACTAAACGCCACAATTGAATCACAAAATTTCTCATCCCGGTACTGCGGATGAAAAATTTTGTTTGATAGAAAAACGTATGAATACGAAAATTTTCCCAATAACTGCCGTTGGGAAATGAAAAGAGTCACACAAATTTACAGTTAAAACTAATAGGCTTTCAAAAAAACCTTCGGGGGAACAACGAAACGAGTCGCTTGAATCAAGAAATTTCTCATCCCGGGACTGCGGCTTGAAAATATTATGCTTGCAAGAAATACGTATAAATGATACCATTTTCTCAAAAACGTGCGTTTTGAATGGTAAAGAAAGACCAAATTTTCATTTGATGAATGAAAAGCTTTTAAAAAAGCACTTGGAAGAAAAACACGAAAATTGATTCGCGATATTTTTCATCCCGAGACTGCGGAGGAAAATTATTATGTTTAAAAAATAAGTATATAAAAGAAACTTTCATATCAGCGACTGCCCTTAAAGGAAGAGAGGCGACCAAATATCCATTCAATGAATTTTAAGCTTTAAAAAACCGCTGAGGTAAAAACTAAACGCCACAATTGAATCACAAAATTTCTCATCCCGGTACTGCGGATGAAAATTTTGTTTGCAAGAAATACGTATGAAAACGAAAATTTTCTCAATAACTGCCGTTTGGAAGTGAAAAGAGTCACACAAATTTAGTTAAAACTAATAGGCTTTCAAAAAAACCCTCGGGGGAACAACAAAACGAGTCGCTTGAATCAAGAAATTTCTCATCCCGGGACTGCGGCTGGAAAACGTTATGCTTGCAAGAAATACGTATAAATAATACCATTTTCTCAAAAACCACCGTTTTGAATGGTAAAGAAAGAACAAATTTTCATTTGATGAATGAAAAATTTTTAAAAAAGCACTTCGAAGAAAAATTTAGACAAGAATTGATTCACGAAATTTTTCATCCCGGGACTGCGGAGGAAAATTATTATGTTTAAAAAATAAGTATATTAACGAAACTTTTATAACAGCGACTGCCTTTAAAGGAAGAGAGGCCACAAAATATTCATTAAATGAATTTTAAGCTTTAAAAAACCGCTGAGGTAAAAACTAAACGTCAGAATTGAATCACAAAATTTCTCATCCCGGTACTGCGGATGAAAAATTTTGTTTGCAAGAAATAAGTTTGAATACGAAATTTTCTGAATAACTGCCGTTTGGAAATGAAAAGATTTAAACAAATTTACAATTAAAACTAACAGGCTTCCAAAAAAACCCTCGGGGGAACAACTAAACGAGTCGCTTGAATCACGAAATTTCTCATCCCGGGACTGCGGCTGGAAAACGTTATGCTTGCAAGAAATACGTATAAATGATACCATTTTCTCAAAAACGACCTTTTTGAAAGGTAAAGAAAGGAACAAATTTTCATTTGATGAATGAAGAGCCTTTAAAAAAGCACTTGGAAGAAAAACTTACACGAAAATTGATTCGCGAAATTACTCATCCCGGGACTGCGGAGGATAATTATTATGTTTAAAAAATACGTATATTAACGAAACTTTTATAATAGCGAGTGCTTTGAAAGGAAGAAAGGCGACCAAATATTCATTCAATGAATTTTAAGCTTCAAAAAAACCGCTGAGGTTAAAACTAAACGCCACAATTCAATCACAAAATTTCTCATCCCGGTACTGCGGATGAAAAATTTTATGTTTGATAGAAATACTTTTGAATACGAAAGTTTTCCCAATAACTGCCGTTTGGAAATGAAAAGAGTAACACAAATTTACAATTAAAACTAACAGGCTTCCAAAAAAACCGTCGGGGGAACAACTAAACGAGACGCTTGAATCACGAAATTTCTCATCCCGGGACTGCGGCTGGAAAACTTTATGCTTTCAAAAAATACGTATAAATGATACCATTTTCTCAAAAACGTGCGTTTTGAATGGTAAAGGAAGACCAAATTTTCATTTGATGAATGAAAAGCTTTTAAAAAAGCACTTGGAAGAAAAACACGAAAATTGATTCGCGATATTTTTCATCCCGAGACTGCGGAGGAAAATTATTATGTTTAAAAAATAAGTATATAAACGAAACTTTCATATCAGCGACTGCCCTTAAAGGAAGAGAGGCGACCAAATATTCATTCAATGAATTTTAAGCTTTAAAAAACCGCTGAGGTAAAAACTAAACGCCACAATTGAATCACAAAATTTCTCATCCCGGTACTGCGGATGAAAATTTTGTTTGCAAGAAATACGTATGAATACGAAAATTTTCTCAATAACTGCCGTTTGGAAGTGAAAAGAGTCACACAAATTTACAGTTAAAACTAATAGGCTTTCAAAAAAACCCTCGGGGGAACAACGAAACGAGTCGCTTGAATCACGAAATTTCTCATCCCGGGACTGCGGCTGGAAAACGTTATGCTTGCAAGAAATACCTATAAATGATACCATTTTCTCAAAAACGACCGTTTTGAATGGTAAAGAAAGAACAAATTTTCATTTGATGAATGACAAGCTTTTAGAAAAATACTTGGAAGAAAAACTTACACGAAAATTGATTCACGAAATTTCTCATCCCTGGACTGCGGAGGAAAATTATTATGTTTAAAAAGTACGTATATTAACGAAACTTTTATAACAGCGACTGCTTTGAAAGGAAGGGAGGCAACCAAATATTCATTCAATGAATTTTAAGATTTAAAAAACCGCTGAGGTAAAAACTAAATGCCACAATTCAATTACAAAATTTCTCATCCCGGTACTGCGGATGAAAAATTTTATGTTTGCAAGAAATACCTTTGAATACGAAAGTTTTCCCAATAACTGCCGTTTGGAAATGAAAAGAGTAACACAAATTTACAATTAAAACTAACAGTCTTTATAAAAAACCCTCGGGGGAACAACTAAACGAGTCGCTTGAATCACGAAATTTCTCATCCCGGGAATGCGGCTGGAAAACTTTAAGCTTGCAAAAAATACGTATAAATGATACCATTTTCTCAAAAACGACCGTTTTGAATGGTATAGAAAGAACAAATTTTCATTTGATGAATGAAAAGCTTTTAAAAAAGCACTTCGAAGAAAAATTTAGACAAGAATTGATTCGCGAAATTTTTCATCCCGGGACTGCGGAGGAAAATTATTATGTTTAAAAAATAAGTATATTAACGAAACTTTTATAAAAGCAACTGCCTTTAAAGGAAGAGAGGCCACAAAATATTCATTTAATGAATTTTAAGCTTTAAAAAACCGCTGAGGCAAAACTAAACGCCAGAAATGAATCACAAAATTTCTTATCCCGGTACTGCGGATGAAAAATTTTGTTTGCAAGAAATAAGTTTGAATACGAAAATTTTCTGAATAACTGCCGTTTCGAAATGAAAAGAGTAACACAAATTTACAATTAAAACTAACAGTCTTTATAAAAAACCCTCGGGGGAACAACTAAACGAGTCGCTTGAATCACGAAATTTCTCATCCCGGGACTGCGGCTGGAAAACTTTATGCTTGCAAAAAATACGTATAAATGATACCATTTTCTCAAAAACGACCGTTTTGAATGGTATAGAAAGAACAAATTTTCATTTGATGAATGAAAAGCTTTTAAAAAAGCACTTCGAAGAAAAATTTAGACAAGAATTGATTCGCGAAATTTTTCATCCCGGGACTGCGGAGGAAAATTATTATGTTTAAAAAATAAGTATATTAACGAAACTTTTATAACAGCGACTGCCTTTAAAGGAAGAGAGGCCACAAAATATTCATTCAATGAATTTTAAGCTTTAAAAAACCGCTGAGGTAAAACTAAACGCCAGAATTGAATCACAAAATTTCTCATCCCGGTACTGCGGATGAAAAATTTTGTTTGCAAGAAATAAGTTTGAATACGAAAATTTTCTGAATAACTGCCGTTTGGAAATGAAAAGAGTCAAACAAATTTACAATTAAACCTAACAGGCTTCCAAAAAAACCCTCGGGGGAACAACTAAACGAGTCGCTTGAATCACGAAATTTCTCATCCCGGGACTGCGGCTGGAAAACGTTATGCTTGCAAGAAATACGTATAAATGATACCATTTTCTCAAAAACGACCGTTTTGAAAGGTAAAGAAAGGAACAAATTTTCATTTGACGAATGAAGAGCCTTAAAAAAAGCACTTGGAAGAAAAACTTACACGAAAATTGATTCGCGAAATTACTCATCCCGGGACTGCGGAGGAAAATTATTATGTTTAAAAAATACGTATATTAACGAAACTTTTATAATAGCGAGTGCTTTGAAAGGAAGAAAGGCGACCAAATATTCATTCAATGAATTTTAAGCTTCAAAAAAACCACTGAGGTTAAAACTAAACGCCACAATTCAATCACAAAATTTCTCATCCCGGTACTGCGGATGAAAAATTTTATGTTTGATAGAAATACTTTTGAATACGAAAGTTTTCCCAATAACTGCCGTTTGGAAATGAAAAGAGTAACACAAATTTACAATTAAAACTAACAGTCTTTTTAAAAAACCCTCGGGGGAACAACAAAACGAGTCGCTTGAATCACGAAATTTCTCATCCCGGGACTTCGGCTGGAAAACTTTATGCTTTCAAAAAATACGTTTAATGATACCATTTTCTCAAAAACGACCGTTTTGAATGGTAAAGAAAGAACAAATTTTCATTTGATGAATAAAAAGCTTTTAAAAAAGCACTTGGAAGAAAAATTTAGACAAGAATTGATTCGCGAAATTTTTCATCCCGGGACTGCGGAGGAAAATTATTATGTTTAAAAAATAAGTATATTAACGAAACTTTTATAACAGCGACTGCCTTTAAAGGAAGAGAGGCGACAAAATATTCATTCAATGAATTTTAAGCTTGAAAAAATCGTTGAGGTAAAAACTAAACGCCACAATTGAATCACAAAATTTCTCATCCCGGTACTGCGGACGAAAAATTTTGTTTGCAAGAAAAACGTATGAATACGAAAATTTTCCCAATAACTGCCGTTTGGAAATGAAAAGAGTCACACAAATTTACAATTAAAACTAACAGTCTTTTTAAAAAACCCTCGGGGGAACAACTAAACGAGTCGCTTGAATCACGAAATTTCTCATCCCGGGACTGCGGCTGGAAAACTTAATGCTTGCAAAAAATACGTATAAATGATACCATTTTCTCAAAAACGACCGTTTTGAATGGTAAAGAAAGAACAAATTTTCATTTGATGAATGAAAAGCTTTTAAAAAAGCACTTGGAAGAAAAATTTAGACAAGAATTGATTCGCGAAATTTTTAATCCCGGGACTGCGGAGGAAAATTATTATGTTTAAAAAATAAGTATATTAACGAAATTTTTATAACAGCGACTGCCTTTAAAGGAAGAGAGGCGACAAAATATTCATTCAATGAATTTTAAACTTTAAAAAACCGCTGAGGTAAAAACTAAACGCCACAATTGAATCACAAAATTTCTCATCCCGGTACTGCGGATGAAAAATTTTGTTTGATAGAAAAACGTATGAATACGAAAATTTTCCCAATAACTGCCGTTGGGAAATGAAAAGAGTCACACAAATTTACAGTTAAAACTAATAGGCTTTCAAAAAAACCTTCGGGGGAACAACGAAACGAGTCGCTTGAATCAAGAAATTTCTCATCCCGGGACTGCGGCTGGAAAATATTATGCTTGCAAGAAATACGTATAAATGATACCATTTTCTCAAAAACGTGCGTTTTGAATGGTAAAGAAAGACCAAATTTTCATTTGATGAATGAAAAGCTTTTAAAAAAGCACTTGGAAGAAAAACACGAAAATTGATTCGCGATATTTTTCATCCCGAGACTGCGGGGGAAAATTATTATGTTTAAAAAATAAGTATATAAAAGAAACTTTCATATCAGCGACTGCCCTTAAAGGAAGAGAGGCGACCAAATATCCATTCAATGAATTTTAAGCTTTAAAAAACCGCTGAGGTAAAAACTAAACGCCACAATTGAATCACAAAATTTCTCATCCCGGTACTGCGGATGAAAATTTTGTTTGCAAGAAATACGTATGAAAACGAAAATTTTCTCAATAACTGCCGTTTGGAAGTGAAAAGAGTCACACAAATTTAGTTAAAACTAATAGGCTTTCAAAAAAACCCTCGGGGGAATAACAAAACGAGTCACTTGAATCAAGAAATTTCTCATCCCGGGACTGCGGCTGGAAAACGTTATGCTTGCAAGAAATACGTATAAATGATACCATTTTCTCAAAAACCACCGTTTTGAATGGTAAAGAAAGAACAAATTTTCATTTGATGAATGAAAAGCTTTTAGAAAAATACTTGGAAGAAAAACTTACACAAAAATTGATTCACGAAATTTCTCATCCCGGGACTGCGGAGGAAAATTATTATGTTTAAAAAGTACGTATATTAACGAAACTTTTATAACAGCGACTGCTTTGAAAGGAAGGGAGGCAACCAAATATTCATTCAATGAATTTTAAGATTTAAAAAACCGCTGAGGTAAAAACTAAACGCCACAATTCAATCACAAAATTTCTCATCCCGGTACTGCGGATGAAAAATTTTATGTTTGCAAGAAATACCTTTGAATACGAAAGTTTTCCCAATAACTGCCGTTTGGAAATGAAAAGAGTAACACAAATTTACAATTAAAACTAACAGTCTTTATAAAAATCCCTCGGGGGAACAACTAAACGAGTCGCTTGAATCACGAAATTTCTCATCCCGGGACTGCGGCTGGAAAACTTTATGCTTGCAAAAAATACGTATAAATGATACAATTTTCTCAAAAACGACCGTTTTGAATGGTATAGAAAGAACAAATTTTCATTTGATGAATGAAAAATTTTTAAAAAAGCACTTCGAAGAAAAATTTAGACAAGAATTGATTCACGAAATTTTTCATCCCGGGACTGCGGAGGAAAATTATTATGTTTAAAAAATAAGTATATTAACGAAACTTTTATAACAGCGACTGCCTTTAAAGGAAGAGAGGCCACAAAATATTCATTAAATGAATTTTAAGCTTTAAAAAACCGCTGAGTTAAAAACTAAACGCCAGAATTGAATCACAAAATTTCTCATCCCGGTACTGCGGATGAAAAATTTTGTTTGCAAGAAATAAGTTTGAATACGAAATTTTCTGAATAACTGCCGTTTGGAAATGAAAAGATTTAAACAAATTTACAATTAAAACTAACAGGCTTCCAAAAAAACCCTCGGGGGAACAACTAAACGAGTCGCTTGAATCACGAAATTTCTCATCCCGGGACTGCGGCTGGAAAACGTTATGCTTGCAAGAAATACGTATAAATGATACCATTTTTTAAAAAACGACCTTTTTGAAAGGTAAAGAAAGGAACAAATTTTCATTTGATGAATGAAGAGCCTTTAAAAAAGCACTTGGAAGAAAAACTTACACGAAAATTGATTCGCGAAATTACTCATCCCGGGACTGCGGAGGATAATTATTATGTTTAAAAAATACGTATATTAACGAAACTTTTATAATAGCGAGTGCTTTGAAAGGAAGAAAGGCGACCAAATATTCATTCAATGAATTTTAAGCTTCAAAAAAACCGCTGAGGTTAAAACTAAACGCCACAATTCAATCACAAAATTTCTCATCCCGGTACTGCGGATGAAAAATTTTATGTTTGATAGAAATACTTTTGAATACGAAAGTTTTCCCAATAACTGCCGTTTGGAAATGAAAAGAGTAACACAAATTTACAATTAAAACTAACAGGCTTCCAAAAAAACCGTCGGGGGAACAACTAAACGAGACGCTTGAATCACGAAATTTCTCATCCCGGGACTGCGGCTGGAAAACTTTATGCTTTCAAAAAATACGTATAAATGATACCATTTTCTCAAAAACGTGCGTTTTGAATGGTAAAGGAAGACCAAATTTTCATTTGATGAATGAAAAGCTTTTAAAAAAGCACTTGGAAGAAAAACACGAAAATTGATTCGCGATATTTTTCATCCCGAGACTGCGGAGGAAAATTATTATGTTTAAAAAATAAGTATATAAACGAAACTTTCATATCAGCGACTGCCCTTAAAGGAAGAGAGGCGACCAAATATTCATTCAATGAATTTTAAGCTTTAAAAAACCGCTGAGGTAAAAACTAAATGCCACAATTGAATCACAAAATTTCTCATCCCGGTACTGCGGATGAAAATTTTGTTTGCAAGAAATACGTATGAATACGAAAATTTTCTCAATAACTGCCGTTTGGAAGTGAAAAGAGTCACACAAATTTACAGTTAAAACTAATAGGCTTTCAAAAAAACCCTCGGGGGAACAACGAAACGAGTCGCTTGAATCACGAAATTTCTCATCCCGGGACTGCGGCTGGAAAACGTTATGCTTGCAAGAAATACCTATAAATGATACCATTTTCTCAAAAACGACCGTTTTGAATGGTAAAGAAAGAACAAATTTTCATTTGATGAATGACAAGCTTTTAGAAAAATACTTGGAAGAAAAACTTACACGAAAATTGATTCACGAAATTTCTCATCCCGGGACTGCGGAGGAAAATTATTATGTTTAAAAAATAAGTATATTAACGAAACTTTTATAAAAGCGACTGCCTTTAAAGGAAGAGAGGCCACAAAATATTCATTCAATGAATTTTAAGCTTTAAAAAACCGCTGAGGCAAAACTAAACGCCAGAAATGAATCACAAAATTTCTCATCCCGGTACTGCGGATGAAAAATTTTGTTTGCAAGAAATAAGTTTGAATACGAAAATTTTCTGAATAACTGCCGTTTCGAAATGAAAAGAGTAACACAAATTTACAATTAAAACTAACAGTCTTTTTAAAAAACCCTCGGGGGAACAACAAAACGAGTCGCTTGAATCACGAAATTTCTCATCCCGGGACTGCGGCTGGAAAACTTTATGCTTTCAAAAAATACGTTTAATGATACCATTTTCTCAAAAACGACCGTTTTGAATGGTAAAGAAAGAACAAATTTTCATTTGATGAATAAAAAGCTTTTAAAAAAGCACTTGGAAGAAAAATTTAGACAAGAATTGATTCGCGAAATTTTTCATCCCGGGACTGCGGAGGAAAATTATTATGTTTAAAAAATAAGTATATTAACGAAACTTTTATAACAGCGACTGCCTTTAAAGGAAGAGAGGCGACAAAATATTCATTCAATGAATTTTAAGCTTTAAAAAATCGTTGAGGTAAAAACTAAACGCCACAATTGAATCACAAAATTTCTCATCCCGGTACTGCGGACGAAAAATTTTGTTTGCAAGAAAAACGTATGAATACGAAAATTTTCCCAATAACTGCCGTTTGGAAATGAAAAGAGTCACACAAATTTACAATTAAAACTAACAGTCTTTTTAAAAAACCCTCGGGGGAACAACTTAACGAGTCGCTTGAATCACGAAATTTCTCATCCCGGGACTGCGGCTGGAAAACTTAATGCTTGCAAAAAATACGTATAAATGATACCATTTTCTCAAAAACGACCGTTTTGAATGGTAAAGAAAGAACAAATTTTCATTTGATGAATGAAAAGCTTTTAAAAAAGCACTTGGAAGAAAAATTTAGACAAGAATTGATTCGCGAAATTTTTAATCCCGGGACTGCGGAGGAAAATTATTATGTTTAAAAAATAAGTATATTAACGAAATTTTTATAACAGCGACTGCCTTTAAAGGAAGAGAGGCGACAAAATATTCATTCAATGAATTTTAAACTTTATAAAACCGCTGAGGTAAAAACTAAACGCCACAATTGAATCACAAAATTTCTCATCCCGGTACTGCGGATGAAAAATTTTGTTTGATAGAAAAACGTATGAATACGAAAATTTTCCCAATAACTGCCGTTGGGAAATGAAAAGAGTCACACAAATTTACAGTTAAAACTAATAGGCTTTCAAAAAAACCTTCGGGGGAACAACGAAACGAGTCGCTTGAATCAAGAAATTTCTCATCCCGGGACTGCGGCTGGAAAATATTATGCTTGCAAGAAATACGTATAAATGATACCATTTTCTCAAAAACGTGCGTTTTGAATGGTAAAGAAAGACCAAATTTTCATTTGATGAATGAAAAGCTTTTAAAAAAGCACTTGGAAGAAAAACACGAAAATTGATTCGCGATATTTTTCATCCCGAGACTGCGGAGGAAAATTATTATGTTTAAAAAATAAGTATATAAAAGAAACTTTCATATCAGCGACTGCCCTTAAAGGAAGAGAGGCGACCAAATATCCATTCAATGAATTTTTAGCTTTAAAAAACCGCTGAGGTAAAAACTAAACGCCACAATTGAATCACAAAATTTCTCATCCCGGTACTGCGGATGAAAATTTTGTTTGCAAGAAATACGAATGAAAACGAAAATTTTCTCAATAACTGCCGTTTGGAAGTGAAAAGAGTCACACAAATTTAGTTAAAACTAATAGGCTTTCAAAAAAACCCTCGGGGGAACAACAAAACGAGTCGCTTGAATCAAGAAATTTCTCATCCCGGGACTGCGGCTGGAAAACGTTATGCTTGCAAGAAATACGTATAAATGATACCATTTTCTCAAAAACCACGGTTTTGAATGGTAAAGAAAGAACAAATTTTCATTTGATGAATGAAAAGCTTTTAGAAAAATACTTGGAAGAAAAACTTACACGAAAATTGATTCACGAAATTTCTCATCCCGGGACTGCGGAGGAAAATTATTATGTTTAAAAAGTACGTATATTAACGAAACTTTTATAACAGCGACTGCTTTGAAAGGAAGGGAGGCAACCAAATATTCATTCAATGAATTTTAAGATTTAAAAAACCGCTGAGGTAAAAACTAAACGCCACAATTCAATCACAAAATTTCTCATCCCGGTACTGCGGATGAAAAATTTTATGTTTGCAAGAAATACCTTTGAATACGAAAGTTTTCCCAATAACTGCCGTTTGGAAATGAAAAGAGTAACACAAATTTACAATTAAAACTAACAGTCTTTATAAAAAACCCTCGGGGGAACAACTAAACGAGTCGCTTGAATCACGAAATTTCTCATCCCGGGACTGCGGCTGGAAAACTTTATGCTTGCAAAAAATACGTATAAATGATACAATTTTCTCAAAAACGACCGTTTTGAATGGTATAGAAAGAACAAATTTTCATTTGATGAATGAAAAATTTTTAAAAAAGCACTTCGAAGAAAAATTTAGACAAGAATTGATTCACGAAATTTTTCATCCCGGGACTGCGGAGGAAAATTATTATGTTTAAAAAATAAGTATATTAACGAAACTTTTATAACAGCGACTGCCTTTAAAGGAAGAGAGGCCACAAAATATTCATTAAATGAATTTTAAGCTTTAAAAAACCGCTGAGGTAAAAACTAAACGCCAGAATTGAATCACAAAATTTCTCATCCCGGTACTGCGGATGAAAAATTTTGTTTGCAAGAAATAAGTTTGAATACGAAATTTTCTGAATAACTGCCGTTTGGAAATGAAAAGATTTAAACAAATTTACAATTAAAACTAACAGGCTTCCAAAAAAACCCTCGGGGGAACAACTAAACGAGTCGCTTGAATCACGAAATTTCTCATCCCGGGACTGCGGCTGGAAAACGTTATGCTTGCAAGAAATACGTATAAATGATACCATTTTCTCAAAAACGACCTTTTTGAAAGGTAAAGAAAGGAACAAATTTTCATTTGATGAATGAAGAGCCTTTAAAAAAGCACTTGGAAGAAAAACTTACACGAAAATTGATTCGCGAAATTACTCATCCCGGGACTGCGAAGGATAATTATTATGTTTAAAAAATACGTATATTAACGAAACTTTTATAATAGCGAGTGCTTTGAAAGGAAGAAAGGCGACCAAATATTCATTCAATGAATTTTAAGCTTCAAAAAAACCGCTGAGGTTAAAACTAAACGCCACAATTCAATCACAAAATTTCTCATCCCGGTACTGCGGATGAAAAATTTTATGTTTGATAGAAATACTTTTGAATACGAAAGTTTTCCCAATAACTGCCGTTTGGAAATGAAAAGAGTAACACAAATTTACAATTAAAACTAACAGTCTTTATAAAAAACCCTCGGGGGAACAACTAAACGAGTCGCTTGAATCACGAAATTTCTCATCCCGGGACTGCGGCTGGAAAACTTTAAGCTTGCAAAAAATACGTATAAATGATACCATTTTCTCAAAAACGACCGTTTTGAATGGTATAGAAAGAACAAATTTTCATTTGATGAATGAAAAGCTTTTAAAAAAGCACTTCGAAGAAAAATTTAGACAAGAATTGATTCGCGAAATTTTTCATCCCGGGACTGCGGAGGAAAATTATTGTTTCAAAAATAAGTATATTAACGAAACTTTTATAAAAGCGACTGCCTTTAAAGGAAGAGAGGCCACAAAATATTCATTCAATGAATTTTAAGCTTTAAAAAACCGCTGAGGCAAAACTAAACGCCAGAAATGAATCACAAAATTTCTCATCCCGGTACTGCGGATGAAAAATTTTGTTTGCAAGAAATAAGTTTGAATACGAAAATTTTCTGAATAACTGCCGTTTCGAAATGAAAAGAGTCAAACAAATTTACAATTAAAACTAACAGGCTTCCAAAAAAACCCTCGGGGGAACAACTAAACGAGTCGCTTGAATCACGAAATTTCTCATCCCGGGACTTCGGCTGGAAAACTTTATGCTTTCAAAAAATACGTTTAATGATACCATTTTCTCAAAAACGACCGTTTTGAATGGTAGAGAAAGAACAAATTTTCATTTGATGAATGAAAAGCTTTTAAAAAAGCACTTGGAAGAAAAATTTAGACAAGAATTGATTCGCGAAATTTTTCATCCCGGGACTGCGGAGGAAAATTATTATGTTTAAAAAATAAGTATATTAACGAAACTTTTATAACAGCGACTGCCTTTAAAGGAAGAGAGGCGACAAAATATTCATTCAATGAATTTTAAGCTTTAAAAAACCGCTGAGGTAAAAACTAAACGCCACAATTGAATCACAAAATTTCTCATCCCGGTACTGCGGATGAAAAATTTTGTTTGCAAGAAAAACGTATGAATACGAAAATTTTCCCAATAACTGCTGTTTGGAAATGAAAAGAGTCACACAAATTTACAATTAAAACTAACAGTCTTTTTAAAAAACCCTCGGGGGAACAACTAAACGAGTCGCTTGAATCACGAAATTTCTCATCCCGGAACTGCGGCTGGAAAACTTAATGCTTGCAAAAAATACGTATAAATGATACCATTATCTCAAAAACGACCGTTTTGAATGGTAAAGAAAGAACAAATTTTCATTTGATGAATGAAAAGCTTTTAAAAAAGCACTTGGAAGAAAAATTTATACAAGAATTGATTCATGAAATTTTTAATCCCGGGACTGCGGAGGAAAATTATTTTGTTTAAAAAATAAGTATATTAACGAAACTTTTATAACAGCGACTGCCTTTAAAGGAAGAGAGGCGACAAAATATTCATGCAATGAATTTTAAACTTTAAAAAACAGCTGAGGTAAAAACTAAACGCCACAATTGAATCACAAAATTTCTCATCCCGGTACTGCGGATGAAAAATTTTGTTTGCAAGAAAAACGTATGAATACGAAAATTTTTCCAATAACTGCCGTTGGGAAATGAAAAGAGTCACACAAATTTACAGTTAAAACTAATAGGCTTTCAAAAAAACCTTCGGGGGAACAACGAAACGAGTCGCTTGAATCAAGAAATTTCTCATCCCGGGACTGCGACTGGAAAATATTATGCTTGCAAGAAATACGTATAAATGATACCATTTTCTCAAAAACGTGCGTTTCGAAAGGTAAAGAAAGGAACAAATTTTCATTTGATGAATGAAGAGCCTTTAAAAAAGCACTTGGAAGAAAAACTTACACGAAAATTGATTCGCGAAATTACTCATCCCGGGACTGCGGAGGAAAATTATTATGTTTAAAAAATACGTATATTAACGAAACTTTTATAATAGCGAGTGCTTTGAAAAGAAGAAAGGCGACCAAATATTCATTCAATGAATTTTAAGCTTCAAAAAAACCGCTGAGGTTAAAACTAAACGCCACAATTCAATAACAAAATTTCTCATCCCGGTACTGCGGATGAAAAATTTAATGTTTGATAGAAATACTTTTGAATACGAAAGTTTTCCCAATAACTGCCGTTTGGAAATGAAAAGAGTAACACAAATTTACAATTAAAACTAACAGTCTTCTTAAAAAACCCTCGGGGGAACAACAAAACGAGTCGCTTGAATCACGAAATTTCTCATCCCGGGACTGCGGCTGGAAAACTTTATGCTTTCAAAAAATACGTTTAATGATACCATTTTCTCAAAAACGACCGTTTTGAATGGTAAAGAAAGAACAAATTTTCATTTGATGAATGAAAAGCTTTTAAAAAAGCACTTGGAAGAAAAATTTAGACAAGAATTGATTCGCGAAATTTTTTATCCCGGGACTGCGGAGGAAAATTATTATGTTTAAAAAATAAGTATATTAACGAAACTTTTATAACAGCGACTGCCTTTAAAGGAAGAGAGGCGACAAAATATTCATTCAATGAATTTTAAGCTTTAAAAAACCGCTGAGGTAAAAACTAAACGCCACAATTGAATCACAAAATTTCTCATCCTGGTACTGCGGATGAAAAATTTTGTTTGCAAGAAAAACGTATGAATACGAAAATTTTCCCAATAACTGCCGTTTGGAAATGAAAAGAGTCACACAAATTTACAATTAAAACTAACAGTCTTTTTAAAAAACCCTCGGGGGAACAACTAAACGAGTCGCTTGAATCACGAAATTTCTCATCCCGGGACTGCGGCTGGAAAACTTAATGCTTGCAAAAAATACGTATAAATGATACCATTATCTCAAAAACGACCGTTTTGAATGGTAAAGAAAGAACAAATTTTCATTTGATGAATGAAAAGCTTTTAAAAAAGCACTTGGAAGAAAAATTTAGACAAGAATTGATTCGCGAAGTTTTTAATCCCGCGACTGCGGAGGAAAATTATTATGTTTAAAAAATAAGTATATTAACGAAACTTTTATAACAGCGACTGCCTTTAAAGGAAAGAAGGCGACAAAATATTCATTCAATGAATTGTAAGGTTTAAAAAACCGCTGAGGTAAAAACTAAACGCCACAATTGAAACACAAAATTTCTCATCCCGGTACTGCGGATGAAAAATTTTGTTTGCAAGAAAAACGTATAAATACGAAAATTTTCCCAATAACTGCCGTTGGGAAATGAAAAGAGTCACACAAATTTACAGTTAAAACTAATAGGCTTTCAAAAAAACCTTCGGGGGAACAACAAAACGAGTCGCTTGAATCACGAAATTTCTCATCCCGGGACTGCGGCTGGAGAACGTTATGCTTGCAAGAAATACGTATAAATGATACCATTTTCTCAAAAACGACCGTTTTGAATGGTAAAGAAAGAACAAATTTTCATTTGATGAATGAAAAGCTTTTAGAAAAATACTTGGAAGAAAAACTAACACGAAAATTGATTTACGAAATTTCTCATCCCGGGACTGCGGAGGAAAATTATTATGTTTAAAAAGTACGTATATAAACGACACTTTTATAACAGCGACTGCTTTGAAAGGAAGGGAGGCAACCAAATATTCATTCAATGAATTTTAAGATTTAAAAAACCGCTGAGGTAAAAACTAAACGCCACAATTCAATCACAAAATTTCTCATCCCGGTACTGCGGATGAAAAATTTTATTTTTGCAAGAAATACCTTTAAATACGAAAGTTTTCAAAATAACTGCCGTTTGGAAATGAAAAGAGTAACACAAATTTACAATTAAAACTAACAGACTTTATAAAAAACCCTCGGGGGAACAACAAAACGAGTCGCTTGAATCACGAAATTTCTCATCCCGGGACTGCGGCTGGAAAACTTTATGCTTTCAAAAAATACGTTTAATGATACCATTTTCTCAAAAACGACCGTTTTGAATGATATAGAAAGAACAAATTTTCATTTGATGAATGAAAAGCTTTTAAAAAAGCACTTCGAAGAAAAATTTAGACAAGAATTGATTCGCGAAATTTTTCATCCCGGGACTGCGGAGGAAAATTATTATGTTTAAAAAATAAGTATATTAACGAAACTTTTATAACAGCGACTGCCTTTAAAGGAAGAGAGGCCACAAAATATTCATTCAATGAATTTTAAGCTTTAAAAAACCTCTGCGGATGAAAAATTTTATGTTTGATAGAAATACTTTTGAATACGAAAGTTTTCCCAATAACTGCCGTTTGGAAATGAAAAGAGTAACACAAATTTACAATTAAAACTAACAGGCTTCCAAAAAAACCCTCGGGGGAACAACTAAACGAGTCGCTTGAATCACGAAATTTCTCATCCCGGGACTGCGGCTGGAAAATGTTATGCTTGCAAGAAATACGTATAAATGACACCATTTTCTCAATAACGACCGTTTTGAAAGGTAAAGAAAGGAACAAATTTTCATTTGATGAATGAAGAGCCTTTTAAAAAGCACTTGGAAGAAAAACCTACACGAAAATTGATTCGCGAAATTACTCATCCCGGGACTGCGGAGGAAAATTATTATGTTTAAAAAATACGTATATTAACGAAACTTTTATAATAGCGAGTGCTTTGAAAGGAAGAAAGGCGACCAAATATTCATTCAATGAATTTTAAGCTTCAAAAAAACCGCTGAGTTTAAAACTAAACGCCACAATTCAATCACAAAATTTCTCATCCCGGTACTGCGGATGAAAAATTTTATGTTTGATTGAAATAGTTTTGAATACGAAAGTTTTCCCAATAACTGCCGTTTGGAAATGAAAAGATTAACACAAATTTACAATTAAAACTAACAGACTTTTTAAAAAACCCTCGGGGGAACAACAAAACGAGTCGCTTGAATCACGAAATTTCTCATCCTGGGACTGCGGCTGGAAAACTTTATGCTTTCAAAAAATACATATAAATGATACCATTTTCTCAAAAACGTGCGTTTTGAATGGTAAAGAAAGACCAAATTTTCATTTGATTAATGAAAAGCTTTTAAAAAAGCACTTGGAAGAAAAACTAGAAAATTGATTCGCGATATTTTTCATCCCGAGACTGCGGAGGAAAATTATTATGTTTAAAAAATAAGTATATAAACGAAACTTTCATATCAGCGACTGCCCTTTAAGGAAGAGAGGCGACCAAATATTCATTCAATGAATTTTAGGCTTTAAAAAACCGCTGAGGGAAAAACTAAACGCCACAATTGAATCACAAAATTTCTCATCCCGGTACTGCGGATGAAAATTTTGTTTGCAAGAAATACGTATGAATACGAAAATTTTCTCAATAACTGTCGTTTGGAAGTGAAAAGAGTCACACAAATTTACAGTTAAAACTAATAGGCTTTCAAAAAAACCCTCGGGGAAACAACGAAACGAATCGCTTGAATCACGAAATTTCTCATCCCGGGCCTGCGGCTGGAAAACGTTATGCTTGCAAGAAATACGTATAAATGATACCATTTTCTCAAAAACGACCGTTTTGAATGGTAAAGAAAGAACAAATTTTCATTTGATGAATGAAAAGCTTTTAGAAAAATACTTGGAAGAAAAACTTACACGAAAATTGATTCACGAAATTTCTCATCCCGGGACTGCGGAGGAAAATTATTATGTTTAAAAAGTACGTATATTAACGAAACTTTTATAACAGCGACTGCTTTGAAAGGAAGGGAGGCAACCAAATATTCATTCAATGAATTTTAAGATTTAAAAAACCGCTGAGGTAAAATCTAAACGCCACAATTCAATCACAAAATTTCTCATCCCGGTACTGCGGATGAAAAATTTTATGTTTGTAAGAAATACCTTTGAATACGAAAGTTTTCCCAATAACTGCCGTTTGGAAATGAAAAGAGTAACACAAATTTACAATTAAAACTAACAGTCTTTATAAAAAACCCTCGGGGGAACAACTAAACGAGTCGCTTGAATCACGAAATTTCTCATCCCGGAACTGCGGCTGGAAAACTTAATGCTTGCAAAAAATACGCATAAATGATACCATTATCTCAAAAACGACCGTTTTGAATGGTAAAGAAAGAACAAATTTTCATTTGATGAATGAAAAGCTTTTAAAAAAGCACTTGGAAGAAAAATTTACACAAGAATTGATTAATGAAATTTTTAATCCCGGGACTGCGGAGGAAAATTATTTTGTTTAAAAAATAAGTATATTAACGAAACTTTTATAACAGCGACTGACTTTAAAGGAAGAGAGGCGACAAAATATTCATTCAATGAATTTAAAGCTTCAAAAAAACCGCTGAGGTTAAAACTAAACGCCACAATTGAATCACAAAATTTCTCATCCCGGTACTGCGGATGAAAAATTTTGTTTGCAAGAAAAACGTATGAATACGAAAATTTTTCCAATAACTGCCGTTGGGAAATGAAAAGAGTCACACAAATTTACAGTTAAAACTAATAGGCTTTCAAAAAAAACCTTCGGGGGAACAACGAAACGAGTCGCTTGAATCAAGAAATTTCTCATCCCGGGACTGCGGCTGGAAAATATTATGCTTGCAAGAAATACGTATAAATGATACCATTTTCTCAAAAACGTGCGTTTCGAAAGGTAAAGAAAGGAACAAATTTTCATTTGATGAATGAAGAGCCTTTAAAAAAGCACTTGGAAGAAAAACTTACACGAAAATTGATTCGCGAAATTACTCATCCCGGGACTCCGGAGGAAAATTATTATGTTTAAAAAATACGTATATTAACGAAACTTTTATAATAGCGAGTGCTTTGAAAGGAAGAAAGGCGACCAAATATTCATTCAATGAATTTTAAGCTTCAAAAAAACCGCTGAGGTTAAAACTAAACGCCACAATTCAATAACAAAATTTCTCATCCCGGTACTGCGGATGAAAAATTTTATGTTTGATAGAAATACTTTTGAATACGAAAGTTTTCCCAATAACTGCCGTTTGGAAATGAAAAGAGTAACACAAATTTACAATTAAAACTAACAGTCTTTTTAAAAAACCCTCGGGGGAACAACAAAACGAGTCGCTTGAATCACGAAATTTCTCATCCCGGGACTGCGGCTGGAAAACTTTATGCTTTCAAAAAATACGTTTAATGATACCATTTTCTCAAAAACGACCGTTTTGAATGGTAAAGAAAGAACAAATTTTCATTTGATGAATGAAAAGCTTTTAAAAAAGCACTTGGAGGAAAAATTTAGACAAGAATTGATTCGCGAAATTTTTTATCCCGGGACTGCGGAGGAAAATTATAATGTTTAAAAAATAAGTATATTAACGAAACTTTTATAACAGCGACTGCCTTTAAAGGAAGAGAGGCGACAAAATATTCATTCAATGAATTTTAAGCTTTAAAAAACCGCTGAGGTAAAAACTAAACGCCACAATTGAATCACAAAATTTCTCATCCTGGTACTGCGGATGAAAAATTTTGTTTGCAAGAAAAACGTATGAATACGAAAATTTTCCCAATAACTGCCGTTTGGAAATGAAAAGAGTCACACAAATTTACAATTAAAACTAACAGTCTTTTTAAAAAACCCTCGGGGGAACAACTAAACGAGTCGCTTGAATCACGAAATTTCTCATCCCGGGACTGCGGCTGGAAAACTTAATGCTTGCAAAAAATACGTATAAATGATACCATTATCTCAAAAACGACCGTTTTGAATGGTAAAGAAAGAACAAATTTTCATTTGATGAATGAAAAGCTTTTAAAAAAGCACTTGGAAGAAAAATTTAGACAAGAATTGATTCGCGAAATTTTTAATCCCGGGACTGCGGAGGAAAATTATTATGTTTAAAAAATAAGTATATTAACGAAACTTTTATAACAGCTACTGCCTTTAAAGGAAGAGAGGCGCCCAATATATCCATTCAATTAATTTTAAGCTTTAAAAAACCGCTGAGGTAAAAACTAAACGCCACAATTGAATCACAAAATTTCTCATTCCGGTACTGCGGATGAAAATTTTGTTTGCAAGAAATACGTATGAATACGAAAATTTTCTCAATAACTGCCGTTTGGAAGTGAAAAGAGTCACACAAATTTACAGTTAAAACTAATAGGCTTTCAAAAAACCCTCGGGGGAACAACGAAACGAGTCGCTTGAATCAAGAAATTTCTCATCCCGGGACTGCGGCTGGAAAACGTTATGCTTGCAAGAAATACGTATAAATGATACCATTTTCTCAAAAACGACCGTTTTGAATGGTAAAGAAAGAACAAATTTTCATTTGATGAATGAAAAGCTTTTAGAAAAATACTTGGAAGAAAAACTTACACGAAAATTGATTCACGAAATTTCTCATCCCGAGACTGTGGAGGAAAATTATTATGTTTAAAAAGTACGTATATTAACGAAACTTTTATAACAGCGACTGCTTCGAAAGGAAGGGAGGCAACCAAATATTCATTCAATGAATTTTAAGATTTAAAAAACCGCTGAGGTAAAAACTAAACGCCACAATTCAATCACAAAATTTCTCATCCCGGTACTGCGGATGAAAAATTTTATGTTTGTAAGAAATACCTTTGAATACGAAAGTTTTCCCAATAACTGCCGTTTGGAAATGAAAAGGGTAACACAAATTTACAATTAAAACTAACAGTCTTTATAAAAAACCCTCGGGGGAACAACTAAACGAGTCGCTTGAATCACGAAATTTTTCATCCCGGGACTGCGGCTGGAAAACGTTCTGCTTGCAAGAAATACGTATAAATGATACCATTTTCTCAAAAACGACCGTTTTGAAAGGTAAAGAAAGGAACAAATTTTCATTTGATGAATGAAGAGCCTTTAAAAAAGCACTTGGAAGAAAAACTTACACGAAAATTGATTCGCGAAATTACTCATCCCGGGACTGCGGAGGAAAATTATTATGTTTAAAAAATACGTATATTAACGAAACTTTTATAATAGCGAGTGCTTTGAAAGGAAGAAAGGCGACCAAATATTCATTCAATGAATTTTAAGCTTCAAAAAAACCGCTGAGGTTAAAACTAAACGCCACAATTCAATCACAAAATTTCTCATCCCGGTACTGCGGATGAAAAATTTTATGTTTGATAGAAATACTTTTGAATACGAAAGTTTTCCCAATAACTGCCGTTTTGAAATGAAAAGAGTAACACAAATTTACAATTTAAACTAACAGTCTTTTTAAAAAACCCTCGGGGGAACAACAAAACGAGTCGCTTGAATCACGAAATTTCTCATCCCGGGACTGCGGCTGGAAAACTTTATGCTTTCAAAAAATACGTTTAATGATACCATTTTCTCAAAAACGACCGTTTTGAATGGTAAAGAAAGAACAAATTTTCATTTGATGAATGAAAAGCTTTTAAAAAAGCACTTGGAAGAAAAATTTAGACAAGAATTGATTCGCGAAATTTTTTATCCCGGGACTGCGGAGGAAAATTATTATGTTTAAAAAATAAGTATATTAACGAAACTTTTATAAAAGCGACTGCCTTTAAAGGAAGAGAGGCCACAAAATATTCATTCAATGAATTTTAAGCTTTAAAAAACCGCTGAGGTAAAAACTAAACGCCACAATTGAATCACAAAATTTCTCATCCTGGTACTGCGGATGAAAAATTTTGTTTGCAAGAAAAACGTATGAGTACGAAAATTTTCTCAATAACTGCCGTTTGGAAGTGAAAAGAGTCACACAAATTTACAGTTAAAACTAATAGGCTTTCAAAAAAACCCTCGGGGGAACAACGAAACGAGTCGCTTGAATCAAGAAATTTCTCATCCCGGGACTGCGGCTGGAAAACGTTATGCTTGCAAGAAATACGTATAAATGATACCATTTTATCAAAAACGACCGTTTTGAATGGTAAAGAAAGGAACAAATTTTCATTTGATGAATGAAGAGCCTTTAAAAAAGCACTTGGAAGAAAAACTTACACGAAAATTGATTCGCGAAATTACTCATCCCGGGACTGTGGAGGAAAATTATTATGTTTAAAAATGACGTATATTAACGAAACTTTTATAAAAGCGAGTGCTTTGAAAGGGAGAAAGGCGACCAAATATTCATTCAATGAATTTTAAGCTTCAAAAAAACCGCTGAGGTTAAAACTAAACGCAACAATTAAATCACAAAATTTCTCATCACGGGACTGCGGATGAAAAATTTTATTTTTGCAAGAAATATGTTTGAATACAAAAGTTTTCCCAATCACTGCTGTTTGGAAAGGAAAAAAAACACAAATTTACAATTAAAACTAACAGGCTTTCAAAAAAACCCTCGGGGGAACAACTAAACGAGTCGCTTAAATCACGAAATTTCTTATCCCGGGACTGCGGCTAGAAAACGTTATGCTTGCAAGAAATACGTATAAATGATACCATTTTCTCAAAAACGACCGTTTTGAATGGTAAAGAAAGAACAAATTTTCATTTGATGAATGAAAAGCTTTTAAAAAAGCACTTGGAAGAAAAATTTAGACAAGAATTGATTCGCGAAATTTTTCATCCCGGGACTGCGGAGGAATATTATTATGTTTAAAAAATAAGTATATTAACGAAACTTTTATAACAGCGACTGCCTTTAAAGGAAGAGAGGCGACAAAATATTCATTCAATGAATTTTAAGCTTTAAAAAACCGCTGAGGTAAAAACTAAACGCCACAATTGAATCACAAAATTTCTCATCCCGGTACTGCGGATGAAAAATTTTGTTTGCAAGAAAAACGTATGAATACGAAAATTTTCCCAATAACTGCCGTTTGGAAAAGAAAAGAGTCACACAAATTTACAATGAAAACTAACAGTCTTTTTAAAAAACCCTCGGGGGAACAACTAAACGAGTCGCTTGAATCACGAAATTTCTCATCCCGGGACTGCGGCTGGAAAACTTAATGCTTGCAAAAAATACGTATAAATGATACCATTTTCTCAAAAACGACCGTTTTGAAAGGTAAAGAAAGGAACAAATTTTCATTTGATGAATGAAGAGCCTTTTAAAAAGCACTTGGAAGAAAAACCTACACGAAAATTGATTCGCGAAATTACTCATCCCAGGACTGCGGAGGAAAATTATTATGTTTAAAAAATACGTATATTAATGAAACTTTTATAATAGCGAGTGCTTTGAAAGGAAGAAAGGCGACCAAATATTCATTCAATGAATTTTAAGCTTCAAAAAAACCGCTGAGTTTAAAACTAAACGCCACAATTCAATCACAAAATTTCTCATCCCGGTACTGCGGATGAAAAATTTTATGTTTGATAGAAATACTTTTGAATACGAAAGTTTTCCCAATAACTGCCGTTTGGAAATGAAAAGAGTAACACAAATTTACAATTAAAACTAACAGACTTTTTAAAAAACCCTCGGGGGAACAACAAAACGAGTCGCTTGAATCACGAAATTTCTCATCCTGGGACTGCGGCTGGAAAACTTTATGCTTTCAAAAAATACGTATAAATGATACCATTTTCTCAAAAACGTGCGTTTTGAATGGTAAAGAAAGACCAAATTTTCATTTGATGAATGAAAAGCTTTTAAAAAAGCACTTGGAAGAAAAACACGAAAATTGATTCGCGATATTTTTCATCCCGAGACTGGGGAGGAAAATTATTATGTTTAAAAAATAAGTATATAAACGAAACTTTCATATCAGCGACTGCCCTTAAAGGAAGAGAGGCGACCAAATATTCATTCAATGAATTTTAAGCTTTAAAAAACCGCTGAGGTAAAAACTAAACGCCACAATTGAATCACAAAATTTCTCATCCCGGTACTGCGGATGAAAATTTTGTTTGCAAGAAATACGTATGAATACGAAAATTTTCTCAATAACTGTCGTTTGGAAGTGAAAAGAGTCACACAAATTTACAGTTAAAACTAATAGGCTTTCAAAAAAACCCTCGGGGAAACAACGAAACGAGTCGCTTGAATCACGAAATTTCTCATCCCGGGACTGCGGCTGGAAAACGTTATGCTTGCAAGAAATACGTATAAATGATACCATTTTCTCAAAAACGACCGTTTTGAATGGTAAAGAAAGAACAAATTTTCATTTGATGAATGAAAAGCTTTTAGAAAAATACTTGGAAGAAAAACTTACACGAAAATTGATTCACGAAATTTCTCATCCCGGGACTGCGGAGGAAAATTATTATGTTTAAAAAGTACGTATATTAACGAAACTTTTATAACAGCGACTGCTATGAAAGGAAGAGAGGCAACCAAATATTCATTCAATGAATTTTAAGCTTCAAAAAAACCGCTGAGGTTAAAACTAAACGCCACAATTCAATAACAAAATTTCTCATCCCGGTACTGCGGATGAAAAATTTTATGTTTGATAGAAATACTTTTGAATACAAAAGTTTTCCCAATAACTGCCGTTTGGAAATGAAAAGAGTAACACAAATTTACAATTAAAACTAACAGTCTTTTTAAAAAACCCTCGGGGGAACAACAAAACGAGTCGCTTGAATCACGAAATTTCTCATTCCGGGACTGCGGCTGGAAAACTTTATGCTTTCAAAAAATACGTTTAATGATACCATTTTCTCAAAAACGACCGTTTTGAATGGTAAAGAAAGAACAAATTTTCATTTGATGAATGAAAAGCTTTTAAAAAAGCACTTGGAAGAAAAATTTAGACAAGAATTGATTCGCGAAATTTTTTATCCCGGGACTGCGGAGGAAAATTATTATGTTTAAAAAATAAGTATATTAACGAAACTTTTATAACAGCGACTGCCTTTAAAGGAAGAGAGGCGACAAAATATTCATTCAATGAATTTTAAGCTTTAAAAAACCGCTGAGGTAAAAACTAAACGCCACAATTGAATCACAAAATTTCTCATCCTGGTACTGCGGATGAAAAATTTTGTTTGCAAGAAAAACGTATGAATACGAAAATTTTCCCAATAACTGCCGTTTGGAAATGAAAAGAGTCACACAAATTTACAATTAAAACTAACAGTCTTTTTAAAACACCCTCGGGGGAACAACTTAACGAGTCGCTTGAATCAAGAAATTTCTCATCCCGGGACTGCGGCTGGAAAACTTAATGCTTGCAAAAAATACGTATAAATGATACCATTATCTCCAAAACGACCGTTTTGAATGGTAAAGAAAGAACAAATTTTCATTTGATGAATGAAAAGCTTTTAAAAAAGCACTTGGAAGAAAAATTTAGACAAGAATTGATTCGCGAAGTTTTTAATCCCGCGACTGCGGAGGAAAATTATTATGTTTAAAAAATAAGTATATTAACGAAACTTTTATAACAGCGACTGCCTTTAAAGGAAGAGAGGCGACAAAATATTCATTCAATGAATTTTAAACTTTAAAAAACCGCTGAGGTAAAAACTAAACGCCACAATTGAATCACAAAATTTCTCATCCCGGTACTGCGGATGAAAAATTTTGTTTGCAAGAAAAACGTATGAATACGAAAATTTTCCCAATAACTGCCGTTGGGAAATGAAAAGAGTCACACAAATTTACAGTTAAAACTAATAGGCTTTCAAAAAAACCTTCGGGGGAACAACGAAACGAGTCGCTTGAATCAAGAAATTTCTCATCCCGGGACTGCGGCTGGAAAATATTATGCTTGCAAGAAATACGTATAAATGATACCATTTTCTCAAAAACGTGCGTTTTGAATGGTAAAGAAAGACCAAATTTTCATTTGATGAATGAAAAGCTTTTAAAAAAGCACTTGGAAGAAAAACACGAAAATTGATTCATGATATTTTTCATCCCGAGACTGCGGAGGAAAATTATTATGTTTAAAAAATAAGTATATAAACGAAACTTTCATATCAGCGACTGCCCTTAAAGGAAGAGAGGCGACCAAATATCCATTCAATGAATTTTAAGCTTTAAAAAACCGCTGAGGTAAAAACTAAACGCCACAATTGAATCACAAAATTTCTCATCCCGGTAGTGCGGATGAAAATTTTGTTTGCAAGAAATATGTTTGAATACAAAAGTTTTCCCAATAACTGCCGTTTGGAAAGGAAAATAACACAAATTTACAATTAAAACTAACAGGCTTTCAAAAAAACCCTCGGGGGAACAACTAAACTTGTCGCTTGAATCACGAAATTTCTTATCCCGGGACTGCGGCTAGGAAACGTTATGCTTGCAAGAAATACGTATAAATGATACCATTTTCTCAAAAACGACCGTTTTGAATGGTAAAGAAAGAACAAATTTTTATTTGATGAATGAAAAGCTTTTAAAAAAGCACTTGGAAGAAAAATTTAGACAAGAATTGATTCGCGAAATTTTTCATCCCGGGACTGCGGAGGAAAATTATTATGTTTAAAAAATAAGTATATTAACGAAACTTTTATAACAGCGACTGCCTTTAAAGGAAGAGAGGCGACAAAATATTCATTCAATGAATTTTAAGCTTTAAAAAACCGCTGAGGTAAAAACTAAACGCCACAATTCAATCACAAAATTTCTCATCCCGGTACTGCGGATGAAAAATTTTGTTTGCAAGAAAAACGTATGAATACGAAAATTTTCCCAATAACTGCCGTTTGGAAATGAAAAGAGTCACACAAATTTACAATTAAAACTAACAGTCTTTATAAAAAACCCTCGGGGGAACAACTAAACGAGTCGCTTGAATCACGAAAGTTCTCATCCCGGGACTGCGGCTGGAAAACGTTCTGCTTGCAAGAAATACGTATAAATGATACCATTTTCTCAAAAACGACCGTTTCGAAAGGTAAAGAAACAAACAAATTTTCATTTGATGAATGAAGAGCCTTTAAAAAAGCACTTGGAAGAAAAACTTACACGAAAATTGATTCGCGAAATTACTCATCCCGGGACTGCGGAGGAAAATTATTATGTTTAAAAAATACGTATATTAACGAAACTTTTATAATAGCGAGTGCTTTGAAAGGAAGAAAGGCGACCAAATATTCATTCAATGAATTTTAAGCTTCAAAAAAACCGCTGAGGTTAAAACTAAACGCCACAATTCAATAACAAAATTTCTCATCCCGGTCCTGCGGATGAAAAATTTTATGTTTGATAGAAATACTTTTGAATACGAAAGTTTTCCCAATAACTGCCGTTTGGAAATGAAAAGAGTAACACAAATTTACAATTAAAACTAACAGTCTTTTTAAAAAACCCTCGGGGGAACAACAAAACGAGTCGCTTGTATCACGAAATTTCTCATCCCGGGACTGCGGCTGGAAAACTTTATGCTTTCAAAAAATACGTTTAATGATACCATTTTCTCAAAAACGACCGTTTTGAATGGTAAAGAAAGAACAAATTTTCATTTGATGAATGAAAGGCTTTTAAAAAAGCACTTGGAAGAAAAATTTAGACAAGAATTGATTCGCGAAATTTTTTATCCCGGGACTGCGGAGGAAAATTATTATGTTTAAAAAATAAGTATATTAACGAAACTTTTATAACAGCGACTGCCTTTAAAGGAAGAGAGGCGACAAAATATTCATTCAATGAATTTAAGCTTTAAAAAACCGCTGAGGTAAAAACTAAACGCCACAATTAATTCACAAAATTTCTCATCCTGGTACTGCGGATGAAAAATTTTGTTTGCAAGAAAAACGTATGAATACGGAAAATTTCCCAATAACTGCCGTTTGGAAATGAAAAGAGTCACACAAATTTACAATTAAAACTAACAGTCTTTTTAAAAAACCCTCGGGGGAACAACTAAACGAGTCGCTTGAATCACGAAATTTCTCATCCCGGGACTGCGGCTGGAAAACTTAATGCTTGCAAAAAATACGTATAAATGATACCATTATCTCAAAAACGACCGTTTTGAATGGTAAAGAAAGAACAAATTTTCATTTGATGAATGAAAAGCTTTTAAAAAAGCACTTGGAAGAAAAATTTAGACAAGAATTGATTCGCGAAGTTTTTAATCCCGCGACTGCGGAGGAAAATTATTATGTTTAAAAAATAAGTATATTAACGAAACTTTTATAACAGCGACTGCCTTTAAAGGAAGAGAGGCGACAAAATATTCATTCAATGAATTTTAAACTTTAAAAAACGGCTGAGGTAAAAACTAAACGCCACAATTGAATCACAAAATTTCTAATCCCGGTACTGCGGATGAAAAATTTTGTTTGCAAGAAAAACAAATGAATACGAAAATTTTCCCAATAACTACCGTTGGGAAATGAAAAGAGTCACACAAATTTACAGTTAAAACTAATAGGCTTTCAAAAAAACCTTCGGGGGAACAACGAAACGAGTCGCTTGAATCAAGAAATTTCTCATCCCGGGACTGCGGCTGGAAAATATTATGCTTGCAAGAAATACGTATAAATGATACCATTTTCTCAAAAACGTGCGTTTTGAATGGTAAAGAAAGACCAAATTTTCATTTGATGAATGAAAAGCTTTTAAAAAAGCACTTGGAAGAAAAACACGAAAATTGATTCGCGATATTTTTCATCCCGAGACTGCGGAGGAAAATTATTATGTTTAAAAAATAAGTATATAAACGAAACTTTCATATCAGCGACTGCCCTTAAAGGAAGAGAGGCGACCAAATATCCATTCAATGAATTTTAAGCTTTAAAAAACCGCTGAGGTAAAAACTAAACGCCACAATTGAATCACAAAATTTCTCATCCCGGTACTGCGGATGAAAATTTTGTTTGCAAGAAATATGTTTGAATACAAAAGTTTTCCCAATAACTGCCGTTTGGAAAGGAAAAAAAACACAAATTTACAATTAAAACTAACAGGCTTTCAAAAAAACCCTCGGGGGAACAACTAAACGAGTCGCTTGAATCACGAAATTTCTTATCCCGGGACTGCGGCTAGGAAACGTTATGCTTGCAAGAAATACGTATAAATGATACCATTTTCTCAAAAACGACCGTTTTGAATGGTAAAGAAAGAACAAATTTTCATTTGATGAATGAAAAGCTTTTAAAAAAGCACTTGGAAGAAAAATTTAGACAAGAATTGATTCGCGAAATTTTTCATCCCGGGACTGCGGAGGAAAATTATTATGTTTAAAAAATAAGTATATTAACGAAACTTTTATAACAGCGACTGCCTTTAAAGGAAGAGAGGCGACAAAATATTCATTCAATGAATTTTAAGCTTTAAAAAACCGCTGAGGTAAAAACTAAACGCCACAATTGAATCACAAAATTTCTCATCCTGGTACTGCGGATGAAAAATTTTTTTTCAAGAAAAACATATGAATACGAAAATTTTCCCAATAACTGCCGTTTGTAAATGAAAAGAGTCACACAAATTTACAATTAAAACTAACAGTCTTTTTAAAAAACCCTCGGGGGAACAACTAAACGAGTCGCTTGAATCACAAAATTTCTCATCCCGGGACTGCGGCTGGAAAACTTAATGCTTGCAAAAAATACGTATAAATGATACCATTATCTCAAAAACGACCGTTTTGAATGGTAAAGAAAGAACAAATTTTCATTTGATGAATGAAAAGCTTTTAAAAAAGCACTTGGAAGAAAAATTTAGACAAGAATTGATTCGCGAAGTTTTTAATCCCGCGACTGGGGAGGAAAATTATTATGTTTAAAAAATAAGTATATTAACGAAACTTTTATAACAGCGACTGCCTTTAAAGGAAGAGAGGCGACAAAATATTCATTCAATGAATTTTAAACTTTAAAAAACCACTGAGGTAAAAACTAAACGCCACAATTGAATCACAAAATTTCTCATCCAGGTACTGCGGATGAAAAATTTTGTTTGCAAGAAAAACGTATAAATACGAAAATTTTCCCAATAACTGCCGTTGGGAAATGAAAAGAGTCACACAAATTTACAGTTAAAACTAATAGGCTTTCAAAAAAACCTTCGGGGGAACAACGAAACGAGTCGCTTGAATCAAGAAATTTCTCATCCCGGGACTGCGGCTGGAAAATATTATGCTTGCAAGAAATACGTATAAATGATACCATTTTCTCAAAAACGTGCGTTTTGAATGGTAAAGATAGACCAAATTTTCATTTGATGAATGAAAAGCTTTTAAAAAAGCACTTGGAAGAAAAACACGAAAATTGATTCGCGATATTTTTCATCCCGAGACTGCGGAGGAAAATTATTATGTTTAAAAAATAAGTATATAAACGAAACTTTCATATCAGCGACTGCCCTTAAAGGAAGAGAGGCGACCAAATATCCATTCAATGAATTTTAAGCTTTAAAAAACCGCTGAGGTAAAAATTAAACGCCACAATTGAATCACAAAATTTCTCATCCCGGTACTGCGGATGAAAATTTTGTTTGCAAGAAATATGTTTGAATACAAAAGTTTTCCCAATAACTGCCGTTTGGAAAGGAAAAAAAACACAAATTTACAATTAAAACTAACAGGCTTTCAAAAAAACCCTCGGGGGAACAACTAAACGAGTCGCTTGAATCACGAATTTTCTTATCCCGGGACTGCGGCTAGGAAACGTTATGCTTGCAAGAAATACGTATAAATGATACCATTTTCTCAAAAACGACCGTTTTGAATGGTAAAGAAAGAACAAATTTTCATTTGATGAATGAAAAGCTTTTGAAAAAGCACTTGGAAGAAAAATTTAGACAAGAATTGATTCGCGAAATTTTTCATCCCGGGACTGCGGAGGAAAATTATTAAGTTTAAAAAATAAGTATATTAACGAAACTTTTATAACAGCGACTGCCTTTAAAGGAAGAGAGGCGACAAAATATTCATTCAATGAATTTTAAGCTTTAAAAAACCGCTTAGGTAAAAACTAAACGCCACAATTGAATCACAAAATTTCTCATCCCGGTACTGCGGATGAAAAATTTTGTTTGCAAGAAAAACGTATGAATACGAAAATTTTCCCAATAACTGCCGTTTGGAAATGAAAAGAGTCACACAAATTTACAATTTAAACTAACAGTCTTTTTAAAAAACCCTCGGGGGAACAACTAAACGAGTCGCTTGAATCACGAAATTTCTCATCCCAGGACTGCGGCTGGAAAACTTAATGCTTGCAAAAAATACGTATAAATGATACCATTATCTCAAAAACGACCGTTTTGAATGGTAAAGAAAGAACAAATTTTCATTTGATGAATGAAAAGCTTTTAACAAAGCACTTGGAAGAAAAATTTAGACAAGAATTGATTCGCGAAATTTTTAATCCCGGGACTGCGGAGGAAAATTATTATGTTTAAAAAATACGTATATTAACGAAACTTTTATAATAGCGAGTGCTTTGAAAGGAAGAAAGGCGACCAAATATTCATTCAATGAATTTTAAGCTTCAAAAAAACCGCTGAGTTTAAAACTAAACGCCACAATTCAATCACAAAATTTCTCATCCCGGTACTGCGGATGAAAAATTTTATGTTTGATAGAAATACTTTTGAATACGAAAGTTTTCCCAATAACTGCCGATTGGAAATGAAAAGAGTAACACAAATTTACAATTAAAACTAACAGTCTTTATAAAAAACCCTCGGGGGAACAACTAAACGAGTCGCTTGAATCACGAAATTTCTCATCCCGGGACTGCGGCTTGAAAACTTTATGCTTGCAAAAAATACGTATAAATGATACCATTTTCTCAAAAACGACCGTTTTGAATGGTATAGAAAGAACAAATTTTCATTTGATGAATGAAAAGCTTTTAAAAAAGCACTTCGAAGAAAAATTTAGACAAGAATTGATTCGCGAAATTTTTCATCCCGGGACTGCGGAGGAAAATTATTATGTTTAAAAAATAAGTATATTAACGAAACTTTTATAACAGCGACTGCCTTTAAAGGAAGAGAGGCCACAAAATATTCATTCAATGAATTTTAAGCTTTAAAAAACCGCTGAGGTAAAACTAAACGCCAGAATTGAATCACAAAATTTCTCATCCCGGTACTGCGGATGAAAAATTTTGTTTGCAAGAAATAAGTTTGAATACGAAAATTTTCTGAATAACTGCCGTTTGGAAATGAAAAGAGTCAAACAAATTTACAATTAAAACTAACAGGCTTCCAAAAAAACCCTCGGGGGAACAACGAAACGAGTCGCTTGAATCACGAAATTTCTCATCCCGGGACTGCGGCTGGAAAACGTTATGCTTGCAAGAAATACGTATAAATGATACCATTTTCTCAAAAACGACCGTTTTGAAAGGTAAAGAAACAAACAAATTTTCATTTGATGAATGAAGAGCCTTTATAAAAGCACTTGGAAGAAAAACTTACACGAAAATTGATTCGCGAAATTACTCATCCCGGGACTGCGGAGGAAAATTATTATGTTTAAAAAATACGTATATTAACGAAACTTTTATAATAGCGAGTGCTTTGAAAGGAAGAAAGGCGACCAAATATTCATTCAATGAATTTTAAGCTTCAAAAAAACCGCTGAGGTTAAAACTAAACGCCACAATTCAATCACAAATTTTCTCATCCCGGTTCTGCGGATGAAAAATTTTATGTTTGATAGAAATACTTTTGAATACGAAAGTTTTCCCAATAACTGCCGTTTGGAAATGAAAAGAGTAACACAAATTTACAATTAAAACTAACAGTCTTTTTAAAACACCCTCGGGGGAGCAACAAAACGAGTCGCTTGAATCACGAAATTTCTCATCCCGGGACTTCGGCTGGAAAACTTTATGCTTTCAAAAAATACGTTTAATGATACCATTTTCTCAAAAACGACCGTTTTGAATGGTAAAGAAAGAACAAATTTTCATTTGATGAATGAAAAGCTTTTAAAAAAGCACTTGGAAGAAAAATTTAGACAAGAATTGATTCGCGAAATTTTTCATCCCGGGACTGCGGAGGAAAATTATTATGTTTAAAAAAAAAGTATATTAACGAAACTTTTATAACAGCGACTGCCTTTAAAGGAAGAGAGGCGACAAAATATTCATTCAATGAATTTTAAGCTTTAAAAAACCGCTGAGGTAAAAACTAAACGCCACAATTGAATCACAAAATTTCTCATCCCGGTACTGCGGATGAAAAATTTTGTTTGCAAGAAAAACGTATGAATACGAAAATTTTCCCAATAACTGCCGTTTGGAAATGAAAAGAGTCACACAAATTTACAATTAAAACTAACAGTCTTTATAAAAAACCCTCGGGGGAACAACTAAACGAGTCGCTTGAATCACGAAATTTCTCATCCCGGGACTGCGGCTGGAAAACTTTATGCTTGCAAAAAATACGTATAAATGATACCATTTTCTCAAAAACGACCGTTTTGAATGGTATAGAAAGAAAAAATTTTCATTTGATGAATGAAAAGCTTTTAAAAAAGCACTTCGAAGAAAAATTTAGACAAGAATTGATTCGCGAAATTTTTCATCCCGGGACTGCGGAGGAAAATTATTATATTTAAAAAATAAGTATATTAACGAAACTTTTATAACAGCGACTGCCTTTAAAGGTAGAGAGGCCACAAAATATTCATTCAATGAATTTAAAGCTTTAAAAAACCGCTGAGGTAAAACTAAACGCCAGAATTGAATCACAAAATTTCTCATCCCGGTACTGCGGATGAAAAATTTTGTTTGCAAGAAATAAGTTTGAATACGAAAATTTTCTGAATAACTGCCGTTTGGAAATGAAAAGAGTCAAACAAATTTACAATTAAAACTAACAGGCTTCCAAAAAAACCCTCGGGGGAACAACGAAACGAGTCGCTTGAATCACGAAATTTCTCATCCCGGGACTGCGGCTGGAAAACGTTATGCTTGCAAGAAATACGTATAAATGATACCATTTTCTCAAAAACGACCGTTTTGAAAGGTAAAGAAACAAACAAATTTTCATTTGATGAATGAAGAGCCTTTAAAAAAGCACTTGGAAGAAAAACTTACACGAAAATTGATTCGCGAAATTACTCATCCCGGGACCGCGGAGGAAAATTATTATGTTTAAAAAACACGTATATTAACGAAACTTTTATAATAGCGAGTGCTTTGAAAGGAAGAAAGGCGACCAAATATTCATTCAATGAATTTTAAGCTTCAAAAAAACCGCTGAGGTTAAAACTAAACGCCACAATTGAATCACAAAATTTCTCATCCCGGTACTGTGGATGAAAAATTTTGTTTGCAAGAAAAACGTATGAATACGAAAATTTTCCCAATAACTGCCGTTTGGAAATGAAAAGAGTCACACAAATTTACAATTAAAACTAACAGTCTTTTTAAAAAAACCCTTGGGGGAACAACTAAACGAGTCGCTTGAATCACGAAATTTCTCATCCCGGGACTGCGGCTGGAAAACTTAATGCTTGCAAAAAATACGTATAAATGATACCATTATCTCAAAAACGACCGTTTTGAATGGTAAAGAAAGAACAAATTTTCATTTGATGAATGAAAAGCTTTTAAAAAAGCACTTGGAAGAAAAACACGAAAATTGATTCGCGATATTTTTCATCCCGAGACTGCGGAGGAAAATTATTATGTTTAAAAAATAAGTATATAAACGAAACTTTCATATCAGCGACTGCCCTTAAAGGAAGAGAGGCGACCAAATATCCATTCAATGAATTTTAAGCTTTAAAAAACCGCTGAGGTAAAAACTAAACGCCACAATTGAATCACAAAATTTCTCCTCCCGGTACTGCGGATGAAAATTTTGTTTGCAAGAAATATGTTTGAATACAAAAGTTTTCCCAATAACTGCCGTTTGGAAAGGAAAAAAAACACAAATTTACAATTAAAACTAACAGGCTTTCAAAAAAACCCTCGGGGGAACAACTAAACGAGTCGCTTGAATCACGAAATTTCTTATCCCGGGACTGCGGCTAGGAAACGTTATGCTTGCAAGAAATACGTATAAATGATACCATTTTCTCAAAAACGACCGTTTTGAATGGTAAAGAAAGAACAAATTTTCATTTGATGAATGAAAAGCTTTTAAAAAAGCACTTGGAAGAAAAATTTAGACAAGAATTGATTCGCGAAATTTTTCATCCCGGGACTGCGGAGGAAAATTATTATGTTTAAAAAATAAGTATATTAACGAAACTTTTATAACAGCGACTGCCTTTAAAGGAAGAGAGGCGACAAAATATTCATTCAATGAATTTTAAGCTTTAAAAAACCGCTGAGGTAAAAACTAAACGCCACAATTGAATCACAAAATTTCTCATCCTGGTACTGCGGATGAAAAATTTTTTTTGCAAGAAAAACGTATGAATACGAAAATTTTCCCAATAACTGCCGTTTGTAAATGAAAAGAGTCACACAAATTTACAATTAAAACTAACAGTCTTTTTAAAAAACCCTCGGGGGAACAACTAAACGAGTTGCTTGAATCACAAAATTTCTCATCCCGGGACTGCGGCTGGAAAACTTAATGCTTGCAAAAAATACGTATAAATGATTACATTATCTCAAAAACGACCGTTTTGAATGGTAAAGAAAGAACAAATTTTCATTTGATGAATGAAAAGCTTTTAAAAAAGCACTTGGAAGAAAAACACGAAAATTGATTCGCGATATTTTTCATCCCGAGACTGCGGAGGAAAATTATTATGTTTAAAAAATAAGTATATAAACGAAACTTTCATATCAGCGACTGCCCTTAAAGGAAGAGAGGCGACCAAATATCCATTCAATGAATTTTAAGCTTTAAAAAACCGCTGAGGTAAAAACTAAACGCCACAATTGAATCACAAAATTTCTCATCCCGGTACTGCGGATGAAAATTTTGTTTGCAAGAAATATGTTTGAATACAAAAGTTTTCCCAATAACTGCCGTTTGGAAAGGAAAAAAAACACAAATTTACAATTAAAACTAACAGGCTTTCAAAAAAACCCTCGGGGGAACAACTAAACGAGTCGCTTGAATCACGAATTTTCTTATCCCGGGACTGCGGCTAGGAAACGTTATGCTTGCAAGAAATACGTATAAATGATACCATTTTCTCAAAAACGACCGTTTTGAATGGTAAAGAAAGAACAAATTTTCATTTGATGAATGAAAAGCTTTTAAAAAAGCACTTGGAAGAAAAATTTAGACAAGAATTGATTCGCGAAATTTTTCATCCCGGGACTGCGGAGGAAAATTATTATGTTTAAAAAATAAGTAAATTAACGAAACTTTTATAACAGCGACTGCCTTTAAAGGAAGAGAGGCGACAAAATATTCATTCAATGAATTTTAAGCTTTAAAAAACCGCTTAGGTAAAAACTAAACGCCACAATTGAATCACAAAATTTCTCATCCCGGTACTGCGGATGAAAAATTTTGTTTGCAAGAAAAACGTATGAATACGAAAATTTTCCCAATAACTGCCGTTTGGAAATGAAAAGAGTCACACAAATTTACAATTAAAACTAACAGTCTTTTTAAAAAACCCTCGGGGGAACAACTAAACGAGTCGCTTGAATCACGAAATTTCTCATCCCGGGACTGCGGCTGGAAAACTTAATGCTTGCAAAAAATACGTATAAATGATACCATTATCTCAAAAACGACCGTTTTGAATGGTAAAGAAAGAACAAATTTTCATTTGATGAATGAAAAGCTTTTAACAAAGCACTTGGAAGAAAAATTTAGACAAGAATTGATTCGCGAAATTTTTAATCCCGGGACAGCGGAGGAAAATTATTATGTTTAAAAAATACGTATATTAACGAAACTTTTATAATAGCGAGTGCTTTGAAAGGAAGAAAGGCGACCAAATATTCATTCAATGAATTTTAAGCTTCAAAAAAACCGCTGAGTTTAAAACTAAACGCCACAATTCAATCACAAAATTTCTCATCCCGGTACTGCGGATGAAAAATTTTATGTTTGATAGAAATACTTTTGAATACGAAAGTTTTCCCAATAACTGCCGTTTGGAAATGAAAAGAGTAACACAAATTTACAATTAAAACTAACAGTCTTTATAAAAAACCCTCGGGGGAACAACTAAACGAGTCGCTTGAATCACGAAATTTCTCATCCCGGGACTGCGGCTTGAAAACTTTATGCTTGCAAAAAATACGTATAAATGATACCATTTTCTCAAAAACGACCGTTTTGAATGGTATAGAAAGAACAAATTTTCATTTGATGAATGAAAAGCTTTTAAAAAAGCACTTCGAAGAAAAATTTAGACAAGAATTGATTCGCGAAATTTTTCATCCCGGGACTGCGGAGGAAAATTATTATGTTTAAAAAATAAGTATATTAACGAAACTTTTATAACAGCGACTGCCTTTAAAGGAAGAGAGGCCACAAAATATTCATTCAATGAATTTTAAGCTTTAAAAAACCGCTGAGGTAAAACAAAACGCCAGAATTGAATCACAAAATTTCTCATCCCGGTACTGCGGATGAAAAATTTTGTTTGCAAGAAATAAGTTTGAATACGAAAATTTTCTGAATAACTGCCGTTTGGAAATGAAAAGAGTCAAACAAATTTACAATTAAAACTAACAGGCTTCCAAAAAAACCCTCGGGGGAACAACGAAACGAGTCGCTTGAATCACGATATTTCTTATCCCGGGACTGCGGCTGGAAAACGTTATGCTTGCAAGAAATACGTATAAATGATACCATTTTCTCAAAAACGACCGTTTTGAAAGGTAAAGAAACAAACAAATTTTCATTTGATGAATGAAGAGCCTTTAAAAAAGCACTTGGAAGAAAAACTTACACGAAAATTGATTCGCGAAATTACTCATCCTGGGACTGCGGAGGAAAATTATTATGTTTAAAAAATACGTATATTAACAAAACTTTTATAATAGCGAGTGCTTTGAAAGGAAGAAAGGCGACCAAATATTCATTCAATGAATTTTAAGCTTCAAAAAAACCGCTGAGGTTAAAACTAAACGCCACAATTCAATCACAAATTTTCTCATCCCGGTACTGCGGATGAAAAATTTTATGTTTGATAGAAATACTTTTGAATACGAAAGTTTTCCCAATAACTGCCGTTTGGAAATGAAAAGAGTAACACAAATTTACAATTAAAACTAACAGTCTTTTTAAAAAACCCTCGGGGGAGCAACAAAACGAGTCGCTTGAATCACGAAATTTCTCATCCCGGGACTTCGGCTGGAAAACTTTATGCTTTCAAAAAATACGTTTAATGATACCATTTTCTCAAAAACGACCGTTTTGAATGGTAAAGAAAGAACAAATTTTCATTTGATGAATGAAAAGCTTTTAAAAAAGCACTTGGAAGAAAAATTTAGACAAGAATTGATTTGCGAAATTTTTCATCCCGGGACTGCGGAGGAAAATTATTATGTTTAAAAAATAAGTATATTAACGAAACTTTTATAACAGCGACTGCCTTTAAAGGAAGAGAGGCGACAAAATATTCATTCAATGAATTTTAAGCTTTAAAAAACCGCTGAGGTAAAAACTAAACGCCACAATTGAATCACAAAATTTCTCATCCCGGTACTGCGGATGAAAAATTTTGTTTGCAAGAAAAACGTATGAATACGAAAATTTTCCCAATAACTGCCGTTTGGAAATGAAAAGAGTCACACAAATTTACAATTAAAACTAACAGTCTTTTTAAAAAACCCTCGGGGGAACAACTAAACGAGTCGCTTGAATCACGAAATTTCTCATCCCGGGACTGCGGCTGGAAAACTTAATGCTTGCAAAAAATACGTATAAATGATACCATTATCTCAAAAACGACCGTTTTGAATGGTAAAGAAAGAACAAATTTTCATTTGATGAATGAAAAGCTTTTAACAAAGCACTTGGAAGAAAAATTTAGACAAAAATTGATTCGCGAAATTTTTAATCCCGGGACTGCGGAGGAAAATTATTATGTTTAAAAAATACGTATATTAACGAAACTTTTATAATAGCGAGTGCTTTGAAAGGAAGAAAGGCGACCAAATATTCATTCAATTAATTTTAAGCTTCAAAAAAACCGCTGAGTTTAAAACTAAACGCCACAATTCAATCACAAAATTTCTCATCCCGGTACTGCGGATGAAAAATTTTATGTTTGATAGAAATACTTTTGAATACGAAAGTTTTCCCAATAACTGCCGTTTGGAAATGAAAAGAGTAACACAAATTTACAATTAAAACTAACAGTCTTTATAAAAAACCCTCGGGGGAACAACTAAACGAGTCGCTTGAATCACGAAATTTCTCATCCCGGGACTGCGGCTGGAAAACTTTATGCTTGCAAAAAATACGTATAAATGATACAATTTTCTCAAAAACGACCGTTTTGAATGGTATAGAAAGAACAAATTTTCATTTGATGAATGAAAAGCTTTTAAAAAAGCACTTCGAAGAAAAATTTAGACAAGAATTGATTCGCGAAATTTTTCATCCCGGGACTGCGGAGGAAAATTATTATGTTTAAAAAATAAGTATATTAACGAAACTTTTATAACAGCGACTGCCTTTAAAGGAAGAGAGGCCACAAAATATTCATTCAATGAATTTAAAGCTTTAAAAAACCGCTGAGGTAAAACTAAACGCCAGAATTGAATCACAAAATTTCTCATCCCGGTACTGCGGATGAAAAATTTTGTTTGCAAGAAATAAGTTTGAATACGAAAATTTTCTGAATAACTGCCCTTTGGAAATGAAAAGAGTCAAACAAATTTACAATTAAAACTAACAGGCTTCCAAAAAAACCCTCGGGGGAACAACGAAACGAGTCGCTTGAATCACGAAATTTCTCATCCCGGGACTGCGGCTGGAAAACGTTATGCTTGCAAGAAATACGTATAAATGATACCATTTTCTCAAAAACGACCGTTTTGAAAGGTAAAGAAACAAACAAATTTTCATTTGATGAATGAAGAGCCTTTAAAAAAGCACTTGGAAGAAAAACTTACACGAAAATTGATTCGCGAAATTACTCATCCCGGGACTGCGGAGGAAAATTATTATGTTTAAAAAATACGTATATTAACGAAACTTTTATAATAGCGAGTGCTTTGAAAGGAAGAAAGGCGACCAAATATTCATTCAATGAATTTTAAGCTTCAAAAAAACCGCTGAGGTTAAAACTAAACGCCACAATTCAATCACAAAATTTCTCATCCCGGTACTGCGGATGAAAAATTTTATGTTTGATAGAAATACTTTTGAATACGAAAGTTTTCCCAATAACTGCCGTTTGGAAATGAAAAGAGTAACACAAATTTACTATTAAAACTAACAGTCTTTTTAAAAAACCCTCGGGGGAGCAACAAAACGAGTCGCTTGAATCACGAAATTTCTCATCCCGGGACTTCGGCTGGAAAACTTTATGCTTTCAAAAAATACGTTTAATGATACCATTTTCTCAAAAACGACCGTTTTGAATGGTAAAGAAAGAACAAATTTTCATTTGATGAATGAAAAGCTTTTAAAAAAGCACTTGGAAGAAAAATTTAGACAAGAATTGATTCGCGAAATTTTTCATCCCGGGACTGCGGAGGAAAATTATTATGTTTAAAAAATAAGTATATTAACGAAACTTTTATAACAGCGACTGCCTTTAAAGGAAGAGAGGCGACAAAATATTCATTCAATGAATTTTAAGCTTTAAAAAACCGCTGAGGTAAAAACTAAACGCCACAATTGAATCACAAAATTTCTCATCCCGGTACTGCGGATGAAAAATTTTGTTTGCAAGAAAAACGTATGAATACGAAAATTTTCCCAATAACTGCCGTTTGGAAATGAAAAGAGTCACACAAATTTACAATTAAAACTAACAGTCTTTTTAAAAAAAACCCTTGGGGAAACAACTAAACGAGTCGCTTGAATCACGAAATTTCTCATGCCGGGACTGCGGCTGGAAAACTTAATGCTTGCAAAAAATACGTATAAATGATACCATTATCTCAAAAACGACCGTTTTGAATGGTAAAGAAAGAACAAATTTTCATTTGATGAATGAAAAGCTTTTAAAAAAGCACTTGGAAGAAAAATTTAGACAAGAATTGATTCGCGAAATTTTTAATCCCGGGACTGCGGAGGAAAATTATTATGTTTAAAAAATAAGTATATTAACGAAATTTTTATAACAGCGACTGCCTTTAAAGGAAGAGAGGCGACAAAATATTCATTCAATGAATTTTAAACTTTAAAAAACCGCTGAGGTAAAAACTAAACGCCACAATTGAATCACAAAATTTCTCATCCCGGTACTGCGGATGAAAAATTTTGTTTGCAAGAAAAACGTATGAATACGAAAATTTTCCCAATAACTGCCGTTGGGAAATGAAAAGAGTCACACAAATTTACAGTTAAAACTAATAGGCTTTCAAAAAACCTTCGGGGGAACAACGAAACGAGTCGCTTGAATCAAGAAATTTCTCATCCCGGGACTGCGGCTGGAAAATATTATGCTTGCAAGAAATACGTATAAATGATACCATTTTCTCAAAAACGTGCGTTTTGAATGGTAAAGAAAGACCAAATTTTCATTTGATGAATGAAAAGCTTTTAAAAAAGCACTTGGAAGAAAAAAACGAAAATTGATTCGCGATATTTTTCATCCCGAGACTGCGGAGGAAAATTATTATGTTTAAAAAATAAGTATATAAACGAAACTTTCATATCAGCGACTGCCCTTAAAGGAAGAGAGGCGACCAAATATCCATTTAATGAATTTTAAGCTTTAAAAAACCGCTGAGGTAAAAACTAAACGCCACAATTGAATCACAAAATTTCTCATCCCGGTACTGCGGATGAAAATTTTGTTTGCAAGAAATACGTATGAATACGAAAATTTTCTCAATAACTGCCGTTTGGAAGTGAAAAGAGTCACACAAATTTAGTTAAAACTAATAGGCTTTCAAAAAAACCCTCGGGGGAACAACGAAACGAGTCGCTTGAATCAAGAAATTTCTCACCCCGGGACTGCGGCTGGAAAACGTTCTGCTTGCAAGAAATACGTATAAATGATACCATTTTCTCAAAAACGACCGTTTCGAAAGGTAAAGAAAGGAACAAATTTTCATTTGATGAATGAAGAGCCTTTAAAAAAGCACTTGGAAGAAAAACTTACACGAAAATTGATTCGCGAAATTACTCATCCCGGGACTGCGGAGGAAAATTATTATGTTTAAAAAATACGTATATTAACGAAACTTTTATAATAGCGAGTGCTTTGAAAGGAACAAAGGCGACCAAATATTCATTCAATGAATTTTAAGCTTAAAAAAACCGCTGAGGTAAAAACTAAACGCCACAATTGAATCACAAAATTTCTCATCCTGGTACTGCGGATGAAAAATTTTGTTTGCAAGAAAAACGTATGAATACGAAAATTTTCCCAATAACTGCCGTTTGGAAATGAAAAGAGTCACACAAATTTACAATTAAAACTAACAGTCTTTTTAAAAAACCCTCGGGGGAACAACTAAACGAGTCGCTTGAATCACGAAATTTCTCATCCCGGGACTGCGGCTGGAAAACTTAATGCTTGCAAAAAATACGTATAAATGATACCATTATCTCAAAAACGACCGTTTTGAATGGTAAAGAAAGAACAAATTTTCATTTGATGAATGAAAAGCTTTTAAAAAAGCACTTGGAAGAAAAACACGAAAATTGATTCGCGATATTTTTCATCCCGAGACTGCGGAGGAAAATTATTATGTTTAAAAAATAAGTATATAAACGAAACTTTCATATCAGCGACTGCCCTTAAAGGAAGAGAGGCGACCAAATATCCATTCAATGAATTTTAAGCTTTAAAAAACCGCTGAGGTAAAAACTAAACGCCACAATTGAATCACAAAATTTCTCATCCCGGTACTGCGGATGAAAATTTTGTTTGCAAGAAATATGTTTGAATACAAAAGTTTTCCCAATAACTGCCGTTTGGAAAGGAAAAAAAACACAAATTTACAATTAAAACTAACAGGATTTCAAAAAAACCCTCGGGGGAACAACTAAACGAGTCGCTTGAATCACGAATTTTCTTATCCCGGGACTGCGGCTAGGAAACGTTATGCTTGCAAGAAATACGTATAAATGATACCATTTTCTCAAAAACGACCGTTTTGAATGGTAAAGAAAGAACAAATTTTCATTTGATGAATGAAAAGCTTTTAAAAAAGCACTTGGAAGAAAAATTTAGACAAGAATTGATTCGCGAAATTTTTCATCCCGGGACTGCGGAGGAAAATTATTATGTTTAAAAAATAAGTAAATTAACGAAACTTTTATAACAGCGACTGCCTTTAAAGGAAGAGAGGCGACAAAATATTCATTCAATGAATTTTAAGCTTTAAAAAACCGCTTAGGTAAAAACTAAACGCCACAATTGAATCACAAAATTTCTCATCCCGGTACTGCGGATGAAAAATTTTGTTTGCAAGAAAAACGTATGAATACGAAAATTTTCCCAATAACTGCCGTTTGGAAATGAAAAGAGTCACACAAATTTACAATTAAAACTAACAGTCTTTTTAAAAAACCCTCGGGGGAACAACTAAACGAGTCGCTTGAATCACGAAATTTCTCATCCCGGGACTGCGGCTGGAAAACTTAATGCTTGCAAAAAATACGTATAAATGATACCATTATCTCAAAAACGACCGTTTTGAATGGTAAAGAAAGAACAAATTTTCATTTGATGAATGAAAAGCTTTTAACAAAGCACTTGGAAGAAAAATTTAGACAAGAATTGATTCGCGAAATTTTTAATCCCGGGACAGCGGAGGAAAATTATTATGTTTAAAAAATACGTATATTAACGAAACTTTTATAATAGCGAGTGCTTTGAAAGGAAGAAAGGCGACCAAATATTCATTCAATGAATTTTAAGCTTCAAAAAAACCGCTGAGTTTAAAACTAAACGCCACAATTCAATCACAAAATTTCTCATCCCGGTACTGCGGATGAAAAATTTTATGTTTGATAGAAATACTTTTGAATACGAAAGTTTTCCCAATAACTGCCGTTTGGAAATGAAAAGAGTAACACAAATTTACAATTAAAACTAACAGTCTTTATAAAAAACCCTCGGGGGAACAACTAAACGAGTCGCTTGAATCACGAAATTTCTCATCCCGGGACTGCGGCTTGAAAACTTTATGCTTGCAAAAAATACGTATAAATGATACCATTTTCTCAAAAACGACCGTTTTGAATGGTATAGAAAGAACAAATTTTCATTTGATGAATGAAAAGCTTTTAAAAAAGCACTTCGAAGAAAAATTTAGACAAGAATTGATTCGCGAAATTTTTCATCCCGGGACTGCGGAGGAAAATTATTATGTTTAAAAAATAAGTATATTAACGAAACTTTTATAACAGCGACTGCCTTTAAAGGAAGAGAGGCCACAAAATATTCATTCAATGAATTTTAAGCTTTAAAAAACCGCTGAGGTAAAACAAAACGCCAGAATTGAATCACAAAATTTCTCATCCCGGTACTGCGGATGAAAAATTTTGTTGGAAGAAATAAGTTTGAATACGAAAATTTTCTGAATAACTGCCGTTTGGAAATGAAAAGAGTCAAACAAATTTACAATTAAAACTAACAGGCATCCAAAAAAACCCTCGGGGGAACAACGAAACGAGTCGCTTGAATCACGATATTTCTTATCCCGGGACTGCGGCTGGAAAACGTTATGCTTGCAAGAAATACGTATAAATGATACCATTTTCTCAAAAACGACCGTTTTGAAAGGTAAAGAAACAAACAAATTTTCATTTGATGAATGAAGAGCCTTTAAAAAAGCACTTGGAAGAAAAACTTACACGAAAATTGATTCGCGAAATTACTCATCCCGGGACTGCGGAGGAAAATTATTATGTTTAAAAAATACGTATATTAACGAAACTTTTATAATAGCGAGTGCTTTGAAAGGAAGAAAGGCGACCAAATATTCATTCAATGAATTTTAAGCTTCAAAAAAACCGCTGAGGTTAAAACTAAACGCCACAATTCAATCACAAATTTTCTCATCCCGGTACTGCGGATGAAAAATTTTATGTTTGATAGAAATACTTTTGAATACGAAAGTTTTCCCAATAACTGCCGTTTGGAAATGAAAAGAGTAACACAAATTTACAATTAAAACTAACAGTCTTTTTAAAAAACCCTCGGGGGAGCAACAAAACGAGTCGCTTGAATCACGAAATTTCTCATCCCGGGACTTCGGCTGGAAAACTTTATGCTTTCAAAAAATACGTTTAATGATACCATTTTCTCAAAAACGACCGTTTTGAATGGTAAAGAAAGAACAAATTTTCATTTGATGAATGAAAAGCTTTTAAAAAAGCACTTGGAAGAAAAATTTAGACAAGAATTGATTCGCGAAATTTTTCATCCCGGGACTGCGGAGGAAAATTATTATGTTTAAAAAATAAGTATATTAACGAAACTTTTATAACAGCGACTGCCTTTAAAGGAAGAGAGGCGACAAAATATTCATTCAATGAATTTTAAGCTTTAAAAAACCGCTGAGGTAAAAACTAAACGCCACAATTCAATCACAAAATTTCTCATCCCGGTACTGCGGATGAAAAATTTTATGTTTGATAGAAATACTTTTGAATACGAAAGTTTTCCCAATAACTGCCGTTTGGAAATGAAAAGAGTAACACAAATTTACAATTAAAACTAACAGTCTTTATAAAAAACCCTCGGGGGAACAACTAAACGAGTCGCTTGAATCACGAAATTTCTCATCCCGGGACTGCGGCTTGAAAACTTTATGCTTGCAAAAAATACGTATAAATGATACCATTTTCTCAAAAACGACCGTTTTGAATGGTATAGAAAGAACAAATTTTCATTTGATGAATGAAAAGCTTTTAAAAAAGCACTTCGAAGAAAAATTTAGACAAGAATTGATTCGCGAAATTTTTCATCCCGGGACTGCGGAGGAAAATTATTATGTTTAAAAAATAAGTATATTAACGAAACTTTTATAACAGCGACTGCCTTTAAAGGAAGAGAGGCCACAAAATATTCATTCAATGAATTTTAAGCTTTAAAAAACCGCTGAGGTAAAACAAAACGCCAGAATTGAATCACAAAATTTCTCATCCCGGTACTGCGGATGAAAAATTTTGTTGGAAGAAATAAGTTTGAATACGAAAATTTTCTGAATAACTGCCGTTTGGAAATGAAAAGAGTCAAACAAATTTACAATTAAAACTAACAGGCATCCAAAAAAACCCTCGGGGGAACAACGAAACGAGTCGCTTGAATCACGATATTTCTTATCCCGGGACTGCGGCTGGAAAACGTTATGCTTGCAAGAAATACGTATAAATGATACCATTTTCTCAAAAACGACCGTTTTGAAAGGTAAAGAAACAAACAAATTTTCATTTGATGAATGAAGAGCCTTTAAAAAAGCACTTGGAAGAAAAACTTACACGAAAATTGATTCGCGAAATTACTCATCCCGGGACTGCGGAGGAAAATTATTATGTTTAAAAAATACGTATATTAACGAAACTTTTATAATAGCGAGTGCTTTGAAAGGAAGAAAGGCGACCAAATATTCATTCAATGAATTTTAAGCTTCAAAAAAACCGCTGAGGTTAAAACTAAACGCCACAATTCAATCACAAATTTTCTCATCCCGGTACTGCGGATGAAAAATTTTATGTTTGATAGAAATACTTTTGAATACGAAAGTTTTCCCAATAACTGCCGTTTGGAAATGAAAAGAGTAACACAAATTTACAATTAAAACTAACAGTCTTTTTAAAAAACCCTCGGGGGAGCAACAAAACGAGTCGCTTGAATCACGAAATTTCTCATCCCGGGACTTCGGCTGGAAAACTTTATGCTTTCAAAAAATACGTTTAATGATACCATTTTCTCAAAAACGACCGTTTTGAATGGTAAAGAAAGAACAAATTTTCATTTGATGAATGAAAAGCTTTTAAAAAAGCACTTGGAAGAAAAATTTAGACAAGAATTGATTCGCGAAATTTTTCATCCCGGGACTGCGGAGGAAAATTATTATGTTTAAAAAATAAGTATATTAACGAAACTTTTATAACAGCGACTGCCTTTAAAGGAAGAGAGGCGACAAAATATTCATTCAATGAATTTTAAGCTTTAAAAAACCGCTGAGGTAAAAACTAAACGCCACAATTGAATCACAAAATTTCTCATCCCGGTACTGCGGATGAAAAATTTTGTTTGCAAGAAAAACGTATGAATACGAAAATTTTCCCAATAACTGCCGTTTGGAAATGAAAAGAGTCACACAAATTTACAATTAAAACTAACAGTCTTTTTAAAAAACCCTCGGGGGAACAACTAAACGAGTCGCTTGAATCACGAAATTTCTCATCCCGGGACTGCGGCTGGAAAACTTAATGCTTGCAAAAAATACGTATAAATGATACCATTATCTCAAAAACGACCGTTTTGAATGGTAAAGAAAGAACAAATTTTCATTTGATGAATGAAAAGCTTTTAACAAAGCACTTGGAAGAAAAATTTAGACAAGAATTGATTCGCGAAATTTTTAATCCCGGGACTGCGGAGGAAAATTATTATGTTTAAAAAATAAGTATATTAACGAAACTTTTATAACAGCGACTGCCTTTAAAGGAAGAGAGGCCACAAAATATTCATTCAATGAATTTAAAGCTTTAAAAAACCGCTGAGGTAAAACTAAACGCCAGAATTGAATCACAAAATTTCTCATCCCGGTACTGCGGATGAAAAATTTTGTTTGCAAGAAATAAGTTTGAATACGAAAATTTTCTGAATAACTGCCGTTTGGAAATGAAAAGAGTCAAACAAATTTACAATTAAAACTAACAGGCTTCCAAAAAAGCCCTCGGGGGAACAACGAAACGAGTCGCTTGAATCACGAAATTTCTCATCCCGGGACTGCGGCTGGAAAACGTTATGCTTGCAAGAAATACGTATAAATGATACCATTTTCTCAAAAACGACCGTTTTGAAAGGTAAAGAAACAAACAAATTTTCATTTGATGAATGAAGAGCCTTTAAAAAAGCACTTGGAAGAAAAACTTACACGAAAATTGATTCGCGAAATTACTCATCCCGGGACTGCGGAGGAAAATTATTATGTTTAAAAAATACGTATATTAACGAAACTTTTATAATAGCGAGTGCTTTGAAAGGAAGAAAGGCGACCAAATATTCATTCAATGAATTTTAAGCTTCAAAAAAACCGCTGAGGTTAAAACTAAACGCCACAATTCAATCACAAAATTTCTCATCCCGGTACTGCGGATGAAAAATATTATGATTGATAGAAATACTTTTGAATACGAAAGTTTTCCCAATAACTGCCGTTTGGAAATGAAAAGAGTAACACAAATTTACAATTAAAACTAACAGTCTTTATAAAAAACCCTCGGGGGAACAACTAAACGAGTCGCTTGAATCACGAAATTTCTCATCCCGGGACTGCGGCTTGAAAACTTTATGCTTGCAAAAAATACGTATAAATGATACCATTTTCTCAAAAACGACCGTTTTGAATGGTAAAGAAAGAACAAATTTTCATTTGATGAATGAAAAGCTTTTAAAAAAGCACTTGGAAGAAAAATTTAGACAAGAATTGATTCGCGAAATTTTTCATCCCGGGACTGCGGAGGAAAATTATTATGTTTAAAAAATAAGTATATTAACGAAACTTTTATAACAGCGACTGCCTTTAAAGGAAGAGAGGCGACAAAATATTCATTCAATGAATTTTAAGCTTTAAAAAACCGCTGAGGTAAAAACTAAACGCCACAATTGAATCACAAAATTTCTCATCCCGGTACTGCGGATGAAAAATTTTGTTTGCAAGAAAAACGTATGAATACGAAAATTTTCCCAATAACTGCCGTTTGGAAATGAAAAGAGTCACACAAATTTACAATTAAAACTAACAGTCTTTTTAAAAAAAACCCTTGGGGAAACAACTAAACGAGTCGCTTGAATCACGAAATTTCTCATGCCGGGACTGCGGCTGGAAAACTTAATGCTTGCAAAAAATACGTATAAATGATACCATTATCTCAAAAACGACCGTTTTGAATGGTAAAGAAAGAACAAATTTTCATTTGATGAATGAAAAGCTTTTAAAAAAGCACTTGGAAGAAAAATTTAGACAAGAATTGATTCGCGAAATTTTTAATCCCGGGACTGCGGAGGAAAATTATTATGTTTAAAAAATAAGTATATTAACGAAATTTTTATAACAGCGACTGCCTTTAAAGGAAGAGAGGCGACAAAATATTCATTCAATGAATTTTAAACTTTAAAAAACCGCTGAGGTAAAAACTAAACGCCACAATTGAATCACAAAATTTCTCATCCCGGTACTGCGGATGAAAAATTTTGTTTGCAAGAAAAACGTATGAATACGAAAATTTTCCCAATAACTGCCGTTGGGAAATGAAAAGAGTCACACAAATTTACAGTTAAAACTAACAGGCTTTCAAAAAACCTTCGGGGGAACAACGAAACGAGTCGCTTGAATCAAGAAATTTCTCATCCCGGGACTGCGGCTGGAAAATATTATGCTTGCAAGAAATACGTATAAATGATACCATTTTCTCAAAAACGTGCGTTTTGAATGGTAAAGAAAGACCAAATTTTCATTTGATGAATGAAAAGCTTTTAAAAAAGCACTTGGAAGAAAAAAACGAAAATTGATTCGCGATATTTTTCATCCCGAGACTGCGGAGGAAAATTATTATGTTTAAAAAATAAGTATATAAACGAAACTTTCATATCAGCGACTGCCCTTAAAGGAAGAGAGGCGACCAAATATCCATTTAATGAATTTTAAGCTTTAAAAAACCGCTGAGGTAAAAACTAAACGCCACAATTGAATCACAAAATTTCTCATCCCGGTACTGCGGATGAAATTTTGTTTGCAAGAAATACGTATGAATACGAAAATTTTCTCAATAACTGCCGTTTGGAAGTGAAAAGAGTCACACAAATTTAGTTAAAACTAATAGGCTTTCAAAAAAACCCTCGGGGGAACAACGAAACGAGTCGCTTGAATCAAGAAATTTCTCACCCCGGGACTGCGGCTGGAAAACGTTCTGCTTGCAAGAAATACGTATAAATGATACCATTTTCTCAAAAACGACCGTTTCGAAAGGTAAAGAAAGGAACAAATTTTCATTTGATGAATGAAGAGCCTTTAAAAAAGCACTTGGAAGAAAAACTTACACGAAAATTGATTCGCGAAATTACTCATCCCGGGACTGCGGAGGAAAATTATTATGTTTAAAAAATACGTATATTAACGAAACTTTTATAATAGCGAGTGCTTTGAAAGGAACAAAGGCGACCAAATATTCATTCAATGAATTTTAAGCTTTAAAAAACCGCTGAGGTAAAAACTAAACGCCACAATTGAATCACAAAATTTCTCATCCTGGTACTGCGGATGACAAATTTTGTTTGCAAGAAAAACGTATGAATACGAAAATTTTCCCAATAACTGCCGTTTGGAAATGAAAAGAGTCACACAAATTTACAATTAAAACTAACAGTCTTTTTAAAAACCCTCGGGGGAACAACTAAACGAGTCGCTTGAATCACGAAATTTCTCATCCCGGGACTGCGGCTGGAAAACTTAATGCTTGCAAAAAATACGTATAAATGATACCATTATCTCAAAAACGACCGTTTTGAATGGTAAAGAAAGAACAAATTTTCATTTGATGAATGAAAAGCTTTTAAAAAAGCACTTGGAAGAAAAATTTAGACAAGAATTGATTCGCGAAGTTTTTAATCCCGGGGACTGCGGAGGAAAATTATTATGTTTAAAAATAAGTATATTAACGAAACTTTTATAACAGCGACTGCCTTTAAAGGAAGAGAGGCGACAAAATATTCATTCAATGAATTTTAAACTTTAAAAAACCGCTGAGGTAAAAACTAAACGCCACAATTGAATCACAAAATTTCTCATCCCGGTACTGCGGATAAAAAATTTTGTTTGCAAGAAAAACGTATGAATACGAAAATTTTCCCAATAACTGCCGTTGGGAAATGAAAAGAGTCACACAAATTTACAGTTAAAACTAATAGGCTTTCAAAAAAACCTTCGGGGGAACAACGAAACGAGTCGTTTGAATCAAGAAAATTCTCATCCCGGGACTGCGGCTGGAAAATATTATGCTTGCAAGAAATACGTATAAATGATACCATTTTCTCAAAAACGTGCGTTTTGAATGGTTAAGAAAGACCAAATTTTCATTTGATGAATGAAAAGCTTTTAAAAAAGCACTTGGAAGAAAAACACGAAATTGATTCGCGATATTTTTCATCCCGAGACTGCGGAGGAAAATTATTATGTTTAAAAAATAAGTATATAAACGAAACTTTCATATCAGCGACTGCCCTTAAAGGAAGAGAGGCGACCAAATATCCATTCAATGAATTTTAAGCTTTAAAAAACCGCTTAGGTAAAAACTAAACGCCACAATTGAATCACAAAATTTCTCATCCCGGTACTGCGGATGAAAATTTTGTTTGCAAGAAATACGTATGAATACGAAAATTTTCTCAATAACTCCCGTTTGGAAGTGAAAAGAGTCACACAAATTTAGTTAAAACTAATAGGCTTTCAAAAAAACCCTCGGGGGAACAACGAAACGAGTCGCTTGAATCAAGAAATTTCTCATCCCGGGACTGCGGTTGGAAAACGTTATGCTTGCAAGAAATACGTATAAATGATACCATTTTCTCAAAAACCACCGTTTTGAATGGTAAAGAAAGAACAAATTTTCATTTGATGAATGAAAAGCTTTTAGAAAAGCACTTGGAAGAAAAACTTACACGAAAATTGATTCACGAAATTTCTCATCCCGGGACTGCGGAGGAAAATTATTATGTTTAAAAAGTACGTATATTAACGAAATTTTTATAACAGCGACTGCTTTGAAAGGAAGGGAGGCAACCAAATATTCATTCAATGAATTTTAAGATTTAAAAAACCGCTGAGGTAAAAACTAAACGCCACAATTCAATCACAAAATTTCTCATCCCGGTACTGCGGATGAAAAATTTTATGTTTGCAAGAAATACCTTTGAATACGAAAGTTTTCCCAATAACTGCCGTTTGGAAATGAAAAGAGTAACACAAATTTACAATTAAAGTAACAGTCTATAAAAACCCTCGGGGAACAACTAAACGAGTCGCTTGAATCACGAAATTTCTCATCCCAGGACTGCGGCTGGAAAACGTTCTGCTTGCAAGTAATACGTATAAATGATACCATTTTCTCAAAAACGACCGTTTCGAAAGGTAAAGAAAGGAACAAATTTTCATTTGATGAATGAAGAGCCTTTAAAAAAGCACTTGGAAGAAAAACTTACACGAAAATTGATTCGCGAAATTACTCATCCCGGGACTGCGGAGGAAAATTATTATGTTTAAAAAATACGTATATTAACGAAACTTTTATAATAGCGAGTGCTTTGAAAGGAAGAAAGGCGACCAAATATTCATTCAATGAATTTTAAACTTTAAAAAACCGCTGAGGTAAAAACTAAACGCCACAATTGAATCACAAAATTTCTCATCCCGGTACTGCGGATGAAAAATTTTGTTTGCAAGAAAAACGTATGAATACGAAAATTTTCCCAATAACTGCCTTTGGGAAATGAAAAGAATCACACAAATTTACAGTTAAAACTAATAGGCTTTCAAAAAAACCTTCGGGGGAACAACGAAACGAGTCGCTTGAATCAAGAAATTTCTCATCCCGGGACTGCGGCTGGAAAATATTATGCCTGCAAGAAATACGTATAAATGATACCATTTTCTCAAAAACGTGCGTTTTGAATGGTAAAGAAAGACCAAATTTTCATTTGATGAATGAAAAGCTTTTAAAAAAGCACTTGGAAGAAAAACACGAAAATTGATTCGCGATATTTTTCATCCCGAGACTGCGGAGGAAAATTATTATGTTTAAAAAATAAGTATATTAACGAAACTTTCATATCAGCGACTGCCCTTAAAGGAAGAGAGGCGATTAAATATCCATTCAATGAATTTTAAGCTTTAAAAAACCGCTGAGGTAAAAACTAAACGCCACAATTGAATCACAATATTTCTCATCCCGGTACTGCGGATGAAAATTTTGTTTGCAAGAAATATGTTTGAATACAAAAGTTTTCCCAATAACTGCCGTTTGGAAAGGAAAAAAAACACAAATTTACAATTAAAACTAACAGGCTTTCAAAAAAACCCTCGGGGGAACAACTAAACGAGTCGCTTGAATCACGAAATTTCTTATCCCGGGACTGCGGCTAGGAAACGTTATGCTTGCAAGAAATACGTATAAATGATACCATTTTCTCAAAAACGACCGTTTTGAATGGTAAAGAAAGAACAAATTTTCATTTGATGAATGAAAAGATTTTAAAAAAGCACTTGGAAGAAAAATTTAGACAAGAATTGATTCGCGAAATTTTTCATCCCGGGACTGCGGAGGAAAATTATTATGTTTAAAAAATAAGTATATTAACGAAACTTTTATAACAGCGACTGCCTTTAAAGGAAGAGAGGCGACAAAATATTCATTCAATGAATTTTAAGCTTTAAAAAACCGCTGAGGTAAAAACTAAACGCCACAATTGAATCACAAAATTTCTCATCCCGGTACGGCGGATGAAAAATTTTGTTTGCAAGAAAAACGTATGAATACGAAAATTTTCCCAATAACTGCCGTTTGGAAATGAAAAGAGTCACACAAATTTACAATTAAAACTAACAGTCTTTTTAAAAAACCCTCGGGGGAACAACTAAACGAGTCGCTTGAATCACGAAATTTCTCATCCCGGGACTGCGGCTGGAAAACTTAATGCTTGCAAAAAATACGTATAAATGATACCATTATCTCAAAAACGACCGTTTTGAATGGTAAAGAAAGAACAAATTTTCATTTGATGAATGAAAAGCTTTTAACAAAGCACTTGGAAGAAAAATTTAGACAAGAATTGATTCGCAAAATTTTTAATCCCGGGACTGCGGAGGAAAATTATTATGTTTAAAAAATACGTATATTAACGAAACTTTTATAATAGCGAGTGCTTTGAAAGGAAGAAAGGCGACCAAATATTCATTCAATGAATTTTAAGCTTCAAAAAAACCGCTGAGTTTAAAACTAAACGCCACAATTCAATCACAAAATTTCTCATCCCGGTACTGCGGATGAAAAATTTTATGTTTGATAGAAATACTTTTGAATACGAAAGTTTTCCCAATAACTGCCGTTTGGAAATGCAAAGAGTAACACAAATTTACAATTAAAAGTAACAGTCTTTTTAAAAAACCCTCGGGGGAACAACTAAACGAGTCGCTTGAATCACGAAATTTCTCATCCCGGGACTGCGGCTGGAAAACTTAATGTTTGCAAAAAATACGTATAAATGATACCATTATCTCAAAAACGACCGTTTTGAATGGTAAAGAAAGAACAAATTTTCATTTGATGAATGAAAAGCTTTTAAAAAAGCACTTGGAAGAAAAATTTAGACAAGAATTGATTCGCGAAATTTTTCATCCCGGGACTGCGGAGGAAAATTATTATGTTTAAAAATAAGTATATTAACGAAACTTTTATAACAGCGACTGCCTTTAAAGGAAGAGAGGCGACAAAATATTCATTCAATGAATTTTAAGCTTTAAAAAACCGCTGAGGTAAAAACTAAACGCCACAATTGAATCACAAAATTTCTCATCCCGGTACTGCGGATGAAAAATTTTGTTTGCAAGAAAAACGTATGAATACGAAAATTTTCCCAATAACTGCCGTTTGGAAATGAAAAGAGTCACACAAATTTACAATTAAAACTAACAGTCTTTTTAAAAAACCCTCGGGGGAACAACTAAAAGAGTCGCTTGAATCACGAAATTTCTCATCCCGGGACTGCGGCTGGAAAACTTAATGCTTGCAAAAAATACGTATAAATGATACCATTATCTCAAAAACGACCGTTTTGAATGGTAAAGAAAGAACAAATTTTCATTTGATGAATGAAAAGCTTTTAAAAAAGCACTTGGAAGAAAAATTTAGACAAGAATTGATTCGCGAAATTTTTAATCCCGGGACTGCGGAGGAAAATTATTATGTTTAAAAAATAAGTATATTAACGAAATTTTTATAACAGCGACTGCCTTTAAAGGAAGAGAGGCGACAAAATATTCATTCAATGAATTTTAAACTTTAAAAAACCGCTGAGGTAAAAACTAAACGCCACAATTGAATCACAAAATTTCTCATCCCGGTACTGCGGATGAAAAATTTTGTTTGCAAGAAAAACGTATGAATACGAAAATTTTCCCAATAACTGCCGTTTGGAAATGAAAAGAGTCACACAAATTTACAATTAAAACTAACAGTCTTTTTAAAAAACCCTCGGGGGAACAACTAAACGAGTCGCTTGAATCACGAAATTTCTCATCCCGGGACTGCGGCTGGAAAACTTAATGCTTGCAAACAATACGTATAAATGATACCATTATCTCAAAAACGACCGTTTTGAATGGTAAAGAAAGAACAAATTTTCATTTGATGAATGAAAAGCTTTTAAAAAAGCACTTGGAAGAAAAATTTAGACAAGAATTGATTCGCGAAATTTTAATCCCGGGACTGCGGAGGAAAATTATTATGTTTAAAAAATAAGTATATTAACGAAATTTTTATAACAGCGACTGCCTTTAAAGGAAGAGAGGCGACAAAATATTCATTCAATGAATTTTAAACTTTAAAAAACCGCTGAGGTAAAAACTAAACGCCACAATTGAATCACAAAATTTCTCATCCCGGTACTGCGGATGAAAAATTTTGTTTGCAAGAAAAACGTATGAATACGAAAATTTTCCCAATTACTGCCGTTGGGAAATGAAAAGAGTCACACAAATTTACAGTTAAAACTAATAGGCTTTCAAAAAAACCTTCGGGGGAACAACGAAACGAGTCGCTTGAATCAAGAAATTTTCTCATCCCGGGACTGCGGCTGGAAAATATTATGCTTGCAAGAAATACGTATAAATGATACCATTTTCTCAAAAACGTGCGTTTTGAATGGTTAAAGAAAGACCAAATTTTCATTTGATGAATGAAAAGCTTTTAAAAAAGCACTTGGAAGAAAAACACGAAAATTGATTCGCGATATTTTTCATCCCGAGACTGCGGAGGAAAATTATTATGTTTAAAAAATAAGTATATAAACGAAACTTTCATATCAGCGACTGCCCTTAAAGGAAGAGAGGCGACCAAATATCCATTTAATGAATTTTAAGCTTTAAAAAACCGCTGAGGTAAAAACTAAACGCCACAATTGAATCACAAAATTTCTCATCCCGGTACTGCGGATGAAAATTTTGTTTGCAAGAAATATGTTTGAATACAAAAGTTTTCCCAATAACTGCCGTTTGGAAAGGAAAAAAAACACAAATTTACAATTAAAACTAACAGGCTTTCAAAAAAACCCTCGGGGGAATAACTAAACGAGTCGCTTGAATCACGAAATTTCTTATCCGGGACTGCGGCTAGGAAACGTTATGCTTGCAAGAAATACGTATAAATGATACCATTTTCTCAAAAACGACCGTTTTGAATGGTAAAGAAAGAACAAATTTTCATTTGATGAATGAAAAGCTTTTAAAAAAGCACTTGGAAGAAAAATTTAGACCAGAATTGATTCGCGAAATTTTTCATCCCGGGACTGCGGAGGAAAATTATTATGTTTAAAAAATAAGTATATTACCGAAACATTTATAACAGCGACTGCCTTTAAAGGAAGAGAGGCGACAAAATATTCATTCAATGAATTTTAAGCTTTAAAAAACCGCTGAGGTAAAAACTATACGCCACAATTGAATCACAAAATTTCTCATCCCGGTACTGCGGATGAAAAATTTTGTTTGCAAGAAAAACGTATGAATACGAAAATTTTCCCAATAACTGCCGTTTGGAAATGAAAAGAGTCACACAAATTTACAATTAAAACTAACAGTCTTTTTAAAAAACCCTCGGGGGAACAACTAAACGAGTCGCTTGAATCACGAAATTTCTCATCCCGGGACTGCGGCTGGAAAACTTAATGCTTGCAAACAATACGTATAAATGATACCATTATCTCAAAAACGACCGTTTTGAATGGTAAAGAAAGAACAAATTTTCATTTGATGAATGAAAAGCTTTTAACAAAGCACTTGGAAGAAAAATTTAGACAAGAATTGATTCGCGAAATTTTAATCCCGGGACTGCGGAGGAAAATTATTATGTTTAAAAAATACGTATATTAACGAAACTTTTATAATAGCGAGTGCTTTGAAAGGAAGAAAGGCGACCAAATATTCATTCAATGAATTTTAAGCTTCAAAAAAACCGCTGAGTTTAAAACTAAACGCCACAATTCAATCACAAAATTTCTCATCCCGGTACTGCGGATGAAAAATTTTATGTTTGATAGAAATACTTTTGAATACGAAAGTTTTCCCAATAACTGCCGTTTGGAAATGCAAAGAGTAACACAAATTTACAATTAAAACTAAGTCTTTTTAAAAAACCCTCGGGGGAACAACTAAACGAGTCGCTTGAATCACGAAATTTCTCATCCCGGGACTGCGGCTGGAAAACTTAATGCTTGCAAAAAATACGTTTAATGATACCATTTTCTCAAAAACGACCGTTTTGAATGGTAAAGAAAGAACAAATTTTCATTTGATGAATGAAAAGCTTTTAAAAAAGCACTTGGAAGAAAAATTTAGACAATAATTGATTCGCGAAATTTTTTATCCCGGGACTGCGGAGGAAAATTATTATGTTTAAAAAATAAGTATATAAACGAAACTTTTATAACAGCGACTGCCTTTAAAGGAAGAGAGGCGAACAAATATTCATTCTATGAATTTTAAGCTTTAAAAAACCGCTGAGGTAAAAACTAAACGCCACAATTGAATCACAAAATTTCTCATCCTGGTACTGCGGATGAAAAATTTTGTTTGCAAGAAAAACGTATGAATACGAAAATTTTCCCAATAACTGCCGTTTGGAAATGAAAAGAGTCACACAAATTTACAATTAAAACTAACAGTCTTTTAAAAAACCCTCGGGGGAACAACTAAACGAGTCGCTTGAATCACGAAATTTCTTATCCCGGGACTGCGGCTGGAAAACTTAATGCTTGCAAACAATACGTATAAATGATACCATTATCTCAAAAACGACCGTTTTGAATGGTAAAGAAAGAACAAATTTTCATTTGATGAATGAAAAGCTTTTAAAAAAGCACTTGGAAGAAAAATTTAGACAAGAATTGATTCGCGAAATTTTTAATCCCGGGACTGCGGAGGAAAATTATTATGTTTAAAAAATAAGTATATATACGAAGCTTTCATATCAGCGACTGCCCTTAAAGGAAGAGAGGCGACCAAATATCCATTTAATGAATTTTAAGCTTTAAAAAACCGCTGAGGTAAAAACTAAACGCCACAATTGAATCACAAAATGTCTCATCCGGTACTGCGGATGAAAATTTTGTTTGCAAGAAATACGTATGAATACGAAAATTTTCTCAATAACTGCCGTTTGTGGAAGTGAAAAGAGTCACACAAATTTAGTTAAAACTAATAGGCTTTCAAAAAAACCCTCGGGGGAACAACGAAACGAGTCGCTTGAATCAAGAAATTTCTCATCCCGGGACTGCGGCTGGAAAACGTTATGCTTGCAAGAAATACGTATAAATGATACCATTTTCTCAAAAACCACCGTTTTGAACGGTAAAGAAAGAACAAATTTTCATTTGATGAATGAAAAGCTTTTAGAAAAATACTAGGAAGAAAAACTTACACGAAAATTGATTCACGAAATTTCTCATCCCGGGACTGCGGAGGAAAATTATTATGTTTAAAAAGTACGTATATTAACGAAATTTTTATAACAGCGACTGCTTTGAAAGGAAGGGAGGCAACCAAATATTCATTCAATGAATTTTAAGATTTAAAAAACCGCTGAGGTAAAAACTAAACGCCACAATTCAATCACAAAATTTCTCATCCCGGTACTGCGGATGAAAAATTTTATGTTTGCAAGAAATACCTTTGAATACGAAAGTTTTCCCAATAACTGCCGTTTGGAAATGAAAAGAGTAACACAAATTTACAATTAAAACTAACAGTCTTTATAAAAAACCCTCGGGGGAACAACTAAACGAGTCGCTTGAATCACGAAATTTCTCATCCCGGGACTGCGGCTGGAAAACGTTCTGCTTGCAAGAAATACGTATAAATGATACCATTTTCTCAAAAACGACCGTTTCGAAAGGTAAAGAAAGGAACAAATTTTCATTTGATGAATGAAGAGCCTTTAAAAAAGCACTTGGAAGAAAAACTTACACGAAAATTGATTCGCGAAATTACTCATCCCGGGACTGCGGAGGAAAATTATTATGTTTAAAAAATACGTATATTAACGAAACTTTTATAATAGCGAGTGCTTTGAAAGGAAGAAAGGCGACCAAATATTCATTCAATGAATTTTAAGCTTCAAAAAAACCGCTGAGGTTAAAACTAAACGCCACAATTCAATAACAAAATTTCTCATCCCGGTACTGCGGATGAAAAATTTTATGTTTGATAGAAATACTTTTGAATACGAAAGTTTTCCCAATAACTGCCGTTTGGAAATGAAAAGAGTAACACAAATTTACAATTAAAACTAACAGTCTTTTTAAAAAACCCTCGGGGGAACAACAAAACGAGTCGCTTGAATCACGAAATTTCTCATCCCGGGACTGCGGCTGGAAAACTTTATGCTTGCAAGAAATACGTATAAATAATACCATTATCTCAAAAACGACCGTTTTGATTGGTAAAGAAAGACCAAATTTTCATTTGATGAATGAAAAGCTTTTAAAAAAGCACTTGGAAGAAAAACACGAAAATTGATTCGCGATATTTTTCATCCCGAGACTGCGGAGGAAAATTATTATGTTTAAAAAATAAGTATATTAACGAAACTTTCATATCAGCGACTGCCCTTAAAGGAAGAGAGGCGATTAAATATCCATTCAATGAATTTTAAGCTTTAAAAAACCGCTGAGGTAAAAACTAAACGCCACAATTGAATCACAAAATTTCTCATCCCGGTACTGCGGATGAAAATTTTGTTTGCAAGAAATATGTTTGAATACAAAAGTTTTCCCAATAACTGCCGTTTGGAAAGGAAAAAAAACACAAATTTACAATTAAAACTAACAGGCTTTCAAAAAAACCCTCGGGGGAACAACTAAACGAGTCGCTTGAATCACGAAATTTCTTATCCCGGGACTGCGGCTAGGAAACGTTATGCTTGCAAGAAATACGTATAAATGATACCATTTTCTCAAAAACGACCGTTTTGAATGGTAAAGAAAGAACAAATTTTCATTTGATGAATGAAAAGCTTTTAAAAAAGCACTTGGAAGAAAAATTTAGACAAGAATTGATTCGCGAAATTTTTCATCCCGGGACTGCGGAGGAAAATTATTATGTTTAAAAAATAAGTATATTAACCAAACTTTTATAACAGCGACTGCCTTTAAAGGAAGAGAGGCGACAAAATATTCATTCAATGAATTTTAAGCTTTAAAAAACCGCTGAGGTAAAAACTAAACGCCACAATTGAATCACAAAATTTCTCATCCCGGTACGGCGGATGAAAAATTTTGTTTGCAAGAAAAACGTATGAATACGAAAATTTTCCCAATAACTGCCGTTTGGAAATGAAAAGAGTCACACAAATTTACAATTAAAACTAACAGTCTTTTTAAAAAACCCTCGGGGGAACAACTAAACGAGTCGCTTGAATCACGAAATTTCTCATCCCGGGACTGCGGCTGGAAAACTTAATGCTTGCAAAAAATACGTATAAATGATACCATTATCTCAAAAACGACCGTTTTGAATGGTAAAGAAAGAACAAATTTTCATTTGATGAATGAAAAGCTTTTAACAAAGCACTTGGAAGAAAAATTTAGACAAGAATTGATTCGCAAAATTTTTAATCCCGGGACTGCGGAGGAAAATTATTATGTTTAAAAAATACGTATATTAACGAAACTTTTATAATAGCGAGTGCTTTGAAAGGAAGAAAGGCGACCAAATATTCATTCAATGAATTTTAAGCTTCAAAAAAACCGCTGAGTTTAAAACTAAACGCCACAATTCAATCACAAAATTTCTCATCCCGGTACTGCGGATGAAAAATTTTATGTTTGATAGAAATACTTTTGAATACGAAAGTTTTCCCAATAACTGCCGTTTGGAAATGCAAAGAGTAACACAAATTTACAATTAAAAGTAACAGTCTTTTTAAAAAACCCTCGGGGGAACAACTAAAGGAGTCGCTTGAATCACGAAATTTCTCATCCCGGGACTGCGGCTGGAAAACTTAATGTTTGCAAAAAATACGTATAAATGATACCATTATCTCAAAAACGACCGTTTTGAATGGTAAAGAAAGAACAAATTTTCATTTGATGAATGAAAAGCTTTTAAAAAAGCACTTGGAAGAAAAATTTAGACAAGAATTGATTCGCGAAATTTTTCATCCCGGGACTGCGGAGGAAAATTATTATGTTTAAAAATAAGTATATTAACGAAACTTTTATAACAGCGACTGCCTTTAAAGGAAGAGAGGCGACAAAATATTCATTCAATGAATTTTAAGCTTTAAAAAACCGCTGAGGTAAAAACTAAACGCCACAATTGAATCACAAAATTTCTCATCCCGGTACTGCGGATGAAAAATTTTGTTTGCAAGAAAAACGTATGAATACGAAAATTTTCCCAATAACTGCCGTTTGGAAATGAAAAGAGTCACACAAATTTACAATTAAAACTAACAGTCTTTTTAAAAAACCCTCGGGGGAACAACTAAAAGAGTCGCTTGAATCACGAAATTTCTCATCCCGGGACTGCGGCTGGAAAACTTAATGCTTGCAAAAAATACGTATAAATGATACCATTATCTCAAAAACGACCGTTTTGAATGGTAAAGAAAGAACAAATTTTCATTTGATGAATGAAAAGCTTTTAAAAAAGCACTTGGAAGAAAAATTTAGACAAGAATTGATTCGCGAAATTTTTAATCCCGGGACTGCGGAGGAAAATTATTATGTTTAAAAAATAAGTATATTAACGAAATTTTTATAACAGCGACTGCCTTTAAAGGAAGAGAGGCGACAAAATATTCATTCAATGAATTTTAAACTTTAAAAAACCGCTGAGGTAAAAACTAAACGCCACAATTGAATCACAAAATTTCTCATCCCGGTACTGCGGATGAAAAATTTTGTTTGCAAGAAAAACGTATGAATACGAAAATTTTCCCAATAACTGCCGTTTGGAAATGAAAAGAGTCACACAAATTTACAATTAAAACTAACAGTCTTTTTAAAAAACCCTCGGGGGAACAACTAAACGAGTCGCTTGAATCACGAAATTTCTCATCCCGGGACTGCGGCTGGAAAACTTAATGCTTGCAAACAATACGTATAAATGATACCATTATCTCAAAAACGACCGTTTTGAATGCTAAAGAAAGAACAAATTTTCATTTGATGAATGAAAAGCTTTTAAAAAAGCACTTGGAAGAAAAATTTAGACAAGAATTGATTCGCGAAATTTTTAATCCCGGGACTGCGGAGGAAAATTATTATGTTTAAAAAATAAGTATATTAACGAAATTTTTATAACAGCGACTGCCTTTAAAGGAAGAGAGGCGACAAAATATTCATTCAATGAATTTTAAACTTTAAAAAACCGCTGAGGTAAAAACTAAACGCCACAATTGAATCACAAAATTTCTCATCCCGGTACTGCGGATGAAAAATTTTGTTTGCAAGAAAAACGTATGAATACGAAAATTTTCCCAATTACTGCCGTTGGGAAATGAAAAGAGTCACACAAATTTACAGTTAAAACTAATAGGCTTTCAAAAAAACCTTCGGGGGAACAACGAAACGAGTCGCTTGAATCAAGAAATTTCTCATCCCGGGACTGCGGCTGGAAAATATTATGCTTGCAAGAAATACGTATAAATGATACCATTTTCTCAAAAACGTGCGTTTTGAATGGTAAAGAAAGACCAAATTTTCATTTGATGAATGAAAAGCTTTTAAAAAAGCACTTGGAAGAAAAACACGAAAATTGATTCGCGATATTTTTCATCCCGAGACTGCGGAGGAAAATTATTATGTTTAAAAAATAAGTATATAAACGAAACTTTCATATCAGCGACTGCCCTTAAAGGAAGAGAGGCGACCAAATATCCATTTAATGAATTTTAAGCTTTAAAAAACCGCTGAGGTAAAAACTAAACGCCACAATTGAATCACAAAATTTCTCATCCCGGTACTGCGGATGAAAATTTTGTTTGCAAGAAATATGTTTGAATACAAAAGTTTTCCCAATAACTGCCGTTTGGAAAGGAAAAAAAACACAAATTTACAATTAAAACTAACAGGCTTTCAAAAAAACCCTCGGGGGAATAACTAAACGAGTCGCTTGAATCACGAAATTTCTTATCCCGGGACTGCGGCTAGGAAACGTTATGCTTGCAAGAAATACGTATAAATGATACCATTTTCTCAAAAACGACCGTTTTGAATGGTAAAGAAAGAACAAATTTTCATTTGATGAATGAAAAGCTTTTAAAAAAGCACTTGGAAGAAAAATTTAGACCAGAATTGATTCGCGAAATTTTTCATCCCGGGACTGCGGAGGAAAATTATTATGTTTAAAAAATAAGTATATTACCGAAACATTTATAACAGCGACTGCCTTTAAAGGAAGAGAGGCGACAAAATATTCATTCAATGAATTTTAAGCTTTAAAAAACCGCTGAGGTAAAAACTATACGCCACAATTGAATCACAAAATTTCTCATCCCGGTACTGCGGATGAAAAATTTTGTTTGCAAGAAAAACGTATGAATACGAAAATTTTCCCAATAACTGCCGTTTGGAAATGAAAAGAGTCACACAAATTTACAATTAAAACTAACAGTCTTTTTAAAAAACCCTCGGGGGAACAACTAAACGAGTCGCTTGAATCACGAAATTTCTCATCCCGGGACTGCGGCTGGAAAACTTAATGCTTGCAAACAATACGTATAAATGATACCATTATCTCAAAAACGACCGTTTTGAATGGTAAAGAAAGAACAAATTTTCATTTGATGAATGAAAAGCTTTTAACAAAGCACTTGGAAGAAAAATTTAGACAAGAATTGATTCGCGAAATTTTTAATCCCGGGACTGCGGAGGAAAATTATTATGTTTAAAAAATACGTATATTAACGAAACTTTTATAATAGCGAGTGCTTTGAAAGGAAGAAAGGCGACCAAATATTCATTCAATGAATTTTAAGCTTCAAAAAAACCGCTGAGTTTAAAACTAAACGCCACAATTCAATCACAAAATTTCTCATCCCGGTACTGCGGATGAAAAATTTTATGTTTGATAGAAATACTTTTGAATACGAAAGTTTTCCCAATAACTGCCGTTTGGAAATGCAAAGAGTAACACAAATTTACAATTAAAACTAAGTCTTTTTAAAAAACCCTCGGGGGAACAACTAAACGAGTCGCTTGAATCACGAAATTTCTCATCCCGGGACTGCGGCTGGAAAACTTAATGCTTGCAAAAAATACGTTTAATGATACCATTTTCTCAAAAACGACCGTTTTGAATGGTAAAGAAAGAACAAATTTTCATTTGATGAATGAAAAGCTTTTAAAAAAGCACTTGGAAGAAAAATTTAGACAATAATTGATTCGCGAAATTTTTTATCCCGGGACTGCGGAGGAAAATTATTATGTTTAAAAAATAAGTATATAAACGAAACTTTTATAACAGCGACTGCCTTTAAAGGAAGAGAGGCGACAAAATATTCATTCTATGAATTTTAAGCTTTAAAAAACCGCTGAGGTAAAAACTAAACGCCACAATTGAATCACAAAATTTCTCATCCTGGTACTGCGGATGAAAAATTTTGTTTGCAAGAAAAACGTATGAATACGAAAATTTTCCCAATAACTGCCGTTTGGAAATGAAAAGAGTCACACAAATTTACAATTAAAACTAACAGTCTTTTTAAAAAACCCTCGGGGGAACAACTAAACGAGTCGCTTGAATCACGAAATTTCTTATCCCGGGACTGCGGCTAGGAAACGTTATGCTTGCAAGAAATACGTATAAATGATACCATTATCTCAAAAACGACCGTTTTGAATGGTAAAGAAAGAACAAATTTTCATTTGATGAATGAAAAGCTTTTAAAAAAGCACTTGGAAGAAAAATTTAGACAAGAATTGATTCGCGAAGTTTTTAATCCCGGGACTGCGGAGGAAAATTATTATGTTTAAAAAATAAGTATATTAACGAAATTTTTATAACAGCGACTGCCTTTAAAGGAAGAGAGGCGACAAAATATTCATTCAATGAATTTTAAACTTTAAAAAACCGCTGAGGTAAAAACTAAACGCCTCAATTGAATCACAAAATTTCTCATCCCGGTACTGCGGATGAAAAATTTTGTTTGCAAGAAAAACGTATGAATACGAAAATTTTCCCAATAACTGCCGTTTGGAAATGAAAAGAGTCACACAAATTTACAATTAAAACTAACAGTCTTTTTAAAAAACCCTCGGGGGAACAACTAAACGAGTCGCTTGAATCACGAAATTTCTCATCCCGGGACTGCGGCTGGAAAACTTAATGCTTGCAAACAATACGTATAAATGATACCATTATCTCAAAAACGACCGTTTTGAATGGTAAAGAAAGAACAAATTTTCATTTGATGAATGAAAAGCTTTTAAAAAAGCACTTGGAAGAAAAATTTAGACAAGAATTGATTCGCGAAATTTTTAATCCCGGGACTGCGGAGGAAAATTATTATGTTTAAAAAATAAGTATATTAACGAAATTTTTATAACAGCGACTGCCTTTAAAGGAAGAGAGGCGACAAAATATTCATTCAATGAATTTTAAACTTTAAAAAACCGCTGAGGTAAAAACTAAACGCCACAATTGAATCACAAAATTTCTCATCCCGGTACTGCGGATGAAAAATTTTGTTTGCAAGAAAAACGTATGAATACGAAAATTTTCCCAATAACTGCCGTTGGGAAATGAAAAGAGTCACACAAATTTACAGTTAAAACTAATAGGCTTTCAAAAAAACCTTCGGGGGAACAACGAAACGAGTCGCTTTAATCAAGAAATTTCTCATCCCGGGACTGCGGCTGGAAAATATTATGCTTGCAAGAAATACGTATAAATGATACCATTTTCTCAAAAACGTGCGTTTTGAATGGTAAAGAAAGACCAAATTTTCATTTGATGAATGAAAAGCTTTTAAAAAAGCACTTGGAAGAAAAACACGAAAATTGATTCGCGATATTTTTCATCCCGAGACTGCGGAGGAAAATTATTATGTTTAAAAAATAAGTATATATACGAAGCTTTCATATCAGCGACTGCCCTTTAAGGAAGAGAGGCGACCAAATATCCATTTAATGAATTTTAAGCTTTAAAAAACCGCTGAGGTAAAAACTAAACGCCACAATTGAATCACAAAATTTCTCATCCCGGTACTGCGGATGAAAATTTTGTTTGCAAGAAATACGTATGAATACGAAAATTTTCTCAATAACTGCCGTTTGGAAGTGAAAAGAGTCACACAAATTTAGTTAAAACTAATAGGCTTTCAAAAAAACCCTCGGGGGAACAACGAAACGAGTCGCTTGAATCAAGAAATTTCTCATCCCGGGACTGCGGCTGGAAAACGTTATGCTTGCAAGAAATACGTATAAATGATACCATTTTCTCAAAAACCACCGTTTTGAACGGTAAAGAAAGAACAAATTTTCATTTGATGAATGAAAAGCTTTTAGAAAAATACTTGGAAGAAAAACTTACACGAAAATTGATTCACGAAATTTCTCATCCCGGGACTGCGGAGGAAAATTATTATGTTTAAAAAGTACGTATATTAACGAAATTTTTATAACAGCGACTGCTTTGATAGGAAGGGAGGCAACCAAATATTCATTCAATGAATTTTAAGATTTAAAAAACCGCTGAGGTAAAAACTAAACGCCACAATTCAATCACAAAATTTCTCATCCCGGTACTGCGGATGAAAAATTTTATGTTTGCAAGAAATACCTTTGAATACGAAAGTTTTCCCAATAACTGCCGTTTGGAAATGAAAAGAGTAACACAAATTTACAATTAAAACTAACAGTCTTTATAAAAAACCCTCGGGGGAACAACTAAACGAGTCGCTTGAATCACGAAATTTCTCATCCCGGGACTGCGGCTGGAAAACGTTCTGCTTGCAAGAAATACGTATAAATGATACCTTTTTCTCAAAAACGACCGTTTCGAAAGGTAAAGAAAGGAACAAATTTTCATTTGATGAATGAAGAGCCTTTAAAAAAGCACTTGGAAGAAAAACTTACACGAAAATTGATTCGCGAAATTACTCATCCCGGGACTGCGGAGGAAAATTATTATGTTTAAAAAATACGTATATTAACGAAACTTTTATAATAGCGAGTGCTTTGAAAGGAAGAAAGGCGACCAAATATTCATTCAATGAATTTTAAGCTTCAAAAAAACCGCTGAGGTTAAAACTAAACGCCACAATTCAATAACAAAATTTCTCATCCCGGTACTGCGGATGAAAAATTTTATGTTTGATAGAAATACTTTTGAATACGAAAGTTTTCCCAATAACTGCCGTTTGGAAATGAAAAGAGTAACACAAATTTACAATTAAAACTAACAGTCTTTTTAAAAAACCCTCGGGGGAACAACAAAACGAGTCGCTTGAATCACGAAATTTCTCATCCCGGGACTGCGGCTGGAAAACTTTATGCTTGCAAGAAATACGTATAAATAATACCATTATCTCAAAAACGACCGTTTTGAATGGTAAAGAAAGAACAAATTTTCATTTGATGAATGAAAAGCTTTTAAAAAAGCACTTGGAAGAAAAATTTAGACAAGAATTGATTCGCGAAATTTTTTATCCCGGGACTGCGGAGGAAAATTATTATGTTTAAAAAATAAGTATATAAACGAAACTTTTATAACAGCGACTGCCTTTAAAGGAAGAGAGGCGACAAAATATTCATTCTATGAATTTTAAGCTTTAAAAAACCGCTGAGGTAAAAACTAAACGCCACAATTGAATCACAAAATTTCTCATCCTGGTACTGCGGATGAAAAATTTTGTTTGCAAGAAAAACGTATGAATACGAAAATTTTCCCAATAACTGCCGTTTGGAAATGAAAAGAGTCACACAAATTTACAATTAAAACTAACAGTCTTTTTAAAAAACCCTCGGGGGAACAACTAAACGAGTCGCTTGAATCACGAAATTTCTTATCCCGGGACTGCGGCTAGGAAACGTTATGCTTGCAAGAAATACGTATAAATGATACCATTATCTCAAAAACGACCGTTTTGAATGGTAAAGAAAGAACAAATTTTCATTTGATGAATGAAAAGCTTTTAAAAAAGCACTTGGAAGAAAAATTTAGACAAGAATTGATTCGCGAAGTTTTTAATCCCGGGACTGCGGAGGAAAATTATTATGTTTAAAAAATAAGTATATTAACGAAATTTTTATAACAGCGACTGCCTTTAAAGGAAGAGAGGCGACAAAATATTCATTCAATGAATTTTAAACTTTAAAAAACCGCTGAGGTAAAAACTAAACGCCACAATTGAATCACAAAATTTCTCATCCCGGTGTTGCGGATGAAAAATTTTGTTTGCAAGAAAAACGTATGAATACGAAAATTTTCCCAATAACTGCCGTTTGGAAATGAAAAGAGTCACACAAATTTACAATTAAAACTAACAGTCTAAAAAAAAACCCTCGGGGGAACAACTAAACGAGTCGCTTGAATCACGAAATTTCTCATCCCGGGACTGCGGCTGGAAAACTTAATGCTTGCAAACAATACGTATAAATGATACCATTATCTCAAAAACGACCGTTTTGAAAGGTAAAGAAAGAACAAATTTTCATTTGATGAATGAAAAGCTTTTAAAAAAGCACTTGGAAGAAAAATTTAGACAAGAATTGATTCGCGAAATTTTTAATCCCGGGACTGCGGAGGAAAATTATTATGTTTAAAAAATAAGTATATTAACAAAATTTTTATAACAGCGACTGCCTTTAAAGGAAGAGAGGCGACAAAATATTCATTCAATGAATTTTAAACTTTAAAAAACCGCTGAGGTAAAAACTAAACGCCACAATTGAATCACAAAATTTCTCATCCCGGTACTGCGGATGAAAAATTTTGTTTGCAAGAAAAACGTATGAATACGAAAATTTTCCCAATAACTGCCGTTGGGAAATGAAAAGAGTCACACAAATTTACAGTTAAAACTAATAGGCTTTCAAAAAAACCTTCGGGGGAACAACGAAACGAGTCGCTTGAATCAAGAAATTTCTCATCCCGGGACTGCGGCTGGAAAATATTATGCTTGCAAGAAATACGTATAAATGATACCATTTTCTCAAAAACGTGCGTTTTGAATGGTAAAAAAGACCAAATTTTCATTTGATGAATGAAAAGCTTTTAAAAAAGCACTTGGAAGAAAAACACGAAAATTGATTCGCGATATTTTTCATCCCGAGACTGCGGAGGAAAATTATTATGTTTAAAAAATAAGTATATATACGAAGCTTTCATATCAGCGACTGCCCTTAAAGGAAGAGAGGCGACCAAATATCCATTTAATGAATTTTAAGCTTTAAAAAACCGCTGAGGTAAAAACTAAACGCCACAATTGAATCACAAAATTTCTCATCCCGGTACTGCGGATGAAAATTTTGTTTGCAAGAAATACGTATGAATACGAAAATTTTCTCAATAACTGCCGTTTGGAAGTGAAAAGAGTCACACAAATTTAGTTAAAACTAATAGGCTTTCAAAAAAACCCTCGGGGGAACAACGAAACGAGTCGCTTGAATCAAGAAATTTCTCATCCCGGGACTGCGGCTGGAAAACGTTATGCTTGCAAGAAATACGTATAAATGATACCATTTTCTCAAAAACCACCGTTTTGAACGGTAAAGAAAGAACAAATTTTCATTTGATGAATGAAAAGCTTTTAGAAAAATACTTGGAAGAAAAACTTACACGAAAATTGATTCACGAAATTTCTCATCCCGGGACTGCGGAGGAAAATTATTATGTTTAAAAAGTACGTATATTAACGAAATTTTTATAACAGCGACTGCTTTGAAAGGAAGGGAGGCAACCAAATATTCATTCAATGAATTTTAAGATTTAAAAAACCGCTGAGGTAAAAACTAAACGCCACAATTCAATCACAAAATTTCTCATCCCGGTACTGCGGATGAAAAATTTTATGTTTGCAAGAAATACCTTTGAATACGAAAGTTTTCCCAATAACTGCCGTTTGGAAATGAAAAGAGTAACACAAATTTACAATTAAAACTAACAGTCTTTATAAAAAACCCTCGGGGGAACAAGTAAACGAGTCGCTTGAATCACGAAATTTCTCATCCCGGGACTGCGGCTGGAAAACGTTCTGCTTGCAAGAAATACGTATAAATGATACCATTTTCTCAAAAACGACCGTTTCGAAAGGTAAAGAAAGGAACAAATTTTCATTTGATGAATGAAGAGCCTTTAAAAAAGCACTTGGAAGAAAAACTTACACGAAAATTGATTCGCGAAATTACTCATCCCGGGACTGCGGAGGAAAATTATTATGTTTAAAAAATACGTATATTAACGAAACTTTTATAATAGCGAGTGCTTTGAAAGGAAGAAAGGTGACCAAATATTCATTCAATGAATTTTAAGCTTCAAAAAAACTGCTGAGGTTAAAACTAAACGCCACAATTCAATAACAAAATTTCTCATCCCGGTACTGCGGATGAAAAATTTTATGTTTGATAGAAATACTTTTGAATACGAAAGTTTTCCCAATAACTGCCGTTTGGAAATGAAAAGAGTAACACAAATTTACAATTAAAACTAACAGTCTTTTTAAAAAACCCTCGGGGGAACAACAAAACGAGTCGCTTGAATCACGAAATTTCTCATCCCGGGACTGCGGCTGGAAATTTTATGCTTGCAAGAAATACGTATAAATGATACCATTATCTCAAAAACGACCGTTTTGAATGGTAAAGAAAGAACAAATTTTCATTTGATGAATGAAAAGCTTTTAAAAAAGCACTTGGAAGAAAAATTTAGACAAGAATTGATTCGCGAAGTTTATAATCCCGGGACTACGGAGGAAAATTATTATGTTTAAAAAATAAGTATATTAACGAAATTTTTATAACAGCGACTGCCTTTAAAGGAAGAGAGGCGACAAAATATTCATTCAATGATTTTTAAACTTTAAAAAACCGCTGAGGTAAAAACTAAACGCCACAATTGAATCACAAAATTTCTCATCCCGGTACTGCGGATGAAAAATTTTGTTTGCAAGAAAAACGTATGAATACGAAAATTTTCCCAATAACTGCCGTTTGGAAATGAAAAGAGTCACACAAATTTACAATTAAAACTAACAGTCTTTTTAAAAAACCCTCGGGGGAACAACTAAACGAGTCGCTTGAATCACGAAATTTCTCATCCCGGGACTGCGGCTGGAAAACTTAATGCTTGCAAACAATACGTATAAATGATACCATTATCTCAAAAACGACCGTTTTGAATGGTAAAGAAAGAACAAATTTTCATTTGATGAATGAAAAGCTTTTAAAAAAGCACTTGGAAGAAAAATTTAGACAAGAATTGATTCGCGAAATTTTTAATCCCGGGACTGCGGAGGAAAATTATTATGTTTAAAAAATAAGTATATTAACGAAATTTTTATAACAGCGACTGCCTTTAAAGGAAGAGAGGCGACAAAATATTCATTCAATGAATTTTAAACTTTAAAAAACCGCTGAGGTAAAAACTAAACGCCACAATTGAATCACAAAATTTCTCATCCCGGTACTGCGGATGAAAAATTTTGTTTGCAAGAAAAACGTATGAATACGAAAATTTTCCCAATAACTGCCGTTGGGAAATGAAAAGAGTCACACAAATTTACAGTTAAAACTAATAGGCTTTCAAAAAAACCTTCGGGGGAACAACGAAACGAGTCGCTTGAATCAAGAAATTTCTCATCCCGGGACTGCGGCTGGAAAATATTATGCTTGCAAGAAATACGTATAAATGATACCATTTTCTCAAAAACGTGCGTTTTGAATGGTAAAGAAAGACCAAATTTTCATTTGATGAATGAAAAGCTTTTAAAAAAGCACTTGGAAGAAAAACACGAAAATTGATTCGCGATATTTTTCATCCCGAGACTGCGGAGGAAAATTATTATGCTTAAAAAATAAGTATATATACGAAGTTTTCATATCAGCGACTGCCCTTAAAGGAAGAGAGGCGACCAAATATCCATTTAATGAATTTTAAGCTTTAAAAAACCGCTGAGGTAAAAACTAAACGCCACAATTGAATCACAAAATTTCTCATCCCGGTACTGCGGATGAAAATTTTGTTTGCAAGAAATACGTATGAATACGAAAATTTTCTCAATAACTGCCGTTTGGAAGTGAAAAGAGTCACACAAATTTAGTTAAAACTAATAGGCTTTCAAAAAAACCCTCGGGGGAACAACGAAACGAGTCGCTTGAATCAAGAAATTTCTCATCCCGGGACTGCGGCTGGAAAACGTTATGCTTGCAAGAAATACGTATAAATGATACCATTTTCTCAAAAACGACCGTTTCGAAAGGTAAAGAAAGGAACAAATTTTCATTTGATGAATGAAGAGCCTTTAAAAAAGCACTTGGAAGAAAAACTTACACGAAAATTGATTCGCGAAATTACTCATCCCGTGACTGCGGAGGAAAATTATTATGTTTAAAAAATACGTATATTAACGAAACTTTTATAATAGCGAGTGCTTTGAAAGGAAGAAAGGTGACCAAATATTCATTCAATGAATTTTAAGCTTCAAAAAAACCGCTGAGGTTAAAACTAAACGCCACAATTCAATAACAAAATTTCTCATCCCGGTACTGCGGATGAAAAATTTTATGTTTGATAGAAATACTTTTGAATACGAAAGTTTTCCCAATAACTGCCGTTTGGAAATGAAAAGAGTAACACAAATTTACAATTAAAACTAACAGTCTTTTTAAAAAACCCTCGGGGGAACAACAAAACGAGTCGCTTGAATCACGAAATTTCTCATCCCGGGACTGCGGCTGGAAAACTTTATGCTTGCAAGAAATACGTATAAATGATACCATTATCTCAAAAACGACCGTTTTGAATGGTAAAGAAAGAACAAATTTTCATTTGATGAATGAAAAGCTTTTAAAAAAGCACTTGGAAGAAAAATTTAGACAAGAATTGATTCGCGAAGTTTATAATCCCGGGACTGCGGAGGAAAATTATTATGTTTAAAAAATAAGTATATTAACGAAATTTTTATAACAGCGACTGCCTTTAAAGGAAGAGAGGCGACAAAATATTCATTCAATGAATTTTAAACTTTAAAAAACCGCTGAGGTAAAAACTAAACGCCACAATTGAATCACAAAATTTCTCATCCCGGTACTGCGGATGAAAAATTTTGTTTGCAAGAAAAACGTATGAATACGAAAATTTTCCCAATAACTGCCGTTTGGAAATGAAAAGAGTCACACAAATTTACAATTAAAACAAACAGTCTTTTTAAAAAACCCTCGGGGGAACAACTAAACGAGTCGCTTGAATCACGAAATTTCTCATCCCGGGACTGCGGCTGGAAAACTTAATGCTTGCAAACAATACGTATAAATGGTACCATTATCTCAAAAACGACCGTTTTGAATGGTAAAGAAAGAACAAATTTTCATTTGATGAATGAAAAGCTTTTAAAAAAGCACTTGGAAGAAAAATTTAGACAAGAATTGATTCGCGAAATTTTTAATCCCGGGACTGCGGAGGAAAATTATTATGTTTAAAAAATAAGTATATTAACGAAATTTTTATAACAGCGACTGCCTTTAAAGGAAGAGAGGCGACAAAATATTCATTCAATGAATTTTAAACTTTAAAAAACCGCTGAGGTAAAAACTAAACGCCACAATTGAATCACAAAATTTCTCATCCCGGTACTGCGGATGAAAAATTTTGTTTGCAAGAAAAACGTATGAATACGAAAATTTTCCCAATAACTGCCGTTGGGAAATGAAAAGAGTCACACAAATTTACAGTTAAAACTAATAGGCTTTCAAAAAAACCTTCGGGGGAACAACGAAACGAGTCGCTTGAATCAAGAAATTTCTCATCCCGGGACTGCGGCTGGAAAATATTATGCTTGCAAGAAATACGTATAAATGATACCATTTTCTCAAAAACGTGCGTTTTGAATGGTAAAGAAAGACCAAATTTTCATTTGATGAATGAAAAGCTTTTAAAAAAGCACTTGGAAGAAAAACACGAAAATTGATTCGCGATATTTTTCATCCCGAGACTGCGGAGGAAAATTATTATGTTTAAAAAATAAGTATATATACGAAGCTTTCATATCAGCGACTGCCCTTAAAGGAAGAGAGGCGACCAAATATCCATTTAATGAATTTTAAGCTTTAAAAAACCGCTGAGGTAAAAACTAAACGCCACAATTGAATCACAAAATTTCTCATCCCGGTACTGCAGATGAAAATTTTGTTTGCAAGAAATACGTATGAATACGAAAATTTTCTCAATAACTGCCGTTTGGAAGTGAAAAGAGTCACACAAATTTAGTTAAAACTAATAGGCTTTCAAAAAAACCCTCGGGGGAACAACGAAACGAGTCGCTTGAATCAAGAAATTTCTCATCCCGGGACAGCGGCTGGAAAACGTTATGCTTGCAAGAAATACGTATAAATGATACCATTTTCTCAAAAACCACCGTTTTGAACGGTAAAGAAAGAACAAATTTTCATTTGATGAATGAAAAGCTTTTAGAAAAATACTTGGAAGAAAAACTTACACGAAAATTGATTCACGAAATTTCTCATCCCGGGACTGCGGAGGAAAATTATTATGTTTAAAAAGTACGTATATTAACGAAATTTTTATAACAGCGACTGCTTTGAAAGGAAGTGAGCCAACCAAATATTCATTCAATGAATTTTAAGATTTAAAAAACCGCTGAGGTAAAAACTAAACGCCACAATTGAATCACAAAATTTCTCATCCCGGTACTGCGGATGAAAAATTTTATGTTTGCAAGAAATACCTTTGAATACGAAAGTTTTCCCAATAACTGCCGTTTGGAAATGAAAAGAGTAACACAAATTTACAATTAAAACTAACAGTCTTTATAAAAAACCCTCGGGGGAACAACTAAACGAGTCGCTTGAATCACGAAATTTCTCATCCCGGGACTGCGGCTGGAAAACGTTCTGCTTGCAAGAAATACGTATAAATGATACCATTTTCTCAAAAACGACCGTTTCGAAAGGTAAAGAAAGGAACAAATTTTCATTTGATGAATGAAGAGCCTTTAAAAAAGCACTTGGAAGAAAAACTTACACGAAAATTGATTCGCGAAATTACTCATCCCGGGACTGCGGAGGAAAATTATTATGTTTAAAAAATAAGTATATTAACGAAACTTTTATAACAGCGACTGCCTTTAAAGGAAGAGAGGCGACAAAATATTCATTCAATGAATTTTAAGCTTTAAAAAACCGCTGAGGTAAAAACTAAACGCCACAATTGAATCACAAAATTTCTCATCCTGGTACTGCAAATGAAAAATTTTGTTTGCAAGAAAAACGTATGAATACGAAAATTTTCCCAATAACTGCCGTTTGGAAATGAAAAGAGTCACACAAATTAACAATTAAAACTAACAGTCTTTTTAAAAAACCCTCGGGGGAACAACTAAACGAGTCGCTTGAATCACGAAATTTCTCATCCCGGGACTGCGGCTGGAAAACTTAATGCTTGCAAAAAATACGTATAAATGATACCATTATCTCAAAAACGACCGTTTTGAATGGTAAAGAAAGAACAAATTTTCATTTGATGAATGAAAAGCTTATAAAAAAGCACTTGGAAGAAAAATTTAGACAAGAATTGATTCGCGAAGTTTTTAATCCCGGGACTGCGGAGGAAAATTATTATGTTTAAAAAATAAGTATATTAACGAAACTTTTATAACAGCGACTGCTTTTAAAGGAAGAGAGGCGACAAAATATTCATTCAATGAATTTTAAACTTTAAAAAACCGCTGAGGTAAAAACTAAACGCCACAATTGAATCACAAAATTTCTCATCCCGGTACTGTGGATGAAAAATTTTGTTTGCAAGAAAAACGTATGAATACGAAAATTTTCCCAATAACTGCCGTTGGGAAATGAAAAGAGTCACACAAATTTACAGTTAAAACTAATAGGCTTTCAAAAAAACCTTCGGGGGAACAACGAAACGAGTCGCTTGAATCAAGAAATTTCTCATCCCGGGACTGCGGCTGGAAAATATTATGCTTGCAAGAAATACGTATAAATGATACCATTTTCTCAAAAACGTGCGTTTTGAATGGTAAAGAAAGACCAAATTTTCATTTGATGAATGAAAAGCTTTTAAAAAAGCACTTGGAAGAAAAACACGAAAATTGATTCGCGATATTTTTCATCCCGAGACTGCGGAGGAAAATTATTTTGTTTAAAAAATAAGTATATAAACGAAACTTTCATATCAGCGACTGCCCTTAAAGGAAGAGAGGCAACCAAATATCCATTCAATGAATTTTAAGCTTTAAAAAACCGCTGAGGTAAAAACTAAACGCCACAATTGAATCACAAAATTTCTCATCCCGGTACTGCGGATGAAAATTTTGTTTGCAAGAAATATGTTTGAATACAAAAGTTTTCCCAATAACTGCCGTTTGGAAAGGAAAAAAAACACAAATTTACAATTAAAACTAACAGGCTTTCAAAAAAACCCTCGGGGGAACAACTAAACGAGTCGCTTGAATCACGAAATTTCTTATCCCGGGACTGCGGCTAGGAAACGTTATGCTTGCAAGAAATACGTATAAAGGATACCATTTTCTCAAAAACGACCGTTTTGAATGGTAAAGAAAGAACAAATTTTCATTTGATGAATGAAAAGCTTTTAAAAAAGCACTTGTAAGAAAAATTTAGACAAGAATTGATTCGCGAAATTTTTCATCCCGGGACTGCGGAGGAAAATTATTATGTTTAAAAAATAAGTATATTAACGAAACTTTTATAACAGCGACTGCCTTTAAAGGAAGAGAGGCGACAAAATATTCATTCAATGAATTTTAAGCTTTAAAAAACCGCTGAGATAAAAACTAAACGCCACAATTGAATCACAAAATTTCTCATCCCGGTACTGCGGATGAAAAATTTTGTTTGCAAGAAAAACGTATGAATACGAAAATTTTCCCAATAACTGCCGTTTGGAAATGAAAAGAGTCACACAAATTTACAATTAAAGCTAACAGTCTTTTTAAAAAACCCTCGGGGGAACAATTAAACGAGTCGCTTGAATCACGAAATTTCTCATCCCGGGACTGCGGCTGGAAAACTTAATGCTTGCAAAAAATACGTATAAATGATACCATTATCTCAAAAACGACCGTTTTGAATAGTAAAGAAACAACAAATTTTCATTAGATGAATGAAAAGCTTTTAACAAAGCACTTGGAAGAAAAATTTAGACAAGAATTGATTCGCGAAATTTTTATTTCCCGGGACTACGGAGGAAAATTATTATGTTTAAAAAATACGTATATTAACGAAACTTTTATAATAGCGAGTGCTTTGAAAGGAAGAAAGGCGACCAAATATTCATTCAATGAATTTTAAGCTTCAAAAAAACCGCTGAGTTTAAAACTAAACGCCACAATTCAATCACAAAATTTCTCATCCCGGTACTGCGGATGAAAAATTTTATGTTTGATAGAAATACTTTTGAATACGAAAGTTTTCCCAATAACTGCCGTTTGGAAATGAAAAGAGTAACACAAATTTACAATTAAAACTAACAGTCTTTATAAAAAACCCTCGGGGGAACAACTAAACGAGTCGCTTGAATCACGAAATTTCTCATCCCGGGACTGCGGCTGGAAAACTTAATGCTTGCAAAAAATACGTATAAATGATACCATTTTCTCAAAAACGACCGTTTTGAATGGTATAGAAAGAACAAATTTTCATTTGATGAATGAAAAGCTTTTTAAAAAGCACTTCGAAGAAAAATTTAGACAAGAATTGATTCGCGAAATTTTTCATCCCGGGACTGCGGAGGAAAATTATAATGTTTAAAAATAAGTATATTAACGAAACTTTTATAACAGCGACTGCCTTTAAAGGAAGAGAGGCCACAAAATATTCATTCAATGAATTTTAAGCTTTAAAAAACCGCTGAGGTAAAACTAAACGCCAGAATTGAATCACAAAATTTCTCATCTCGGTACTGCGGATGAAAATTTTGTTTGCAAGAAATATGTTTGAATACAAAAGTTTTCCCAATAACTGCCGTTTGGAAAGGAAAAAAAACACAAATTTACAATTAAAACTAACAGGCTTTCAAAAAAACCCTCGGGGGAACAACGAAACGAGTCGCTTGAATCACGAAATTTCTCATCCCGGGACCGCGGCTGGAAAACGTTATGCTTGCAATAAATACGTATAAATGATGCCATTTTCTCAAAAACGACCGTTTTGAAAGGTAAAGAAACAAACAAATTTTCATTTGATGAATGAAGAGCCTTTAAAAAAGCACTTGGAAGAAAAACTTACACGAAAATTGATTCGCGAAATTACTCATCCCGGGACTTCGGAGGAAAATTATTATGTTTTAAAAATACGTATATTAACGAAACTTTTATAATAGCGAGTGCTTTGAAAGGAAGAAAGGCGACCAAATATTCATTCAAAGAATTTTAAGCTTCAAAAAAACCGCTGAGGTTAAAACTAAACGCCACAATTCAATCACAAAATTTCTCATCCCGGTACTGCGGATGAAAAATTTTATGTTTGATAGAAATACTTTTGAATACGAAAGTTTTCCCAATAACTGCCGTTTGGAAATGAAAAGAGTAACACAAATTTACAATTAAAACTAACAGTCTTTTTAAAAAACCCTCGGGGGAGCAACAAAACGAGTCGCTTGAATCACGAAATTTCTCATCCCGGGACTTCGGCTGGAAAAATTTATGCTTTCAAAAAATACGTTTAATGATACCATTTTCTCAAAAACGGCCGTTTTGAATGGTAAAGAAAGAACAAATTTTCATTTGATGAATGAAAAGCTTTTAAAAAAGCACTTGGAAGAAAAATTTAGACAAGAATTGATTCGCGAAATTTTTCATCCCGGGACTGCGGAGGAAAATTATTATGTTTAAAAAATAAGTATATTAACGAAACTTTTATAACAGCGACTGCCTTTAAAGGAAGAGAGGCGACAAAATATTCATTCAATGAATTTTAAGCTTTAAAAAACCGCTGAGGTAAAAACTAAACGCCACAATTGAATCACAAAATTTCTCATCCCGGTACTGCGGATGAAAAATTTTGTTTGCAAGAAAAACGTATGAATACGAAAATTTTCCCAATAACAGCCGTTTGGAAATGAAAAGAGTCACACAAATTTACAATTAAAACTAACAGTCTTTTTAAAAAACCCTCGGGGGAACAACTAAACGAGTCGCTTGAATCACGAAATTTCTCATCCCGGGACTGCGGCTGGAAAACTTAATGCTTGCAAAAAATACGTATAAATGATACCATTATCTCAAAAACGACCGTTTTGAATGGTAAAGAAAGAACAAATTTTCATTTGATGAATGAAAAGCTTTTAAAGAAAGCACTTGGAAGAAAAATTTAGACAAGAATTGATTCGCGAAATTTTTAATCCCGGGACTGCGGAGGAAAATTATTATGTTTAAAAAATAAGTATATTAACGAAATTTTTATAACAGCGACTGCCTTTAAAGGAAGAGAGGCGACAAAATATTCATTCGATGAATTTTAAACTTTAAAAAACCGCTGAGGTAAAAACTAAACGCCACAATTGAATCACAAAATTTCTCATCCCGGTACTGCGGACGAAAAATTTTGTTTGCAAGAAAAACGTATGAATACGAAAATTTTCCCAATAACTGCCGTTGGGAAATGAAAAGAGTCACACAAATTTACAGTTAAAACTAATAGGCTTTCTAAAAAACCTTCGGGGGAACAACGAAACGAGTCGCTTGAATCAAGAAATTTCTCATCTCGGGACTGCGGCTGGAAAATATTATGCTTGCAAGAAATACGTATAAATGATACCATTTTCTCAAAAACGTGCGTTTTGAATGGTAAAGAAAGACCAAATTTTCATTTGATGAATGAAAAGCTTTTAAAAAAGCACTTGGAAGAAAAACACGAAAATTGATTCGCGATATTTTTCATCCCGAGACTGCGGAGGAAAATTATTATGTTTAAAAAATAAGTATATAAACGAAACTTTCATATCAGCGACTGCCCTTAAAGGAAGAGAGGCGACCAAATATCCATTTAATGAATTTTAAGCTTTAAAAAACCGCTGAGGTAAAAACTAAACGCCACAATTGAATCACAAAATTTCTCATCCCGGTACTGCGGATGAAAATTTTGTTTGCAAGAAATACGTATGAATACGAAAATTTTCTCAATAACTGCCGTTTGGAAGTGAAAAGAGTCACACAAATTTAGTTAAAACTAATAGGCTTTCAAAAAAACCCTCGGGGGAACAACGAAACGAGTCGCTTGAATCAAGAAATTTCTCATCCCGGGACTGCGGCTGGAAAACGTTATGCTTGCAAGAAATACGTATAAATGATACCATTTTCTCAAAAACCACCGTTTTGAATGGTAAAGAAAGAACAAATTTTCATATGATGAATGAAAAGCCTATAGAAAAATACTTGGAAGAAAAACTTACACGAAAATTGATTCACGAAATTTCTCATCCCGGGACTGCGGATGAAAATTTTGTTTACAAGAAATATGTTTGAATACAAAAGTTTTCCCAATAACTGCCGTTTGGAAAGGAAAAAAAACACAAATTTACAATTAAAACTAACAGGCTTTCAAAAAAACCCTCGGGGGAACAACTAAACGAGTCGCTTGAATCACGAAATTTCTTATCCCGGGACTGCGGCTAGGAAACGTTATGCTTGCAAGAAATACGTATAAATGATACCATTTTCTCAAAAACGACCGTTTTGAATGGTAAAGAAAGAACAAATTTTCATTTGATGAATGAAAAGCTTTTAAAAAAGCACTTGGAAGAAAAATTTAGACAAGAATTGATTCGCGAAATTTTTCATCCCGGGACTGCGGAGGAAAATTATTATGTTTAAAAAATAAGTATATTAACGAAACTTTTATAACAGCGACTGCCTTTAAAGGAAGAGAGGCGACAAAATATTCATTCAATGAATTTTAAGCTTTAAAAAACCGCTGAGAAAAAAACTAAACGCCACAATTGAATCACAAAATTTCTCATCCCGGTACTGCGGATGAAAAATTTTGTTTGCAAGAAAAACGTATGAATACGAAAATTTTCCCAATAACTGCCGTTGGGAAATGAAAAGAGTCACACAAATTTACAATTAAAACTAACAGTCTTTTTAAAAAACCCTCGGGGGAACAACTAAACGAGTCGCTCTAATCACGAAATTTCTCATCCCGGGACTGCGGCTGGAAAACTTAATGCTTGCAAAAAATACGTATAAATGATACCATTATCTCAAAAACGACCGTTTTGAATGGTAAAGAAAGAACAAATTTTCATTTGATGAATGAAAAGCTTTTAACAAAGCACTTGGAAGAAAAATTTAGACAAGAATTGATTCGCGAAATTTTTAATCCCGGGACTGCGGAGGAAAATTATTATGTTTAAAAAATACGTATATTAACGAAACTTTTATAATAGCGAGTGCTTTGAAAGGAAGAAAGGCGACCAAATATTCATTCAATGAATTTTAAGCTTCAAAAAAACCGCTGAGGTTAAAACTAAACGCCACAATTCAATCACAAAATTTCTCATCCCGGTACTGCGGATGAAAAATTTTGTTTGCAAGAAAAACGTATGAATACGAAAATTTTCCCAATAACTGCCGTTGGGAAATGAAAAGAGTCACACAAATTTACAGTTAAAACTAATAGGCTTTCAAAAAAACCTTCGGGGGAACAACGAAACGAGTCGCTTGAATCAAGAAATTTCTCATCCCGGGACTGCGGCTGGAAAATATTATGCTTGCAAGAAATACGTATAAATGATACCATTTTCTCAAAAACGTGCGTTTTGAATGGTAAAGAAAGACCAAATTTTCAGTTGATGAATGAAAAGCTTTTAAAAAAGCACTTGGAAGAAAAACACGAAAATTGATTCGCGATATTTTTCATCCCGAGACTGCGGAGGAAAATTATTTTGTTTAAAAAATAAGTATATAAACGAAACTTTCATATCAGCGACTGCCCTTAAAGGAAGAGAGGCAACCAAATATCCATTCAATGAATTTTAAGCTTTAAAAAACCGCTGAGGTAAAAACTAAACGCCACAATTGAATCACAAAATTTCTCATCCCGGTACTGCGGATGAAAATTTTGTTTGCAAGAAATATGTTTGAATACAAAAGTTTTCCCAATAACTGCCGTTTGGAAAGGAAAAAAAACACAAATTTACAATTAAAACTAACAGGCTTTAAAAAAAACCCTCGGGGGAACAACTAAACGAGTCGCTTGAATCACGAAATTTCTTATCCCGGGACTGCGGCTAGGAAACGTTATGCTTGCAAGAAATACGTATAAATGATACCATTTTCTCAAAAACGACCGTTTTGAATGGTAAAGAAAGAACAAATTTTCATTTGATGAATGAAAAGCTTTTAAAAAAGCACTTGGAAGAAAAATTTAGACAAGAATTGATTCGCGAAATTTTTCATCCCGGGACTGCGGAGGAAAATTATTATGTTTAAAAAATAAGTATATTAACGAAACTTTTATAACAGCGACTGCCTTTAAAGGAAGAGAGGCGACAAAATATTCATTCAATGAATTTTAAGCTTTAAAAAACCGCTGAGGTAAAAACTAAACGCCACAATTGAATCACAAAATTTCTCATCCCGGTACTGCGGATGAAAAATTTTGTTTGCAAGAAAAACGTATGAATACGAAAATTTTCCCAATAACTGCCGTTTGGAAATGAAAAGAGTCACACAAATTTACAATTAAAACTAACAGTCTTTTTAAAAAACCCTCGGGGGAACAACTAAACGAGTCGCTTGAATCACGAAATTTCTCATCCCGGGACTGCGGCTGGAAAACTTAATGCTTGCAAAAAATACGTATAAATGATACCATTATCTCAAAAACGACCGTTTTGAATAGTAAAGAAACAACAAATTTTCATTAGATGAATGAAAAGCTTTTAACAAAGCACTTGGAAGAAAAATTTAGACAAGAATTGATTCGCGAAATTTTTATTTCCCGGGACTACGGAGGAAAATTATTATGTTTAAAAAATACGTATATTAACGAAACTTTTATAATAGCGAGTGCTTTGAAAGGAAGAAAGGCGACCAAATATTCATTCAATGAATTTTAAGCTTCAAAAAAACCGCTGAGTTTAAAACTAAACGCCACAATTCAATCACAAAATTTCTCATCCCGGTACTGCGGATGAAAAATTTTATGTTTGATAGAAATACTTTTGAATACGAAAGTTTTCCCAATAACTGCCGTTTGGAAATGAAAAGAGTAACACAAATTTACAATTAAAACTAACAGTCTTTATAAAAAACCCTCGGGGGAACAACTAAACGAGTCGCTTGAATCACGAAATTTCTCATCCCGGGACTGCGGCTGGAAAACTTAATGCTTGCAAAAAATACGTATAAATGATACCATTTTCTCAAAAACGACCGTTTTGAATGGTATAGAAAGAACAAATTTTCATTTGATGAATGAAAAGCTTTTTAAAAAGCACTTCGAAGAAAAATTTAGACAAGAATTGATTCGCGAAATTTTTCATCCCGGGACTGCGGAGGAAAATTATTATGTTTAAAAAATAAGTATATTAACGAAACTTTTATAACAGCGACTGCCTTTAAAGGAAGAGAGGCCACAAAATATTCATTCAATGAATTTTAAGCTTTAAAAAACCGCTGAGGTAAAACTAAACGCCAGAATTGAATCACAAAATTTCTCATCCCGGTACTGCGGATGAAAATTTTGTTTGCAAGAAATATGTTTGAATACAAAAGTTTTCCCAATAACTGCCGTTTGGAAAGGAAAAAAAACACAAATTTACAATTAAAACTAACAGGCTTTCAAAAAAACCCTCGGGGGAACAACGAAACGAGTCGCTTGAATCACGAAATTTCTCATCCCGGGACTGCGGCTGGAAAACGTTATGCTTGCAATAAATACGTATAAATGATACCATTTTCTCAAAAACGACCGTTTTGAAAGGTAAAGAAACAAACAAATTTTCATTTGATGAATGAAGAGCCTTTAAAAAAGCACTTGGAAGAAAAACTTACACGAAAATTGATTCGCGAAATTACTCATCCCGGGACTTCGGAGGAAAATTATTATGTTTAAAAAATACGTATATTAACGAAACTTTTATAATAGCGAGTGCTTTGAAAGGAAGAAAGGCGACCAAATATTCATTCAAAGAATTTTAAGCTTCAAAAAAACCGCTGAGGTTAAAACTAAACGCCACAATTCAATCACAAAATTTCTCATCCCGGTACTGCGGATGAAAAATTTTATGTTTGATAGAAATACTTTTGAATACGAAAGTTTTCCCAATAACTGCCGTTTGGAAATGAAAAGAGTAACACAAATTTACAATTAAAACTAACAGTCTTTTTAAAAAACCCTCGGGGGAGCAACAAAACGAGTCGCTTGAATCACGAAATTTCTCATCCCGGGACTTCGGCTGGAAAACTTTATGCTTTCAAAAAATACGTTTAATGATACCATTTTCTCAAAAACGGCCGTTTTGAATGGTAAAGAAAGAACAAATTTTCATTTGATGAATGAAAAGCTTTTAATAAAGCACTTGGAAGAAAAATTTAGACAAGAATTGATTCGCGAAATTTTTCATCCCGGGACTGCGGAGGAAAATTATTATGTTTAAAAAATAAGTATATTAACGAAACTTTTATAACAGCGACTGCCTTTAAGGAAGAGAGGCGACAAAATATTCATTCAATGAATTTTAAGCTTTAAAAAACCGCTGAGGTAAAAACTAAACGCCACAATTGAATCACAAAATTTCTCATCCCGGTACTGCGGATGAAAAATTTTGTTTGCAAGAAAAACGTATGAATACGAAAATTTTCCCAATAACAGCCGTTTGGAAATGAAAAGAGTCACACAAATTTACAATTAAAACTAACAGTCTTTTTAAAAAACCCTCGGGGGAACAACTAAACGAGTCGCTTGAATCACGAAATTTCTCATCCCGGGACTGCGGCTGGAAAACTTAATGCTTGCAAAAAATACGTATAAATGATACCATTATCTCAAAAACGACCGTTTTGAATGGTAAAGAAAGAACAAATTTTCATTTGATGAATGAAAAGCTTTTAAAGAAAGCACTTGGAAGAAAAATTTAGACAAGAATTGATTCGCGAAATTTTTAATCCCGGGACTGCGGAGGAAAATTATTATGTTTAAAAAATAAGTATATTAACGAAATTTTTATAACAGCGACTGCCTTTAAAGGAAGAGAGGCGACAAAATATTCATTCGATGAATTTTAAACTTTAAAAAACCGCTGAGGTAAAAACTAAACGCCACAATTGAATCACAAAATTTCTCATCCCGGTACTGCGGATGAAAAATTTTGTTTGCAAGAAAAACGTATGAATACGAAAATTTTCCCAATAACTGCCGTTGGGAAATGAAAAGAGTCACAATAATTTACAGTTAAAACTAATAGGCTTTCAAAAAAACCTTCGGGGGAACAACGAAACGAGTCGCTTGAATCAAGAAATTTCTCATCCCGGGACTGCGGCTGGAAAATATTATGCTTGCAAGAAATACGTATAAATGATACCATTTTCTCAAAAACGTGCGTTTTGAATGGTAAAGAAAGACCAAATTTTCATTTGATGAATGAAAAGCTTTTAAAAAAGCACTTGGAAGAAAAACACGAAAATTGATTCGCGATATTTTTCATCCCGAGACTGCGGAGGAAAATTATTATGTTTAAAAAATAAGTATATTAACGAAACTTTTATAACAGCGACTGCCTTTAAAGGAAGAGAGGCGACCAAATATTCATTCAATGAATTTTAAACTTTAAAAAACCGCTGAGGTAAAAACTAAACGCCACAATTGAATCACAAAATTTCTCATCCCAGTACTGCGGATGAAAAATTTTGTTTGCAAGAAAAACGTATGAATACGAAAATTTTCCCAATAACTGCCGTTTGGAAATGAAAAGAGTCACACAAATTTACAATTAAAACTAACAGTCTTTTTAAAAAACCCTCGGGGGAACAACTAAACGAGTCGCTTGAATCACGAAATTTCTCATCCCGGGACTGCGGCTAGAAAATTTAATGCTTGCAAAAAATACGTATAAATGATACCATTATCTCAAAAACGACCGTTTTGAATGGTAAAGAAAGAACAAATTTTCATTTGATGAATGAAAAGCTTTTAAAAAAGCACTTGGAAGAAAAATTTAGACAAGAATTAATTCGCGAAATTTTTAATCCCGGGACTGCGGAGGAAAATTATTATGTTTAAAAAATACGTATATTAACGAAACTTTTATAATAGCGAGTGCTTTGAAAGGAAGAAAGGCGACCAAATATTCATTCAATCAATTTTAAGCTTCAAAAAAACCGCTGAGGTTAAAACTAAACGCCACAATTCAATCACAAAATTTCTCATCCCGGTACTGCGGATGAAAAATTTTATTTTTGATAGAAATACTTTTGAATACGAAAGTTTTCCCAATAACTGCCGTTTGGAAATGAAAAGAGTAACACAAATTAACAATTAAAACTAACAGGCTTCCAAAAAAACCCTCGGGGGAACAACTAAACGAGTCGCTTGAATCACGAAATTACTCATCCCGGGACTGCGGCTGGAAAACGTTATGCTTGCAAGAAATACGTATAAATGATACCATTTTCTCAAAAACGACCGTTTTGAAAGGTAAAGAAAGGAACAAATTTTCATTTGATGAATGAAGAGCCTTTTAAAAAGCACTTGGAAGAAAAACCTACACGAAAATTGATTCGCGAAATTACTCATCCCGGGACTGCGGAGGAAAATTATTATGTTTAAAAAATACGTATATTAACGAAACTTTTATAATAGCGAGTGCTTTGAAAGGAAGAAAGGCGACCAAATATCCATTCAATGAATTTTAAGCTTCAAAAAAACCGCTGAGGTAAAAACTAAACGCCAAAATTCAATCACAAAATTTCTCATCCCGGTACTGCGGATGAAAAATTTTATGTTTGCAAGAAATACCTTAGAACACGAAAGTTTTCCCAATAACTGCCGTTTGGAAATGAAAAGAGTAACACAAATTTACAATTAAAACTAACAGTCTTTTTAAAAAACCCTCGGGGGAACAACAAAACAAGTCGCTTGAATCACGAAATTTCTCATCTTGGGACTGCGGCTGGAAAACTTTATGCTTTCAAAAAATACGTATAAATGATACCATTTTCTCAAAAACGTGCGTTTTGAATGGTAAAGAAAGACCAAATTTTCATTTGATGAATGAAAAGCTTTTAAAAAAGCACTTGGAAGAAAAACACGAAAATTGATTCGCGATATTTTTCATCCCGAGACTGCGGAGGAAATGTATTATGTTTAAAAAATAAGTATATTAACGAAACTTTTATAACAGCGACTGCCTTTAAAGGAAGAGAAGCCACAAAATATTCATTCAATGAATTTTAAGCTTTAAAAAACCGCTGAGGTAAAACTAAACGCCACAATTTAATCACAAAATTTCTCATCCCGGTACTGCGGATGAAAAATTTTGTTTGCAAGAAATAAGTTTGAATACAAAAATTTTCTGAATAACTGCCGTTTGGAAATGAAAAGTGTCAAACAAATTTACAATCAAAACTAACAGGCTTCCAAAAAAACCCTCGGGGGAACAACTAAACGAGTCGCTTGAATCACGAAATTTCTCATCCCGGGACTGCGGCTGGAAAACGTTATGCTTGCAAGAAATACGTATAAATGATACCATTTACTCAAAAACGACCGTTTTGAAAGGTAAAGAAAGGAACAAATTTTCATTTGATGAATGAAGAGCCTTTAAAAAAGCACTTGGAAGAAAAACTTACACGAAAATTGATTCGCGAAATTACTCATCCCGGGACTGCGGAGGAAAATTATTATGTTTAAAAAGTACGTATATTAACGAAACTTTTATAATAGCGAGTGCTTTGAAAGGAAGAAAGGCGACCAAATATTCATTCAATGAATTTTAAGCTTCAAAAAAACCGCTGAGGTTATACCTAAACGCAACAATTAAATCACAAAACTTCTCATCACGGGACTGCGGATGAAAAATTTTATTTTTGCAAGAAATATGTTTGAATACAAAAGTTTTCCCAATAACTGCCGTTTGGAAAGGAAAAAAAACACAAATTTACAATTAAAACTAACAGGCTTTCAAAAAAACCCTCGGGGGAACAACTAAACGAGTCGCTTGAATCACGAAATTTCTTATACCGGGACTGCGGCTAGAAAACGTTATGCTTGCAAGAAATACGTATAAATGATACCATTTTCTCAAAAACGACCGTTTTGAATGGTAAAGAAAGAACAAATTTTCATTTGATGAATGAAAAGCTTTTAAAAAAGCACTTGGAAGAAAAACACGAAAATTGATTCGCGATATTTTTCATCCCGAGACTGCGGAGGAAAATTATTATGTTTAAAAAATAAGTATATTAACGAAACTTTTATAACAGCGACTGCCTTTAAAGGAAGAGAAGCCAAAAAATATTCATTCAATGAATTTTAAGCTTTAAAAAACCGCTGAGGTAAAACTAAACACCACAATTGAATCACAAAATTTCTCATCCCGGTACTGCGGATGAAAAATTTTGTTTGCAAGAAATAAGTTTGAATACGAAAATTTTCTGAATAACTGCCGTTTGGAAATGAAAAGAGTCAAACAAATTTACAATTAAAACTAACAGGCTTCCAAAAAACCCTCGGGGGAACAACTAAACGAGTCGCTTGAATCACGAAATTTCTCATCCCGGGACTGCGGCTGGAAAACGTTATGCTTGCAAGAAATACGTATAAATGATACCATTTTCTCAAAAACGACCGTTTTGAAAGGTAAAGAAAGGAACAAATTTTCATTTGATGAATGAAGAGCCTTTTAAAAAGCACTTGGAAGAAAAACTTACACGAAAATTGATTCGCGAAATTACTCATCCCGGGACTGCGGAGGAAAATTATTATGTTTAAAAAATACGTATATTAACGAAACTTTTATAATAGCGAGTGCTTTGAAAGGAAGAAAGGCGACCAAATATTCATTCAATGAATTTTAAGCTTCAAAAAAACCGCTGAGGTTATACCTAAACGCAACAATTAAATCACAAAATTTCTCATCACGGGACTGCGGATGAAAAATTTTATTTTTGCAAAAAATATGTTTGAATACAAAAGTTTTCCCAATAACTGCCGTTTGGAAAGGAAAAAAAACACAAATTTACAATTAAAACTAACAGGCTTCCAAAAAAACCCTCGGGGGAACAACTAAACGAGTCGCTTGAATCACGAAATTTCTCATCCCGGGACTGCGGCTGGAAAACGTTATGCTTGCAAGAAATACGTATAAATGATACCATTTTCTCAAAAACGACCGTTTTGAAAGGTAAAGAAAGGAACAAATTTTCATTTGATGAATGAAGAGCCTTTTAAAAAGCACTTGGAAGAAAAACCTACACGAAAATTGATTCGCGAAATTACTCATCCCGGGACTGCGGAGGAAAATTATTATGTTTAAAAAATACGTATATTAACGAAGTTTTTATAATAGCGAGTGCTTTGAAAGGAAGAAATGCGACCAAATATCCATTCAATGAATTTTAAGCTTCAAAAAAACCGCTGAGGTAAAAACTAAACGCCAAAATTCAATCACAAAATTTCTCATCCCGGTACTGCGGATGAAAAATTTTATGTTTGCAAGAAATACCTTAGAACACGAAAGTTTTCCCAATAACTGCCGTTTGGAAATGAAAAGAGTAACACAAATTTACAATTAAAACTAACAGTCTTTTTAAAAAACCCTCGGGGGAACAACAAAACAAGTCGCTTGAATCACGAAATTTCTCATCTTGGGACTGCGGCTGGAAAACTTTATGCTTTCAAAAAATACGTATAAATGATACCATTTTCTCAAAAACGTGCGTTTTGAATGGTAAAGAAAGACCAAATTTTCATTTGATGAATGAAAAGCTTTTAAAAAAGCACTTGGAAGAAAAACACGAAAATTGATTCGCGATATTTTTCATCCCGAGACTGCGGAGGAAATGTATTATGTTTAAAAAATAAGTATATTAACGAAACTTTTATAACAGCGACTGCCTTTAAAGGAAGAGAAGCCACAAAATATTCATTCAATGAATTTTAAGCTTTAAAAAACCGCTGAGGTAAAACTAAACGCCACAATTTAATCACAAAATTTCTCATCCCGGTACTGCGGATGAAAAATTTTGTTTGCAAGAAATAAGTTTGAATACAAAAATTTTCTGAATAACTGCCGTTTGGAAATGAAAAGTGTCAAACAAATTTACAATCAAAACTAACAGGCTTCCAAAAAAACCCTCGGGGGAACAACTAAACGAGTCGCTTGAATCACGAAATTTCTCATCCCGGGACTGCGGCTGGAAAACGTTATGCTTGCAAGAAATACGTATAAATGATACCATTTTCTCAAAAACGACCGTTTTGAAAGGTAAAGAAAGGAACAAATTTTCATTTGATGAATGAAGAGCCTTTAAAAAAGCACTTGGAAGAAAAACTTACACGAAAATTGATTCGCGAAATTACTCATCCCGGGACTGCGGAGGAAAATTATTATGTTTAAAAAGTACGTATATTAACGAAACTTTTATAATAGCGAGTGCTTTGAAAGGAAGAAAGGCGACCAAATATTCATTCAATGAATTTTAAGCTTCAAAAAAACCGCTGAGGTTATACCTAAACGCAACAATTAAATCACAAAACTTCTCATCACGGGACTGCGGATGAAAAATTTTATTTTTGCAAGAAATATGTTTGAATACAAAAGTTTTCCCAATAACTGCCGTTTGGAAAGGAAAAAAAACACAAATTTACAATTAAAACTAACAGGCTTTCAAAAAAACCCTCGGGGGAACAACTAAACGAGTCGCTTGAATCACGAAATTTCTTATACCGGGACTGCGGCTAGAAAACGTTATGCTTGCAAGAAATACGTATAAATGATACCATTTTCTCAAAAACGACCGTTTTGAATGGTAAAGAAAGAACAAATTTTCATTTGATGAATGAAAAGCTTTTAAAAAAGCACTTGGAAGAAAAACACGAAAATTGATTCGCGATATTTTTCATCCCGAGACTGCGGAGGAAAATTATTATGTTTAAAAAATAAGTATATTAACGAAACTTTTATAACAGCGACTGCCTTTAAAGGAAGAGAAGCCACAAAATATTCATTCAATGAATTTTAAGCTTTAAAAAACCGCTGAGGTAAAACTAAACACCACAATTGAATCACAAAATTTCTCATCCCGGTACTGCGGATGAAAAATTTTGTTTGCAAGAAATAAGTTTGAATACGAAAATTTTCTGAATAACTGCCGTTTGGAAATGAAAAGAGTCAAACAAATTTACAATTAAAACTAACAGGCTTCCAAAAAACCCTCGGGGGAACAACTAAACGAGTCGCTTGAATCACGAAATTTCTCATCCCGGGACTGCGGCTGGAAAACGTTATGCTTGCAAGAAATACGTATAAATGATACCATTTTCTCAAAAACGACCGTTTTGAAAGGTAAAGAAAGGAACAAATTTTCATTTGATGAATGAAGAGCCTTTTAAAAAGCACTTGGAAGAAAAACTTACACGAAAATTGATTCGCGAAATTACTCATCCCGGGACTGCGGAGGAAAATTATTATGTTTAAAAAATACGTATATTAACGAAACTTTTATAATAGCGAGTGCTTTGAAAGGAAGAAAGGCGACCAAATATTCATTCAATGAATTTTAAGCTTCAAAAAAACCGCTGAGGTTATACCTAAACGCAACAATTAAATCACAAAATTTCTCATCACGGGACTGCGGATGAAAAATTTTATTTTTGCAAAAAATATGTTTGAATACAAAAGTTTTCCCAATAACTGCCGTTTGGAAAGGAAAAAAAACACAAATTTACAATTAAAACTAACAGGCTTTCAAAAAAACCCTCGGGGGAACAACTAAACGAGTCGCTTGAATCACGAAATTTCTTATACCGGGACTGCGGCTAGAAAACGTTATGCTTGCAAGAAATTCGTATAAATGATACCATTTTCTCAAAAACGACCGTTTTGAATGGTAAAGAAAGAACAAATTTTCATTTGATGAATGGAAAGCTTTTAAAAAAGCACTTCGGAGAAAAATTTAGACAGGAATTGATTCGCGAAATTTTTCATCCCGGGACTGCGGAGGAAAATTATTATGTTTAAAAAATAAGTATATTAACGAAACTTTAATAACAGCGACTGCCTTTAAAGGAAGAGAGGCGACAAAATATTCATTCAATGAATTTTTAGCTTTAAAAAACCGCTGAGGTAAAAACTAAACGCCACAATTGAATCACAAAATTTCTCATCCCGGTACTGCGGATGAAAAATTTTGTTTGCAAGAAAAACGGATGAATACGAAAATTTTCCCAATAACTGCCTTTTGGAAATGAAAAGAATCACACAAATTTACAATTAAAACTAACAGTCTTTTTAAAAAACCCTCGGGGGAACAACTAAACGAGTCGCTTGAATCACGAAATTTCTCATCCCGGGACTGCGGCTGGAAAACTTAACGCTTGCAAAAAATACGTATAAATGATACCATTATCTCAAAAACGACCGTTTTGAATGGTAAAGAAAGAACAAATTTTCATTTGATGAATGAAAAGATTTTAAAAAAGCACTTGGAAGAAAAATTTAGACAAGAATTGATTCGCGAAATTTTTAATCCCGGGACTGCGGAGGAAAATTATCATGTTTAAAAAATACGTATATTAACGAAACTTTTATAATAGCGAGTGCTTTGAAAGGAAGAAAGGCGACCAAATATTCATTCAATGAATTTAAAGCTTCAAAAAAACCGCTGAGGTTAAAACTAAACGCCACAATTCAATCACAAAATTTCTCATCCCGGTACTGCGGATGAAAAATTTATGTTTGATAGAAATACTTTTGAATACGAAAGTTTTCCCAATAACTGCCGTTTGGAAATGAAAAGAGTAACACAAATTTACAATTAAAACTAACAGTCTTTTTAAAAAACCCTCGGGGGAAAACAAAACGAGTCGCTTGAATCACGAAATTTCTCATCCCGGGACTGCGGCTGGAAAACTTTATGCTTTCAAAAAAAACGTTTAATGATACCATTTTCTCAAAAACGGCCGTTTTGAATGGTAAAGAAAGAACAAATTTTCATTTGATGAATGAAAAGCTTTTAAAAAAGCACTTGGAAGAAAAATTTAGACAAGAATTAATTCGCGAAATTTTTAATCCCGGGACTGCGGAGGAAAATTATTATGTTTAAAAAATACGTATATTAACGAAACTTTTATAATAGCGAGTGCTTTGAAAGGAAGAAAGGCGACCAAATATTCATTCAATGAATTTTAAGCTTCAAAAAAACCGCTGAGGTTAAAACTAAACGCCACAATTCAATCACAAAATTTCTCATCTCGGTACTGCGGATGAAAAATTTTATGTTTGATAGAAATACTTTTGAATACGAAAGTTTTCCCAATAACTGCCGTTTGGAAATGAAAAGAGTAACACAAATTAACAATTAAAACTAACAGGCTTCCAAAAAAACCCTCGGGGGAACAACTAAACGAGTCGCTTTAATCACGAAATTTCTAATCCCGGGACTGCGGCTGGAAAACATTATAATTGCGAGAACTTCGTATAAATGATACCATTTTCTCAAAAACGACCGTTTTGAAAGGTTAAGAAAGGAACAAATTTTCATTTGATGAATGAAGAGCTTTGAAAAAAGCACTTGGTAGAAAAACTTACACGACAATTCATTCGCGAAATTTCTCATCCCGAATCTGCGGAGGAAAATTATTATGTTTAAAAAATACGTATATTAACGAAACTTTTATAACAGCGGCTGCTTTGAAAGAAAGAGAGGCGACCAAATATTCATTCAATTAATTTTAAGCTTTAAAAAACCGCTGAGGAAAAACTAAACGCAACAATTGAATCGCAAAATCTCTCATCCCGGTACTGCGGATGAAAAATTTTATGTTTGCAAGAAATACCTTTGAATACGGAAATTTTCTGAATAACTGCCTTTTGAATATACAAGGAGTCAAACAAATTTACAATTAAAACTAACAGGCTTTCAAAAAAACCCTCGTTGGAACAACCAAACGAGTCGCTTGAATCACGAAATTTCTCATCCCGGGACTGCGGCTGGAAAACTTTATGCTTGCAAGAAATACGTATAAATGATACCATTTTCTCAAAAACGACCGTTTTGAATGGTAAAGAAAGAACAAATTTTCATTTGATGAATGAAAAGCTTTTAGAAAAATACTTGAAAGAAAAACTTACACGAAAAATGATTCAAGAAATTTCTCATCCCGGGACTGCGGAGGAAAATTATTATGTTAAAAAAGTACGTATATTAACGAAGCTTTCATAACAGCGACTGCTTTAAAAGGAAGGGAGGCAACCAAATATTCATTCAATGAATTTTTAGCTTTTAAAAACCGCTGAGGTAAAAACTAAACGCCTTAATTCAATCACAAAATTTCTCATCCCGGTACTGCGGATGAAAAATTTTATGTTTGATAGAAATACGTTTGAATACGAAAGTTTTCCAATAACTGCCGTTTGGAAATGAAAAGAGTAACACAAATTAACAATTAAAACTAACAGGCTTCCAAAAAAACCCTCGGGGGAACAACAAAACGAGTCGCTTGAATCACGAAATTTCTCATCCCGGGACTGCGGCTGGAAAACTTAATGCTTGCAAAAAATACGTATAAATGATACTTTTATCTCCAAAACGACCGTTTTGAATGGTAAAGAAAGAACAAATTTTCATTTGATGAATGAAAAGCTTTTAAAAAAGCACTTGGAAGAAAAATTTAGACAAGAATTGATTCGCGAAATTTTTAATCCCGGGACTGCGCAGGAAAATTATTATATTTAAAAAATAAGTATATTAACGAAACTTTTATAACAGCGACTGCCTTTAAAGGAAGAGAGGCGACAAAATATTCATTCAATGAATTTTAAACTTTAAAAAACCGCTGAGGTAAAAACTAAACGCCACAATTGAATCACAAAATTTCTCATCCCGGTACAGCGGATGAAAAATTTTGTTTGCAAGAAAAACGTATGAATACGAAAATTTTCCCAATAACTGCCGTTGGCAAATGAAAAGAGTCACACAAATTTACAGTTAAAACTAATAAGCTTTCAAAAAAACCTTCGGGGGAACAACGAAACGAGTCGCTTGAATCAAGAAATTTCTCATCCCGGGACTGCGGCTGGAAAACTTAATGCTTGCAAAAAATACGTATAAATGATACCATTTTCTCAAAAACGACCGTTTTGAATGGTAAAGAAAGAACAAATTTTCATTTGATGAATGAAAAGCTTTTAAAAAAGCACTTTGAAGAAAAATTTAGATAAGAATTGATTCGTGAAATTTTTCATCCCGGGACTGGGGAGGAAAATTATTGTTTAAAAAGGTACGTATATTAACGAAACTTTTATAACAGCGAATGCTTTGAAAGGAAGGGAGGCAACCAAATATTCATTCAATGAATTTTAAGATTTAAAAAACCGCTGAGGTAAAAACTAAACGCCTAAATTCAATCACAAAATTTCTCATCCCGGTACTGCGGATGAAAAATTTTATGTTTGCAAGAAATACCTTAGAATACGAAAGTTTTCCCAATAACTGCCGTTTGGAAATGAAAAGAGTCAAACAAATTTATAATTAAAACTAACAGTCTTTATGAAAAAACCCTCGGGGGAACAACTAAACGAGTCGCTTGAATCACGAAATTTCTTATCCCGGGACTGCGGCTAGAAAACGTTATGCTTGCAAGAAATACGTATAAATTATACCATTTTCTCAAAAACGACCGTTTTGAATGGTAAAGAAAGAACAAATTTTCATTTGATGAATGAAAAGCTTTAAAAAAAGCACTTTGAAGAAAAATTTAGACAAGAATTGATTCGCGAAATTTTTCATCCCGGGACTGGGGAGGAAAATTATTATGTTTAAAAAATAAGTATATTAACGAAACTTTTATAACAGCGACTGCCTTTAAAGGAAGAGAGGCGACAAAATATTCATTCAATGAATTTTAAGCTTTAAAAAACCGCTGAGGTAAAAACTAAACGCCACAATTGAATCACAAAATTTCTCATCCCGGTACTGCGGATGAAAAATTTTGTTTGCAAGAAAAACGTATGAATACGAAAATTTTCCCAATAACTGCCGTTTGGAAATGAAAAGAGTCACACAAATTTACAATTAAAACTAACAGTCTTTTTAAAAAACCCTCGGGGGAACAACTAAACGAGTCGCTTGAATCACGAAATTTCTCATCCCGGGACTGCGGCTGGAAAGCTTAATGCTTGCAAAAAATACGTATAAATGATACCATTTTCTCAAAAACGACCGTTTTGAATGGTAAAGAAAGACCAAATTTTCATTTGATGAATGAAAAGCTTTTAAAAAAGCACTTGGAAGAGAAACACGAAAATTGATTCGCGATATTTTTCATCCCGAGACTGCGGAGGAAAATTATTATGTTTAAAAAATAAGTATATTAACGAAACTTTCATATCAGCGACTGCCCTTAAAGGAAGAGAGGCGACCAAATATTCATTCAATGAATTTTAAGCTTTAAAAAACCGCTGAGGTAAAAACTAAACGCCACTATTGAATCACAAAATTTCTCATCCCGGTACTGCGGATGAAAAATTTTGTTTTTCAAGAAATACGTTTAAATACGAAAATTTTCTTAATAACTGCCGTTTGGAAATGAAAAGAGTCAAACAAATTTACAATTAAAACTAACAGGCTTTCAAAAAAACCTTCGGGGGAGTCGCTTTAATCACGAAATTTCTAATCCCGGGACTGCGGCTTGAAAACGTTATGCTTGAAAGAAATTCGTATAAATAATACCATTTTCTCTAAAACGACCGTTTTGAAAAGTTAAGAAAGGAACAAATTTTCATTTGATGAATGAAAAGCTTTTAAAAAAGCACTTGGAAGAAAAACTTACACGGAAATTCATTCGCGAAATTTCTCATCCCGAATCTGCGGAGGAAAATTATTATGTTTAAAAAATAAGTATATTAACGAAACTTTTATAACAGCGACTGCTTTAAAAGGAAGGGATGCAACCAAATATTCATTCAATGAATTTTAAGCTTTAAAAAACCGCTGAGGTAAAAACTAAACACAACATTTAAATCACAAAATTTCTCATCCCGGTGCTGCGGATGAAAATTTTGTTTGCCAGAAATACGTATGAATACGAAACTTTTCTCAATAACTGCCGTTTGGAAGTGAAAAGAGTCACACAAATTTACAATTAAAACTAATGGGCTTTCAAAAAAACCCTCGGGGGAACAACGAAACGAGTCGCTTGAATCACGAAATTTCTCATCCCGGGACTGCGGCTGGAAAACGTTATGCTTGCAAGAAATACGTATAAATGATACCAGTTTCTCAAAACGACCGTTTTGAATGGTAAAGAAAGAACAAATTTTCATTTGATGAATGAAAAGCTTTTAAAAAAGCACTTGGAAGAAAAACACGAAAATTGATTCGCAAAATTTTTCATCCCGGGACTGCGGAGGAAAATTATTGTTTAAAAAATAAGTATATTAAGGAAACTTTCATAACAGCGACTGCCTTTAAAGGAAGAGAGGCGACCAAATATTCATTTATTGAATTTTAAGCTTTAAAAAACCACTGAGGTAAAAACTAAACGCCACAATTGAATCACAAAATTTCTCATCCCGGTACTGCGGATGAAAAATTTTATGTTTGCAAGAAATACGTTTAATTACGAAAGTTTTCTTAATAACTGCATTTTGGAAATGAAACGTGACAAACAAATTTACAATTAAAACTAACAGGCTTTCAAAAAAACCTTCGGGGGAACAACTAACAAGTCGCTTTAATCACGAAATTTCTAATCCCGGGACTGTGGCTGGAAAACATTATAATTGCGAGAACTTCGTATAAATGATACCATTTTCTCAAAAACGACCGTTTTGAAAGGTTAAGAAAGGAACAAATTTTCATTTGATGAATGAAGAGCTTTGAAAAAAGCACTTGGTAGAAAAACTTACACGACAATTCATTCGCGAAATTTCTCATCCCGAATCTGCGGAGGAAAATTATTATGTTTAAAAAATACGTATATTAACGAAACTTTTATAACAGCGGCTGCTTTGAAAGAAAAAGAGGCGACCAAATATTCATTCAATTAATTTTAAGCTTTAAAAAACCGCTGAGGAAAAACTAAACGCAACAATTGAATCGCAAAATCTCTCATCCCGGTACTGCGGATGAAAAATTTTATGTTTGCAAGAAATACCTTTGAATACGGAAATTTTCTGAATAACTGCCTTTTGAATATACAAGGAGTCAAACAAATTTACAATTAAAACTAACAGGCTTTCAAAAAAACCCTCGTTGGAACAACCAAACGAGTCGCTTGAATCACGAAATTTCTCATCCCGGGACTGCGGCTGGAAAACTTTATGCTTGCAAGAAATACGTATAAATGATACCATTTTCTCAAAAACGACCGTTTTGAATGGTAAAGAAAGAACAAATTTTCATTTGATGAATGAAAAGCTTTTAGAAAAATACTTGAAAGAAAACCTTACACGAAAAATGATTCAAGAAATTTCTCATCCCGGGACTGCGGAGGAAAATTATTATGTTAAAAAAGTACGTATATTAACGAAGCTTTCATAACAGCGACTGCTTTAAAAGGAAGGGAGGCAACCAAATATTCATTCAATGAATTTTTAGCTTTTAAAAACCGCTGAGGTAAAAACTAAACGCCTTAATTCAATCACAAAATTTCTCATCCCGGTACTGCGGATGAAAAATTTTATGTTTGATAGAAATACGTTTGAATACGAAAGTTTTCCCAATAACTGCCGTTTGGAAATGAAAAGAGTAACACAAATTTACAATTAAAACTAACAGTCTTTTTAAAAAACCCTCGGGGGAACAACAAAACGAGTCGCTTGAATCACGAAATTTCTCATCCCGGGACTGCGGCTGGAAAACTTTATGCTTTCAAAAAATACGTATAAATGATACCATTTTCTCAAAAACGACCGTTTTGAATGGTAAAGAAAGAACAAATTTTCATTTGATGAATGAAAAGCTTTTAAAAAAGCACTTGGAAGAAAAATTTAGACAAGAATTGATTCGCGAAATTTTTCATCCCGGGACTGCGGAGGAAAATTATTATGTTTAAAAAATAAGTATATTAACAAAACTTTTATAACAGCGACTGCCTTTAAAGGAAGAGAGGCGACAAAATATTCATTCAATGAATTTTAAGCTTTAAAAAACCGCTGAGGTAAAAACTAAACACAACATTTAAATCACAAAATTTCTCATCCCGGTACTGCGGATGAAAATTTTGTTTGCCAGAAATACATATGAATACGAAACTTTTCTCAATAACTGCCGTTTGGAAGTGAAAAGAGTCATACAAATTTACAATTAAAACTAATGGGCTTTCAAAAAAACCCTCGGGGGAACAACGAAACGAGTCGCTTGAATCACGAAATTTCTCATCCCGGGACTGCGGCTAGAAAACGTTATGCTTGCAAGAAATACGTATAAATGATACCATTTTCTCAAAAACGACCGTTTTGAATGGTAAAGAAAGAACAAATTTTCATTTGATGAATGAAAAGCTTTTAAAAAAGCACTTGGAAGAAAAACACGAAAATTGATTCGCGAAATTTTTCATCCCGGGACTGCGGAGGAAAATTATTATGTTTAAAAAATAAGTATATTAACGAAACTTTTTTAACAGCGACTGCCTTTAAAGAAAGAGAGGCGACAAAATATTCATTCAATGAATTTTAAGCTTTAAAAAACCGCTGAGGTAAAAACTAAACGCCACAATTGAATCACAAAATTTCTCATCCCGGTACACGGATGAAAAATTTTGTTTGCAAGAAAAACGTATGAATAAGAAAATTTTCCCAATAACTGCCGTTGGGAAATGAAAAGATTCACACAAATTTGCAGTTAAAACTAATAGGCTTTCAAAAAAACCTTCGGGGGAACAACGAAACGAGTCGCTTGAATCAAGATATTTCTCATCCCGGGACTGCGGCTGGAAAACATTATGCTTGCAAGAAATACGTATAAATGATACCATTTTCTCAAAAACGACCGTTTTGAAGGGTAAACAAAGACCAAATTTTCATTTGATGAATGAAAAGCTTTTAAAAAAGCACTGGAAGAAAAACACGAAAATTGATTCGCGATATTTTTCATCTCGAGACTGCGGAGGAAAATTATTATGTTTAAAAAATAAGTATATTAACGAAACTTTCATATCAGCGACTGCCCTTAAAGAAAGAGAGGCGACCAAATATTCATTCAATGAATTTTAAGCTTTAAAAAACCGCTGAGGTAAAAACTAAACGCCACAATTTAATCACAAAATTTCTCATCCCGGTACTGCGGATGAAAAATTTTGTTTGCAAGAAAAACGTATGAATACAAAAATTTTCCCAATAACTGCCGTTGGGAAATGAAAAGAGTCACACAAGTTTACAGTTAAAACTAATAGGCTTTCAAAAAAACCTTCGGGGGAACAACTAAAAGAGTCGCTTTAATCACCAAATTTCTAATCCCGGGACTGCGGCTGGATAACGTTATGCTTGAAAGAAATTCGTATAAATGATACCATTTTCTCTAAAACGACCGTTTTGAAAAGTTAAGAAAGGAACAAATTTTCATTTGATGAATGAAAAGCTTTTAAAAAAGCACTTGGAAGAAAAATGTAGACAAGAATTGATTCGCGAAATTTTTCATCCCGGGACTGCGGAGGAAAATTATTATGTTTAAAAAATAAGTATATTAACGAAACTTTTATAACAGCGACTGCCTTTAAAGAAAGAGAGGCGACAAAATATTCATTCAATGAATATTAAGCTTTAAAAAACCGCTGAGGTAAAAACTAAACGCCACAATTGAATCACAAAATTTCTCATCCCGGTACTGCGGATGAAAAATTTTGTTTGCAAGAAAAACGTAAGAATACGAAAATTTTCCCAATAACTGCCGTTTGGAAATGAAAAGAGTAACACAAATTTATAATTAAAACTAACAGTCTTTTTAAAAAACCCTCGGGGGAACAACTAAACGAGTCGCTTGAATCACGAAATTTCTCATCCCGGGACTGCGGCTGGAAAACTTAATGCTTGCAAAAATACGTATAAATGATACCATTATCTCAAAAACGACCGTTTTGAATGGTAAAGAAAGAACAAATTTTCATTTGATGAATGAAAAGCTTTTAAAAAAGCACTTGGAAGAAAAATTTAGACAAGAATTGATTCGCGAAATTTTTAATCCCGGGACTGCGGAGGAAAATTATTATGTTTAAAAAATACGTATATTAACGAAACTTTTATAATAGCGAGTGCTTTGAAAGGAAGAAAGGCGACCAAATATTCATTCAATGAATTTTAAGCTTCAAAAAAACCGCTGAGGTTAAAACTAAACGCCACAATTCAATCACAAAATTTCTCATCCCGGTACTGCGGATGAAAAATTTTATGTTTGATAGAAATACTTTTGAATACGAAAGTTTTCCCAATAACTGCCGTTTGGAAATGAAAAGAGTAACACAAATTTACAATTAAAACTAACAGGCTTCCAAAAAAACCCTCGGGGGAACAACTAAACGAGTCGCTTGAATCAAGAAATTTCTCATCCCGGGACTGCGGCTGGAAAACGTTATGCTTGCAAGAAATACGTATAAATGATACCATTTTCTCAAAAACGACCGTTTTGAAAGGTAAAGAAAGGAACAAATTTTCATTTGATGAATGAAGAGCCTTTTATAAAGCACTTGGAAGAAAAACCTACACGAAAATTGATTCGCGAAATTACTCATCCCGGGCCTGCGGAGGAAAATTATTATGTTTAAAAAATACGTATATTATCGAAACTTTTATAATAGCGAGTGCTTTGAAAGGAAGAAAGGCGACCAAATATCCATTCAATGAATTTTAAGCTTCAAAAAAACCGCTGAGGTTAAAAACTAAACGCCACAATTCAATCACAAAATTTCTCATCCCGGTACTGCGGATGAAAAATTTTATGTTTGATAGAAATACTTTTGAATACGAAAGTTTTCCCAATAACTGCCGTTTGGAAATGAAAAGAGTAACACAAATTTACAATTAAAACTAACAGTCTTTTTAAAAAACCCTCGGGGGACAACAAAACGAGTCGCTTGAATCACGAAATTTCTCATCCTGGGACTGCGGCTGGAAAACTTTATGCTTTCAAAAAATACGTATAAATGATACCATTTTCTCAAAAACGTGCGTTTTGAATGGTAAAGAAAGACCAAATTTTCATTTGATGAATGAAAAGCTTTTAAAAAAGCACTTGGAAGAAAAACACGAAAATTGATTCGCGATATTTTTCATCCCGAGACTGCGGAGGAAAATTATTTTGTTTAAAAAATAAGTATATAAACGAAACTTTCATATCAGCGACTGCCCTTAAAGGAAGAGAGGCGACCAAATATTCATTCAATGAATTTTAAGCTTTAAAAAACCGCTTAGGTAAAAACTAAACGCCACAATTGAATCACAAAATTTCTCATCCCGGTACTGCGGATGAAAATTTTGTTTGCAAGAAATACGTATGAATACGAAAATTTTCTCAATAACTGCCGTTTGGAAGTGAAAAGAGTCACACAAATTTACAGTTAAAACTAATAGGCTTTCAAAAAAACCCTCGGGGGAACAAAGAAACGAGTCGCTTGAATCACGAAAATTCTCATCCCGGGACTGCGGCTGGAAAACGTTATGCTTGCAAGAAATACGTATAAATGATACCATTTTCTCAAAAACGACCGTTTTGAATGGAAAAGAAAGAACAAATTTTCATTTGATGAATGAAAAGCTTTTAGAAAAGCACTTGAAAGAAAAATTTAGACAAGAATTAATTCGCGAAATTTTTAATCCCGGGACTGCGGAGGAAAATTATTATGTTTAAAAAATACGTATATTAACGAAACTTTTATAATAGCGAGTGCTTTGAAAGGAAGAAAGGCGACCAAATATTCATTCAATGAATATTAAGCTTCAAAAAAACCGCTGAGGTTAAAACTAAACGCCAAAATTCAATCACAAAATTTCTCATCCCGGTACTGCGGATGAAAAATTTTATGTTTGATAGAAATACTTTTGAATACGAAAGTTTTCCCAATAACTGCCGTTTGGAAATGAAAAGAGTAACACAAATTAACAATTAAAACTAACAGGCTTCCAAAAAAACCCTCGGGGGAACAACTAAACGAGTCGCTTGAATCACGAAATTTCTCATCCCGGGACTGCGGCTGGAAAACGTTATGCTTGCAAGAAATACGTATAAATGATACCATTTTCTCAAAAACGACCGTTTTGAAAGGTAAAGAAAGGAACAAATTTTAATTTGATGAATGAAGAGCCTTTTAAAAAGCACCTTCAAGAAGAAAACCTACACGAAAATTGATTCGCGAAATTACTCATCCCGGGACTGCGGAGGAAAATTATTATGTTTAAAAAATAAGTATATTAACGAAACTTTTATAACAGCGACTGCCTTTAAAGAAAGAGAGGCGACAAAATATTCATTCAATGAATATTAAGCTTTAAAAAACCGCTGAGGTAAAAACTAAACGCCACAATTGAATCACAAAATTTCTCATCCCGGTACTGCGGATGAAAAATTTTGTTTGCAAGAAAAACGTATGAATACGAAAATTTTCCCAATAACTGCCGTTTGGAAATGAAAAGAGTCACACAAATTTATAATTAAAACTAACAGTCTTTTTAAAAAACCCTCGGGGGAACAACTAAACGAGTCGCTTGAATCACGAAATTTCTCATCCCGGGACTGCGGCTGGAAAACTAAATGCTTGCATAAAATACGTATAAATGATACCATTATCTCAAAAACGACCGTTTTGAATGGTAAAGAAAGAACAAATTTTCATTTGATGAATGAAAAGCTTTTAAAAAAGCAATTGGAAGAAAAATTTAGACAAGAATTGATTCGCGAAATTTTTAATCCCGGGACTGCGGAGGAAAATTATTATGTTTAAAAAATACGTATATTAACGAAACTTTTATAATAGCGAGTGCTTTGAAAGGAAGAAAGGCGACCAAATATTCATTCAATGAATTTTAAGCTTCAAAAAAACCGCTGAGGTTAAAACTAAACGCCACAATTCAATCACAAAATTTCTCATCCCGGTACTGCGGATGAAAAATTTTATGTTTGATAGAAATACTTTTGAATACGAAAGTTTTCCCAATAACTGCCGTTTGGAAATGAAAAGATTAACACAAATTTACAATTAAAACTAACAGGCTTCCAAAAAAACCCTCGGGGGAACAACTAAACGAGTCGCTTGAATCACAAAATTTCTCATCCCGGGACTGCGGCTGGAAAACGTTATGCTTGCAAGAAATACGTATAAATGATACCATTTTCTCAAAAACGACCGTTTTGAAAGGTAAAGAAAGGAACAAATTTTCATTTGATGAATGAAGAGCCTTTTATAAAGCACTTGGAAGAAAAACCTACACGAAAATTGATTCGCGAAATTACTCATCCCGGGACTGCGGAGGAAAATTATTATGTTTAAAAAATACGTATATTATCGAAACTTTTATAATTGCGAGTGCTTTGAAAGGAAGAAAGGCGACCAAATATCCATTCAATGAATTTTAAGCTTCAAAAAAACCGCTGAGGTTAAAAACTAAACGCCACAATTCAATCACAAAATTTCTCATCCCGGTACTGCGGATGAAAAATTTTATGTTTGATAGAAATACTTTTGAATACGAAAGTTTTCCCAATAATTGCCGTTTGGAAATGAAAAGAGTAACACAAATTTACAATTAAAACTAACAGTCTTTTTAAAAAACCCTCGGGGGAACAACAAAACGAGTCGCTTGAATCACGAAATTTCTCATCCTGGGACTGCGGCTGGAAAACTTTATGCTTTCAAAAAATACGTATAAATGATACCATTTTTTCAAAAACGTGCGTTTTGAATGGTAAAGAAAGACCAAATTTTCATTTGATGAATGAAAAGCATTTAAAAAAGCACTTGGAAGAAAAACACGAAAATTGATTCGCGATATTTTTCATCCCGAGACTGCGGAGGAAAATTATTATGTTTAAAAAGTTCGTATATTAACGAAACTTTTAATAACAGCGGCTGCTTTGAAAGGAAGGGAGGCGACCAAATATTCATTCAATGAATTTTAAGATTTAAAAAACCGCTGAGGTAAAAACTAAACGCCACAATTCAATCACAAAATTTCTCATCCCGGTACTGCGGATGAAAAATTTTATGTTTGCAAGAAATACCTTTGAATACGAAAGTTTTCCCAATAACTGCCGTTTGGAAATGAAAAGAGTAACACAAATTTACAATTAAAACTAACAGTCTTTATAAAAAACCCTCGGCGGAACAACTAAACGAGTCGCTTGAATCACGAAATTTCTCATCCCGGGACTGCGGCTGGAAAACTTTATGCTTGCAAAAAATACGTATAAATGATACCATTTTCTCAAAAACGACCGTTTTGAATGGTATAGAAAGAACAAATTTTCATTTGATAAATGAAAAGCTTTTAAAAAAGCACTTCGAAGAAAAATTTAGACAAGAATTGATTCGCGAAATTTTTCATCCCGGGACTGCGGAGGAAAATTATTATGTTTAAAAAATAAGTATATTAACGAAACTTTTATAACAGCGACTGCCTTTAAAGGAAGAGAGGCCACAAAATATTCATTCAATGAATTTTAAGCTTTAAAAAACCGCTGAGGTAAAACTAAACGCCACAATTGAATCACAAAATTTCTCATCCCGGTACTGCGGATGAAAAATTTTGTTTGCAAGAAATAAGTTTAAATACGAAAACTTTCTGAATAACTGCCGTTTGGAAATGAAAAGAGTCAAACAAATTTACAATTAAAACTAACAGGCTTCCAAAAAACCCTCGGGGGAACAACTAAACGAGTCGCTTGAATCACGAAATTTCTCATCCCGGGACTGCGGCTGGAAAACGTTATGCTTGCAAGAAATACGTATAAATGATACCATTTTCTAAAAAACGACCGTTTTGAAAGGAAAAGAAAGGAACAAATTTTCATTTGATGAATGAAGAGCCTTTAAAAAAGCACTTGGAAGAAAAACTTACACGAAAATTGATTCGCGAAATTACTCATCCCGGGACTGCGGAGGAAAATTATTATGTTTAAAAAATACGTATATTAACGAAACTTTTATAACAGCAACTGCCTTTAAAGGAAGAGAGGCGACAAAATATTCATTCAATGAATTTTAAGCTTTAAAAAACCGCTGAGGTAAAAACTAAACGCCACAATTGGATCACAAAATTTCTCATCCCGGTACTGCGGATGAAAAATTTTGTTTGCAAGAAAAACGTATGAATACGATTTTTTTCCAAAAACTGCCTTTTGGAAATGAAAAGAGTCACACAAATTTACAATTAAAACTAACAGTCTTTTTAAAAAACCCTCGGGGGAACAACTAAACGAGTCGCTTGAATCACGAAATTTCTCATCCCGGGACTGCGGCTGGAAAACTTAATGCTTGCAAAAAATACGTATAAATGATACCATTATCTCAAAAACGACCGTTTTGAATGGTAATGAAAGAACAAATTTTCATTTGATGAATGAAAAGCTTTTAAAAAAGCACTTGGAAGAAAAATTTAGACAAGAATTGATTCGCGAAATTTTTAATCCCGGGACTGCGGAGGAAAATTATCATGTTTAAAAAATACGTATATTAACGAAACTTTTATAATAGCGAGTGCTTTGAAAGGAAGAAAGGCGACCAAATATTCATTCAATGAATTTTAAGCTTCAAAAAAACCGCTGAGGTTAAAACTAAACGCCACAATTCAATCACAAAATTTCTCATCCCGGTACTGCGGATGAAAATTTTATGTTTGATAGAAATACTTTTGAATACGAAAGTTTTCCCAATAACTGCCGTTTGGAAATGAAAAGAGTAACACAAATTTACAATTAAAACTAACAGTCTTTTTAAAAAACCCTCGGGGGAACAACAAAACGAGTCGCTTGAATAACGAAATTTCTCATCCCGGGACTGCGGCTGGAAAACTTTATGCTTTCAAAAAATACGTTTAATGATACAATTTTCTCAAAAACGACCGTTTTGAATGGTAAAGAAAAAACAAATTTTCATTTGATGAATGAAAAGCTTTAAAAAAAGCACTTGGAAGAAAAATTTAGACAAGAATTGATTCACGAAATTTTTCATCCCGGGACTGCGGAGGAAAATTATCATGTTTAAAAAATAAGTATATTAACGAAACTTTTATAACAGCGACTGCGTTTAAAGGAAGAGAGGCGACAAAATATTCATTCAATGAATTTTAAGCTTTAAAAAACCGCTGAGGTAAAAACTAAACGCCACAATTGAATCACAAAATTTCTCATCCCGGTACTGCGGATGAAAAATTTTCTTTGCAAGAAAAACGTATGAATACGAAAATTTTCCCAATAACTGCCGTTTGGAAATGAAAGGGTCACACAAATTTACAATTAAAACTAACAGTCTTTATAAAAAACCCTCGGGGGAACAACTAAACGAGTCGCTTGAATCACGAAATTTCTCATCCCGGGACTGCGGCTGGAAAACTTAATGCTTGCAAAAATTACGTATAAATGATACCATTTTCTCAAAAACGACCGTTTTGAATGGTTACGAAAGACCAAATTTTCATTTGATGAATGAAAAGCTTTTAAAAAAGCACTTGGAAGAAAAACACGAAAATTGATTCGCGATATTTTTCATCCCGAGACTGCGGAGGAAAATTATTATGTTTAAAAAATAAGTATATTAACGAAACTTTCATATCAGCGACTGCCCTTAAAGGAAGAGAGGCGACCAAATATTAATTCAATGAATTTTAATCTTTAAAAAACCGCTGAGGTAAAAACTAAACGCCACAATTGAATCACAAAATTTCTCATCCGGGTACTGCGGATGAAAAATTTTGTTTTTCAAGAAATACGTTTAAATACGAAAATTTTCTTAATAACTGCCGTTTGGAAATGAAAAGAGTCAAACAAATTTACAATTAAAACTAACAGGCTTTCAAAAAAACCTTCGGGGGAACAACTAAAAGAGTCGCTTTAATCACGAAATTTCTAATCCCGGGACTGCGGCTTGAAAACGTTATGTTTGAAAGAAATTCGTATAAATAATACCATTTTCTCTAAAACGACCGTTTTGAAAAGTTAAGAAAGGAGCAAATTTTCATTTGATGAATGAAAAGCTTTTAAAAAAGCACTTGGAAGAAAAACTTACACGGAAATTCATTCGCGAAATTTCTCATCACGGGCCTGCGGAGGAAAATTATAATGTTTAAAAAGCACGTATATTAACGAAACTTTTATAACAGCGACTGCTTTGAAAGGAAGGGAGGCAACCAAATATTCATTCAATGAATTTTAAGCTTTAAAAAACCGCTGAGGTAAAAACTAAACGCCACAATTGAATCACAAAATTTCTCATCCCGGTACTGCGGATGAAAAATTTTATGTTTGCAAGAAATACGTTTAAGCACGAAAATTTTCTTAATAACTGCATTTTGGAAATGAAACGTGTCAAACAAATTTACAATTAAAACTAACAGGCTTTCAAAAAAACCTTCGGGGGAACAACTATCAAGTCGCTTTAATCACGAAATTTCTAATCCCGGGACTGCGGCTGGAAAACATTATGCTTGCGAGAAATTCGTATAAATGATACCATTTTCTCAGAAACGACCGTTTTGAAAGGTTAAGAAAGGAACATATTTTCATTTGATGAATGAAGAGCTTTGAAAAAAGCACTTGGTAGAAAAACTTACACGACAATTCATTCGCGAAATTTCTCATCCCGAATCTGCGGAGGAAAATTATTATGTTTAAAAAATACGTATATTAACGAAACTTTTATAACAGCGGCTGCTTTGAAAGAAAGAGAGGCGACCAAATATTCATTCAATTAATTTTAAGCTTTAAAAAACCGCTGAGGAAAAACTAAACGCAACAATTGAATCGCAAAATCTCTCATCCCGGTACTGCGGATGAAAAATTTTATGTTTGCAAGAAATACCTTTGAATACGGAAATTTTCTGAATAACTGCCTTTTGAATATACAAGGAGTCCAACAAATTTACAATTAAAACTAACAGGCTTTCAAAAAAGCCCTCGTTGGAACATCCAAACGAGTCGCTTGAATCACGAAATTTCTCATCCCGGGACTGCGGCTGGAAAACTTTATGCTTGCAAGAAATACGTATAAATGATACCATTTTCTCAAAAACGACCGTTTTGAATGGTAAAGAAAGAACAAATTTTCATTTGATGAATGAAAAGCTTTTAGAAAAATACTTGGAAGAAAAACTTACACGGAAATTGATTCAAGAAACTTCTCATCCCGGGACTGCGGAGGAAAATTATTATGTTAAAAAAGTACGTATATTAACGAAGCTTTCATAACAGCGACTGCTTTAAAAGGAAGGGAGGCAACCAAATATTCATTTAATGAATTTTAAGATTTAAAAAACCGCTGAGGTAAAAACTAAACGCCACAATTCAATCACAAAATTTCTCATCCCGGTACTGCGGATGAAAAATTTTATGTTTGATAGAAATACGTTTGAATACGAAAGTTTTCCCAATAACTGCCGTTTGGAAATGAAAAGAGTAACACAAATTTACAATTAAAACTAACAGTCTTTTTAAAAAACCCTCGGGGGAACAACAAAACGAGTCGCTTGAATCACGAAATTTCTCATCCCGGGACTGCGTCTGGAAAACTTTATGCTATCAAAAAATACGTATAAATGATACCATTTTCTCAAAAACGACCGTTTTGAATGGTAAAGAAAGAACAAATTTTCATTTGATGAATGAAAAGCTTTTAAAAAAGCACTTGGAAGAAAAATTTAGACAAGAATTGATTCGCGAAATTTTTCATCCCGGGACTGCGGAGGAAAATTATTATGTTTAAAAAATAAGTATATTAACGAAACTTTTATAACAGCGACTGCCTTTTAAGGAAGAGAGGCGACAAAATATTCATTCAATGAATTTTAAGCTTTAAAAAACCGCTGAGGTAAAAACTAAACGCCACAATTGAATCACAAAATTTCTCATCCCGGTACTGCGGATGAAAAATTTTGTATGCAAGAAAAACGTATGAATACGAAAATTTTCCCAATAACTGCCGTTTGGAAATGAAAAGAGTCACACAAATTTACAATTAAAACTAAGTCTTTTTAAAAAACCCTCGGGGGAACAACTAAACGAGTCGCTTGAATCACGAAATTTCTCATCCCGGGACTGCGGCTGGAAAACTTAATGCTTGCAAAAAATACGTATAAATGATACCATTATCTCAAAAACGACCGTTTTGAATGGTAAAGAAAGAACAAATTTTCATTTGATGAATGAAAACCTTTTAAAAAAGCACTTGGAAGAAAAATTTAGACAAGAATTGATTCGCGAAATTTTTAATCCCGGGACTGCGGAGGAAAATTATTATGTTTAAAAAATAAGTATATTAACGAAACTTTTATAACAGCGACTGCCTTTAAAGGAAGAGAGGCGACAAAATATTCATTCAATGAATTTTAAGCTTTAAAAAACCGCTGAGGTAAAAACTAAACGCCACAATTGAATCACAAAATTTATCATCCCGGTACACGGATGAAAAATTTTGTTTGCAAGCAAAACGTATGAATAAGAAAATTTTCCCAATAACTGCCGTTGGGAAATGAAAAGAGTCACACAAATTTACAATTAAAACTAACAGGCTTTCAAAAAAACCCTCGGGGGAACAACTAAAAGAGTCGCTTTAATCACGAAATTTCTAATCCCGGGACTGCGGCTTGAAAACGTTATGTTTGAAAGAAATTCGTATAAATAATACCATTTTCTCTAAAACGACCGTTTTGAAAAGTTAAGAAAGGAGCAAATTTTCATTTGATGAATGAAAAGCTTTTAAAAAAGCACTTGGAAGAAAAACTTACACGGAAATTCATTCGCGAAATTTCTCATCACGGGCCTGCGGAGGAAAATTATAATGTTTAAAAAGCACGTATATTAACGAAACTTTTATAACAGCGACTGCTTTGAAAGGAAGGGAGGCAACCAAATATTCATTCAATGAATTTTAAGCTTTAAAAAACCGCTGAGGTAAATACTAAACACAACATTTAAATCACAAAATTTCTCATCCTGGTACTGCGGTTGAAAATTTTGTTTCCCAGAAATACGTATGAATACGAAACTTTTCTCAATAACTGCCGTTTGGAAGTGAAAAGAGTCACACAAATTTACAATTAAAACTAATGGGCTTTCAAAAAAACCCTCGGGGGAACAACGAAACGAGTCGCTTGAATCACGAAATTTCTCATCCCGGGACTGCGGCTGGAAAACGTTATGCTTGCAAGAAATACGTATAAATGATACCATTTTCTCAAAAACGACCGTTTTGAATGGTAAAGAAAGAACAAATTTTCATTTGATGAATGAAAAGCTTTGAAAAAAGCACTTGGAAGAAAAACACGAAAATTGATACGCGATATTTTTCATCCCGAGACTGCGGAGGAAAATTATTATGTTTAAAAAATAAGTATATAAACGAAACTTTCATATCAGCGACTGCCCTTAAAGGAAGAGAGGCGACCAAATATTTATTCAATGAATTTTTAGCTTTAAAAAACCGCTGAGGTAAAAACTAAACGCCACAATTTAATCACAAAATTTCTCAACCCGGTACTGCGGATGAAAAATTTTGTTTGCAAGAAATAAGTTTGAATACGAAAATTTTCCCAATAACTGCCGTTTGGAAATGAAAGGGTCACACAAATTTACAATTAAAACTAACAGTCTTTTTAAAAAACCCTCGGGGGAACAACTAAACGAGTCGCTTGAATCACGAAATTTCTCATCCCGGGACTGCGGCTGGAAAACTTAATGCTTGCAAAAAATACGTATAAATGATACCATTATCTCAAAAACGACCGTTTTGAATGGTAAAGAAAGAACATATTTTCATTTGATGAATGAAAAGCTTTTAGAAAAATACTTGGAAGAAAAACTTACACGAAAATTGATTCACGAAATTTCTCATCCCGGGACTGCGGAGGAAAATTATTATGTTTAAAAAGGTACGTATATTAACGAAACTTTTTTAACAGCGACTGCTTTGAAAGGAAGGGAGGCAACCAAATATTCATTCAATGAATTTTAAGAATTAAAAAACCGCTGAGGTAAAAACTAAACGCCAAAATTCAATCACAAAATTTCTCATCCCGGTACTGCGGATGAAAAATTTTATGTTTGCAAGAAATACCTTAGAATACGAAAGTTTTCCCAATAACTGCCGTTTGGAAATGAAAAGAGTCAAACAAATTTACAATTAAAACTAACAGTCTTTATAAAAAACCCTCGGGGGAACAACTAAACGAGTCGCTTGAATCACGAAATTTCTCATCCCGGGACTGCGGCTGGAAAACTTAATGCTTGCAAAAATTACGTATAAATGATACCATTTTCTCAAAAACGACCGTTTTGAATGGTTACGAAAGACCAAATTTTCATTTGATGAATGAAAAGCTTTTAAAAAAGCACTTGGAAGAAAACACGAAAATTGATTCGCGATATTTTTCATCCCGAGACTGCGGAGGAAAATTATTATGTTTAAAAAATAAGTATATTAACGAAACTTTCATATCAGCGACTGCCCTTAAAGGAAGAGAGGCGACCAAATATTAATTCAATGAATTTTAAGCTTTAAAAAACCGCTGAGGTAAAAACTAAACGCCACAATTGAATCACAAAATTTCTCATCCGGGTACTGCGGATGAAAAATTTTGTTTTTCAAGAAATACGTTTAAATACGAAAATTTTCTTAATAACTGCCGTTTGGAAATGAAAAGAGTCAAACAAATTTACAATTAAAACTAACAGGCTTTCAAAAAAACCTTCGGGGGAACAACTAAAAGAGTCGCTTTAATCACGAAATTTCTAATCCCGGGACTGCGGCTTGAAAACGTTATGTTTGAAAGAAATTCGTATAAATAATACCATTTTCTCTAAAACGACCGTTTTGAAAAGTTAAGAAAGGAGCAAATTTTCATTTGATGAATGAAAAGCTTTTAAAAAAGCACTTGGAAGAAAAACTTACACGGAAATTCATTCGCGAAATTTCTCATCACGGGCCTGCGGAGGAAAATTATAATGTTTAAAAAGCACGTATATTAACGAAACTTTTATAACAGCGACTGCTTTGAAAGGAAGGGAGGCAACCAAATATTCATTCAATGAATTTTAAGCTTTAAAAAACCGCTGAGGTAAATACTAAACACAACATTTAAATCACAAAATTTCTCATCCCGGTACTGCGGTTGAAAATTTTGTTTGCCAGAAATACGTATGAATACGAAACTTTTCTCAATAACTGCCGTTTGGAAGTGAAAAGAGTCACACAAATTTACAATTAAAACTAATGGGCTTTCAAAAAAACCCTCGGGGGAACAACGAAACGAGTCGCTTGAATCACGAAATTTCTCATCCCGGGACTGCGGCTGGAAAACCTTATGCTTGCAAGAAATACGTATAAATGATACCATTTTCTCAAAAACGACCGTTTTGAATGGTAAAGAAAGAACAAATTTTCATTTGATGAATGAAATGCTTTTAGAAAAATACTTGGAAGAAAAACTTACACGAAAATTGATTCACGAAATTTCTCATCCCGGGACTGCGGAGGAAAATTATTATGTTTAAAAAATAAGTATATTAACGAAACTTTCATAACAGCGACTGCCTTTAAAGGAAGAGAGGCGACCAAATATTCATTTATTGAATTTTAAGCTTTAAAAAACCACTGAGGTAAAAACTAAACGCCACAATTGAATCACAAAATTTCTCATCCCGGTACTGCGGATGAAAAATTTTATGTTTGCAAGAAATACGTTTAAGCACGAAAATTTTCTTAATCACTGCATTTTGGAAATGAAACGTGTCAAATAAATTTACAATTAAAACTAACAGGCTTTCAAAAAAACCTTCGGGGGAACAACTATCAAGTCGCTTTAATCACGAAATTTCTAATCCCGGGACTGCGGCTGGAAAACATTATGCTTGCGAGAAATTCGTATAAATGATACCATTTTCTCAGAAACGACCGTTTTGAAAGGTTAAGAAAGGAACATATTTTCATTTGATGAATGAAGAGCTTTGAAAAAAGCACTTGGTAGAAAAACTTACACGACAATTCATTCGCGAAATTTCTCATCCCGAATCTGCGGAGGAAAATTATTATGTTTAAAAAATACGTATATTAACGAAACTTTTATAACAGCGGCTGCTTTGAAAGAAAGAGAGGCGACCAAATATTCATTCAATTAATTTTAAGCTTTAAAAAACCGCTGAGGAAAAACTAAACGCAACAATTGAATCGCAAAATCTCTCATCCCGGTACTGCGGATGAAAAATTTTATGTTTGCAAGAAATACCTTTGAATACGGAAATTTTCTGAATAACTGCCTTTTGAATATACAAGGAGTCCAACAAATTTACAATTAAAACTAACAGGCTTTCAAAAAAACCCTCGTTGGAACATCCAAACGAGTCGCTTGAATCACGAAATTTCTCATCCCGGGACTGCGGCTGGAAAACTTTATGCTTGCAAGAAATACGTATAAATGATACCATTTTCTCAAAAACGACCGTTTTGAATGGTAAAGAAAGAACAAATTTTCATTTGATGAATGAAAAGCTTTTAGAAAAATACTTGGAAGAAAAACTTACACGGAAATTGATTCAAGAAACTTCTCATCCCGGGACTGCGGAGGAAAATTATTATGTTAAAAAAGTACGTATATTAACGAAGCTTTCATAACAGCGACTGCTTTAAAAGGAAGGGAGGCAACCAAATATTCATTTAATGAATTTTAAGATTTAAAAAACCGCTGAGGTAAAAACTAAACGCCACAATTCAATCACAAAATTTCTCATCCCGGTACTGCGGATGAAAAATTTTATGTTTGATAGAAATACGTTTGAATACGAAAGTTTTCCCAATAACTGCCGTTTGGAAATGAAAAGAGTAACACAAATTTACAATTAAAACTAACAGTCTTTTTAAAAAACCCTCGGGGGAACAACAAAACGAGTCGCTTGAATCACGAAATTTCTCATCCCGGGACTGCGTCTGGAAAACTTTATGCTTTCAAAAAATACGTATAAATGATACCATTTTCTCAAAAACGACCGTTTTGAATGGTAAAGAAAGAACAAATTTTCATTTGATGAATGAAAAGCTTTTAAAAAAGCACTTGGAAGAAAAATTTAGACAAGAATTGATTCGCGAAATTTTTCATCCCGGGACTGCGGAGGAAAATTATTATGTTTAAAAAATAAGTATATTAACGAAACTTTTATAACAGCGACTGCCTTTTAAGGAAGAGAGGCGACAAAATATTCATTCAATGAATTTTAAGCTTTAAAAAACCGCTGAGGTAAAAACTAAACGCCACAATTGAATCACAAAATTTCTCATCCCGGTACTGCGGATGAAAAATTTTGTATGCAAGAAAAACGTATGAATACGAAAATTTTCCCAATAACTGCCGTTTGGAAATGAAAAGAGTCACACAAATTTACAATTAAAACTAAGTCTTTTTAAAAAACCCTCGGGGGAACAACTAAACGAGTCGCTTGAATCACGAAATTTCTCATCCCGGGACTGCGGCTGGAAAACTTAATGCTTGCAAAAAATACGTATAAATGATACCATTATCTCAAAAACGACCGTTTTGAATGGTAAAGAAAGAACAAATTTTCATTTGATGAATGAAAAGCTTTTAAAAAAGCACTTGGAAGAAAAATTTAGACAAGAATTGATTCGCGAAATTTTTAATCCCGGGACTGCGGAGGAAAATTATTATGTTTAAAAAATAAGTATATTAACGAAACTTTTATAACAGCGACTGCCTTTAAAGGAAGAGAGGCGACAAAATATTCATTCAATGAATTTTAAGCTTTAAAAAACCGCTGAGGTAAAAACTAAACGCCACAATTGAATCACAAAATTTATCATCCCGGTACACGGATGAAAAATTTTGTTTGCAAGCAAAACGTATGAATAAGAAAATTTTCCCAATAACTGCCGTTGGGAAATGAAAAGAGTCACACAAATTTACAATTAAAACTAACAGGCTTTCAAAAAAACCCTCGGGGGAACAACTAAAAGAGTCGCTTTAATCACGAAATTTCTAATCCCGGGACTGCGGCTTGAAAACGTTATGTTTGAAAGAAATTCGTATAAATAATACCATTTTCTCTAAAACGACCGTTTTGAAAAGTTAAGAAAGGAGCAAATTTTCATTTGATGAATGAAAAGCTTTTAAAAAAGCACTTGGAAGAAAAACTTACACGGAAATTCATTCGCGAAATTTCTCATCACGGGCCTGCGGAGGAAAATTATAATGTTTAAAAAGCACGTATATTAACGAAACTTTTATAACAGCGACTGCTTTGAAAGGAAGGGAGGCAACCAAATATTCATTCAATGAATTTTAAGCTTTAAAAAACCGCTGAGGTAAATACTAAACACAACATTTAAATCACAAAATTTCTCATCCTGGTACTGCGGTTGAAAATTTTGTTTCCCAGAAATACGTATGAATACGAAACTTTTCTCAATAACTGCCGTTTGGAAGTGAAAAGAGTCACACAAATTTACAATTAAAACTAATGGGCTTTCAAAAAAACCCTCGGGGGAACAACGAAACGAGTCGCTTGAATCACGAAATTTCTCATCCCGGGACTGCGGCTGGAAAACGTTATGCTTGCAAGAAATACGTATAAATGATACCATTTTCTCAAAAACGACCGTTTTGAATGGTAAAGAAAGAACAAATTTTCATTTGATGAATGAAAAGCTTTGAAAAAAGCACTTGGAAGAAAAACACGAAAATTGATACGCGATATTTTTCATCCCGAGACTGCGGAGGAAAATTATTATGTTTAAAAAATAAGTATATAAACGAAACTTTCATATCAGCGACTGCCCTTAAAGGAAGAGAGGCGACCAAATATTTATTCAATGAATTTTTAGCTTTAAAAAACCGCTGAGGTAAAAACTAAACGCCACAATTTAATCACAAAATTTCTCAACCCGGTACTGCGGATGAAAAATTTTGTTTGCAAGAAATAAGTTTGAATACGAAAATTTTCCCAATAACTGCCGTTTGGAAATGAAAGGGTCACACAAATTTACAATTAAAACTAACAGTCTTAAAAAACCCTCGGGGGAACAACTAAACGAGTCGCTTGAATCACGAAATTTCTCATCCCGGGACTGCGGCTGGAAAACTTAATGCTTGCAAAAAATACGTATAAATGATACCATTATCTCAAAAACGACCGTTTTGAATGGTAAAGAAAGAACAAATTTTCATTTGATGAATGAAAAGCTTTTAGAAAAATACTTGGAAGAAAAACTTACACGAAAATTGATTCACGAAATTTCTCATCCCGGGACTGCGGAGGAAAATTATTATGTTTAAAAAGGTACGTATATTAACGAAACTTTTTTAACAGCGACTGCTTTGAAAGGAAGGGAGGCAACCAAATATTCATTCAATGAATTTTAAGAATTAAAAAACCGCTGAGGTAAAAACTAAACGCCAAAATTCAATCACAAAATTTCTCATCCCGGTACTGCGGATGAAAAATTTTATGTTTGCAAGAAATACCTTAGAATACGAAAGTTTTCCCAATAACTGCCGTTTGGAAATGAAAAGAGTCAAACAAATTTACAATTAAAACTAACAGTCTTTATAAAAAACCCTCGGGGGAACAACTAAACGAGTCGCTTGAATCACGAAATTTCTCATCCCGGGACTGCGGCTGGAAAACTTAATGCTTGCAAAAATTACGTATAAATGATACCATTTTCTCAAAAACGACCGTTTTGAATGGTAAAGAAAGACCAAATTTTCATTTGATGAATGAAAAGCTTTTAAAAAAGCACTTGGAAGAAAAACACGAAAATTGATTCGCGATATTTTTCATCCCGAGACTGCGGAGGAAAATTATTATGTTTAAAAAATAAGTATATTAACGAAACTTTCATATCAGCGACTGCCCTTAAAGGAAGAGAGGCGACCAAATATTAATTCAATGAATTTTAAGCTTTAAAAAACCGCTGAGGTAAAAACTAAACGCCACAATTGAATCACAAAATTTCTCATCCGGGTACTGCGGATGAAAAATTTTGTTTTTCAAGAAATACGTTTAAATACGAAAATTTTCTTAATAACTGCCGTTTGGAAATGAAAAGAGTAAAACAAATTTACAATTAAAACTAACAGGATTTCAAAAAAACCTTCGGGGGAACAACTAAAAGAGTCGCTTTAATCACGAAATTTCTAATCCCGGGACTGCGGCTTGAAAACGTTATGTTTGAAAGAAATTCGTATAAATAATACCATTTTCTCTAAAACGACCGTTTTGAAAAGTTAAGAAAGGAGCAAATTTTCATTTGATGAATGAAAAGCTTTTAAAAAAGCACTTGGAAGAAAAACTTACACGGAAATTCATTCGCGAAATTTCTCATCACGGGCCTGCGGAGGAAAATTATAATGTTTAAAAAGCACGTATATTAACGAAACTTTTATAACAGCGACTGTTTTGAAAGGAAGGGAGGCAACCAAATATTCATTCAATGAATTTTAAGCTTTAAAAAACCGCTGAGGTAAATACTAAACACAACATTTAAATCACAAAATTTCTCATCCTGGTACTGCGGTTGAAAATTTTGTTTGCCAGAAATACGTATGAATACGAAACTTTTCTCAATAACTGCCGTTTGGAAGTGAAAAGAGTCACACAAATTTACAATTAAAACTAATGGGCTTTCAAAAAAACCCTCGGGGGAACAACGAAACGAGTCACTTGAATCACGAAATTTCTCATCCCGGGACTGCGGCTGGAAAACGTTATGCTTGCAAGAAATACGTATAAATGATACCATTTTCTCTAAAACGACCGTTTTGAATGGTAAAGAAAGAACAAATTTTCATTTGATGAATGAAAAGCTTTGAAAAAAGCACTTGGAAGAAAAACACGAAAATTGATTCGCGAAATTTTTCATCCCGGGACTGCGGAGGAAAATTATTATGTTTAAAAAATAAGTATATTAACGAAACTTTCATAACAGTGACTGCCTTTAAAGGAAGAGAGGTGACCAAATATTCATTTATTGAATTTTAAGCTTTAAAAAACCACTGAGGTAAAAACTAAACGCCACAATTGAATCACAAAATTTCTCATCCCGGTACTGCGGATGAAAAATTTTATGTTTGCAAGAAATACGTTTAAGCACGAAAATTTTCTTAATAACTGCATTTTGGAAATGAAACGTGTCAAACAAATTTACAATTAAAACTAACAGGCTTTCAAAAAAACCTTCGGGGGAACAACTAACAAGTCGCTTTAATCACGAAATTTCTAATCCCGGGACTGCGGCTGGAAAACATTATGCTTGCGAGAAATTCGTATAAATGATACCATTTTCTCAGAAACGACCGTTTTGAAAGGTTAAGAAAGGAACATATTTTCATTTGATGAATGAAGAGCTTTGAAAAAAGCACTTGGTAGAAAAACTTACACGACAATTTATTCGCGAAATTTCTCATCCCGAATCTGCGGAGGAAAATTATTATGTTTAAAAAATACGTATATTAACGAAACTTTTATAACAGCGGCTGCTTTGAAAGAAAGAGAGGCGACCAAATATTCATTCAATTAATTTTAAGCTTTAAAAAACCGCTGAGGAAAAACTAAACGCAACAATTGAATCGCAAAATCTCTCATCCCGGTACTGCGGATGAAAAATTTTATGTTTGCAAGAAATACCTTTGAATACGGAAATTTTCTGAATAACTGCCTTTTGAATATACAAGGAGTCCAACAAATTTACAATTAAAACTAACAGGCTTTCAAAAAAACCCTCGTTGGAACATCCAAACGAGTCGCTTGAATCACGAAATTTCTCATCCCGGGACTGCGGCTGGAAAACTTTATGCTTGCAAGAAATACGTATAAATGATACCATTTTCTCAAAAACGACCGTTTTGAATGGTAAAGAAAGAACAAATTTTCATTTGATGAATGAAAAGCTTTTAGAAAAATACTTGGAAGAAGAACTTACACGAAAATTGATTCAAGAAATTTCTCATCCCGGGACTGCGGAGGAAAATTATTATGTTAAAAAAGTACGTATATTAACGAAGCTTTCATAACAGCGACTGCTTTAAAAGGAAATGAGGCAACCAAAAATTCATTTAATGAATTTTAAGCTTTAAAAAACCGCTGAGGTAAAAACTAAACGCCACAATTCAATCACAAAATTTCTCATCCCGGTACTGCGGATGAAAAATTTTATGTTTGATAGAAATACGTTTGAATACGAAAGTTTTCCCAATAACTGCCGTTTGGAAATGAAAAGAGTAACACAAATTTACAATTAAAACTAAGTCTTTTTAAAAAACCCTCGGGGGAACAACAAAACGAGTCGCTTGAATCACGAAATTTCTCATCCCGGGACTGCGTCTGGAAAACTTTATGCTTTCAAAAAATACGTATAAATGATACCATTTTCTCAAAAACGACCGTTTTGAATGGTAAAGAAAGAACAAATTTTCATTTGATGAATGAAAAGCTTTTAAAAAAGCACTTGGAAGAAAAATTTAGACAAGAATTGATTCGCGAAATTTTTCATCCCGGGACTGCGGAGGAAAATTATTATGTTTAAAAAATAAGTATATTAACGAAACTTTTATAACAGCGACTGCCTTTTAAGGAAGAGAGGCGACAAAATATTCATTCAATGAATTTTAAGCTTTAAAAAACCGCTGAGGTAAAAACTAAACGCCACAATTGAATCACAAAATTTCTCATCCCGGTACTGCGGATGAAAAATTTTGTATGCAAGAAAAACGTATGAATACGAAAATTTTCCCAATAACTGCCGTTTGGAAATGAAAAGAGTCACACAAATTTACAATTAAAACTAACAGTCTTTTTAAAAAACCCTCGGGGGAACAACTAAACAAGTCGCTTGAATCACGAAATTTCTCATCCCGGGACTGCGGCTGGAAAACTTAATGCTTGCAAAAAATACGTATAAATGATACCATTATCTCAAAAACGACCGTTTTGAATGGTAAAGAAAGAACAAATTTTCATTTGATGAATGAAAAGCTTTTAAAAAAGCACTTGGAAGAAAAATTTAGACAAGAATTGATTCGCGAAATTTTTAATCCCGGGACTGCGGAGGAAAATTATTATGTTTAAAAAATAAGTATATTAACGAAACTTTTATAACAGCGACTGCCTTTAAAGGAAGAGAGGCGACAAAATATTCATTCAATGAATTTTAAGCTTTAAAAAACCGCTGAGGTAAAAACTAAACGCCACAATTGAATCACAAAATTTCTCATCCCGGTACACGGATGAAAAATTTTTTTTGCAAGAAAAACGTATGAATAAGAAAATTTTCCCAATAACTGCCGTTGGGAAATGAAAAGATTCACACAAATTTTTAGTTAAAACTAATAGGCTTTCAAAAAAACCTTCGGGGGAACAACGAAACGAGTCGCTTGAATCAAGAAATTTCTCAACCCGGGACTGCGGCTGGAAAACATTATGCTTGCAAGAAATACGTATAAATGATACCATTTTCTCAAAAACGACCGTTTTGAATGGTAAAGAAACACCAAATTTTCATTTGATGAATGAAAAGCTTTTAAAAAAGCACTTGGAAGAAAAACACGAAAATTGATTCGCGATATTTTTCATCCCGAGACTGCGGAGGAAAATTATTATGTTTAAAAAATAAGTATATAAACGAAACTTTCATATCAGCGACTGCCCTTAAAGGAAGAGAGGCGACCAAATATTCATTCAATGAATTTTTAGCTTTAAAAAACCGCTGAGGTAAAAACTAAACGCAACAATTTAATCACAAAATTTCTCAACCCGGTACTGCGGATGAAAAATTTTGTTTGCAAGAAAAACGTATGAATACGAAAATTTTCCCAATAACTGCCGTTGGGAAATGAAAAGAGTCACACAAGTTTACAGTTAAAACGAATAGGCTTTCAAAAAAACCTTCGGGGGAACAACTAAAAGAGTCGCTTTAATCACGAAATTTCTCATTCTGGGACTGCGGCTGAAAAATATTATTCTTGCAAGAAATACGCATAAATGATACCATTTTCTCAAAAACGACCGTTTTGAATGGTAAAGAAAGACAAAATTTTCATTTGATGAATGAAAAGCTTTTAAAAAAGCACTTGGAAGAAAAACACGAAAATTGATTCGCGATATTTTTCATCCCGAGACTGCGGAGGAAAATTATTATGTTTAAAAAATAAGTATATTAACGAAAATTTCATATCAGCGACTGCCCTTAAAGGAAGAGAGGCAACCAAATATTCATTCAATGAATTTTAAGCTTTAAAAAAACGCTGAGGTAAAAACTAAACGCCACAATTGAATCACAAAATTTCTCATCCCGGTACTGCGGATGAAAAATTTTGTTTGCAAGAAAAACGAAAGAATACAAAAATTTTCCCAATAACTGCCGTTTGGAAATGAAAAGAGTCAGACAAATTTACAATTAAAACTAACAGGCTTTCAAAAAAACTCTCGGGGGAACAACTAAATGAGTCGCTTGAATCACGAAATTTCTAATCCCGGGTCGCGGCTAGAAAACGTTATGCTTGCAAGAAATACGTATAAATGATACAATTTTCTCAAAACCGACCGTTTTGAAAGGTAAAGAAAGGAACAAATGTTCCTTTGATGAATAAAGAGCCTTTAAAAAAGCACTTGGAAGAAAAACTTACACGGAAAGCGATTCGCGAAATTTCTCATCACGGGCCTGCGGAGGAAAATTATTATGTTTAAAAAGTACGTATATTAACGAAACTTTTATAACAGCGACTGCTTTGAAAGGAAGGGAGGCAACCAAATATTCATTCAATGAATTTTAAGCTTTAAAAAACCGCTGAGGTAAAAACTAAACACAACATTTAAATCACAAAATTTCTCATCCCGGTACTGCGGATGAAAATTTTGTTTGCCAGAAATACGTATGAATACGAAACTTTTCTCAATAACTGCCGTTTGGAAGTGAAAAGAGTCACACAAATTTACAATTAAAACTAATGGGCTTTCAAAAAACCCTCGGGGGAACAAGGAAACGAGTCGCTTGAATCACGAAATTTCTCATCCCGGGACTGCGGCTGGAAAACGTTATGCTTGCAAGAAATACGTATAAATGATACCATTTTCTAAAAAACGACCATTTTGAATGGTAAAGAAAGAACAAATTTTCATTTGATGAATGAAAAGCTTTTAAAAAAGCACTTGGAAGAAAAACACGAAAATTGATTCGCGAAATTTTTCATCCCGAGACTGCGGAGGAAAATTATTGTTTAAAAAATAAGTATATTAACGAAACTTTCATAACAGCGACTGCCTTTAAAGGAAGAGAGGCGACCAAATATTCATTTATTGAATTTTAAGCTTTAAAAAACCGCTGAGGTAAAAACTAAACGCCACAATTGAATCACAAAATTTCTCATCCCGGTACTGCGGATGAAAAATTTTATGTTTGCAAGAAATACGTTTAAACACGAAAATTTTCTTAATAACTGCATTTTGGAAATGAAACTTGTCAAACAAATATACAATTAAAACTAACAGGCTTTCAAAAAAACCTTCGGGGGAACAACTAACAAGTCGCTTTAATCACGAAATTTCTAATCACGAGACTGCGGCTGGAAAACATTATGCTTGCGGGAAATTCGTATAAATGATACCATTTTCTCAAAAACGACCGTTTTGAAAGTTTAAGAAAGGAACAAATTTTCATTTGATGAATGAAGAGCTTTAAAAAAAGCACTTGGTAGAAAAACTTACACGACAATTCATTCGCGAAATTTCTCATCCCGAATCTGCGGAGGAAAATTATTATGTTAAAAAAGTACGTATATTAACGAAGCTTTCATAACAGCGACTGCTTTAAAAGGAAGGGTGGCAACAAAATATTCATTCAATGAATTTTAAGCTTTACAAAACCGCTGAGGTTAAAACTAAACGCCACAATTCAATCACAAAATTTCTCATCCCGGTACTGCGGATGAAAAATTTTATGTTTAATTGAAATACGTTTGAATACGAAAGTTTTCCCAATAACTGCCGTTTGGAAATGAAAAGAGTAACACAAATTTACAATTAAAACTAACAGTCTTTTTAAAAAACCCTCGGGGGAACAACAAAACGAGTCGCTTGAATCACGAAATTTCTCATCCCGGGACTGCGTCTGGAAAACTTTATGCTTTCAAAAAATACGTATAAATGATACCATTTTCTCAAAAACGACCGTTTTGAATGGTAAAGAAAGAACAAATTTTCATTTGATGAATGAAAAGCTTTTAAAAAAGCACTTGGAAGAAAAATTTAGACAAGAATTGATTCGCGAAATTTTTCATCCCGGGACTGCGGAGGAAAATTATTATGTTTAAAAAATAAGTATATTAACGAAACTTTTATAACAGCGACTGCCTTTTAAGGAAGAGAGGCGACAAAATATTCATTCAATGAATTTTAAGCTTTAAAAAACCGCTGAGGTAAAAACTAAACGCCACAATTGAATCACAAAATTTCTCATCCCGGTACTGCGGATGAAAAATTTTGTATGCAAGAAAAACGTATGAATACGAAAATTTTCCCAATAACTGCCGTTTGGAAATGAAAAGAGTCACACAAATTTACAATTAAAACTAACAGTCTTTTTAAAAAACCCTCGGGGGAACAACTAAACAAGTCGCTTGAATCACGAAATTTCTCATCCCGGGACTGCGGCTGGAAAACTTAATGCTTGCAAAAAATACGTATAAATGATACCATTATCTCAAAAACGACCGTTTTGAATAGTAAAGAAAGAACAAATTTTCATTTGATGAATGAAAAGCTTTTAAAAAAGCACTTGGAAGAAAAATTTAGACAAGAATTGATTCGCGAAATTTTTAATCCCGGGACTGCGGAGGAAAATTATTATGTTTAAAAAATAAGTATATTAACGAAACTTTTATAACAGCGACTGCCTTTTAAGGAAGAGAGGCGACAAAATATTCATTCAATGAATTTTAAGCTTTAAAAAACCGCTGAGGTAAAAACTAAACGCCACAATTGAATCACAAAATTTCTCATCCCGGTACTGCGGATGAAAAATTTTGTATGCAAGAAAAACGTATGAATACGAAAATTTTCCCAATAACTGCCGTTTGGAAATGAAAAGAGTCACACAAATTTACAATTAAAACTAACAGTCTTTTTAAAAAACCCTCGGGGGAACAACTAAACAAGTCGCTTGAATCACGAAATTTCTCATCCCGGGACTGCGGCTGGAAAACTTAATGCTTGCAAAAAATACGTATAAATGATACCATTATCTCAAAAACGACCGTTTTGAATAGTAAAGAAAGAACAAATTTTCATTTGATGAATGAAAAGCTTTTAAAAAAGCACTTGGAAGAAAAATTTAGACAAGAATTGATTCGCGAAATTTTTAATCCCGGGACTGCGGAGGAAAATTATTATGTTTAAAAAATAAGTATATTAACGAAACTTTTATAACAGCGACTGCCTTTAAAGGAAGAGAGGCGACAAAATATTCATTCAATGAATTTTAAGCTTTAAAAAACCGCTGAGGTAAAAACTAAACGCCACAATTGAATCACAAAATTTCTCATCCCGGTACACGGATGAAAAATTTTGTTTGCAAGAAAAACGTATGAATAAGAAAATTTTCCCAATAACTGCCGTTGTGAAATGAAAAGATTCACACAAATTTTTAGTTAAAACTAATAGGCTTTCAAAAAAACCTTCGGGGGAACAACGAAACGAGTCGCTTGAATCAAGAAATTTCTCATCCCGGGACTGCGGCTGGAAAACATTATGCTTGCAAGAAATACGTATAAATGATACCATTTTCTCAAAAACGACCGTTTTGAATGGTAAAGAAAGACCAAATTTTCATTTGATGAATGAAAAGCTTTTAAAAAAGCACTTGGAAGAAAAACACGAAAATTGATTCGCGATATTTTTCATCCCGAGACTGCGGAGGAAAATTATTATGTTTAAAAAATAAGTATATAAACGAAACTTTCATATCAGCGACTGCCCTTAAAGAAAGAGAGGCGACCAAATATTCATTCAATGAATTTTTAGCTTTAAAAAACCGCTGAGGTAAAAACTAAACGCAACAATTTAATCACAAAATTTCTCAACCCGGTACTGCGGATGAAAAATTTTGTTTGCAAGAAAAACGTATGAATACGAAAATTTTCCCATTAACTGCCGTTGGGAAATGAAAAGAGTCACACAAGTTTACAGTTAAAACGAATAGGCTTTCAAAAAAACCTTCGGGGGAACAACTAAAAGAGTCGCTTTATTCACGAAATTTCTCATTCTGGGACTGCGGCTGAAAAATATTATTCTTGCAAGAAATACGTATAAATGATACCATTTTCTCAAAAACGACCGTTTTGAATGGTAAAGAAAGACAAAATTTTCATTTGATGAATGAAAAGCTTTTAAAAAGGCACTTGGAAGAAAAACACGAAAATTGATTCGCGATATTTTTCATCCCGAGACTGCGGAGGAAAATTATTATGTTTAAAAAATAAGTATATTAACGAAAATTTCATATCAGCGACTGCCCTTAAAGGAAGAGAGGCAACCAAATATTCATTCAATGAATTTTAAGCTTTAAAAAACCGCTGAGGTAAAAACTAAACGCCACAATTGAATCACAAAATTTCTCATCCCGGTACTGCGGATGAAAAATTTTGTTTGCAAGAAAAACGAAAGAATACAAAAATTTTCCCAATAACTGCCGTTTGGAAATGAAAAGAGTCAGACAAATTTACAATTAAAACTAACAGGCTTTCAAAAAAACTCTCGGGGGAACAACTAAATGAGTCGCTTGAATCACGAAATTTCTAATCCCGGGTCGCGGCTAGAAAACGTTATGCTTGCAAGAAATACGTATAAATGATACAATTTTCTCAAAACCGACCGTTTTGAAAGGTAAAGAAAGGAACAAATGTTCCTTTGATGAATAAAGAGCCTTTAAAAAAGCACTTGGAAGAAAAACTTACACGGAAATTGATTCGCGAAATTTCTCATCACGGGCCTGCGGAAAAAAATTATTATGTTTAAAAAGTACGTATATTAACGAAACTTTTATAACAGCGACTGCTTTGAAAGGAAGGGAGGCAACCAAATATTCATTCAATGAATTTTAAGCTTTAAAAAACCGCTGAGGTAAAAACTAAACACAACATTTAAATCACAAAATTTCTCATCCCGGTACTGCGGATGAAAATTTTGTTTGCCAGAAATACGTATGAATACGAAACTTTTCTCAATAACTGCCGTTTGGAAGTGAAAAGAGTCACACAAATTTACAATTAAAACTAATGGGCTTTCAAAAAAACCCTCGGGGGAACAAGGAAACGAGTCGCTTGAATCACGAAATTTCTCATCCCGGGACTGCGGCTGGAAAACGTTATGCTTGCAAGAAATACGTATAAATGATACCATTTTCTCAAAAACGACCATTTTGAATGGTAAAGAAAGAACAAATTTTCATTTGATGAATGAAAAGCTTTTAAAAAAGCACTTGGAAGAAAAACACGAAAATTGATTCGCAAAATTTTTCATCCCGGGACTGCGGAGGAAAATTATTGTTTAAAAAATAAGTATATTAACGAAACTTTCATAACAGCGACTGCCTTTAAAGGAAGAGAGGCGACCAAATATTCATTTATTGAATTTTAAGCTTTAAAAAACCGCTGAGGTAAAAACTAAACGCCACAATTGAATCACAAAATTTCTCATCCCGGTACTGCGGATGAAAAATTTTATGTTTGCAAGAAATACGTTTAAACACGAAAATTTTCTTAATAACTGCATTTTGGAAATGAAACTTGTCAAACAAATATACAATTAAAACTAACAGGCTTTCAAAAAAACCTTCGGGGGAACAACTAACAAGTCGCTTTAATCACGAAATTTCTAATCACGAGACTGCGGCTGGAAAACATTATGCTTGCGGGAAATTCGTATAAATGATACCATTTTCTCAAAAACGACCGTTTTGAAAGGTTAAGAAAGGAACAAATATTCATTTGATGAATGAAGAGCTTTAAAAAAAGCACTTGGTAGAAAAACTTACACGACAATTCATTCGCGAAATTTCTCATCCCGAATCTGCGGAGGAAAATTATTATGTTAAAAAAGTACGTATATTAACGAAGCCTTCATAACAGCGACTGCTTTAAAAGGAAGGGAGGCAACAAAATATTCATTCAATGAATTTTAAGCTTTACAAAACCGCTGAGGTAAAAACTAAACGCCACAATTCAATCACAAAATTTCTCATCCCGGTACTGCGGATGAAAAATTTTATGTTTAATTGAAATACGTTTGAATACGAAAGTTTTCCCAATAACTGCCGTTTGGAAATGAAAAGAGTAACACAAATTTACAATTAAAACTAACAGTCTTTTTAAAAAACCCTCGGGGGAACAACAAAACGAGTCGCTTGAATCACGAAATTTCTCATCCCGGGACTGCGGCTGGAAAACTTTATGCTTTCAAAAATTACGTATAAATGATACCATTTTCTCAAAAACGACCGTTTTGAATGGTAAAGAAAGAACAAATTTTCATTTGATGAATGCAAAGCTTTTAAAAAAGCACTTCGAAGAAAAATTTAGACAAGAATTGATTCGCAAAATTTTTCATCCCGGGACTGCGGAGGAAAATTATTATGTTTAAAAAATAAGTATATTAACGAAACTTTTATAACAGCGACTGCCTTTAAAGGAAGAGAGGCGACAAAATATTCATTCAATGAATTTTAAGCTTTAAAAAACCGCTGAGGTAAAAACTAAACGCCACAATTGAATCACAAAATTTCTCATCCCGGTACTGCGGATGAAAAATTTTTTTTGCAAGAAAAACGTATGAATACGAAAATTTTCCCAATAACTGCCGTTTGGAAATGAAAAGAGTCACACAAATTTACAATTAAAACTAACAGTCTTTTTAAAAAACCCTCGGGGGAACAACTAAACGAGTCGCTTGAATCACGAAATTTCTCATCCCGGGACTGCGGCTGGAAAACTTAATGCTTGCAAAAAATACGTATAAATGATTCCATTATCTCAAAAACGACCGTTTTGAATGGTAAAGAAAGAACAAATTTTCATTTGATGAATGAAAAGCTTTTAAAAAAGCACTTGGGAGAAAAATTTAGACAAGAATTGATTCGCGAAATTTTTAATCCCGGGACTGCGGAGGAAAATTATTATGTTTAAAAAATAAGTATATTAACGAAACTTTTATAACAGCGACTGCCTTTAAAGGAAGAGAGGCGACAAAATATTCATTCAATGAATTTTAAGCTTTAAAAAACCGCTGAGGTAAAAACTAAACGCCACAATTGAATTACAAAATTTCTCATCCCGGTACTGCGGATGAAAAATTTTGTTTGCAAGAAAAACGTATGAATACGAAAATTTTCCCAATAACTTCCGTTGGGAAATGAAAAGAGTCACACAAATTTACAGTTAAAACTAATAGGCTTTCAAAAAAACCTTCGCGGGGACAACGAAACGAGTCGTTTGAATCAAGAAATTTCTCATCCCGGGACTACGGCTGGAAAACATTATGCTTGCAAGAAATACGTATAAATGATACCATTTTTTCAAAAACGACCGTTTTGAATGGTGGAGAAAGACCAAATTTTCATTTGATGAATGAAAAGCTTTTAAAAAAGCACTTGGAAGAAAAACACGAAAATTGATTCGCGATATTTTTCATCCCGAGACTGCGGAGGAAAATTATTATGTTTAAAAAATAAGTATATTAACGAAACTTTCATATCAGCGACTGCCCTTAAAGGAAGAGGGGCGACCAAATATTCATTCAATAAATTTTAAGCTTTAAAAATTCGCTGAGGTAAAAACTAAACGCCACAATTGAATCACAAAATTTCTCATCCCGGTACTGCGGATGAAAAATTTTATGTTTTTCAAGAAATACATTTAAATACGAAAATTTTCTTAAAAACTGCCGTTTGGAAATGAAAAGAGTCAAACAAATTTACAATTAAAACTAACAGGCTTTCAAAAAAACCTTCGGGGGAACAACTAAAAGAGTCGCTTTAATCACGAAATTTCAAATCCCGGGATTGCGGCTGGAAAACGTTATGCTTGAAAGAAATTCGTATAAATGATACCATTTTCTCTAAAACGACCGTTTTGAAAAGTTAAGAAAGGAACAAATTTTCATTTGATGAATGAAAAGCTTTTAAAAAAGCACTTGGTAGAAAAACTTACACGACAATTCATTCGCGTAATTTCTCATCCCGAATCTGCGGAGGAAAATTATTATGTATAAAAAGTACGTATATTAACGAAACTTTTATAACAGCGACTGCTTTGAAAGGAAGGGAGGCAACCAAATATTCATTCAATGAATTTTAAGCTTTAAAAAACCGCTGAGGTAAAAACTAAACACAACATTTAAATCACGAAATTTCTCATCCCGGGACTGCGGAGGAAAATTATTATGTTTAAAAAGTACGTATATTAACGAAACTTTTATAACATGGACTGCCTTTCAAGGAAGAGAGGCCACAAAATATTCATTCAATGAATTTTAAGCTTTAAAAAACCGCTGAGGTAAAAGCTAAACGCCACAATTGAATCACAAAATTTCTCATCCCGGTACTGCGGATGAAAAATTTTGTTTGCAAGAAAAACGAATGAATACGAAAATTTTCCCAATAACTGCCGTTTGGAAATGAAAAGAGTCACACAAATTTACAATTAAAACTATCAGGCTTTCAAAAAAACCCTCGGGGGAACAACTAAACGAGTCGCTTGAATCACGAAATTTCTAATCCCGGGTCGCGGCTAGAAAACGTTATGCTTGCAAGAAATACGTATAAATGATACCATTTTCTCAAAAACGACCGTTTTGAATGGTAAAGAAAGGAACAAATTTTCATATGATGAATAAAGAGCCTTTAAAAAAGCACTTGGAAGAAAAACTTACACGGAAATTAATTCGCGAAATTTCTCATCCCGGGCCTGCGGAGGAAAATTATTATGTTTAAAAAGTACGTATATTAACGAAACTATCATAACAGCGACTGCCTTTAAAGGAAGAGAGGCGACCAAATATTCATTTATTGAATTTTATGCTTTAAAAAACCGCTGAGGTAAAAACTAAACGCCACAATTGAATCACAAAATTTCTCATCCCGGTACTGCGGATGAAAAATTTTATGTTTGAAAGAAATACGTTTAAACACGAAAATTTTCCTAATAACTGCATTTTGGAAATGAAACGTGTCAAACAAATTTACAATTAAAACTAACAGGCTTTAAAAAAAACCTTCGGGGGAACAACTAACAAGTCGTTTTAATCACGAAATTTCTAATCCCGGGCCTGTGGCTGGAAAACATTATGCTTCCAAGAAATTCGTATAAATGATACCATTTTCTCAAAAACGACCGTTTTGAAAGGTTAAGAAAGGAACAAATTTTCATCTGATGAATGAAGAGCTTTAAAAAAAGCACTTGGTAGAAAAACTTACACGACAATTCATTCGCGAAATTTCTTATCCCGAATCTGCGGAGGAAAATTATTATGTTTAAAAAATACGTATATTAACGAAACTTTTATAACAGCGGCTGCTTTGAAAGAAAGAGAGGCGACAAAATATTCATTCAATTAATTTAAAGCTTTAAAAAACCGCTGAGGAAAAACTAAACGCAACAATTGAATCGCAAATTCTCTCATCCCGGTACTGCGGATGAAAAATTTTATGTTTGCGAGAAATTCCCTTCAATACGGAAATTTTCTGAATAACTGCCTTTTGAATATACAAGGAGTCAAACAAATTTACATTTAAAACTAACAGGCTTTCAAAAAAAACCTCGTTGGAACAACCAAACGAGTCGCTTGAATCACGAAATTTCTCATCCCGGGACTGCGGCTGGAAAACTTAATGCTTGCAAAAAATACGTATAAATGATACCATTATCTCAAAAACGACCGTTTTGAATGGTAAAGAAAGAACAAATTTTCATTTGATGAATGAAAAGCTTTTAAAAAAGCACTTGGAAGAAAAATTTAGACAAGAATTGATTCGCGAAATTTTTAATCCCGGGACTGCGGAGGAAAATTATTATGTTTAAAAAATAAGTATATTAACGAAACTTTTATAACAGCGACTGCCTTTAAAGGAAGAGAGGCGACAAAATATTCATTCAATGAATTTTAAACTTTAAAAAACCGCTGAGGTAAAAACTAAACGCCACAATTGAATCACAAAATTTCTCATCCCGGTACTGCGGATGAAAAATTTTGTTTGCAAGAAAAACGTATGAATACGAAAATTTTCCCAATAACTGCCGTTGGGAAATGAAAAGAGTCACACAAATTTACAGTTAAAACTAATAGGCTTTCAAAAAAACCCTCGGGGGAACAACTAAACGAGTCGCTTAAATCACGAAATTTCTCATCCCGGGACTGCGGCTGGAAAACTTAATGCTTGCAAAAAATACGTATAAATGATACCATTATCTCAAAAACGACCGTTTTGAATGGTAAAGAAAGAACAAATTTTCATTTGATGAATGAAAAGCTTTTAAAAAAGCACTTGGAAGAAAAATTTAGACAGGAATTGATTCGCGAAATTTTTAATCCCGGGACTGCGGAGGAAAATTATTATGTTTAAAAAATACGTATATTAACGAAACTTTTATAATAGCGAGTGCTTTGAAAGGAAGAAAGGCGACCAAATATTCATTTAATGAATTTTAAGCTTCAAAAAAACCGCTGAGGTTAAAGCTAAACGCCACAATTCAATCACAAAATTTCTCATCCCGGTACTGCGGATGAAAAATTTTATGTTTGATAGAAATACTTTTGAATACGAAAGTTTTCCCAATAACTGCCGTTTGGAAATGAAAAGAGTAACACAAATTTACAATTAAAACTAACAGGCTTCCAAAAAAACCCTCGGGGGAACAAGGAAACGAGTCGCTTGAATCACGAAATTTCTCATTCTGGGACTGCGGCTGGAAAACGTTATGCTTGCAAGAAATACGTATAAATGATACCATTTTCTCAAAAACGACCGTTTTGAATGGTAAAGAAAGAACAAATTTTCATTTGATGAATGAAAAGCTTTTAGAAAAATACTTGGAAGAAAAACTTACACGAAAATTGATTCGCGAAATTACTCATCCCGGGACTGCGGAGGAAAATTATTATGTTTAAAAAATACGTATATTAACGAAACTTTTATAATATTGAGTGCTTTGAAAGGAAGAAAGGCGACCAAATATTCATTCAATGAATTTTAAGCTTCAAAAAAACCGCTGAGTTTAAAACTAAACGCCACAATTATATCACAAAATTTCTCATCCCGGTTCTGCGGATGAAAAATTTTGTGTTTGATAGAAATACTTTTGAATACGAAAGTTTTCCCAATAACTGCCGTTTGGAAATAAAAAGAGTAACACAAATTTACAATTAAAACTAACAGTCTTTTTAAAAAACCCTCGGGGGAACAACAAAACGAGTCGCTTGAATCACGAAATTTCTCATCCTGGGACTGCGGCTGGAAAACTTTATGCTTTCAAAAAATACGTATAAATGATACCATTTTCTCAAAAACTTGCGTTTTGAATGGTAAAGAAAGACCAAATTTTCATTTGATGAATGAAAAGCTTTTAAAAAAGCACTTGGAAGAAAAACACGAAAATTGATTCGCGATATTTTTCATCCCGAGACTGCGGAGGAAAATTATTATGTTTAAAAAATAAGTATATAAACGAAACTTTCATATCAGCGACTGCCCTAAAAGGAAGAGAGGGGACCAAATATTCATTCAATGAATTTTAAGCTTTAAAAAACCGCTGAGGTAAAAACTAAACGCCACAATCGAATCACAAAATTTCTCATCCCGGTACTGCGGATGAAAATTTTGTTTGCAAGAAATACGTATGAATACGAAAATTTTCTCAATAACTGCCGTTTGGAAGTGAAAAGAGTCACACAAATTTACAGTTAAAACTAATAGGCTTTCAAAAAAACCCTCGGAGGAACAAGGAAACGAGTCGCTTGAATCACGAAATTTCTCATTCCGGGACTGCGGCTGGAAAACGTTATGCTTGCAAGAAATACGTATAAATGATACCATTTTCCCAAAAACGACCGTTTTGAATGGTAAAGAAAGAACAAATTTTCATTTGATGAATGAAAATCTTTTAGAAAAATACTTGGAAGAAAAACTTACACGAAAATTGATTCACGAAATTTCTCATCCCGGGACTGAGGAGGAAAATTATTATGTTTAAAAAGTACGTATATTAACGAAACTTTTATAACAGCGACTGCTTTGAAAGGAAGGGAGGCAACCAAATATTCATTCAATGAATTTTAAGATTTAAAAAACCGCTGAGGTAAAAACTAAACGCCACAATTCAATCAGAAAATTTCTCATCCCGGTACTGCGGATGAAAAATTTTATGTTTGCAAGAAATACCTTTGAATACGAAAGTTTTCCCAATAACTGCCGTTTGGAAATGAAAAGAGTAACACAAATTTACAATTAAAACTAACAGTCTTTATAAAAAACCCTCGGGGGAACAACTAAACGAGTCGCTTGAATCACGAAATTTCTCATCCCGGGACTGCGGCTGGAAAACTTTATGCTTGCTAAAAATTGGTAAAAATGATACCATTTTCTCAAAAACGACCGTTTTGAATGGTATAGAAAGAACAAATTTTCATTTGATGAATGAAAAGCTTTTAAAAAAGCACTTCGAAGAAAAATTTAGACAAGAATTGATTCGCGAAATTTTTCATCCCGGGACTGCGGAGGAAAATTATTATGTTTAAAAAATAAGTATATTAACGAAACTTTCATATCAGCGACTGCCCTTAAAGGAAGAGAGGCGACTTAATATTTTTCAATGAATTATAAGCTTTAAAAAACCGCTGAGGTAAAAACTAAACGCCACAATTGAATCACAAAATTTCTCATCCCGGTACTGCGGATGAAAATTTTGTTTGCAAGAAATACGTATGAATACGAAAATTTTCTCAATAACTGCCGTTTGGAAGTGAAAAGAGTCACACAAATTTACAGTTAAAACTAATAGGCTTTCAAAAAAACCCTCGGGGGAACAACGAAACGAGTTGCTTGAATCACGAAATTTCTCATCCCGGGACTGCGGCTGGAAAACGTTATGCTTGCAAGAAATACGCATAAATGATACCATTTTCTCAAAAACGACCCTTTTGAATGGTAAAGAAAGAACAAATTTTCATTTGATGAATGAAAAGCTTTTAGAAAAATACTTGGAAGAAAAACTTACACGAAAATTGATTCACGAAATTTCTCATCCCGGGACTGCGGAGGAAAATAATTATGTTTAAAAAGTACGTATATTAACGAAACTTTTATAACAGCGACTGCTTTGAAAGGAAGGGAGGCAACCAAATATTCATTCAATAAATTTTAAGATTTAAAAAACCGCTGAGGTAAAAACTAAACGCCACAATTCAATCACAAAATTTCTCATCCCGGTACTGCGGATGAAAAATTTTATGTTTGCAAGAAATACCTTTGAATACGAAAGTTTTCCTAATAATTGCCGTTTGGAAATGAAAAGAGTAACACAAATTTACAATTAAAACTAACAGTCTTTTTAAAAAACCCTCGGGGGAACAACAAAACGAGTCGCTTGAATCACGAAATTTTTCATTCCGGGACTGCGGCTGGAAAACTTTATGCTTTCAAAAAATACGTTTAATGATACCATTTTCTGAAAAAAGACCGTTTTGAATGGTAAAGAAAGAACAAATTTTCATTTGATGAATGAAAAACTTTTAAAAAAGCACTTGGAAGAAAAATTTAGACAAGAATTGATTCGCGAAATTTTTCATCCCGGGACTACGGAGGAAAATTATTATGTTTAAAAAATAAGTATATTAACTAAACTTTTATAACAGCGACTGCCTTTAAAGGAAGAGAGGCGACAAAATATTCATTCAATGAATTTTAAGCTTTAAAAAACCGCTGAGGTAAAAACTAAACGCCACAATTGAATCAAAAAATTTCTCATCCCGGTACAGCGGATTAAAAATTTTGTTTGCAAGAAAAACGTATGAATACGAAAATTTACCCAATAACTGCCGTTTGGAAATGAAAAGAGTCACACAAATTTACAATTAAAACTAACAGTCTTTTTAAAAAACCCTCGGGGGAACAACTATACGAGTCGCTTGAATCACGAAATTTCTCATCCCGGGACTGCGGCTGGAAAACTTAATGCTTGCAAAAAATACGTATAAATGATACCATTATCTCAAAAACGACCGTTTTGAATGGTAAAGAAAGAACAAATTTTCATTTGATGAATGAAAAGCTTTTAAAAAAGCACTTGGAAGAAAAATTTAGACAAGAATTGATTCGCGAAATTTTTAATCCCAGGACTGCGGAGGAAAATTATTATGTTTAAAAAATAAGTATATTAACGAAACTTTTATAACAGCGACTGCCTTTAAAGGAAGAGAGGCGACAAAATATTCATTCAATGAATTTTAAACTTTAAAAAACCGCTGAGGTAAAAACTAAACGCCACAATTGAATCACAAAATTTCTCATCCCGGTACTGCGGATGAAAAATTTTGTTTGCAAGAAAAACGTATGAATACGAAAATTTTCCCAATAACTGCCGTTTGGAAATGAAAAGAGTCACACAAATTTACAGTTAAAACTAATAGGCTTTCAAAAAAACCCTCGGGGGAACAACGAAACGAGTCGCTTGAATCACGAAATTTTTCATCCTGGGACTGCGGCTGGAAAACGTTATGCTTGCAAGAAATACGTATAAATGATTCCATTTTCTCAAAAACGACCGTTTTGAATGGTAAAGAATGAACAAATTTTCATTTGATGAATGAAAAGCGTTTAGAAAAATACTTGGAAGAAAAACTTACACGAAAATTGATTCACGAAATTTCTCATCCCGGGACCTCGGAGGAAAATTATTATGTTTAAAAAGTACGTATATTAACGAAACTTTTATAACAGCGACTGCTTTGAAAGGAAGGGAGGCAACCAAATATTCATTCAATGAATTTTAAGATTTAAAAAACCGCTGAGGTAAAAACTAAACGCCACAATTCTATCACAAAATTTCTCATCCCGGTACTGCGGATGAAAAATTTTGTTTGCAAGAAAAACGTATGAATACGAAAATTTTCCCAATAACTGCCGTTTGGAAATGAAAAGAGTCACACAAATTTACAATTAAAACTAACAGTCTTTTTAAAAAACCCTCGGGGGAACAACTAAACGAGTCGCTTGAATCACGAAATTTCTCATCCCGGGACTGCGGCTGGAAAACTTAATGCTTGCAATAAATACGTATAAATGATACCATTATCTCAAAAACGACCGTTTTGAATAGTAAAGAAAGAACAAATTTTCATTTGATGAATGAAAAGCTTTTAAAAAAGCACTTGGAAGAAAAATTTAGACAAGAATTGATTCGCGAAATTTTTAATCCCGGGACTGCGGAGGAAAATTATTATGTTTAAAAAATACGTATATTAACGAAACTTTTATAATAGCGAGTGCTTTGAAAGGAAGAAAGGCGACCAAATATTCATTCAATGAATTTTAAGCTTCAAAAAAACCGCTGAGGTTAAAACTAAACGCCACAATTCAATCACAAAATTTCTCATCCCGGTACTGCGGATGAAAAATTTGATGTTTGATAGAAATACTTTTGAATACGAAAGTTTTCCCAATAACTGCCGTTTGGAAATGAAAAGAGTAACACAAATTTGCAATAAAAACTAACAGGCTTCCAAAAAAAACCCTCGGGGGAACAACTAAATGAGTCGCTTGAATCACGAAATTTCTCATCCCGGGACTCCGGCTGGAAAACGTTATGCTTGCAAGAAATACGTATAAATGATACCATTTTCTCAAAAACGACCGTTTTGAATGGTAAAGAAAGACCAAATTTTCATTTGATGAATGAAAAGCTTTTAAAAAAGCACTTGGAAGAAAAACACGAAAATTGATTCGCGATATTTTTCATCCCGAGACTGCGGAGGAAAATTATTATGTTTAAAAAATAAGTTTATAAACGAAACTTTCATATCAGCGACTGCCCTAAAAGGAAGAGAGGGGACCAAATATTCATTCAATGAATTTTAAGCTTTAAAACACCGCTGAGGTAAAAACTAAACGCCACAATCGAATCACAAAATTTCTCATCCCGGTACTGCGGATGAAAATTTTGTTTGCAAGAAATACGTATGAATACGAAAATTTTCTCAATAACTGCCGTTTGGAAGTGAAAAGAGTCACACAAATTTACAGTTAAAACTAATAGGCTTTCAAAAAAACCCTCGGAGGAACAAGGAAACGAGTCGCTTGAATCACGAAATTTCTCATTCCGGGACTGCGGCTGGAAAACGTTATGCTTGCAAGAAATACGTATAAATGATACCATTTTCCCAAAAACGACCGTTTTGAATGGTAAAGAAAGAACAAATTTTCATTTGATGAATGAAAAGCTTTTAGAAAAATACTTGGAAGAAAAACTTACACGAAAATTGATTCACGAAATTTCTCATCCCGAGACTGAGGAGGAAAATTATTATGTTTAAAAAGTACGTATATTAACGAAACTTTTATAACAGCGACTGCTTTGAAAGGAAGGGAGGCAACCAAATATTCATTCAATGAATTTTAAGATTTAAAAAACCGCTGAGGTAAAAACTAAACGCCACAATTCAATCACAAAATTTCTCATCCCGGTACTGCGGATGAAAAATTTTATGTTTGCAAGAAATACCTTTGAATACGAAAGTTTTCCCAATAACTGCCGTTTGGAAATGAAAAGAGTAACACAAATTTACAATTAAAACTAACAGTCTTTATAAAAAACCCTCGGGGAAACAACTAAACGAGTCACTTGAATCACGAAATTTCTCATCCCGGGACTGCGGCTGGAAAACTTTATGCTTGCTAAAAATACGTAAAAATGATACCATTTTCTCAAAAACGACCGTTTTGAATGGTATAGAAAGAACAAATTTTCATTTGATGAATGAAAAGCTTTTAAAAAAGCACTTCGAAGAAAAATTTAGACAAGAATTGATTCGCGAAATTTTTCATCCCGGGACTGCGGAGGAAAATTATTATGTTTAAAAAATAAGTATATTAACGAAACTTTCATATCAGCGACTGCCCTTAAAGGAAGAGAGGCGACTTAATATTTATTCAATGAATTATAAGCTTTAAAAAACCGCTGAGGTAAAAACTAAACGCCACAATTGAATCACAAAATTTCTCATCCCGGTACTGCGGATGAAAATTTTGTTTGCAAGAAATACGTATGAATACGAAAATTTTCTCAATAACTGCCGTTTGGAAGTGAAAAGAGTCACACAAATTTACAGTTAAAACTAATAGGCTTTCAAAAAAACCCTCGGGGGAACAACGAAACGAGTCGCTTGAATCACGAAATTTCTCATCCCGGGACTGCGGCTGGAAAACGTTATGCTTGCAAGAAATACGCATAAATGATACCATTTTCTCAAAAACGACCCTTTTGAATGGTAAAGAAAGAACAAATTTTCATTTGATGAATGAAAAGCTTTTAGAAAAATACTTGGAAGAAAAACTTACACGAAAATTGATTCACGAAATTTCTCATCCCGGGACTGCGGAGGAAAATAATTATGTTTAAAAAGTACGTATATTAACGAAACTTTTATAACAGCGACTGCTTTGAAAGGAAGGGAGGCAACCAAATATTCATTCAATAAATTTTAAGATTTAAAAAACCGCTGAGGTAAAAACTAAACGCCACAATTCAATCACAAAATTTCTCATCCCGGTACTGCGGATGAAAAATTTTATGTTTGCAAGAAATACCTTTGAATACGAAAGTTTTCCCAATAACTGCCGTTTGGAAATGAAAAGAGTAATACAAATTTACAATTAAAACTAACAGTCTTTTTAAAAAACCCTCGGGGGAACAACAAAACGAGTCGCTTGAATCACGAAATTTTTCATTCCGGGACTGCGGCTGGAAAACTTTATGCTTTCAAAAAATACGTTTAATGATACCATTTTCTGAAAAAAGACCGTTTTGAATGGTAAAAAAAGAACAAATTTTCATTTGATGAATGAAAAGCTTTTAAAAAAGCACTTGGAAGAAAAATTTAGACAAGAATTGATTCGCGAAATTTTTCATCCCGGGACTACGGAGGAAAATTATTATGTTTAAAAAATAAGTATATTAACTAAACTTTTATAACAGCGACTGCCTTTAAAGGAAGAGAGGCGACAAAATATTCATTCAATGAATTTTAAGCTTTAAAAAACCGCTGAGGTAAAAACTAAACGCCACAATTGAATCAAAAAATTTCTCATCCCGGTACAGCGGATGAAAAATTTTGTTTGCAAGAAAAACGTATGAATACGAAAATTTACCCAATAACTGCCGTTTGGAAATGAAAAGAGTCACACAAATTTACAATTAAAACTAACAGTCTTTTTAAAAAACCCTCGGGGGAACAACTATACGAGTCGCTTGAATCACGAAATTTCTCATCCCGGGACTGCGGCTGGAAAACTTAATGCTTGCAAAAAATACGTATAAATGATACCATTATCTCAAAAACGACCGTTTTGAATGGTAAAGAAAGAACAAATTTTCATTTGATGAATGAAAAGCTTTTAAAAAAGCACTTGGAAGAAAAATTTAGACAAGAATTGATTCGCGAAATTTTTAATCCCGGGACTGCGGAGGAAAATTATTATGTTTAAAAAATAAGTATATTAACGAAACTTTTATAACAGCGACTGCCTTTAAAGGAAGAGAGGCGACAAAATATTCATTCAATGAATTTTAAACTTTAAAAAACCGCTGAGGTAAAAACTAAACGCCACAATTGAATCACAAAATTTCTCATCCCGGTACTGCGGATGAAAAATTTTGTTTGCAAGAAATACGTATGAATACGAAAATTTTCTCAATAACTGCCGTTTGGAAGTGAAAAGAGTCACACAAATTTACAGTTAAAACTAATAGGCTTTCAAAAAAACCCTCGGGGGAACAACGAAACGAGTCGCTTGAATCACGAAATTTTTCATCCTGGGACTGCGGCTGGAAAACGTTATGCTTGCAAGAAATACGTATAAATGATACCATTTTCTCAAAAACGACCGTTTTGAATGGTAAAGAATGAACAAATTTTCATTTGATGAATGAAAAGCGTTTAGAAAAATACTTGGAAGAAAAACTTACACGAAAATTGATTCACGAAATTTCTCATCCCGGGACCTCGGAGGAAAATTATTATGTTTAAAAAGTACGTATATTAACGAAACTTTTAAAACAGCGACTGCTTTGAAAGGAAGGGAGGCAACCAAATATTCATTCAATGAATTTTAAGATTTAAAAAACCGCTGAGGTAAAAACTAAACGCCACAATTCTATCACAAAATTTCTCATCCCGGTACTGCGGATGAAAAATTTTGTTTGCAAGAAAAACGTATGAATACGAAAATTTTCCCAATAACTGCCGTTTGGAAATGAAAAGAGTCACACAAATTTACAATTAAAACTAACAGTCTTTTTAAAAAACCCTCGGGGGAACAACTAAACGAGTCGCTTGAATCACGAAATTTCTCATCCAGGGACTGCGGCTGGAAAACTTAACGCTTGCAAAAAATACGTATAAATGATACCATTATCTCAAAAACGACCGTTTTGAATAGTAAAGAAAGAACAAATTTTCATTTGATGAATGAAAAGCTTTTAAAAAAGCACTTGGAAGAAAAATTTAGACAAGAATTGATTCGCGAAATTTTTAATCCCGGGACTGCGGAGGAAAATTATTATGTTTAAAAAATACGTATATTAACGAAACTTTTATAATAGCGAGTGCTTTGAAAGGAAGAAAGGCGACCAAATATTCATTCAATGAATTTTAAGCTTCAAAAAAACCGCTGAGGTTAAAACTAAACGCCACAATTCAATCACAAAATTTCTCATCCCGGTACTGCGGATGAAAAATTTGATGTTTGATAGAAATACTTTTGAATACGAAAGTTTTCCCAATAACTGCCGTTTGGAAATGAAAAGAGTAACACAAATTTACAATAAAAACTAACAGGCTTCCAAAAAAAACCCTCGGGGGAACAACTAAATGAGTCGCTTGAATCTCGAAATTTCTCATCCCGGGACTGCGGCTGGAAAACGTTATGCTTGCAAGAAATACGTATAAATGATACCATTTTCTCAAAAACGACCGTTTTGAAAGGTAAAGAAAGGAACAAATTTTCATTTGATGAATGAAGAGCCTTTTAAAAAGCACTCGGAAGAAAAACCTACACGAAAATTGATTCGCGAAATTACTCATCCCGGGACTGCGGAGGAAAATTATTATTATGTTTAAAAAATACGTATATTAACGAAACTTTTATAATAGCGAGTGCTTTGAAAGGAAGAAAGGCGACCAAATATTCATTCAATGAATTTTAAGCTTCAAAAAAACCGCTGAGTTTAAAACTAAACGCCACAATTCAATCACAAAATTTCTCATCCCGGTACTGCGGATGAAAAATTTTATGTTTGATAGAAATACTTTTGAATACGAAAGTTTTCCCAATAACTGCCGTTTGGAAATGAAAAGAGTAACACAAATTTACAATTAAAACTAACAGTCTTTTTAAAAAACCCTCGGGGGAACAACAAAACGAGTCGCTTGAATCACGAAATTTCTCATCCAGGGACTGCGGCTGGAAAACTTTATGCTTTCAAAAAATACGTATAAATGATACCATTTTCTCAAAAACGTGCGTTTTGAATGGTAAAGAAAGACCAAATTTTCATTTGATGAATGAAAAGCTTTTAAAAAAGCACTTGGAAGAAAAAACACGAAAATTGATTCGCGATATTTTTCATCCCGAGACTGCGGAGGAAAATTATTATGTTTAAAAAATAAGTATATAAATGAAACTTTCATATCAGCGACTGCCCTTAAAGGAAGAGAGGCGACCAAATATTCATTCAATGAATTTTAAGCTTTAAAAAACCGCTGAGGTAAAACTAAACGCCACAATTGAATCACAAAATTTCTCATCCCGGTACTGCGGATGAAAAATTTTGTTTGCAAGAAATAAGTTTGAATACGAAAATTTTCTGAATAACTGCCGTTTGGAAATGAAAAGAGTCAAACAAATTTACAATTAAAACTAACAGTCTTTTTAAAAAACCCTCGGGGGAACAACTAAACAAGTCGCTTGAATCACGAAATTTCTCATCCCGGGACTGCGGCTGGAAAACTTAATGCTTGCAAAAAATACGTATAAATGATACCATTATCTCAAAAACGACCGTTTTGAATAGTAAAGAAAGAACAAATTTTCATTTGATGAATGAAAAGCTTTTAAAAAAGCACTTGGAAGAAAAATTTAGACAAGAATTGATTCGCGAAATTTTTAATCCCGGGACTGCGGAGGAAAATTATTATGTTTAAAAAATACGTATATTAACGAAACTTTTATAATAGCGAGTGCTTTGAAAGGAAGAAAGGCGACCAAATATTCATTCAATGAATTTTAAGCTTCAAAAAAACCGCTGAGTTTAAAACTAAACGCCACAATTCAATCACAAAATTTCTCATCCCGGTACTGCGGATGAAAAATTTTATGTTTGATAGAAATACTTTTGAATACGAAAGTTTTCCCAATAACTGCCGTTTGGAAATGAAAAGAGTAACACAAATTTACAATTAAAACTAACAGTCTTTTTAAAAAACCCTCGGGGGAACAACAAAACGAGTCGCTTGAATCACGAAATTTCTCATCCTGGGACTGCGGCTGGAAAACTTTATGCTTTCAAAAAATACGTATAAATGATACCATTTTCTCAAAAACGTGCGTTTTGAATGGTAAAGAAAGACCAAATTTTCATTTGATGAATGAAAAGCTTTTAAAAAAGCACTTGGAAGAAAAACACGAAAATTGATTCGCGATATTTTTCATCCCGAGACTGCGGAGGAAAATTATTATGTTTAAAAAATAAGTATATAAACGAAACTTTCATATCAGCGACTGCCCTTAAAGGAAGAGAGGCGACCAAATATTCATTCAATGAATTTTAAGCTTTAAAAAACCGCTGAGGTAAAACTAAACGCCACAATTGAATCACAAAATTTCTCATCCCGGTACTGCGGATGAAAAATTTTGTTTGCAAGAAATAAGTTTGAATACGAAAATTTTCTGAATAACTGCCGTTTGGAAATGAAAAGAGTCAAACAAATTTACAATTAAAACTAACAGGCTTCCAAAAAAACCCTCGGGGGAACAACTAAACGAGTCGCTTGAATCACGAAATTTCTCATCCCGGGACTGCGGCTGGAAAACATTATGCTTGCAAGAAATACGTATAAATGATACCATTTTCTCAAAAACGACCGTTTTGAAAGGTAAAGAAAGGAACAAATTTTCATTTGATGAATAAAGAGCCTTTAAAAAAGCACTTGGAAGAAAAACTTACACGAAAATTGATTCGCGAAATTACTCATCCCGGGACTGCGGAGGAAAATTATTATGTTTAAAAAATACGTATATTAACGAAACTTTTATAATAGCGAGTGCTTTGAAAGGAAGAAAGGCGACCAAATATTCATTCAATGAATTTTAAGCTTCAAAAAAACCGCTGAGGTTAAAACTAAACGCCACATTTCAATCACAAAATTTCTCATCCCGGTACTGCGGATGAAAAATTTTATGTTTGATAAAAATACTTTTGAATACGAAAGTTTTCCCAATAACTGCCGTTTGGAAATGAAAAGAGTAACACAAATTTACAATTAAAACTAACAGTCTTTTTAAAAAACCCTCGGGGGAACAACAAAACGAGTCGCTTGAATCACGAAATTTCTCATCCCGGGACTTCGGCTGGAAAACTTTTTGCTTTCAAAAAATACGTTTAATGATACCATTTTCTCAAAAACGACCGTTTTGAATGGTAAAGAAAGAACAAATTTTCATTTGATGAATGAAAAGCTTTTAAAAAAGCACTTGGAAGAAAAATTTAGACAAGAATTGATTCGCGAAATTTTTCATCCCGGGACTGCGGAGGAAAATTATTATGTTTAAAAAATAAGTATATAAACGAAACTTTCATATCAGCGACTGCCCTTAAAGGAAGAGAGGCAACTTAATATTCATTCAATGAATTTTAAGCTTTAAAAAACCGCTGAGGTAAAAACTAAACGCCACAATTGAATCACAAAATTTCTCATCCCGGTACTGCGGATGAAAATTTTGTTTGCAAGAAATACGTATGAATACGAAAATTTTCTCAATAACTGCCGTTTGGAAGTGAAAAGAGTCACACAAATTTACAGTTAAAACTAATAGGCTTCCAAAAAAACCCTCGGGGGAACAACGAAACGAGTCGCTTGAATCACGAAATTTCTCATCCCGGGACTGCGGCTGGAAAACGTTATGCTTGCAAGAAATACGCATAAATGATACCATTTTCTCAAAAACGACCCTTTTGAATGGTAAAGAAAGAACAAATTTTCATTTGATGAATGAAAAGCTTTTAGAAAAATACTTGGAAGAAAAACTTACACGAAAATTGATTCCAGAAATTTCTCATCCCGGGACTGCGGAGGAAAATAATTATGTTTAAAAAGTACGTATATTAACGAAACTTTTATAACAGCGACTGCTTCGAAAGGAAGGGAGGCAACCAAATATTCATTCAATGAATTTTAAGATTTAAAAAACCGCTGAGGTAAAAACTAAACGCCACAATTCAATCACAAAATTTCTCATCCCGGTACTGCGGATGAAAAATTTTATGTTTGCAAGAAATACCTTTGATTACGAAAGTTTTCCCAATAACTGCCGTTTGGAAATGAAAAGAGTAACACAAATTTACAATTAAAACTAACAGTCTTTTTAAAAAACCCTCGGGGGAACAACAAAACGAGTCGCTTGAATCACGAAATTTTTCATCCCGGGACTGCGGCTGGAAAACTTTATGCTTTCAAAAAATACGTTTAATGATACCATTTTCTCAAAAACGACCGTTTTGAATGGTAAAGAAAGAACAAATTTTCATTTGATGAATGAAAAGCTTTTAAAAAAGCACTTGGAAGAAAAATTTAGACAAGAATTGATTCGCGAAATTTTTCATCCCGGGACTGCGGAGGAAAATTATTATGTTTAAAAAATAAGTATATTAACGAAACTTTTATAACAGCGACTGCCTTTAAAGGAAGAGAGGCGACAAAATATTCATTCAATGAATTTTAAGCTTTAAAAAACCGCTGAGGTAAAAACTAAACGCCACAATTGAATCACAAAATTTCTCATCCCGGTACTGCGGATGAAAATTTTGTTTGCAAGAAATACGTATGAATACGAAAATTTTCTCAATAACTGCCGTTTGGAAGTGAAAAGATTCACACGTATTTACAGTTAAAACTAATAGGCTTTCAAAAAAACCCTCGGGGGAACAACGAAACGAGTCGCTTGAATCACGAAATTTCTCATCCCGGGACTGCGGCTGGAAAACGTTATGCTTGCAAGAAATACGCATAAATGATACCATTTTCTCAAAAACGACCCTTTTGAATGGTAAAGAAAGAACAAATTTTCATTTGATGAATGAAAAACTTTTAGAAAAATACTTGGAAGAAAAACTTACACGAAAATTGATTCACGAAATTTCTCATCCCGGGACTGCGGAGGAAAATAATTATGTTTAAAAAGTACGTATATAAACGAAACTTTTATAACAGCGACTGCTTTGAAAGGAAGGGAGGCAACCAAATATTCATTCAATAAATTTTAAGATTTAAAAAACCGCTGAGGTAAAAACTAAACGGCACAATTCAATCACAAAATTTCTCATCCCGGTACTGCGGATGAAAAATTTTATGTTTGCAAGAAATACCTTTGAAAACGAAAGTTTTCCCAATAACTGCCGTTTGGAAATGAAAAGAGAAACACAAATTTACAATTAAAACTAACAGTCTTTTTAAAAAACCCTCGGGGGAACAACAAAACGAGTCGCTTGAATCACGAAATTTTTCATTCCGGGACTGCGACTGGAAAACTTTATGCTTTCAAAAAATACGTTTAATGATACCATTTTCTGAAAAACGACCGTTTTGAATGGTAAAGAAAGAACAAATTTTCATTTGATGAATGAAAAGCTTTTAAAAAAGCACTTGGAAGAAAAATTTAGACAAGAATTGATTCGCGAAATTTTTCATCCCGGGACTACGGAGGAAAATTATTATGTTTAAAAAATAAGTATATTAACGAAACTTTTATAACAGCGACTGCCTTTAAAGGAAGAGAGGCGACAAAATATTCATTCAATGAATTTTAAGCTTGAAAAAACCGCTGAGGTAAAAACTAAACGCCACAATTGAATCACAAAATTTCTCATCCCGGTACAGCGGATGAAAAATTTTTTTTGCAAGAAAAACGTATGAATACGAAAATTTACCCAATAACTGCCGTTTGGAAATGAAAAGAGTCACACAAATTTACAATTAAAACTAACAGTCTTTTTAAAAAACCCTCGGGGGAACAACAAAACGAGTCGCTTGAATCACGAAATTTCTCATCCCGGGACTGCGGCTGGAAAACTTAATGCTTGCAAAAAATACGTATAAATGATACCATTATCTCAAAAACGACCGTTTTGAATGGTAAAGAGAGAACAAATTTTCATTTGATGAATGAAAAGCTTTTAAAAAAGCACTTGGAAGAAAAATTTAGACAAGAATTGATTCGCGAAATTTTTAATGCCGGGACTGCGGAGGAAAATTATTATGTTTAAAAAATAAGTATATTAACGAAACTTTTATAACAGCGACTGCCTTTAAAGGAAGAGAGGCGACAAAATATTCATTCAATGAATTTTAAACTTTAAAAAACCGCTGAGGTAAAAACTAAACGCCACAATTGAATCACAAAATTTCTCATCCCGGTACTGCAGATGAAAATTTTGTTTGCAAGAAATACGTATGAATACGAAAATTTTCTCAATAACTGCCGTTTGGAAGTGAAAAGATTCACACGTATTTACAGTTAAAACTAATAGGCTTTCAAAAAAACCCTCGGGGGAACAACGAAACGAGTCGCTTGAATCACGAAATTTCTCATCCCGGGACTGCGGCTGGAAAACGTTATGCTTGCAAGAAATACGCATAAATGATACCATTTTCTCAAAAACGACCCTTTTGAATGGTAAAGAAAGAACAAATTTTCATTTGATGAATGAAAAGCTTTTAGAAAAATACTTGGAAGAAAAACTTACACGAAAATTGATTCACGAAATTTCTCATCCCGGGACTGCGGAGGAAAATAATTATGTTTAAAAAGTACGTATATAAACGAAACTTTTATAACAGCGACTGCTTTGAAAGGAAGGGAGGCAACCAAATATTCATTCAATAAATTTTAAGATTTAAAAAACCGCTAGGTAAAAACTAAACGGCACAATTCAATCACAAAATTTCTCATCCCGGTACTGCGGATGAAAAATTTTATGTTTGCAAGAAATACCTTTGAAAACGAAAGTTTTCCCAATAACTGCCGTTTGGAAATGAAAAGAGAAACACAAATTTACAATTAAAACTAACAGTCTTTTTAAAAACACCTCGGGGGAACAACAAAACGAGTCGCTTGAATCACGAAATTTTTCATTCCGGGACTGCGACTGGAAAACTTTATGCTTTCAAAAAATACGTTTAATGATACCATTTTCTGAAAAACGACCGTTTTGAATGGTAAAGAAAGAACAAATTTTCATTTGATGAATGAAAAGCTTTTAAAAAAGCACTTGGAAGAAAAATTTAGACAAGAATTGATTCGCGAAATTTTTCATCCCGGGACTACGGAGGAAAATTATTATGTTTAAAAAATAAGTATATTAACGAAACTTTTATAACAGCGACTGCCTTTAAAGGAAGAGAGGCGACAAAATATTCATTCAATGAATTTTAAGCTTTAAAAAACCGCTGAGGTAAAAACTAAACGCCACAATTGAATCACAAAATTTCTCATCCCGGTACAGCGGATGAAAAATTGTTTTTGCAAGAAAAACGTATGAATACGAAAATTTACCCAATAACTGCCGTTTGGAAATGAAAAGAGTCACACAAATTTACAATTAATACTAACAGTCTTTTTAAAAAACCCTCGGGGGAACAACAAAACGAGTCGCTTGAATCACGAAATTTCTCATCCCGGGACTGCGGCTGGAAAACTTAATGCTTGCAAAAAATACGTATAAATGATACCATTATCTCAAAAACGACCGTTTTGAATGGTAAAGAAAGAACAAATTTTCATTTGATGAATGAAAAGCTTTTAAAAAAGCACTTGGAAGAAAAATTTAGACAAGAATTGATTCGCGAAATTTTTAATCCCGGGACTGCGGAGGAAAATTATTATGTTTAAAAAATAAGTATATTAACGAAACTTTTATAACAGCGACTGCCTTTAAAGGAAGAGAGGCGACAAAATATTCATTCAATGAATTTTAAACTTTAAAAAACCGCTGAGGTAAAAACTAAACGCCACAATTGAATCACAAAATTTCTCATCCCGTAACTGCGGATGAAAAATTTTGTTTGCAAGAAATACGTATGAATACGAAAATTTTCTCAATAACTGCCGTTTGGAAGTGAAAAGAGTCACACAAATTTACAGTTAAAACTAATAGGCTTTCAAAAAAACCCTCGGGGGAACAACGAAACGAGTCGCTTGAATCACGAAATTTTTCATCCTGGGACTGCGGCTGGAAAACGTTATGCTTGCAAGAAATACGTATAAATGATACCATTTTCTCAAAAACGACCGTTTTGAATGGTAAAGAATGAACAAATTTTCATTTGATGAATGAAAAGCTTTTAGAAAAATACTTGGAAGAAAAAGTTACACGAAAATTGATTCACGAAATTTCTCATCCCGGGACCTCGGAGGAAAATTATTATGTTTAAAAAGTACGTATATTAACGAAACTTTTATAACAGCGACTGCTTTGAAAGGAAGGGAGGCAACCAAATATTCATTCAATGAATTTTAAGATTTAAAAAACCGCTGAGGTAAAAACTAAACGCCACAATTCAATCACAAAATTTCTCATCCCGGTACTGCGGATGAAAAATTTTGTTTGCAAGAAAAACGTATGAATACGAAAATTTTCCCAATAACTGCCGTTTGGAAATGAAAAGAGTCACACAAATTTACAATTAAAACTAACAGTCTTTTTAAAAAACCCTCGGGGGAACAACTAAACGAGTCGCTTGAATCACGAAATTTCTCATCCCGGGACTGCGGCTGGAAAACATTATGCTTGCAAGAAATACGTATAAATGATACCATTTTCTCAAAAACGACCGTTTTGAAAGGTAAAGAAAGGAACAAATTTTCATTTGATGAATGAAGAGCCTTTAAAAAAGCACTTGGAAGAAAAACTTACACCAAAATTGATTCACGAAATTTCTCATCCCGGGACCTCGGAGGAAAATTATTATGTTTAAAAAGTACGTATATTAACGAAACTTTTATAACAGCGACTGCTTTGAAAGGAAGGGAGGCAACCAAATATTCATTCAATGAATTTTAAGATTTAAAAAACCGCTGAGGTAAAAACTAAACGCCACAATTCTATCACAAAATTTCTCATCCCGGTATTGCGGATGAAAAATTTTGTTTGCAAGAAAAACGTATGAATACGAAAATTTTCCAAATAACTGCCGTTTGGAAATGAAAAGAGTCACACAAATTTACAATTAAAACTAACAGTCTTTTTAAAAAACCCTCGGGGGAACAACTAAACGAGTCGCTTGAATCACGAAATTTCTCATTCCGGGACTGCGGCTGGAAAACTTAATGCTTGCAAAAAATACGTATAAATGATACCATTATCTCAAAAACGACCGTTTTGAATAGTAAAGAAAGAACAAATTTTCATTTGATGAATGAAAAGCTTTTAAAAAAGCACTTGGAAGAAAAATTTAGACAAGAATTGATTCGCGAAATTTTTAATCCCGGGACTGCGGAGGAAAATTATTATGTTTAAAAAATACGTATATTAACGAAACTTTTATAATAGCGAGTGCTTTGAAAGGAAGAAAGGCGACCAAATATTCATTCAATGAATTTTAAGCTTCAAAAAAACCGCTGAGGTTAAAACTAAACGCCACAATTCAATCACAAAATTTCTCATCCCGGTACTGCGGATGAAAAATTTGATGTTTGATAGAAATACTTTTGAATACGAAAGTTTTCCCAATAATTGCCGTTTGGAAATGAAAAGAGTAACACAAATTTACAATAAAAACTAACAGGCTTCCAAAAAAAACCCTCGGGGGAACAACTAAATGAGTCGCTTGAATCACGAAATTTCTCATCCCGGGACTGCGGCTGGAAAACGTTATGCTTGCAAGAAATACGTATAAATGATACCATTTTCTCAAAAACGACCGTTTTGAAAGGTAAAGAAAGGAACAAATTTTCATTTGATGAATGAAGGGCCTTTTAAAAAGCACTCGGAAGAAAAACCTACACGAAAATTGATTCGCGAAATTACTCATCCCGGGACTGCGGAGGAAAATTATTATGTTTAAAAAATACGTATTTTAACGAAACTTTTATAATAGCGAGTGCTTTGAAAGGAAGAAAGGCGACCAAATATTCATTCAATGAATTTTAAGCTTCAAAAAAACCGCTGAGTTTAAAACTAAACGCCACAATTCAATCACAAAATTTCTCATCCCGGTACTGCGGATGAAAAATTTTATGTTTGATAGAAATACTTTTGAATACGAAAGTTTTCCCAATAACTGCCGTTTGGAAATGAAAAGAGTAACACAAATTTACAATTAAAACTAACAGTCTTTTTAAAAAACCCTCGGGGGAACAACAAGACGAGTCGCTTGAATCACGAAATTTCTCATCCTGGGACTGCGGCTGGAAAACTTTATGCTTTCAAAAAATACGTATAAATGATACCATTTTCTCAAAAACGTGCGTTTTGAATGGTAAAGAAAGACCAAATTTTCATTTGATGAATGAAAAGCTTTTAAAAAAGCACTTGGAAGAAAAACACGAAAATTGATTCGCGATATTTTTCATCCCGAGACTGCGGAGGAAAATTATTATGTTTAAAAAATAAGTATATAAACGAAACTTTCATATCAGCGACTGCCCTTAAAGGAAGAGAGGCGACCAAATATTCATTCAATGAATTTTAAGCTTTAAAAAACCGCTGAGGTAAAACTAAACGCCACAATTGAATCACAAAATTTCTCATCCCGGTACTGCGGATGAAAAATTTTATGTTTGATAAAAATACTTTTGAATACGAAAGTTTTCCCAATAACTGCCGTTTGGAAATGAAAAGAGTAACACAAATTTACAATTAAAACTAACAGTCTTTTTAAAAAACCCTCGGGGGAACAACAAAACGAGTCGCTTGAATCACGAAATTTCTCATCCCGGGACTTCGGCTGGAAAACTTTTTGCTTTCAAAAAATACGTTTAATGATACCATTTTCTCAAAAACGACCGTTTTGAAGTTAAAGAAAGAACAAATTTTCATTTGATGAATGAAAAGCTTTTAAAAAAGCACTTGGAAGAAAAATTTAGACAAGAATTGATTCGCGAAATTTTTCATCCCGGGACTGCGGAGGAAAATTATTATGTTTAAAAAATAAGTATATAAACGAAACTTTCATATCAGCGACTGCCCTTAAAGGAAGAGAGGCGACTTAATATTCATTCAATGAATTTTAAGCTTTAAAAAACCGCTGAGGTAAAAACTAAACGCCACAATTGAATCACAAAATTTCTCATCCCGGTACTGCGGATGAAAATTTTGTTTGCAAGAAATACGTATGAATACGAAAATTTTCTCAATAACTGCCGTTTGGAAGTGAAATGAGTCACACAAATTTACAGTTAAAACTAATAGGCTTCCAAAAAAACCCTCGGGGGAACAACGAAACGAGTCGCTTGAATCACGAAATTTCTCATCCCGGGACTGCGGCTGGAAAACGTTATGCTTGCAAGAAATACGCATAAATGATACCATTTTCTCAAAAACGACCCTTTTGAATGGTAAAGAAAGAACAAATTTTCATTTGATGAATGAAAAACTTTTAGAAAAATACTTGGAAGAAAAACTTACACGAAAATTGATTCACGAAATTTCTCATCCCGGGACTGCGGAGGAAAATAATTATGTTTAAAAAGTACGTATATAAACGAAACTTTTATAACAGCGACTGCTTTGAAAGGAAGGGGGGCAACCAAATATTCATTCAATAAATTTTAAGATTTAAAAAACCGCTGAGGTAAAAACTAAACGGCACAATTCAATCACAAAATTTCTCATCCCGGTACTGCGGATGAAAAATTTTATGTTTGCAAGAAATACCTTTGAAAACGAAAGTTTTCCCAATAACTGCCGTTTGGAGATGAAAAGAGAAACACAAATTTACAATTAAAACTAACAGTCTTTTTAAAAAACCCTCGGGGGAACAACAAAACGAGTCGCTTGAATCACGAAATTTTTCATTCCGGGACTGCGACTGGAAAACTTTATGCTTTCAAAAAATACGTTTAATGATACCATTTTCTGAAAAACGACCGTTTTGAATGGTAAAGAAAGAACAAATTTTCATTTGATGAATGAAAAGCTTTTAAAAAAGCACTTGGAAGAAAAATTTAGACAAGAATTGATTCGCGAAATTTTTCATCCCGGGACTACGGAGGAAAATTATTATGTTTAAAAAATAAGTATATTAACGAAACTTTTATAACAGCGACTGCCTTTAAAGGAAGAGAGGCGACAAAATATTCATTCAATGAATTTTAAGCTTGAAAAAACCGCTGAGGTAAAAACTAAACGCCACAATTGAATCACAAAATTTCTCATCCCGGTACAGCGGATGAAAAATTTTTTTTGCAAGAAAAACGTATAAATACGAAAATTTACCCAATAACTGCCGTTTGGAAATGAAAAGAGTCACACAAATTTACAATTAAAACTAACAGTCTTTTTAAAAAACCCTCGGGGGAACAACAAAACGAGTCGCTTGAATCACGAAATTTCTCATCCCGGGACTGCGGCTGGAAAACTTAATGCTTGCAAAAAATACGTATAAATGATACCATTATCTCAAAAACGACCGTTTTGAATGGTAAAGAGAGAACAAATTTTCATTTGATGAATGAAAAGCTTTTAAAAAAGCACTTGGAAGAAAAATTTAGACAAGAATTGATTCGCGAAATTTTTAATGCCGGGACTGCGGAGGAAAATTATTATGTTTAAAAAATAAGTATATTAACGAAACTTTTATAACAGCGACTGCCTTTAAAGGAAGAGAGGCGACAAAATATTCATTCAATGAATTTTAAACTTTAAAAAACCGCTGAGGTAAAAACTAAACGCCACAATTGAATCACAAAATTTCTCATCCCGGTACTGCAGATGAAAATTTTGTTTGCAAGAAATACGTATGAATACGAAAATTTTCTCAATAACTGCCGTTTGGAAGTGAAAAGATTCACACGTATTTACAGTTAAAACTAATAGGCTTTCAAAAAAACCCTCGGGGGAACAACGAAACGAGTCGCTTGAATCACGAAATTTCTCATCCCGGGACTGCGGCTGGAAAACGTTATGCTTGCAAGAAATACGCATAAATGATACCATTTTCTCAAAAACGACCCTTTTGAATGGTAAAGAAAGAACAAATTTTCATTTGATGAATGAAAAGCTTTTAGAAAAATACTTGGAAGAAAAACTTACACGAAAATTGATTCACGAAATTTCTCATCCCGGGACTGCGGAGGAAAATAATTATGTTTAAAAAGTACGTATATAAACGAAACTTTTATAACAGCGACTGCTTTGAAAGGAAGGGAGGCAACCAAATATTCATTCAATAAATTTTAAGATTTAAAAAACCGCTAGGTAAAAACTAAACGGCACAATTCAATCACAAAATTTCTCATCCCGGTACTGCGGATGAAAAATTTTATGTTTGCAAGAAATACCTTTGAAAACGAAAGTTTTCCCAATAACTGCCGTTTGGAAATGAAAAGAGAAACACAAATTTACAATTAAAACTAACAGTCTTTTTAAAAACACCTCGGGGGAACAACAAAACGAGTCGCTTGAATCACGAAATTTTTCATTCCGGGACTGCGACTGGAAAACTTTATGCTTTCAAAAATACGTTTAATGATACCATTTTCTGAAAAACGACCGTTTTGAATGGTAAAGAAAGAACAAATTTTCATTTGATGAATGAAAAGCTTTTAAAAAAGCACTTGGAAGAAAAATTTAGACAAGAATTGATTCGCGAAATTTTTCATCCCGGGACTACGGAGGAAAATTATTATGTTTAAAAAATAAGTATATTAACGAAACTTTTATAACAGCGACTGCCTTTAAAGGAAGAGAGGCGACAAAATATTCATTCAATGAATTTTAAGCTTTAAAAAACCGCTGAGGTAAAAACTAAACGCCACAATTGAATCACAAAATTTCTCATCCCGGTACAGCGGATGAAAAATTGTTTTTGCAAGAAAAACGTATGAATACGAAAATTTACCCAATAACTGCCGTTTGGAAATGAAAAGAGTCACACAAATTTACAATTAATACTAACAGTCTTTTTAAAAAACCCTCGGGGGAACAACAAAACGAGTCGCTTGAATCACGAAATTTCTCATCCCGGGACTGCGGCTGGAAAACTTAATGCTTGCAAAAAATACGTATAAATGATACCATTATCTCAAAAACGACCGTTTTGAATGGTAAAGAAAGAACAAATTTTCATTTGATGAATGAAAAGCTTTTAAAAAAGCACTTGGAAGAAAAATTTAGACAAGAATTGATTCGCGAAATTTTTAATCCCGGGACTGCGGAGGAAAATTATTATGTTTAAAAAATAAGTATATTAACGAAACTTTTATAACAGCGACTGCCTTTAAAGGAAGAGAGGCGACAAAATATTCATTCAATGAATTTTAAACTTTAAAAAACCGCTGAGGTAAAAACTAAACGCCACAATTGAATCACAAAATTTCTCATCCCGTAACTGCGGATGAAAAATTTTGTTTGCAAGAAATACGTATGAATACGAAAATTTTCTCAATAACTGCCGTTTGGAAGTGAAAAGAGTCACACAAATTTACAGTTAAAACTAATAGGCTTTCAAAAAAACCCTCGGGGGAACAACGAAACGAGTCGCTTGAATCACGAAATTTTTCATCCTGGGACTGCGGCTGGAAAACGTTATGCTTGCAAGAAATACGTATAAATGATACCATTTTCTCAAAAACGACCGTTTTGAATGGTAAAGAATGAACAAATTTTCATTTGATGAATGAAAAGCTTTTAGAAAAATACTTGGAAGAAAAAGTTACACGAAAATTGATTCACGAAATTTCTCATCCCGGGACCTCGGAAGAAAATTATTATGTTTAAAAAGTACGTATATTAACGAAACTTTTATAACAGCGACTGCTTTGAAAGGAAGGGAGGCAACCAAATATTCATTCAATGAATTTTAAGATTTAAAAAACCGCTGAGGTAAAAACTAAACGCCACAATTCAATCACAAAATTTCTCATCCCGGTACTGCGGATGAAAAATTTTGTTTGCAAGAAAAACGTATGAATACGAAAATTTTCCCAATAACTGCCGTTTGGAAATGAAAAGAGTCACACAAATTTACAATTAAAACTAACAGTCTTTTTAAAAAACCCTCGGGGGAACAACTAAACGAGTCGCTTGAATCACGAAATTTCTCATCCCGGGACTGCGGCTGGAAAACATTATGCTTGCAAGAAATACGTATAAATGATACCATTTTCTCAAAAACGACCGTTTTGAAAGGTAAAGAAAGGAACAAATTTTCATTTGATGAATGAAGAGCCTTTAAAAAAGCACTTGGAAGAAAAACTTACACGAAAATTGATTCACGAAATTTCTCATCCCGGGACCTCGGAGGAAAATTATTATGTTTAAAAAGTACGTATATTAACGAAACTTTTATAACAGCGACTGCTTTGAAAGGAAGGGAGGCAACCAAATATTCATTCAATGAATTTTAAGATTTAAAAAACCGCTGAGGTAAAAACTAAACGCCACAATTCTATCACAAAATTTCTCATCCCGGTACTGCGGATGAAAAATTTTGTTTGCAAGAAAAACGTATGAATACGAAAATTTTCCAAATAACTGCCTTTTGGAAATGAAAAGAGTCACACAAATTTACAATTAAAACTAACAGTCTTTTTAAAAAACCCTCGGGGGAACAACTAAACGAGTCGCTTGAATCACGAAATTTCTCATTCCGGGACTGCGGCTGGAAAACTTAATGCTTGCAAAAAATACGTATAAATGATACCATTATCTCAAAAACGACCGTTTTGAATAGTAAAGAAAGAACAAATTTTCATTTGATGAATGAAAAGCTTTTAAAAAAGCACTTGGAAGAAAAATTTAGACAAGAATTGATTCGCGAAATTTTTAATCCCGGGACTGCGGAGGAAAATTATTATGTTTAAAAAATACGTATATTAACGAAACTTTTATAATAGCGAGTGCTTTGAAAGGAAGAAAGGCGACCAAATATTCATTCAATGAATTTTAAGCTTCAAAAAAACCGCTGAGGTTAAAACTAAACGCCACAATTCAATCACAAAATTTCTCATCCCGGTACTGCGGATGAAAAATTTGATGTTTGATAGAAATACTTTTGAATACGAAAGTTTTCCCAATAATTGCCGTTTGGAAATGAAAAGAGTAACACAAATTTACAATAAAAACTAACAGGCTTCCAAAAAAAACCCTCGGGGGAACAACTAAATGAGTCGCTTGAATCACGAAATTTCTCATCCCGGGACTGCGGCTGGAAAACGTTATGCTTGCAAGAAATACGTATAAATGATACCATTTTCTCAAAAACGACCGTTTTGAAAGGTAAAGAAAGGAACAAATTTTCATTTGATGAATGAAGGGCCTTTTAAAAAGCACTCGGAAGAAAAACCTACACGAAAATTGATTCGCGAAATTACTCATCCCGGGACTGCGGAGGAAAATTATTATGTTTAAAAAATACGTATATTAACGAAACTTTTATAATAGCGAGTGCTTTGAAAGGAAGAAAGGCGACCAAATATTCATTCAATGAATTTTAAGCTTCAAAAAAACCGCTGAGTTTAAAACTAAACGCCACAATTCAATCACAAAATTTCTCATCCCGGTACTGCGGATGAAAAATTTTATGTTTGATAGAAATACTTTTGAATACGAAAGTTTTCCCAATAACTGCCGTTTGGAAATGAAAAGAGTAACACAAATTTACAATTAAAACTAACAGTCTTTTTAAAAAACCCTCGGGGGAACAACAAGACGAGTCGATTGAATCACGAAATTTCTCATCCTGGGACTGCGGCTGGAAAACTTTATGCTTTCAAAAAATACGTATAAATGATACCATTTTCTCAAAAACGTGCGTTTTGAATGGTAAAGAAAGACCAAATTTTCATTTGATGAATGAAAAGCTTTTAAAAAAGCACTTGGAAGAAAAACACGAAAATTGATTCGCGATATTTTTCATCCCGAGACTGCGGAGGAAAATTATTATGTTTAAAAAATAAGTATATAAACGAAACTTTCATATCAGCGACTGCCCTTAAAGGAAGAGAGGCGACCAAATATTCATTCAATGAATTTTAAGCTTTAAAAAACCGCTGAGGTAAAACTAAACGCCACAATTGAATCACAAAATTTCTCATCCCGGTACTGCGGATGAAAAATTTTATGTTTGATAAAAATACTTTTGAATACGAAAGTTTTCCCAATAACTGCCGTTTGGAAATGAAAAGAGTAACACAAATTTACAATTAAAACTAACAGTCTTTTTAAAAAACCCTCGGGGGAACAACAAAACGAGTCGCTTGAATCACGAAATTTCTCATCCCGGGACTTCGGCTGGAAAACTTTTTGCTTTCAAAAAATACGTTTAATGATACCATTTTCTCAAAAACGACCGTTTTGAAGTTAAAGAAAGAACAAATTTTCATTTGATGAATGAAAAGCTTTTAAAAAAGCACTTGGAAGAAAAATTTAGACAAGAATTGATTCGCGAAATTTTTCATCCCGGGACTGCGGAGGAAAATTATTATGTTTAAAAAATAAGTATATAAACGAAACTTTCATATCAGCGACTGCCCTTAAAGGAAGAGAGGCGACTTAATATTCATTCAATGAATTTTAAGCTTTAAAAAACCGCTGAGGTAAAAACTAAACGCCACAATTGAATCACAAAATTTCTCATCCCGGTATTGCGGATGAAAATTTTGTTTGCAAGAAATACGTATGAATACGAAAATTTTCTCAATAACTGCCGTTTGGAAGTGAAAAGAGTCACACAAATTTACAGTTAAAACTAATAGGCTTCCAAAAAAACCCTCGGGGGAACAACGAAACGAGTCGCTTGAATCACGAAATTTCTCATCCCGGGACTGCGGCTGGAAAACGTTATGCTTGCATGAAATACGCATAAATGATACCATTTTCTCAAAAACGACCCTTTTGAATGGTAAAGAAAGAACAAATTTTCATTTGATGAATGAAAAGCTTTTAGAAAAATACTTGGAAGAAAAACTAACACGAAAATTGATTCCAGAAATTTCTCATCCCGGGACTGCGGAGGAAAATAATTATGTTTAAAAAGTACGTATATTAACGAAACTTTTATAACAGCGACTGCTTCGAAAGGAAGGGAGGCAACCAAATATTCATTCAATGAATTTTAAGATTTAAAAAACCGCTGAGGTAAAAACTAAACGCCACAATTCAATCACAAAATTTCTCATCCCGGTACTGCGGATGAAAAATTTTATGTTTGCAAGAAATACCTTTGATTACGAAAGTTTTCCCAATAACTGCCGTTTGGAAATGAAAAGAGTAACACAAATTTACAATTAAAACTAAGTCTTTTTAAAAAACCCTCGGGGGAACAACAAAACGAGTCGCTTGAATCACGAAATTTTTCATCCCGGGACTGCGGCTGGAAAACTTTATGCTTTCAAAAAATACGTTAAATGATACCATTTTCTCAAAAACGACCGTTTTGAATGGTAAAGAAAGAACAAATTTTCATTTGATGAATGAAAAGCTTTTAAAAAAGCACTTGGAAGAAAAATTTAGACAAGAATTGATTCGCGAAATTTTTCATCCCGGGACTGCGGAGGAAAATTATTATGTTTAAAAAATAAGTATATTAACGAAACTTTTATAACAGCGACTGCCTTTATAGGAAGAGAGGCGACAAAATATTCATTCAATGAATTTTAAGCTTTAAAAAACCGCTGAGGTAAAAACTAAACGCCACAATTGAATCACAAAATTTCTCATCCCGGTACTGCGGATGAAAATTTTGTTTGCAAGAAATACGTATGAATACGAAAATTTTCTCAATAACTGCCGTTTGGAAGTGAAAAGATTCACACGTATTTACAGTTAAAACTAATAGGCTTTCAAAAAAACCCTCGGGGGAACAACGAAACGAGTCGCTTGAATCACGAAATTTCTCATCCCGGGACTGCGGCTGGAAAACATTATGCTTGCAAGAAATACGCATAAATGATACCATTTTCTCAAAAACGACCCTTTTGAATGGTAAAGAAAGAACAAATTCATTTGATGAATGAAAAACTTTTAGAAAAATACTTGGAAGAAAAACTTACACGAAAATTGATTCACGAAATTTCTCATCCCGGGACTGCGGAGGAAAATAATTATGTTTAAAAAGTACGTATATAAACGAAACTTTTATAACAGCGACTGCTTTGAAAGGAAGGGAGGCAACCAAATATTCATTCAATAAATTTTAAGATTTAAAAAACCGCTGAGGTAAAAACTAAACGGCACAATTCAATCACAAAATTTCTCTTCCCGGTACTGCGGATGAAAAATTTTATGTTTGCAAGAAATACCTTTGAAAACGAAAGTTTTCCCAATAACTGCCGTTTGGAAATGAGAAGAGAAACACAAATTTACAATTAAAACTAACAGTCTTTTTAAAAAACCCTCGGGGGAACAACAAAACGAGTCGCTTGAATCACGAAATTTTTCATTCCGGGACTGAGACTGGAAAACTTTATGTTTTCAAAAAATACGTTTAATGATACCATTTTCTGAAAAACGACCGTTTTGAATGGTAAAGAAAGAACAAATTTTCATTTGATGAATGAAAAGCTTTTAAAAAAGCACTTGGAAGAAAAATTTAGACAAGAATTGATTCGCGAAATTTTTCATCCCGGGACTACGGAGGAAAATTATTATGTTTAAAAAATAAGTATATTAACGAAACTTTTATAACAGCGACTGCCTTTAAAGGAAGAGAGGCGACAAAATATTCATTCAATGAATTTTAAGCTTGAAAAAACCGCTGAGGTAAAAACTAAACGCCACAATTGAATCACAAAATTTCTCATCCCGGTACAGCGGATGAAAAATTTTTTTTGCAAGAAAAACGTATGAATACGAAAATTTACCCAATAACTGCCGTTTCGAAATGAAAAGAGTCACACAAATTTACAATTAAAACTAACAGTCTTTTTAAAAAACCCTCGGGGGAACAACAAAACGAGTCGCTTGAATCACGAAATTTCTCATCCCGGGACTGCGGCTGGAAAACTTAATGCTTGCAAAAAATACGTATAAATGATACCATTATCTCAAAAACGACCGTTTTGAATGGTAAAGAGAGAACAAATTTTCATTTGATGAATGAAAAGCTTTTAAAAAAGCACTTGGAAGAAAAATTTAGACAAGAATTGATTCGCGAAATTTTTAATCCCGGGACTGCGGAGGAAAATTATTATGTTTAAAAAATAAAAATTTTAACGAAACTTTTATAACAGCGACTGCCTTTAAAGGAAGAGAGGCGACAAAATATTCATTCAATGAATTTTAAACTTTAAAAAACCGCTGAGGTAAAAACTAAACGCCACAATTGAATCAAAAAATTTCTCATCCCGGTACTGCAGATGAAAATTTTTTTTGCAAGAAATACGTATGAATACGAAAATTTTCTCAATAACTGCCGTTTGGAAGTGAAAAGATTCACACGTATTTACAGTTAAAACTAATAGGCTTTCAAAAAAACCCTCGGGGGAACAACGAAACGAGTCGCTTGAATCACGAAATTTTTCATCCTGGGACTGCGGCTGGAAAACGTTATGCTTGCAAGAAATACGTATAAATGATACCATTTTCTCAAAAACGACCGTTTTGAATGGTAAAGAATGAACAAATTTTCATTTGATGAATGAAAAGCTTTTAGAAAAATACTTGGAAGAAAAACTTACACGAAAATTGATTCACGAAATTTCTCATCCCGGGACCTCGGAGGAAAATTATTATGTTTAAAAAGTACGTATATTAACGAAACTTTTATAACAGCGACTGCTTTGAAAGGAAGGGAGGCAACCAAATATTCATTCAATGAATTTTAAGATTTAAAAAACCGCTGAGGTAAAAACTAAACGCCACAATTCAATCACAAAATTTCTCATCCCGGTACTGCGGATGAAAAATTTTGTTTGCAAGAAAAACGTATGAATACGAAAATTTTCCCAATAACTGCCGTTTGGAAATGAAAAGAGTCACACAAATTTACAATTAAAACTAACAGTCTTTTTAAAAAACCCTCGGGGGAACAACTAAACGAGTCGCTTCAATCACGAAATTTCTCATTCCGGGACTGCGGCTGGAAAACTTAATGCTTGCAAAAAATACGTATAAATGATACCATTATCTCAAAAACGACCGTTTTGAATAGTAAAGAAAGAACAAATTTTCATTTGATGAATGAAAAGCTTTTAAAAAAGCACTTGGAAGAAAAATTTAGACAAGAATTGATTCGCGAAATTTTTAATCCCGGGACTGCGGAGGAAAATTATTATGTTTAAAAAATACGTATATTAACGAAACTTTTATAATAGCGAGTGCTTTGAAAGGAAGAAAGGCGACCAAATATTCATTCAATGAATTTTAAGCTTCAAAAAAACCGCTGAGGTTAAAACTAAACGCCACAATTCAATCACAAAATTTCTCATCCCGGTACTGCGGATGAAAAATTTGATGTTTGATAGAAATACTTTTGAATACGAAAGTTTTCCCAATAATTGCCGTTTGGAAATGAAAAGAGTAACACAAATTTACAATAAAAACTAACAGGCTTCCAAAAAAAACCCTCGGGGGAACAACTAAATGAGTCGCTTGAATCACGAAATTTCTCATCCCGGGACTGCGGCTGGAAAACGTTATGCTTGCAAGAAATACGTATAAATGATACCATTTTCTCAAAAACGACCGTTTTGAAAGGTAAAGAAAGGAACAAATTTTCATTTGATGAATGAAGGGCCTTTTAAAAAGCACTCGGAAGAAAAACCTACACGAAAATTGATTCGCGAAATTACTCATCCCGGGACTGCGGAGGAAAATTATTATGTTTAAAAAATACGTATATTAACGAAACTTTTATAATAGCGAGTGCTTTGAAAGGAAGAAAGGCGACCAAATATTCATTCAATGAATTTTAAGCTTCAAAAAAACCGCTGAGTTTAAAACTAAACGCCACAATTCAATCACAAAATTTCTCATCCCGGTACTGCGGATGAAAAATTTTATGTTTGATAGAAATACTTTTGAATACGAAAGTTTTCCCAATAACTGCCGTTTGGAAATGAAAAGAGTAACACAAATTTACAATTAAAACTAACAGTCTTTTTAAAAAACCCTCGGGGGAACAACAAAACGAGTCGCTTGAATCACGAAATTTCTCATCCTGGGACTGCGGCTGGAAAACTTTATGCTTTCAAAAAATACGTTTAATGATACCATTTTCTCAAAAACGACCGTTTTGAATGGTAAAGAAAGAACAAATTTTCATTTGATGAATGAAAAGCTTTTAAAAAAGCACTTGGAAGAAAAATTTAGACAAGAATTGATTCGCGAAATTTTTCATCCCGGGACTGCGGAGGAAAATTATTATGTTTAAAAAATAAGTATATAAACGAAACTTTCATATCAGCGACTGCCCTTAAAGGAAGAGAGGCGACTTAATATTCATTCAATGAATTTTAAGCTTTAAAAAACCGCTGAGGTAAAAACTAAACGCCACAATTGAATCACAAAATTTCTCATCCCGGTACTGCGGATGAAAATTTTGTTTGCAAGAAATACGTATGAATACGAAAATTTTCTCAATAACTGCCCTTTGGAAGTGAAAAGAGTCACACAAATTTACAGTTAAAACTAATAGGCTTCCAAAAAAACCCTCGGGGGAACAACGAAACGAGTCGCTTGAATCACGAAATTTCTCATCCCGGGACTGCGGCTGGAAAACGTTATGCTTGCAAGAAATACGCATAAATGATACCATTTTCTCAAAAACGACCCTTTTGAATGGTAAAGAAAGAACAAATTTTCATTTGATGAATGAAAAGCTTTTAGAAAAATACTTGGAAGAAAAATTTAGACAAGAATTGATTCGCGAAATTTTTAATCCCGGGACTGCGGAGGAAAATAATTATGTTTAAAAAGTACGTATATTAACGAAACTTTTATAACAGCGACTGCTTCGAAAGGAAGGGAGGCAACCAAATATTCATTCAATGAATTTTAAGATTTAAAAAACCGCTGAGGTAAAAACTAAACGCCACAATTCAATCACAAAATTTCTCATCCCGGTACTGCGGATGAAAAATTTTGTTTGCAAGAAAAACGTATGAATACGAAAATTTTCCCAATAACTGCCGTTTGGAAATGAAAGGAGTCACACAAATTTACAATAAAAACTAACAGGCTTCCAAAAAAAACCCTCGGGGGAACAACTAAATGAGTCGCTTGAATCACGAAATTTCTCATCCCGGGACTGCGGCTGGAAAACGTTATGCTTGCAAGAAATACGTATAAATGATACCATTTTCTCAAAAACGACCGTTTTGAAAGGTAAAGAAAGGAACAAATTTTCATTTGATGAATGAAGGGCCTTTTAAAAAGCACTCGGAAGAAAAACCTACACGAAAATTGATTCGCGAAATTACTCATCCCGGGACTGCGGAGGAAAATTATTATGTTTAAAAAATACGTATATTAACGAAACTTTTATAATAGCGAGTGCTTTGAAAGGAAGAAAGGCGACCAAATATTCATTCAATGAATTTTAAGCTTCAAAAAAACCGCTGAGTTTAAAACTAAACGCCACAATTCAATCACAAAATTTCTCATCCCGGTACTGCGGATGAAAAATTTTATGTTTGATAGAAATACTTTTGAATACGAAAGTTTTCCCAATAACTGCCGTTTGGAAATGAAAAGAGTAACACAAATTTACAATTAAAACTAACAGTCTTTTTAAAAAACCCTCGGGGGAACAACAAAACGAGTCGCTTGAATCACGAAATTTCTCATCCTGGGACTGCGGCTGGAAAACTTTATGCTTTCAAAAAATACGTATAAATGATACCATTTTCTCAAAAACGTGCGTTTTGAATGGTAAAGAAAGACCAAATTTTCATTTGATGAATGAAAAGCTTTTAAAAAAGCACTTGGAAGAAAAACACGAAAATTGATTCGCGATATTTTTCATCCCGAGACTGCGGAGGAAAATTATTATGTTTAAAAAATAAGTATATAAACGAAACTTTCATATCAGCGACTGCCCTTAAAGGAAGAGAGGCGACCAAATATTCATTCAATGAATTTTAAGCTTTAAAAAACCGCTGAGGTAAAACTAAACGCCACAATTGAATCACAAAATTTCTCATCCCGGTACTGCGGATGAAAAATTTTGTTTGCAAGAAATAAGTTTGAATACGAAAATTTTCTGAATAACTGCCGTTTGGAAATGAAAAGAGTCAAACAAATTTACAATTAAAACTAACAGGCTTCCAAAAAAACCCTCGGGGGAACAACTAAACGAGTCGCTTGAATCACGAAATTTCTCATCCCGGGACTGCGGCTGGAAAACATTATGCTTGCAAGAAATACGTATAAATGATACCATTTTCTCAAAAACGACCGTTTTGAAAGGTAAAGAAAGGAACAAATTTTCATTTGATGAATAAAGAGCCTTTAAAAAAGCACTTGGAAGAAAAACTTACACGAAAATTGATTCGCGAAATTACTCATCCCGGGACTGCGGAGGAAAATTATTATGTTTAAAAAATACGTATATTAACGAAACTTTTATAATAGCGAGTGCTTTGAAAGGAAGAAAGGCGACCAAATATTCATTCAATGAATTTTAAGCTTCAAAAAAACCGCTGAGGTTAAAACTAAACGCCACATTTCAATCACAAAATTTCTCATCCCGGTACTGCGGATGAAAAATTTTATGTTTGATAAAAATACTTTTGAATACGAAAGTTTTCCCAATAACTGCCGTTTGGAAATGAAAAGAGTAACACAAATTTACAATTAAAACTAACAGTCTTTTTAAAAAAACCCTCGGGGGAACAACAAAACGAGTCGCTTGAATCACGAAATTTCTCATCCCGGGACTTCGGCTGGAAAACTTTTTGCTTTCAAAAAATACGTTTAATGATACCATTTTCTCAAAAACGACCGTTTTGAATGGTAAAGAAAGAACAAATTTTCATTTGATGAATGAAAAGCTTTTAAAAAAGCACTTGGAAGAAAAATTTAGACAAGAATTGATTCGCGAAATTTTTCATCCCGGGACTGCGGAGGAAAATTATTATGTTTAAAAAATAAGTATATAAACGAAACTTTCATATCAGCGACTGCCCTTAAAGGAAGAGAGGCGACTTAATATTCATTCAATGAATTTTAAGCTTTAAAAAACCGCTGAGGTAAAAACTAAACGCCACAATTGAATCACAAAATTTCTCATCCCGGTACTGCGGATGAAAATTTTGTTTGCAAGAAATACGTATGAATACGAAAATTTTCTCAATAACTGCCCTTTGGAAGTGAAAAGAGTCACACAAATTTACAGTTAAAACTAATAGGCTTCCAAAAAAACCCTCGGGGGAACAACGAAACGAGTCGCTTGAATCACGAAATTTCTCATCCCGGGACTGCGGCTGGAAAACGTTATGCCTGCAAGAAATACGCATAAATGATACCATTTTCTCAAAAACGACCCTTTTGAATGGTAAAGAAAGAACAAATTTTCATTTGATGAATGAAAAGCTTTTAGAAAAATACTTGGAAGAAAAACTTACACGAAAATTGATTCCAGAAATTTCTCATCCCGGGACTGCGGAGGAAAATAATTATGTTTAAAAAGTACGTATATTAACGAAACTTTTATAACAGCGACTGCTTCGAAAGGAAGGGAGGCAACCAAATATTCATTCAATGAATTTTAAGATTTAAAAAACCGCTGAGGTAAAAACTAAACGCCACAATTCAATCACAAAATTTCTCATCCCGGTACTGCGGATGAAAAATTTTATGTTTGCAAGAAATACCTTTGATTACGAAAGTTTTCCCAATAACTGCCGTTTGGAAATGAAAAGAGTAACACAAATTTACAATTAAAACTAACAGTCTTTTTAAAAAACCCTCGGGGGAACAACAAAACGAGTCGCTTGAATCACGAAATTTTTCATCCCGGGACTGCGGCTGGAAAACTTTATGCTTTCAAAAAATACGTTTAATGATACCATTTTCTCAAAAACGACCGTTTTGAATGGTAAAGAAAGAACAAATTTTCATTTGATGAATGAAAAGCTTTTAAAAAAGCACTTGGAAGAAAAATTTAGACAAGAATTGATTCGCGAAATTTTTCATCCCGGGACTGCGGAGGAAAATTATTATGTTTAAAAAATAAGTATATTAACGAAACTTTTATAACAGCGACTGCCTTTAAAGGAAGAGAGGCGACAAAATATTCATTCAATGAATTTTAAGCTTTAAAAAACCGCTGAGGTAAAAACTAAACGCCACAATCGAATCACAAAATTTCTCATCCCGGTACTGCGGATGAAAATTTTGTTTGCAAGAAATACGTATGAATACGAAAATTTTCTCAATAACTGCCGTTTGGAAGTGAAAAGATTCACACGTATTTACAGTTAAAACTAATAGGCTTTCAAAAAAACCCTCGGGGGAACAACGAAACGAGTCGCTTGAATCACGAAATTTCTCATCCCGGGACTGCGGCTGGAAAACGTTATGCTTGCAAGAAATACGCATAAATGATACCATTTTCTCAAAAACGACCCTTTTGAATGGTAAAGAAAGAACAAATTTTCATTTGATGAATGAAAAACTTTTAGAAAAATACTTGGAAGAAAAACTTACACGAAAATTGATTCACGAAATTTCTCATCCCGGGACTGCGGAGGAAAATAATTATGTTTAAAAAGTACGTATAAAAACGAAACTTTTATAACAGCGACTGCTTTGAAAGGAAGGGAGGCAACCAAATATTCATTCAATAAATTTTAAGATTTAAAAAACCGCTGAGGTAAAAACTAAACGGCACAATTCAATCACAAAATTTCTCATCCCGGTACAGCGGATGAAAAATTTTTTTTGCAAGAAAAACGTATGAATACGAAAATTTACCCAATAACTGCCGTTTGGAAATGAAAAGAGTCACACAAATTTACAATTAAAACTAACAGTCTTTTTAAAAAACCCTCGGGGGAACAACAAAACGAGTCGCTTGAATCACGAAATTTCTCATCCCGGGACTGCGGCTGGAAAACTTAATGCTTGCAAAAAATACGTATAAATGATACCATTATCTCAAAAACGACCGTTTTGAATGGTAAAGAGAGAACAAATTTTCATTTGATGAATGAAAAGCTTTTAAAAAAGCACTTGGAAGAAAAATTTAGACAAGAATTGATTCGCGAAATTTTTAATCCCGGGACTGCGGAGGAAAATTATTATGTTTAAAAAATAAGTATATTAACGAAACTTTTATAACAGCGACTGCCTTTAAAGGAAGAGAGGCGACAAAATATTCATTCAATGAATTTTAAACTTTAAAAAACCGCTGAGGTAAAAACTAAACGCCACAATTGAATCACAAAATTTCTCATCCCGGTACTGCAGATGAAAATTTTGTTTGCAAGAAATACGTATGAATACGAAAATTTTCTCAATAACTGCCGTTTGGAAGTGAAAAGATTCACACGTATTTACAGTTAAAACTAATAGGCTTTCAAAAAAACCCTCGGGGGAACAACGAAACGAGTCGCTTGATTCACGAAATTTCTCATCCCGGGACTGCGGCTGGAAAACGTTATGCTTGCAAGAAATACGCATAAATGATACCATTTTCTCAAAAACGACCCTTTTGAATGGTAAAGAAAGAACAAATTTTCATTTGATGAATGAAAAGCTTTTAGAAAAATACTTGGAAGAAAAACTTACACGAAAATTGATTCACGAAATTTCTCATCCCGGGACTGCGGAGGAAAATAATTATGTTTAAAAAGTACGTATATAAACGAAACTTTTATAACAGCGACTGCTTTGAAAGGAAGGGAGGCAACCAAATATTCATTCAATAAATTTTAAGATTTAAAAAACCGCTAGGTAAAAACTAAACGGCACAATTCAATCACAAAATTTCTCATCCCGGTACTGCGGATGAAAAATTTTATGTTTGCAAGAAATACCTTTGAAAACGAAAGTTTTCCCAATAACTGCCGTTTGGAAATGAAAAGAGAAACACAAATTTACAATTAAAACTAACAGTCTTTTTAAAAAACCCTCGGGGGAACAACAAAACGAGTCGCTTGAATCACGAAATTTTTCATTCCGGGACTGCGACTGGAAAACTTTATGCTTTCAAAAAATACGTTTAATGATACCATTTTCTGAAAAACGACCGTTTTGAATGGTAAAGAAAGAACAAATTTTCATTTGATGAATGAAAAGCTTTTAAAAAAGCACTTGGAAGAAAAATTTAGACAAGAATTGATTCGCGAAATTTTTCATCCCGGGACTACGGAGGAAAATTATTATGTTTAAAAAATAAGTATATTAACGAAACTTTTATAACAGCGACTGCCTTTGAAGGAAGAGAGGCGACAAAATATTCATTCAATGAATTTTAAGCTTTAAAAAACCGCTGAGGTAAAAACTAAACGCCACAATTGAATCACAAAATTTCTCATCCCGGTACAGCGGATGAAAAATTGTTTTTGCAAGAAAAACGAATGAATACGAAAATTTACCCAATAACTGCCGTTTGGAAATGAAAAGAGTCACACAATTTTACAATTAAAACTAACAGTCTTTTTAAAAAACCCTCGGGGGAACAACAAAACGAGTCGCTTGAATCACGAAATTTCTCATCCCGGGACTGCGGCTGGAAAACTTAATGCTTGCAAAAAATACGTATAAATGATACCATTATCTCAAAAACGACCGTTTTGAATGGTAAAGAAAGAACAAATTTTCATTTGATGAATGAAAAGCTTTTAAAAAAGCACTTGGAAGAAAAATTTAGACAAGAATTGATTCGCGAAATTTTTAATCCCGGGACTGCGGAGGAAAATTATTATGTTTAAAAAATAAGTATATTAACGAAACTTTTATAACAGCGACTGCCTTTAAAGGAAGAGAGGCGACAAAATATTCATTCAATGAATTTTAAACTTTAAAAAACCGCTGAGGTAAAAACTAAACGCCACAATTGAATCACAAAATTTCTCATCCCGTAACTGCGGATGAAAAATTTTGTTTGCAAGAAATACGTATGAATACGAAAATTTTCTCAATAACTGCCGTTTGGAAGTGAAAAGAGTCACACAAATTTACAGTTAAAACTAATAGGCTTTCAAAAAAACCCTCGGGGGAACAACGAAACGAGTCGCTTGAATCACGAAATTTTTCATCCTGGGACTGCGGCTGGAAAACGTTATGCTTGCAAGAAATACGTATAAATGATACCATTTTCTCAAAAACGACCGTTTTGAATGGTAAAGAATGAACAAATTTTCATTTGATGAATGAAAAGCTTTTAGAAAAATACTTGGAAGAAAAACTTACACGAAAATTGATTCACGAAATTTCTCATCCCGGGACCTCGGAGGAAAATTATTATGTTTAAAAAGTACGTATATTAACGAAACTTTTATAACAGCGACTGCTTTGAAAGGAAGGGAGGCAACCAAATATTCATTCAATTAATTTTAAGATTTAAAAAACCGCTGAGGTAAAAACTAAACGCCACAATTCAATCACAAAATTTCTCATCCCGGTACTGCGGATGAAAAATTTTGTTTGCAAGAAAAACGTATGAATACGAAAATTTTCCCAATAACTGCCGTTTGGAAATGAAAAGAGTCACACAAATTTACAATTAAAACTAACAGTCTTTTTAAAAAACCCTCGGGGGAACAACAAAACGAGTCGCTTGAATCACGAAATTTCTCATCCCGGGACTGCGGCTGGAAAACTTAATGCTTGCAAAAAATACGTATAAATGATACCATTATCTCAAAAACGACCGTTTTGAATGGTAAAGAGAGAACAAATTTTCATTTGATGAATGAAAAGCTTTTAAAAAAGCACTTGGAAGAAAAATTTAGACAAGAATTGATTCGCGAAATTTTTAATCCCGGGACTGCGGAGGAAAATTATTATGTTTAAAAAATAAGTATATTAACGAAACTTTTATAACAGCGACTGCCTTTAAAGGAAGAGAGGCGACAAAATATTCATTCAATGAATTTTAAACTTTAAAAAACCGCTGAGGTAAAAACTAAACGCCACAATTGAATCACAAAATTTCTCATCCCGGTACTGCAGATGAAAATTTTGTTTGCAAGAAATACGTATGAATACGAAAATTTTCTCAATAACTGCCGTTTGGAAGTGAAAAGATTCACACGTATTTACAGTTAAAACTAATAGGCTTTCAAAAAAACCCTCGGGGGAACAACGAAACGAGTCGCTTGAATCACGAAATTTCTCATCCCGGGACTGCGGCTGGAAAACATTATGCTTGCAAGAAATACGTATAAATGATACCATTTTCTCAAAAACGACCGTTTTGAAAGGTAAAGAAAGGAACAAATTTTCATTTGATGAATGAAGAGCCTTTAAAAAAGCACTTGGAAGAAAAACTTACACGAAAATTGATTCGCGAAATTACTCATCCCTGGACTGCGGAGGAAAATTATTATGTTTAAAAAATACGTATATTAACGAAACTTTTATAATAGCGAGTGCTTTGAAAGGAAGAAAGGCGACCAAATATTCATTCAATGAATTTTAAGCTTCAAAAAAACCGCTGAGGTTAAAACTAAACGCCACATTTCAATCACAAAATTTCTCATCCCGGTACTGCGGATGAAAAATTTTATGTTTGATAAAAATACTTTTGAATACGAAAGTTTTCCCAATAACTGCCGTTTGGAAATGAAAAGAGTAACACAAATTTACAATTAAAACTAACAGTCTTTTTAAAAAAACCCTCGGGGGAACAACAAAACGAGTCGCTTGAATCACGAAATTTCTCATCCCGGGACTTCGGCTGGAAAACTTTATGCTTTCAAAAAATACGTTTAATGATACCATTTTCTCCAAAACGACCGTTTTGAATGGTAAAGAAAGAACAAATTTTCATTTGATGAATGAAATGCTTTTAAAAAAGCACTTGGAAGAAAAATTTAGACAAGAATTGATTCGCGAAATTTTTCAACCCTGGACTGCGGAGGAAAATTATTATGTTTAAAAAATAAGTATATAAACGAAACTTTCATATCAGCGACTGCCCTTAAAGGAAGAGAGGCGACTTAATATTCATTCAATGAAATTTTAGCTTTAAAAAACCGCTGAGGTAAAAACTAAACGCCACAATTGAATCACAAAATTTCTCATCCCGGTACTGCGGATGAAAATTTTGTTTGCAAGAAATACGTATGAATACGAAAATTTTCTCAATAACTGCCGTTTGGAAGTGAAAAGCGTCACACAAATTTACAGTTAAAACTAATAGGCTTTCAAAAAAACCCTCGGGGGAACAACGAAACGAGTCGCTTGAATCACGAAATTTCTCATCCCGGGACTGCGGCTGGAAAACGTTATGCTTGCAAGAAATACGCATAAATGATACCATTTTCTCAAAAACGACCCTTTTGAATGGTAAAGAAAGAACAAATTTTCATTTGATGAATGAAAAGCTTTTAGAAAAATACTTGGAAGAAAAACTTACACGATAATTGATTCCAGAAATTTCTCATCCCGGGACTGCGGAGGAAAATAATTATGTTTAAAAAGTACTTATATTAACGAAACTTTTATAACAGCGACTGCTTTGAAAGGAAGGGAGGCAACCAAATATTCATTCAATGAATTTTAAGATTTAAAAAACCGCTGAGGTAAAAACTAAACGCCACAATTCAATCACAAAATTTCTCATCCCGGTACTGCGGATGAAAAATTTTATGTTTGCAAGAAATACCTTTGATTACGAAAGTTTTCCCAATAACTGCCGTTTGGAAATGAAAAGAGTAACACAAATTTACAATTAAAACTAAGTCTTTTTAAAAAACCCTCGGGGGAACAACAAAACGAGTCGCTTGAATCACGAAATTTTTCATCCCGGGACTGCGGCTGGAAAACTTTATGCTTTCAAAAAATACGTTTAATGATACCATTTTCTCAAAAACGACCGTTTTGAATGGTAAAGAAAGAACAAATTTTCATTTGATGAATGAAAAGCTTTTAAAAAAGCACTTGGAAGAAAAATTTAGAAAAGAATTGATTCGCGAAATTTTTCATCCCGGGACTGCGGAGGAAAATTATTATGTTTAAAAAATAAGTATATTAACGAAACTTTTATAACAGCGACTGCCTTTAAAGGAAGAGAGGCGACAAAATATTAATTCAATGAATTTTAAGCTTTAAAAAACCGCTGAGGTAAAAACTAAACGCCACAATTGAATCACAAAATTTCTCATCCCGGTACAGCGGATGAATAATTTTGTTTGCAAGAAAAACGTTTGAATACGAAAATTTACCCAATAACTGCCGTTTGGAAATGAAAAGAGTCACACAAATTTACAATTAAAACTAACAGTCTTTTTAAAAAACCCTCGGGGGAACAACTAAACGAGTCGCTTGAATCACGAAATTTCTCATCCCGGGACTGCGGCTGGAAAACTTAATGCTTGCAAAAAATACGTATAAATGATACCATTATCTCAAAAACGACCGTTTTGAATGGTAAAGAAAGAACAAATTTTCATTTGATGAATGAAAAGCTTTTAAAAAAGTACTTGGAAGAAAAATTTAGACAAGAATTGATTCGCGAAATTTTTAATCCCGGGACTGCGGAGGAAAATTATTATGTTTAAAAAATAAGTATATTAACGAAACTTTTATAACAGCGACTGCCTTTAAAGGAAGAGAGGCCACAAAATATTCATTCAATGAATTTTAAGCTTTAAAAAACCGCTGAGGTAAAACTAAACGCCACAATTGAATCACAAAATTTCTCATCCCGGTACTGCGGATGAAAATTTTGTTTGCAAGAAATAAGTTTGAATACGAAAATTTTCTGAATAACTGCCGTTTGGAAATGAAAAGAGTCAAACAAATTTACAATTAAAACTAACAAACTTCCAAAAAAACCCTCGGGGGAACAACTAAACGAGTCGCTTGAATCACGAAATTTCTCATCCCGGGACTGCGGCTGGAAAACGTTATGCTTGCAAGAAATACGTATAAATGATACCATTTTCTCAAAAACGACCGTTTTGATAGGTAAAGAAAGGAACAAATTTTCATTTGATGAATGAAGAGCCTTTAAAAAAGCACTTAGAAGAAAAACTTACACGAAAATTGATTCGCGAAATTACTCATCCCGGGACTGCGGAGGAAAATTATTATGTTTAAAAAATACGTATATTAACGAAACTTTTATAATAGCGAGTGCTTTGAAAGGAAGAAAGGCGACCAAATATTCATTCAATGAATTTTAAGCTTCAAAAAAACCGCTGAGGTTAAAACTAAACGCCACATTTCAATCACAAAATTTCTCACCCCGGTACTGCGGATGAAAAATTTTATGTTTGATAAAAATACTTTTGAATACGAAAGTTTTCCCAATAACTGCCGTTTGGAAATGAAAAGAGTAATACAAATTTAGAATTAAAACTAACAGTCTTTTTAAAAAACCCGCGGGGGAACAACAAAACGAGTCGCTTGAATCACGAAATTTCTCATCCCGGGACTTCGGCCGGAAAACTTTATGCTTTCAAAAAATACGTTTAATGATACAATTTTCTCAAAAACGACCGTTTTGAATGGTAAAGAAAGAAAAAATTTTCTTTTGATGAATGAAAAGCTTTTAAAAAAGCACTTGGAAGAAAAATTTAGACAAGAATTGATTCGCGAAATTTTTCATCCCAGGACTGCGGAGGAAAATTATTATGTTTAAAAAATAAGTATATAAACGAAACTTTCATATCAGCGACTGCGCTTAAAGGAAGAGAGGCGACTTAATATTCATTCAATGAATTTTAAGCTTCAAAAAAACCGCTGAGGTTAAAACTAAACGCCACATTTCAATCACAAAATTTCTCATCCCGGTACTGCGGATGAAAATTTTGTTTGCAAGAAATACGTATGAATACGAAAATTTTCTCAATAACTGCCGTTTGGAAGTGAAAAGCGTCACACAAATTTACAGTTAAAACTAATAGGCTTTCAAAAAAACCCTCGGGGGAACAACGAAACGAGTCGCTTGAATCACGAAATTTCTCATCCCGGAACTGCGGCTGGAAAACGTTATGCTTGCAAGAAATACGCATAAATGATACCATTTTCTCAAAAACGACCCTTTTGAATGGTAAAGAAAGAACAAATTTTCATTTGATGAATGAAAAGCTTTTAGAAAAATACTTGGAAGAAAAACTTACACGATAATTGATTCCAGAAATTTCTCATCCCGGGACTGCGGAGGAAAATAATTATGTTTAAAAAGTACTTATATTAACGAAACTTTTATAACAGCGACTGCTTTGAAAGGAAGGGAGGCAACCAAATATTCATTCAATGAATTTTAAGATTTAAAAAACCGCTGAGGTAAAAACTAAACGCCACAATTCAATCACAAAATTTCTCATCCCGGTACTGCGGATGAAAAATTTTATGTTTGCAAGAAATACCTTTGATTACGAAAGTTTTCCCAATAACTGCCGTTTGGAAATGAAAAGAGTAACACAAATTTACAATTAAAACTAACAGTCTTTTTAAAAAACCCTCGGGGGAACAACAAAACGAGTCGCTTGAATCACGAAATTTTTCATCCCGGGACTGCGGCTGGAAAACTTTATGCTTTCAAAAAATACGTTTAATGATACCATTTTCTCAAAAACGACCGTTTTGAATGGTAAAGAAAGAACAAATTTTCATTTGATGAATGAAAAGCTTTTAAAAAAGCACTTGGAAGAAAAATTTAGAAAAGAATTGATTCGCGAAATTTTTCATCCCGGGACTGCGGAGGAAAATTATTATGTTTAAAAAATAAGTATATTAACGAAACTTTTATAACAGCGACTGCCTTTAAAGGAAGAGAGGCGACAAAATATTAATTCAATGAATTTTAAGCTTTAAAAAACCGCTGAGGTAAAAACTAAACGCCACAATTGAATCACAAAATTTCTCATCCCGGTACAGCGGATGAATAATTTTGTTTGCAAGAAAAACGTTTGAATACGAAAATTTACCCAATAACTGCCGTTTGGAAATGAAAAGAGTCACACAAATTTACAATTAAAACTAACAGTCTTTTTAAAAAACCCTCGGGGGAACAACTAAACGAGTCGCTTGAATCACGAAATTTCTCATCCCGGGACTGCGGCTGGAAAACTTAATGCTTGCAAAAAATACGTATAAATGATACCATTATCTCAAAAACGACCGTTTTGAATGGTAAAGAAAGAACAAATTTTCATTTGATGAATGAAAAGCTTTTAAAAAAGTACTTGGAAGAAAAATTTAGACAAGAATTGATTCGCGAAATTTTTAATCCCGGGACTGCGGAGGAAAATTATTATGTTTAAAAAATAAGTATATTAACGAAACTTTTATAACAGCGACTGCCTTTAAAGGAAGAGAGGCCACAAAATATTCATTCAATGAATTTTAAGCTTTAAAAAACCGCTGAGGTAAAACTAAACGCCACAATTGAATCACAAAATTTCTCATCCCGGTACTGCGGATGAAAAATTTTGTTTGCAAGAAATAAGTTTGAATACGAAAATTTTCTGAATAACTGCCGTTTGGAAATGAAAAGAGTCAAACAAATTTACAATTAAAACTAACAAACTTCCAAAAAACCCTCGGGGGAACAACTAAACGAGTCGCTTGAATCACGAAATTTCTCATCCCGGGACTGCGGCTGGAAAACGTTATGCTTGCAAGAAATACGTATAAATGATACCATTTTCTCAAAAACGACCGTTTTGATAGGTAAAGAAAGGAACAAATTTTCATTTGATGAATGAAGAGCCTTTAAAAAAGCACTTAGAAGAAAAACTTACACGAAAATTGATTCGCGAAATTACTCATCCCGGGACTGCGGAGGAAAATTATTATGTTTAAAAAATACGTATATTAACGAAACTTTTATAATAGCGAGTGCTTTGAAAGGAAGAAAGGCGACCAAATATTCATTCAATGAATTTTAAGCTTCAAAAAAACCGCTGAGGTTAAAACTAAACGCCACATTTCAATCACAAAATTTCTCACCCCGGTACTGCGGATGAAAAATTTTATGTTTGATAAAAATACTTTTGAATACGAAAGTTTTCCCAATAACTGCCGTTTGGAAATGAAAAGAGTAATACAAATTTAGAATTAAAACTAACAGTCTTTTTAAAAAACCCGCGGGGGAACAACAAAACGAGTCGCTTGAATCACGAAATTTCTCATCCCGGGACTTCGGCCGGAAAACTTTATGCTTTCAAAAAATACGTTTAATGATACCATTTTCTCAAAAACGACCGTTTTGAATGGTAAAGAAAGAAAAAATTTTCTTTTGATGAATGAAAAGCTTTTAAAAAAGCACTTGGAAGAAAAATTTAGACAAGAATTGATTCGCGAAATTTTTCATCCCAGGACTGCGGAGGAAAATTATTATGTTTAAAAAATAAGTATATAAACGAAACTTTCATATCAGCGACTGCCCTTAAAGGAAGAGAGGCGACTAAATATTCATTCAATGAATTTTAAGCTTTAAAAAACCGCTGAGGTAAAAACTAAACGCCACAATTGAATCACAAAATTTCTCATCCCGGTACAGCGGATGAAAAATTTTTTTTGCAAGAAAAACGTATGAATACGAAAATTTTCCCAATAACTGCCGTTTGGAAATGAAAAGAGTCACACAAATTTACAATTAAAACTAACAGTCTTTTTAAAAAACCCTCGGGGGAACAACAAAACGAGTCGCTTGAATCACGAAATTTCTCATCCCGGGACTGCGGCTGGAAAACTTAATGCTTGCAAAAAATACGTATAAATGATACCATTATCTCAAAAACGACCGTTTTGAATGGTAAAGAAAGAACAAATTTTCATTTGATGAATGAAAAGCTTTTAAAAAAGCACTTGGAAGAAAAATTTAGACAAGAATTGATTCGCGAAATTTTTAATCCCGGGACTGCGGAGGAAAATTATTATGTTTAAAAAATAAGTATATTAACGAAACTTTTATAACAGCGACTGCCTTTAAAGGAGGAGAGGTGACAAAATATTCATTCAATGAATTTTAAACTTTAAAAAACCGCTGAGGTAAAAACTAAACGCCACAATTGAATCACAAAATTTCTCATCCCGGTACTGCGGATGAAAAATTTTGTTTGCAAGAAATACGTATGAATACGAAAATTTTCTCAATAACTGCCGTTTGGAAGTGAAAAGAGTCACACAAATTTACAGTTAAAACTAATAGGCTTTCAAAAAAACCCTCGGGGGAACAACGAAACGAGTCGCTTGAATCACGAAATTTTTCATCCTGGGACTGCGGCTGGAAAACGTTATGCTTGCAAGAAATACGTATAAATGATACCATTTTCTCAAAAACGACCGTTTTGTATGGTAAAGAATGAACAAATTTTCATTTGATGAATGAAAACTTTTAGAAAAATACTTGGAAGAAAAACTTACACGAAAATTGATTCACGAAATTTCTCATCCCGGGACCTCGGAGGAAAATTATTATGTTTAAAAAGTACGTATATTAACGAAACTTTTATAACAGCGACTGCTTTGAAAGGAAGGGAGGCAACCAAATATTCATTCAATGAATTTTAAGATTTAAAAAACCGCTGAGGTAAAAACTAAACGCCACAATTCAATCACAAAATTTCTCATCCCGGTACTGCGGATGAAAAATTTTGTTTGCAAGAAAAACGTATGAATACGAAAATTTTCCCAATAACTGCCGTTTGGAAATGAAAAGAGTCACACAAATTTACAATTAAAACTAACAGTCTTTTTAAAAACCCTCGGGGGAACAACTAAACGAGTCGCTTGAATCACGAAATTTCTCATCCCGGGACTGCGGCTGGAAAACTTAATGCTTGCAAAAAATACGTATAAATGATACCATTATCTCATAAACGACCGTTTTGAATAGTAAAGAAAGAACAAATTTTCATTTGATGAATGAAAAGCTTTTAAAAAAGCACTTGGAAGAAAAATTTAGACAAGAATTAATTCGCGAAATTTTTAATCCCGGGACTGCGGAGGAAAATTATTATGTTTAAAAAATACGTATATTAACGAAACTTTTATAATAGCGAGTGCTTTGAAAGGAAGAAAGGCGACTTAATATTCATTCAATGAATTTTAAGCTTCAAAAACCCGCTGAGGTTAAAACTAAACGCCACAATTCAATCACAAAATTTCTCATCCCGGTACTGCGGATGAAATATTTGATGTTTGATAGAAATACTTTTGAATACGAAAGTTTTCCCAATAACTGCCGTTTGGAAATGAAAAGAGTAACACAAATTTACAATAAAAACTAACAGGCTTCCAAAAAAAACCCTCGCGGGAACAACTAAATGAGTCGCTTGAATCACGAAATTTCTCATCCCGGGACTGCGGCTGGAAAACGTTATGCTTGCAAGAAATACGTATAAATGATACCATTTTCTCAAAAACGACCGTTTTGAAAGTTAAAGAAAGGAACAAATTTTCATTTGATGAATGAAGAGCCTTTTAAAAAGCACTTGGAAGAAAAACCTACACGAAAATTGATTCGCGAAATTACTCATCCCGGGACTGCGGAGGAAAATTATTATGTTTAAAAAATACGTATATTAACGAAACTTTTATAATAGCGAGTGCTTTGAAAGGAAAAAAGGCGACCAAATATTCATTCAATGAATTTTAAGCTTCAAAAAAACCGCTGAGTTTAAAACTAAACGCCACAATTCAATCACAAAATTTCTCATCCCGGTACTGCGGATGAAAAATTTTATGTTTGATAGAAATACTTTTGAATACGAAAGTTTTCCCAATAACTGCCGTTTGGAAATGAAAAGAGTAACACAAATTTACAATTAAAACTAACAGTCTTTTTAAAAAACCCTCGGGGGAACAACAAAACGAGTCGCTTGAATCACGAAATTTCTCATCCTGGGACTGCGGCTGGAAAACTTTATGCTTTCAAAAAATACGTATAAATGATACCATTTTCTCAAAAACGTGCGTTTTGAATGGTAAAGAAAGACCAAATTTTCATTGGATGAATGAAAAGCTTTTAAAAAAGCACTTGGAAGAAAAACACGAAAATTGATTCGCGATATTTTTCATCCCGAGACTGCGGAGGAAAATTATTATGTTTAAAAAATAAGTATATAAACGAAACTTTCATATCAGCGACTGCCCTTAAAGAAAGAGAGGCGACCAAATATTCATTCAATGAATTTTAAGCTTTAAAAAACCGCTGAGGTAAAACTAAACGCCACAATTGAATCACAAAATTTCTCATCCCGGTACTGCGGATGAAAAATTTTGTTTGCAAGAAATAAGTTTGAATACGAAAATTTTCTGAATAACTGCCGTTTGGAAATGAAAAGAGTCAAACAAATTTACAATTAAAACTAATAGGCTTCCAAAAAAACCCTCGGGGGAACAACTAAACGAGTCGCTTGAATCACGAAATTTCTCATCCCGGGACTGCGGCTGGAAAACGTTATGCTTGCAAGAAATACGTATAAATGATACCATTTTCTCAAAAACGACCGTTTTGAAAGGTAAAGAAAGGAACAAATTTTCATTTGATGAATGAAGAGCCTTTAAAAAAGCACTTGGAAGAAAAACTTACACGAAAATTGATTCGCGAAATTACTCATCCCGGGACTGCGGAGGAAAATTATTATGTTTAAAAAATACGTATATTAACGAAACTTTTATAATAGCGAGTGCTTTGAAAGGAAGAAAGGCGACCAAATATTCATTCAATGAATTTTAAGCTTCAAAAAAACCGCTGAGGTTAAAACTAAACGCCACATTTCAATCACAAAATTTCTCATCCCGGTACTGCGGATGAAAAATTTTATGTTTGATAAAAATACTTTTGAATACGAAAGTTTTCCCAATAACTGCCGTTTGGAAATGAAAAGAGTAATACAAATTTAGAATTAAAACTAACAGTCTTTTTAAAAAACCCCCGGGGGAACAACAAAACGAGTCGCTTGAATCACGAAATTTCTCATCCCGGGACTTCGGCCGGAAAACTTTATGCTTTCAAAAAATACGTTTAATGATACCATTTTCTCAAAAACGACCGTTTTGAATGGTAAAGAAAGAACAAATTTTCATTTGATGAATGAAAAGCTTTTAAAAAAGCACTTGGAAGAAAAATTTAGACAAGAATTGATTCGCGAAATGTTTCATCCCGGGACTGCGGAGGAAAATTATTATGTTTAAAAAATAAGTATATAAACGAAACTTTCATATCAGCGACTGCCCTTAAAGGAAGAGAGGCGACTTAATATTCATTCAATGAATTTTAAGCTTTAAAAAACCGCTGAGGTAAAAACTAAACGCCACAATTGAATCACAAAATTTCTCATCCCGGTACTGCGGATGAAAATTTTGTTTGCAAGAAATACGTATGAATACGAAAATTTTCTCAATAACTGCCGTTTGGAAGTGAAAAGAGTCACACAAATTTACAGTTAAAACTAATAGGCTTTCAAAAAAACCCTCGGGGGAACAACGAAACGAGTCGCTTGAATCACGAAATTTCTCATCCCGGGACTGCGGCTGGAAAACGTTATGCTTGCAAGAAATACGCATAAATGATACCATTTTCTCAAAAACGACCCTTTTGAATGGTAAAGAAAGAACAAATTTTCATTTGATGAATGAAAAGCTTTTAGAAAAATACTTGGAAGAAAAACTTACACGAAAATTGATTCACGACATTTCTCATCCCGGGACTGCGGAGGAAAATAATTATGTTTAAAAAGTACGTATATTAACGAAACTTTTATAACAGCGACTGCTTTGAAAGGAAGGGAGGCAACCAAATATTCATTCAATGAATTTTAATATTTAAAAAACCGCTGAGGTAAAAACTAAACGCCACAATTCAATCACAAAATTTCTCATCCCGGTACTGCGGATGAAAAATTTTATGTTTGCAAGAAAAACGTATGAATACGAAAATTTACCCAATAACTGCCGTTTGGAAATGAAAAGAGTAACACAAATTTACAATTAAAACTAACATTCTTTTTAAAAAACCCTCGGGGGAACAACAAAACGAGTCGCTTGAATCACGAAATTTTTCATCCCGGGACTGCGGCTTGAAAACTTCATGCTTTCAAAAAATACGTTTAATGATACCATTTTCTCAAAAACGACCGTTTTGAATGGTAAAGAAAGAACAAATTTTCATTTGATGAATGAAAAGCTTTTAAAAAAGCACTTGGAAGAAAAATTTAGACAAGAATTGATTCGCGAAATTTTTCATCCCGGGACTGCGGAGGAAAATTATTATGTTTAAAAAATAAGTATATTAACGAAACTTTTATAACAGCGACTGCCATTAAAGGAAGAGAGGCGACAAAATATTCATTCAATGAATTTTAAGCTTTAAAAAACCGCTGAGGTAAAAACTAAACGCCACAATTGAATCACAAAATTTCTCATCCCGGTACAGCGGATGAAAAATTTTGTTTGCAAGAAAAACGTTTGAATACGAAAATTTACCCAATAACTGCCGTTTGGAAATGAAAAGAGTCACACAAATTTACAATTAAAACTAACAGTCTTTTTAAAAAACCCTCGGGGGAACAACTAAACGAGTCGCTTGAATCACGAAATTTCTCATCCCGGGACTGCGGCTGGAAAACTTAATGCTTGCAAAAAATACGTATAAATGATACCATTATCTCAAAAACGACCGTTTTGAATGGTAAAGAAAGAACAAATTTTCATTTGATGAATGAAAAGCTTTTAAAAAAGTACTTGGAAGAAAAATTTAGACAAGAATTGATTCGCGAAATTTTTAATCCCGGGACTGCGGAGGAAAATTATTATGTTTAAAAAATAAGTATATTAACGAAACTTTTATAACAGCGACTGCCTTTAAAGGAAGAGAGGCGACAAAATATTCATTCAATGAATTTTAAACTTTAAAAAACCGCTGAGGTAAAAACTAAACGCCACAATTGAATCACAAAATTTCTCATCCCGGTACTGCGGATGAAAAATTTTGTTTGCAAGAAATACGTATGAATACGAAAATTTTCGCAATAACTGCCGTTTGGAAGTGAAAAGAGTCACACAAATTTACAGTTAAAACTAAAAGGCTTTCAAAAAAACCCTCGGGGGAACAACGAAACGAGTCGCTTGAATCACGAAATTTTTCATCCTGGGACTGCGGCTGGAAAACGTTATGCTTGCAAGAAATACGTATAAATGTTACCATTTTCTCAAAAACGACCGTTTTGAATGGTAAAGAAAGAACAAATTTTCATTTGATGAATGAAAAGCTTTTAGAAAAATACTTGGAAGAAAAACTTACACGAAAATTGAGTCACGAAATTTCTCATCCCGGGACCTCGGAGGAAAATTATTATGTTTAAAAAGTACGTATATTAACGAAACTTTTATAACAGCGACTGCTTTGAAAGGAAGGGAGGCAACCAAATATTCATTCAATGAATTTTAAGATTTAAAAAACCGCTGAGGTAAAAACTAAACGCCACAATTCAATCACAAAATTTCTCATCCCGGTACTGCGGATGAAAAATTTTGTTTGCAAGAAAAACGTATGAATACGAAAATTTTCCCAATAACTGCCGTTTGGAAATGAAAAGAGTCACACAAATTTACAATTAAAACTAACAGTCTTTTTAAAAAACCCTCGGGGGAACAACTAAACGAGTCGCTTGAATCACGAAATTTCTCATCCCGGGACTGCGGCTGGAAAACTTAATGCTTGCAAAAAATACGTATAAATGATACCATTATCTCAAAAACGACCGTTTTGAATAGTAAAGAAAGAACAAATTTTCATTTGATGAATGAAAAGCTTTTAAAAAAGCACTTGAAAGAAAAATTTAGACAAGAATTGATTCGCGAAATTTTTAATCCCGGGACTGCGGAGGAAAATTATTATGTTTAAAAAATACGTATATTAACGAAACTTTTATAATAGCGAGTGCTTTGAAAGGAAGAAAGGCGACCAAATATTCATTCAATGAATTTTAAGCTTCAAAAAAACCGCTGAGTTTAAAACTAAACGCCACAATTCAATCACAAAATTTCTCATCCCGGTACTGCGGATGAAAAATTTTATGTTTGATAGAAATACTTTTGAATACGAAAGTTTTCCCAATAACTGCCGTTTGGAAATGAAAAGAGTAACACAAATTTACAATTAAAACTAACAGTCTTTTAAAAAACCCTCGGGGGAACAACAAAACGAGTCGCTTGATACACGAAATTTCTCATCCTGGGACTGCGGCTGGAAAACTTTATGCTTTCATAAAATACGTTTAAATGATACCATTTTCTCAAAAACGTGCGTTTTGAATGGTAAAGAAAGACCAAATTTTCATTTGATGAATGAAAAGCTTTTAAAAAAGCATTTGGAAGAAAAACACGAAAATTGATTCGCGATATTTTTCATCCCGAGACTGCGGAGGAAAATTATTATGTTTAAAAAATAAGTATATAAACGAAACTTTCATATCAGCGACTGCCTTTAAAGGAAGAGAGGCCACAAAATATTCATTCAATGAATTTTAAGCTTTAAAAAACCGCTGAGGTTAAAACTAAACGCCACATTTCAATCACAAAATTTCTCATCCCGGTACTGCGGATGAAAAATTTTATGTTTGATAAAAATACTTTTGAATACGAAAGTTTTCCCAATAACTGCCGTTTGGAAATGAAAAGAGTAACACAAATTTACAATTAAAACTAACAGTCTTTTTAAAAAACCCTCGGGGGAACAACAAAACGAGTCGCTTGAATCACGAAATTTCTCATCCTGGGACTGCGGCTGGAAAACTTTATGCTTTCAAAAAATACGTATAAATGATACCATTTTCTCAAAAACGTGCGTTTTGAATGGTAAAGAAAGACCAAATTTTCATTTGATGAATGAAAAGCTTTTAAAAAAGCATTTGGAAGAAAAACACGAAAATTGATTCGCGATATTTTTCATCCCGAGACTGCGGAGGAAAATTATTATGTTTAAAAAATAAGTATATAAACGAAACTTTCATATCAGCGACTGCCTTTAAAGGAAGAGAGGCCACAAAATATTCATTCAATGAATTTTAAGCTTTAAAAAACCGCTGAGGTTAAAACTAAACGCCACATTTCAATCTCAAAATTTCTCATCCCGGTACTGCGGATGAAAAATTTTATGTTTGATAAAAATACTTTTGAATACGAAAGTTTTCCCAATAACTGCCGTTTGGAAATGAAAAGAGTAACACAAATTTACAATTAAAACTAACAGTCTTTTTAAAAAACCCTCGGGGGAACAACAAAACGAGTCGCTTGAATCACGAAATTTCTCATCCCGCTACTTCGGCTGGAAAACTTTATGCTTTCAAAAAATACGTTTAATGATACCATTTTCTCAAAAACGACCGTTTTGAATGGTAAAGAAAGAACAAATTTTCATTTGATGAATGAAAAGCTTTTAAAAAAGCACTTGGAAGAAAAATTTAGACAAGAATTGATTCGCGAAATTTTTCATCCCGGGACTGCGGAGGAAAATTATTATGTTTAAAAAATAAGTATATAAACGAAACTTTCATATCAGCGACTGCCCTTAAAGGAAGAGAGGCGACCAAATATTCATTCAATGAATTTTAAGCTTTAAAAAACCGCTGAGGTAAAAACTAAACGCCACAATTGAATCACAAAATTTCTCATCCCGGTACTGCGGATGAAAATTTTGTTTGCAAGAAATACGTATGAATACGAAAATTTTCTCAATAACTGCCGTTTGGAAGTGAAAAGAGTCACACAAATTTACAGTTAAAACTAATAGGCTTTCAAAAAAACCCTCGGGGGAACAACGAAACGAGTCGCTTGAATCACGAAATTTCTCATCCCGGGACTGCGGCTGGAAAACGTTATGCTTGCAAGAAATACGCATAAATGATACCATTTTCTCAAAAACGACCGTTTTGAATGGTAAAGAAAGAACAAATTTTCATTTGATGAATGAAAAGCTTTTAGAAAAATACTTGGAAGAAAAACTTACACGAAAATTGATTCACGAACTTTCTCATCCCGGGACTGCGGAGGAAAATAATTATGTTTAAAAAGTACGTATATTAACGAAACTTTTATAACAGCGACTGCTTTGAAAGGAAGGGAGGCAACCAAATATTCATTCAATAAATTTTAAGATTTAAAAAACCGCTGAGGTAAAAACTAAACGCCACAATTCAATCACAAAATTTCTCATCCCGGTACTGCGGATGAAAAATTTTATGTTTGCAAGAAATACCTTTGAATACGAAAGTTTTCCCAATAACTGCCGTTTGGAAATGAAAAGAGTAACACAAATTTACAATTAAAACTAACAGTCTTTTTAAAAAACCCTCGGGGGAACAACAAAACGAGTCGCTTGAAGCACGAAATTTTTCATCCCGGGACTGCGGCTGGAAAACTTTATGCTTTCAAAAAATACGTTTAATGATACCATTTTCTGAAAAACGACCGTTTTGAATGGTAAAGAAAGAACAAATTTTCATTTGATGAATGAAAAGCTTTTAAAAAAGCACTTGGAAGAAAAATTTAGACAAGAATTGATTCGCGAAATTTTTCATCCCGGGACTACGGAGGAAAATTATTATGTTTAAAAAATAAGTATATAAACGAAACTTTCATATCAGCGACTGCCCTTAAAGGAAGAGAGGCGACTTAATATTCATTCAATGAATTTTAAGCTTTAAAAAACCGCTGAGGTAAAAACTAAACGCCACAATTGAATCACAAAATTTCTCATCCCGGTACTGCGGATGAAAATTTTGTTTGCAAGAAATACGTATGAATACGAAAATTTTCTCAATAACTGCCGTTTGGAAGTGAAAAGAGTCACACAAATTTACAGTTAAAACTAATAGGCTTTCAAAAAAACCCTCGGGGGAACAACGAAACGAGTCGCTTGAATCACGAAATTTCTCATCCCGGGACTGCGGCTGGAAAACGTTATGCTTGCAAGAAATACGCATAAATGATACCATTTTCTCAAAAACGACCCTTTTGAATGGTAAAGAAAGAACAAATTTTCATTTGATGAATGAAAAGCTTTTAGAAAAATACTTGGAAGAAAAACTTACACGAAAATTGATTCACGACATTTCTCATCCCGGGACTGCGGAGGAAAATAATTATGTTTAAAAAGTACGTATATTAACGAAACTTTTATAACAGCGACTGCTTTGAAAGGAAGGGAGGCAACCAAATATTCATTCAATGAATTTTAATATTTAAAAAACCGCTGAGGTAAAAACTAAACGCCACAATTCAATCACAAAATTTCTCATCCCGGTACTGCGGATGAAAAATTTTATGTTTGCAAGAAAAACGTATGAATACGAAAATTTACCCAATAACTGCCGTTTGGAAATGAAAAGAGTAACACAAATTTACAATTAAAACTAACATTCTTTTTAAAAAACCCTCGGGGGAACAACAAAACGAGTCGCTTGAATCACGAAATTTTTCATCCCGGGACTGCGGCTTGAAAACTTCATGCTTTCAAAAAATACGTTTAATGATACCATTTTCTCAAAAACGACCGTTTTGAATGGTAAAGAAAGAACAAATTTTCATTTGATGAATGAAAAGCTTTTAAAAAAGCACTTGGAAGAAAAATTTAGACAAGAATTGATTCGCGAAATTTTTCATCCCGGGACTGCGGAGGAAAATTATTATGTTTAAAAAATAAGTATATTAACGAAACTTTTATAACAGCGACTGCCATTAAAGGAAGAGAGGCGACAAAATATTCATTCAATGAATTTTAAGCTTTAAAAAACCGCTGAGGTAAAAACTAAACGCCACAATTGAATCACAAAATTTCTCATCCCGGTACAGCGGATGAAAAATTTTGTTTGCAAGAAAAACGTTTGAATACGAAAATTTACCCAATAACTGCCGTTTGGAAATGAAAAGAGTCACACAAATTTACAATTAAAACTAACAGTCTTTTTAAAAAACCCTCGGGGGAACAACTAAACGAGTCGCTTGAATCACGAAATTTCTCATCCCGGGACTGCGGCTGGAAAACTTAATGCTTGCAAAAAATACGTATAAATGATACCATTATCTCAAAAACGACCGTTTTGAATGGTAAAGAAAGAACAAATTTTCATTTGATGAATGAAAAGCTTTTAAAAAAGTACTTGGAAGAAAAATTTAGACAAGAATTGATTCGCGAAATTTTTAATCCCGGGACTGCGGAGGAAAATTATTATGTTTAAAAAATAAGTATATTAACGAAACTTTTATAACAGCGACTGCCTTTAAAGGAAGAGAGGCGACAAAATATTCATTCAATGAATTTTAAACTTTAAAAAACCGCTGAGGTAAAAACTAACCGCACAATTGAATCACAAAATTTCTCATCCCGGTACTGCGGATGAAAAATTTTGTTTGCAAGAAATACGTATGAATACGAAAATTTTCGCAATAACTGCCGTTTGGAAGTGAAAAGAGTCACACAAATTTACAGTTAAAACTAAAAGGCTTTCAAAAAAACCCTCGGGGGAACAACGAAACGAGTCGCTTGAATCACGAAATTTTTCATCCTGGGACTGCGGCTGGAAAACGTTATGCTTGCAAGAAATACGTATAAATGTTACCATTTTCTCAAAAACGACCGTTTTGAATGGTAAAGAAAGAACAAATTTTCATTTGATGAATGAAAAGCTTTTAGAAAAATACTTGGAAGAAAAACTTACACGAAAATTGAGTCACGAAATTTCTCATCCCGGGACCTCGGAGGAAAATTATTATGTTTAAAAAGTACGTATATTAACGAAACTTTTATAACAGCGACTGCTTTGAAAGGAAGGGAGGCAACCAAATATTCATTCAATGAATTTTAAGATTTAAAAAACCGCTGAGGTAAAAACTAAACGCCACAATTCAATCACAAAATTTCTCATCCCGGTACTGCGGATGAAAAATTTTGTTTGCAAGAAAAACGTATGAATACGAAAATTTTCCCAATAACTGCCGTTTGGAAATGAAAAGAGTCACACAAATTTACAATTAAAACTAACAGTCTTTTTAAAAAACCCTCGGGGGAACAACTAAACGAGTCGCTTGAATCACGAAATTTCTCATCCCGGGACTGCGGCTGGAAAACTTAATGCTTGCAAAAAATACGTATAAATGATACCATTATCTCAAAAACGACCGTTTTGAATAGTAAAGAAAGAACAAATTTTCATTTGATGAATGAAAAGCTTTTAAAAAAGCACTTGAAAGAAAAATTTAGACAAGAATTGATTCGCGAAATTTTTAATCCCGGGACTGCGGAGGAAAATTATTATGTTTAAAAAATACGTATATTAACGAAACTTTTATAATAGCGAGTGCTTTGAAAGGAAGAAAGGCGACCAAATATTCATTCAATGAATTTTAAGCTTCAAAAAAACCGCTGAGTTTAAAACTAAACGCCACAATTCAATCACAAAATTTCTCATCCCGGTACTGCGGATGAAAAATTTTATGTTTGATAGAAATACTTTTGAATACGAAAGTTTTCCCAATAACTGCCGTTTGGAAATGAAAAGAGTAACACAAATTTACAATTAAAACTAACAGTCTTTTTAAAAAACCCTCGGGGGAACAACAAAACGAGTCGCTTGATACACGAAATTTCTCATCCTGGGACTGCGGCTGGAAAACTTTATGCTTTCATAAAATACGTTTAAATGATACCATTTTCTCAAAAACGTGCGTTTTGAATGGTAAAGAAAGACCAAATTTTCATTTGATGAATGAAAAGCTTTTAAAAAAGCATTTGGAAGAAAAACACGAAAATTGATTCGCGATATTTTTCATCCCGAGACTGCGGAGGAAAATTATTATGTTTAAAAAATAAGTATATAAACGAAACTTTCATATCAGCGACTGCCTTTAAAGGAAGAGAGGCCACAAAATATTCATTCAATGAATTTTAAGCTTTAAAAAACCGCTGAGGTTAAAACTAAACGCCACATTTCAATCACAAAATTTCTCATCCCGGTACTGCGGATGAAAAATTTTATGTTTGATAAAAATACTTTTGAATACGAAAGTTTTCCCAATAACTGCCGTTTGGAAATGAAAAGAGTAACACAAATTTACAATTAAAACTAACAGTCTTTTTAAAAAACCCTCGGGGGAACAACAAAACGAGTCGCTTGAATCACGAAATTTCTCATCCTGGGACTGCGGCTGGAAAACTTTATGCTTTCAAAAAATACGTATAAATGATACCATTTTCTCAAAAACGTGCGTTTTGAATGGTAAAGAAAGACCAAATTTTCATTTGATGAATGAAAAGCTTTTAAAAAAGCATTTGGAAGAAAAACACGAAAATTGATTCGCGATATTTTTCATCCCGAGACTGCGGAGGAAAATTATTATGTTTAAAAAATAAGTATATAAACGAAACTTTCATATCAGCGACTGCCTTTAAAGGAAGAGAGGCCACAAAATATTCATTCAATGAATTTTAAGCTTTAAAAAACCGCTGAGGTTAAAACTAAACGCCACATTTCAATCTCAAAATTTCTCATCCCGGTACTGCGGATGAAAAATTTTATGTTTGATAAAAATACTTTTGAATACGAAAGTTTTCCCAATAACTGCCGTTTGGAAATGAAAAGAGTAACACAAATTTACAATTAAAACTAACAGTCTTTTTAAAAAACCCTCGGGGGAACAACAAAACGAGTCGCTTGAATCACGAAATTTCTCATCCCGCTACTTCGGCTGGAAAACTTTATGCTTTCAAAAAATACGTTTAATGATACCATTTTCTCAAAAACGACCGTTTTGAATGGTAAAGAAAGAACAAATTTTCATTTGATGAATGAAAAGCTTTTAAAAAAGCACTTGGAAGAAAAATTTAGACAAGAATTGATTCGCGAAATTTTTCATCCCGGGACTGCGGAGGAAAATTATTATGTTTAAAAAATAAGTATATAAACGAAACTTTCATATCAGCGACTGCCCTTAAAGGAAGAGAGGCGACCAAATATTCATTCAATGAATTTTAAGCTTTAAAAAACCGCTGAGGTAAAAACTAAACGCCACAATTGAATCACAAAATTTCTCATCCCGGTACTGCGGATGAAAATTTTGTTTGCAAGAAATACGTATGAATACGAAAATTTTCTCAATAACTGCCGTTTGGAAGTGAAAAGAGTCACACAAATTTACAGTTAAAACTAATAGGCTTTCAAAAAAACCCTCGGGGGAACAACGAAACGAGTCGCTTGAATCACGAAATTACTCATCCCGGGACTGCGGCTGGAAAACGTTATGCTTGCAAGAAATACGCATAAATGATACCATTTTCTCAAAAACGACCGTTTTGAATGGTAAAGAAAGAACAAATTTTCATTTGATGAATGAAAAGCTTTTAGAAAAATACTTGGAAGAAAAACTTACACGAAAATTGATTCACGAACTTTCTCATCCCGGGACTGCGGAGGAAAATAATTATGTTTAAAAAGTACGTATATTAACGAAACTTTTATAACAGCGACTGCTTTGAAAGGAAGGGAGGCAACCAAATATTCATTCAATAAATTTTAAGATTTAAAAAACCGCTGAGGTAAAAACTAAACGCCACAATTGAATCACAAAATTTCTCATCCCGGTACTGCGGATGAAAAATTTTATGTTTGCAAGAAATACCTTTGAATACGAAAGTTTTCCCAATAACTGCCGTTTGGAAATGAAAAGAGTAACACAAATTTACAATTAAAACTAACAGTCTTTTTAAAAAACCCTCGGGGGAACAACAAAACGAGTCGCTTGAAGCACGAAATTTTTCATCCCGGGACTGCGGCTGGAAAACTTTATGCTTTCAAAAAATACGTTTAATGATACCATTTTCTGAAAAACGACCGTTTTGAATGGTAAAGAAAGAACAAATTTTCATTTGATGAATGAAAAGCTTTTAAAAAAGCACTTGGAAGAAAAATTTAGACAAGAATTGATTCGCGAAATTTTTCATCCCGGGACTACGGAGGAAAATTATTATGTTTAAAAAATAAGTATATTAACGAAACTTTTATAACAGCGACTGCCTTTAAAGGAAGAGAGGCGACAAAATATTTATTCAATGAATTTTAAGCTTTAAAAAACCGCTGAGGTAAAAACTAAACGCCACAATTGAATCACAAAATTTCTCATCCCGGTACAGCGGATGAAAAATTTTGTTTGCAAGAAAAACGTATGAATACGAAAATTTACCCAATAACTGCCGTTTGGAAATGAAAAGAGTCACACAAATTTACAATTAAAACTAACAGTCTTTTTAAAAAACCCTCGGGGGAACAACTAAACGATTCGCTTGAATCACGAAATTTCTCATCCCGGGACTGCGGCTGGAAAACTTAATGCTTGCAAAAAATACGTATAAATGATACCATTATCTCAAAAACGACCGTTTTGAATGGTAAAGAAAGAACAAATTTTCATTTGATGAATGAAAAGCTTTTAAAAAAGCACTTGGAAGAAAAATTTAGACAAGAATTGATTCGCGAAATTTTTAATCCCGGGACTGCGGAGGAAAATTATTATGTTTAAAAAATAAGTATATTAACGAAACTTTTATAACAGCGACTGCTTTTAAAGGAAGAGAGGCGACAAAATATTCATTCAATGAATTTTAAACTTTAAAAAACCGCTGAGGTAAAAATTAAACGCCACAATTGAATCACAAAATTTCTCATCCCGGTACTGCGGATGAAAAATTTTGTTTGCAAGAAATACGTATGAATACGAAAATTTTCTCAATAACTGCCGTTTGGAAGTGAAAAGAGTCACACAAATTTACAGTTAAAACTAATAGGCTTTCAAAAAAACCCTCGGGGGAACAACGAAACGAGTCGCTTGAATCACGAAATTTTTCATCCTGGGACTGCGGCTGGAAAACGTTATGCTTGCAAGAAATACGTATAAATGATACCATTTTCTCAAAAACGACCGTTTTGAATGGTAAAGAAAGAACAAATTTTCATTTGATGAATGAAAAGCTTTTAGAAAAATACTTGGAAGAAAAACTTACACGAAAATTGATTCACGAAATTTCTCATCCCGGGACCTCTGAGGAAAATTATTATGTTTAAAAAGTACGTATATTAACGAAACTTTTATAACAGCGACTGCTTTGAAAGGAAGGGAGGCAACCAAATATTCATTCAATGAATTTTAAGATTTAAAAAACCGCTGAGGTAAAAACTAAACGCCACAATTCAATCACAAAATTTCTCATCCCGGTACTGCGGATGAAAAATTTTGTTTGCAAGAAAAACGTATGAATACGAAAATTTTCCCAATAACTGCCGTTTGGAAATGAAAAGAGTCACACAAATTTACAATTAAAACTAACAGTCTTTTTAAAAAACCCTCGGGGGAACAACTAAACGAGTCGCTTGAATCACGAAATTTCTCATCCCGGGACTGCGGCTGGAAAACTTAATGCTTGCAAAAAATACGTATAAATGATACCATTATCTCAAAAACGACCGTTTTGAATAGTAAAAAAAGAACAAATTTTCATTTGATGAATGAAAAGCTTTTAAAAAAGCACTTGGAAGAAAAACACGAAAATTGATTCGCGATATTTTTCATCCCGAGTCTGCGGAGGAAAATTATTATATTTAAAAAAAAAGTATATAAACGAAACTTTCATATCAGCGAGTGCTTTGAAAGGAAGAAAGGCGACCAAATATTCATTCAATGAATTTTAAGCTTCAAAAAAACCGCTGAGGTTAAAACTAAACGCCACAATTCAATCACAAAATTTCTCATCCCGGTACTGCGGATGAAAAATTTGATGTTTGATAGAAATACTTTTGAATACGAAAGTTTTCCCAATAACTGCCGTTTGGAAATGAAAAGAGTAACACAAATTTACAATAAAAACTAACAGGCTTCCAAGAAAAACCCTCGGGGGAACAACTAAATGAGTCGCTTGAATCACGAAATTTCTCATCCCGGGACTGCGGCTGGAAAACGTTATGCTTGCAAGAAATACGTATAAATGATACCATTTTCTCAAAAACGTGCGTTTTGAATGGTAAAGAAAGACCAAATTTTCATTTGATGAATGAAAAGCTTTTAAAAAAGCACTTGGAAGAAAAACACGAAAATTGATTCGCGATATTTTTCATCCCGAGACTGCGGAGGAAAATTATTATGTTTAAAAAATAAGTATATAAACGAAACTTTCATATCAGCGACTGCCCTTAAAGGAAGAGAGGCGACCAAATATTCATTCAATGAATTTTAAGCTTTAAAAAACCGCTGAGGTAAAACTAAACGCCACAATTGAATCACAAAATTTCTCATCCCGGTACTGCGGATGAAAAATTTTGTTTGCAAGAAATAAGTTTGAATACGAAAATTTTCTGAATAACTGCCGTTTGGAAATGAAAAGAGTCAAACAAATTTACAATTAAAACTAACAGGCTTCCAAAAAAACCCTCGGGGGAACAACTAAACGAGTCGCTTGAATCACGAAATTTCTCATCCCGGGATTGCGGCTGGAAAACGTTATGCTTGCAAGAAATACGTATAAATGATACCATTTTCTCAAAAACGACCGTTTTGAAAGGTAAAGAAAGGAACAAATTTTCATTTGATGAATGAAGAGCCTTTAAAAAAGCACTTGGAAGAAAAACTTACACGAAAATTGATTCGCGAAATTACTCATCCCGGGACTGCGGAGGAAAATTATTATGTTTAAAAAATACGTATATTAACGAAACTTTTATAATAGCGAGTGCTTTGAAAGGAAGAAAGGCGACCAAATATTCATTCAATGAATTTTAAGCTTCAAAAAAACCGCTGAGGTTAAAACTAAACGCCACATTTCAATCACAAAATTTCTCATCCCGGTACTGCGGATGAAAAATTTTATGTTTGATAAAAAAACTTTTGAATACGAAAGTTTTCCCAATAACTGCCGTTTGGAAATGAAAAGAGTAACACAAATTTACAATTAAAACTAACAGTCTTTTTAAAAAAACCCTCGGGGGAACAACAAAACGAGTCGCTTGAATCACGAAATTTCTCATCCCGGGACTTCGGCTGGAAAACTTTATGCTTTCAAAAAATACGTTTAATGATACCATTTTCTCAAAAACGACCGTTTTGAATGGTAAAGAAAGAACAAATTTTCATTTGATGAATGAAAAGCTTTTAAAAAAGCACTTGGAAGAAAAATTTAGACAAGAATTGATTCGCGAAATTTTTCATCCCGGGACTGCGGAGGAAAATTATTATGTTTAAAAAATAAGTATATAAACGAAACTTTCATATCAGCGACTGCCCTTAAAGGAAGAGAGGCGACTTAATATTCATTCAATGAATTTTAAGATTTAAAAAACCGCTGAGGTAAAAACTAAACGCCACAATTCAATCACAAAATTTCTCATCCCGGTACTGCGGATGAAAAATTTTATGTTTGCAAGAAATGCCTTTGAATACGAAAGTTTTCCCAATAACTGCCGTTTGGAAGTGAAAAGAGTCACACAAATTTACAGTTAAAACTAATAGGCTTTCAAAAAAACCCTCGGGGGAACAACGAAACGAGTCGCTTGAATCACGAAATTTCTCATCCCGGGACTGCGGCTGGAAAACGTTATGCTTGCAAGAAATACGCATAAATGATACCATTTACTCAAAAACGACCGTTTTTAATGGTAAAGAAAGAACAAATTTTCATTTGATGAATGAAAAGCTTTTAGAAAAATACTTGGAAGAAAAACTTACACGAAAATTGATTCACGAAATTTCTCATCCCGGGACTGCGGAGGAAAATAATTATGTTTAAAAAGTACGTATATTAACGAAACTTTTATAACAGCGACTGCTTTGAAAGGAAGGGTGGCAACCAAATATTCATTCAATAAATTTTAAGATTTAAAAAACCGCTGAGGTAAAAACTAAACGCCACAATTCAATCACAAAATTTCTCATCCCGGTACTGCGGATGAAAAATTTTATGTTTGCAAGAAATACCTTTGAATACGAAAGTTTTCCCAATAACTGCCGTTTGGAAATGAAAAGAGTAACACAAATTTACAATTAAAACTAACAGTCTTTTTAAAAAACCCTCGGGGGAACAACAAAACGAGTCGCTTGAATCACGAAATTTTTCATCCCGGGACTGCGGCTGGAAAACTTTATGCTTTCAAAAAATACGTTTAATGATACCATTTTCTGAAAAACGACCGTTTTGAATGGTAAAGAAAGAACAAATTTTCATTTGATGAATGAAAAGCTTTTAAAAAAGCACTTGGAAGAAAAATTTAGACAAGAATTGATTCGCGAAATTTTTCATCCCGGGACTACGGAGGAAAATTATTATGTTTAAAAAATAAGTATATTAACGAAACTTTTATAACAGCGACTGCCTTTAAAGGAAGAGAGGCGACAAAATATTCATTCAATGAATTTTAAGCTTTAAAAAACCGCTGAGGTAAAAACTAAACGCCACAATTGAATCACAAAATTTCTCATCCCGGTACAGCGGATGAAAAATTTTGTTTGCAAGAAAAACGTATGAATACGAAAATTTACCCAATAACTGCCGTTTGGAAATGAAAAGAGTCACACAAATTTACAATTAAAACTAACAGTCTTTTTAAAAAACCCTCGGGGGAACAACTAAACGAGTCGCTTGAATCACGAAATTTCTCATCCCGGGACTGCGGCTGGAAAACTTAATGCTTGCAAAAAATACGTATAAATGATACCATTATCTCAAAAACGACTGTTTTGAATGGTAAAGAAAGAACAAATTTTCATTTGATGAATGAAAAGCTTTTAAAAAAGAACTTGGAAGAAAAATTTAGACAAGAATTGATTCGCGAAATTTTTAATCCCGGGACTGCGGAGGAAAATTATTATGTTTAAAAAATAAGTATATTAACGAAACTTTTATAACAGCGACTGCTTTTAAAGGAAGAGAGGCGACAAAATATTAATTCAATGAATTTTAAACTTTAAAAAACCGCTGAGGTAAAAACTAAACGCCACAATTGAATCACAAATTTTCTCATCCCGGTACTGCGGATGAAAAATTTTGTTTGCAAGAAATACGTTTGAATACGAAAATTTTCTCAATAACTGCCGTTTGGAAGTGAAAAGAGTCACACAAATTTACAGTTAAAACTAATAGGCTTTCAAAAAAACCCTCGGGGGAACAACGAAACGAGTCGCTTGAATCACGAAATTTTTCGTCCTGGGACTGCGGCTGGAAAACGTTATGCTTGCAAGAAATACGTATAAATGATACCATTTTCTCAAAAACGACCGTTTTGAATGGTAAAGAAAGAACAAATTTTCATTTGATGAATGAAAAGCTTTTAGAAAAATACTTGGAAGAAAAACTTACACGAAAATTGATTCACGAAATTTCTCATCCCGGGACCTCGGAGGAAAATTATTATGTTTAAAAAGTACGTATATTAACGAAACTTTTATAACAGCGACTGCTTTGAAAGGAAGGGAGGCAACCAAATATTCATTCAATGAATTTTAAGATTTAAAAAACCGCTGAGGTAAAAACTAAACGCCACAATTCAATCACAAAATTTTTCATCCCGGTACTGCGGATGAAAAATTTTGTTTGCAAGAAAAACGTATGAATACGAAAATTATCCCAATAACTGCCGTTTGGAAATGAAAAGAGTCACACAAATTTACAATTAAAACTAAGTCTTTTTAAAAAACCCTCGGGGGAACAACTAAACGAGTCGCTTGAATCACGAAATTTCTCATCCCGGGACTGCGGCTGGAAAACTTAATGCTTGCAAAAAATACGTATAAATGATACCATTATCTCAAAAACGACCGTTTTGAATAGTAAAGAAAGAACAAATTTTCATTTGATGAATGAAAAGCTTTTAAAAAAGCACTTGGAAGAAAAATTTAGACAAGAATTGATTCGCGAAATTTTTCATCCCGGGACTGCGGAGGAAAATTATTATGTTTAAAAAATAAGTATATTAACGAAACTTTCATACCAGCGACTGCCCTTAAAGGAAGAGAGGCGACCAAATATTCATTCAATGAATTTTAAGCTTCAAAAAACCGCTGAGGTTAAAACTAAACGCCACAATTCAATCACAAAATTTCTCATCCCGGTACTGCGGATGAAAAATTTGATGTTTGATAGAAATACTTTTGAATACGAAAGTTTTCCCAATAACTGCCGTTTGGAAATGAAAAGAGTAACACAAATTTACAATAAAAACTAACAGGCTTCCAAAAAAAACCCTCGGGGGAACAACTAAATGAGTCGCTTGAATCACGAAATTTCTCATCCCGGGACTGCGGCTGGAAAACGTTATGCTTGCAAGAAATACGTATAAATGATACCATTTTCTCAAAAACGACCGTTTTGAAAGGTAAAGAAAGGAACAAATTTTCATTTGATGAATGAAGAGCCTTTAAAAAAGCACTTGGAAGAAAAACCTTCACGAAAATTGATTCGCGAAATTACTCATCCCGGGACTGCGGAGGAAAATTATTATGTTTAAAAAATACGTATATTAACGAAACTTTTATAATAGCGAGTGCTTTGAAAGGAAGAAAGGCGACCAAATATTCATTCAATGAATTTTAAGCTTCAAAAAAACCGCTGAGTTAAAAACTAAACGCCACAATTCAATCACAAAATTTCTCATCCCGGTACTGCGGATGAAAAATTTTATGTTTGATAGAAATACTTTTGAATACGAAAGTTTTCCCAATAACTGCCGTTTGGAAATGAAAAGAGTAACACAAATTTACAATTATAACTAAGTCTTTTTAAAAAACCCTCGGGGGAACAACAAAACGAGTCGCTTGAATCACGAAATTTCTCATCCTGGGACTGCGGCTGGAAAACTTTATGCTTTCAAAAAATACGTATAAATGATACCATTTTCTCAAAAACGTGCGTTTTGAATGGTAAAGAAAGACCAAATTTTCATTTGATGAATGAAAAGCTTTTAAAAAAGCACTTGGAAGAAAAACACGAAAATTGATTCGCGATATTTTTCATCCCGAGACTGCGGAGGAAAATTATTATGTTTAAAAAATAAGTATATAAACGAAACTTTCATATCAGCGACTGCCCTTAAAGGAAGAGAGGCGACCAAATATTCATTCAATGAATTTTAAGCTTTAAAAAACCGCTGAGGTAAAACTAAACGCCACAATTGAATCACAAAATTTCTCAACCCGGTACTGCGGATGAAAAATTTTGTTTGCAAGAAATAAGTTTGAATACGAAAATTTTCTGAATAACTGCCGTTTGGAAATGAAAAGAGTCAAACAAATTTACAATTAAAACTAACAGGCTTCCAAAAGAACCCTCGGGGGAACAACTAAACGAGTCGCTTGAATCACGAAATTTCTCATCCCGGGACTGCGGCTGGAAAACGTTATGCTTGCAAGAAATACGTATAAATGATACCATTTTCTCAAAAACGACCGTTTTGAAAGGTAAAGAAAGGAACAAATTTTCATTTGATGAATGAAGAGCCTTTAAAAAAGCACTTGGAAGGAAAACTTACACGAAAATTGATTCGCGAAATTACTCATCCCGGGACTGCGGAGGAAAATTATTATGTTTAAAAAATACGTATATTAACGAAACTTTTATAATAGCGAGTGCTTTGAAAGGAAGAAAGGCGACCAAATATTCATTCAATGAATTTTAAGCTTCAAAAAAACCGCTGAGGTTAAAACTAAACGCCACATTTCAATCACAAAATTTCTCATCCCGGTACTGCGGATGAAAAATTTTATGTTTGATAAAAATACTTTTGAATACGAAAGTTTTCCCAATAACTGCCGTTTGGAAATGAAAAGAGTAACACAAATTTACAATTAAAACTAACAGTCTTTTTAAAAAAACCCTCGGGGGAACAACAAAACGAGTCGCTTGAATCGCGAAATTTCTCATCCCGGGACTTCGGCTGGAAAACTTTATGCTTTCAAAAAATACGTTTAATGATACCATTTTCTCAAAAACGACCGTTTTGAATGGTAAAGAAAGAACAAATTTTCATTTGATGAATGAAAAGCTTTTAAAAAAGCACTTGGAAGAAAAATTTAGACAAGAATTGATTCGCGAAATTTTTCATCCCGGGACTGCGGAGGAAAATTATTATGTTTAAAAAATAAGTATATAAACGAAACTTTCATATCAGCGACTGCCCTTAAAGGAAGAGAGGCGACTTAATATTCATTCAATGAATTTTAAGATTTAAAAAACCGCTGAGGTAAAAACTAAACGCCACAATTCAATCACAAAATTTCTCATCCCGGTACTGCGGATGAAAAATTTTATGTTTGCAAGAAATGCCTTTGAATACGAAAGTTTTCCCAATAACTGCCGTTTGGAAGTGAAAAGAGTTACACAAATTTACAGTTAAAACTAATAGGCTTTCAAAAAAACCCTCGGGGGAACAACGAAACGAGTCGCTTGAATCACGAAATTTCTCATCCCGGGACTGCGGCTGGAAAACGTTATGCTTGCAAGAAATACGCATAAATGATACCATTTACTCAAAAACGACCGTTTTGAATGGTAAAGAAAGAACAAATTTTCATTTGATGAATGAAAAGCTTTTAGAAAAATACTTGGAAGAAAAACTTACACGAAAATTGATTCACGAAATTTCTCATCCCGGGACTGCGGAGGAAAATAATTATGTTAAAAAAGTACGTATATTAACGAAACTTTTATAACAGCGACTGCTTTGAAAGGAAGGGAGGCAACCAAATATTCATTCAATAAATTTTAAGATTTAAAAAACCGCTGAGGTAAAAACTAAACGCCACAATTCAATCACAAAATTTCTCATCCCGGTACTGCGGATGAAAAATTTTATGTTTGCAAGAAATACCTTTGAATACGAAAGTTTTCCCAATAACTGCCGTTTGGAAATGAAAAGAGTAACACAAATTTACAATTAAAACTAACAGTCTTTTTAAAAAACCCTCGGGGGAACAAAAAAACGAGTCGCTTGAATCACGAAATTTTTCATCCCGGGACTGCGGCTGGAAAACTTTATGCTTTCAAAAAATACGTTTAATGATACCATTTTCTGAAAAACGACCGTTTTGAATGGTAAAGAAAGAACAAATTTTCATTTGATGAATGAAAAGCTTTTAAAAAAGCACTTGGAAGAAAAATTTAGACAAGAATTGATTCGCGAAATTTTTAATCCCGGGACTGCGGAGGAAAATTATTATGTTTAAAAAATAAGTATATTAACGAAACTTTTATAACAGCGACTGCTTTTAAAGGAAGAGAGGCGACAAAATATTAATTCAATGAATTTTAAGCTTTAAAAAACCGCTGAGGTAAAAACTAAACGCCACAATTGAATCACAAAATTTCTCATCCCGGTACAGCGGATGAAAAATTTTGTTTGCAAGAAAAACGTATGAATACGAAAATTTACCCAATAACTGCCGTTTGGAAATGAAAAGAGTCACACAAATTTACAATTAAAACTAAGTCTTTTTAAAAAACCCTCGGGGGAACAACTAAACGAGTCGCTTGAATCACGAAATTTCTCATCCCGGGACTGCGGCTGGAAAACTTAATGCTTGCAAAAAATACGTATAAATGATACCATTATCTCAAAAACGACTGTTTTGAATGGTAAAGAAAGAACAAATTTTCATTTGATGAATGAAAAGCTTTTAAAAAAGCACTTGGAAGAAAAATTTAGACAAGAATTGATTCGCGAAATTTTTAATCCCGGGACTGCGGAGGAAAATTATTATGTTTAAAAAATAAGTATATTAACGAAACTTTTATAACAGCGACTGCTTTTAAAGGAAGAGAGGCGACAAAATATTAATTCAATGAATTTTAAACTTTAAAAAACCGCTGAGGTAAAAACTAAACGCCACAATTGAATCACAAAATTTCTCATCCCGGTACTGCGGATGAAAAATTTTGTTTGCAAGAAATACGTATGAATACGAAAATTTTCTCAATAACTGCCGTTTGGAAGTGAAAAGAGTCACACAAATTTACAGTTAAAACTAATAGGCTTACAAAAAAACCCTCGGGGGAACAACGAAACGAGTCGCTTGAATCACGAAATTTTTCGTCCTGGGACTGCGGCTGGAAAACGTTATGCTTGCAAGAAATACGTATAAATGATACCATTTTCTCAAAAACGACCGTTTTGAATGGTAAAGAAAGAACAAATTTTCATTTGATGAATGAAAAGCTTTTAGAAAAATACTTGGAAGAAAAACTTACACGAAAATTGATTCACGAAATTTCTCATCCCGGGACCTCGGAGGAAAATTATTATGTTTAAAAAGTACGTATATTAACGAAACTTTTATAACAGCGACTGCTTTGAAAGGAAGGGAGGCAACCAAATATTCATTCAATGAATTTTAAGATTTAAAAAACCGCTGAGGTAAAAACTAAACGCCACAATTCAATCACAAAATTTCTCATCCCGGTACTGCGGATGAAAAATTTTGTTTGCAAGAAAAACGTATGAATACGAAAATTATCCCAATAACTGCCGTTTGGAAATGAAAAGAGTCACACAAATTTACAATTAAAACTAACAGTCTTTTTAAAAAACCCTCGGGGGAACAATTAAACGAGTCGCTTGAATCACGAAATTTCTCATCCCGGGACTGCGGCTGGAAAACTTAATGCTTGCAAAAAATACGTATAAATGATACCATTATCTCAAAAACGACCGTTTTGAATAGTAAAGAAAGAACAAATTTTCATTTGATGAATGAAAAGCTTTTAAAAAAGCACTTGGAAGAAAAATTTAGACAAGAATTGATTCGCGAAATTTTTCATCCCGGGACTGCGGAGGAAAATTATTATGTTTAAAAAATAAGTATATTAACGAAACTTTTATAATAGCGAGTGCTTTGAAAGGAAGAAAGGCGACCAAATATTCATTCAATGAATTTTAAGCTTCAAAAAACCGCTGAGGTTAAAACTAAACGCCACAATTCAATCACAAAATTTCTCATCCCGGTACTGCGGATGAAAAATTTGATGTTTGATAGAAATACTTTTGAATACGAAAGTTTTCCCAATAACTGCCGTTTGGAAATGAAAAGAGTAACACAAATTTACAATAAAAACTAACAGGCTTCCAAAAAAAACCCTCGGGGGAACAACTAAATGAGTCGCTTGAATCACGAAATTTCTCATCCCGGGACTGCGGCTGGAAAACGTTATGCTTGCAAGAAATACGTATAAATGATACCATTTTCTCAAAAACGACCGTTTTGAAAGGTAAAGAAAGGAACAAATTTTCATTTGATGAATGAAGAGCCTTTAAAAAAGCACTTGGAAGAAAAACCTTCACGAAAATTGATTCGCGAAATTACTCATCCCGGGACTGCGGAGGAAAATTATTATGTTTAAAAAAAACGTATATTAACGAAACTTTTATAATAGCGAGTGCTTTGAAAGGAAGAAAGGCGACCAAATATTCATTCAATGAATTTTAAGCTTCAAAAAAACCGCTGAGTTAAAAACTAAACGCCACAATTCAATCACAAAATTTCTCATCCCGATACTGCGGATGAAAAATTTTATGTTTGATAGAAATACTTTTGAATACGAAAGTTTTCCCAATAACTGCCGTTTGGAAATGAAAAGAGTAACACAAATTTACAATTAAAACTAAGTCTTTTTAAAAAACCCTCGGGGGAACAACAAAACGAGTCGCTTGAATCACGAAATTTCTCATCCTGGGACTGCGGCTGGAAAACTTTATGCTTTCAAAAAATACGTATAAATGATACCATTTTCTCAAAAACGTGCGTTTTGAATGGTAAAGAAAGACCAAATTTTCATTTGATGAATGAAAAGCTTTTAAAAAAGCACTTGGAAGAAAAACACGAAAATTGATTCGCGATATTTTTCATCCCGAGACTGCGGAGGAAAATTATTATGTTTAAAAAATAAGTATATAAACGAAACTTTCATATCAGCGACTGCCCTTAAAGGAAGAGAGGCGACCAAATATTCATTCAATGAATTTTAAGCTTTAAAAAACCGCTGAGGTAAAACTAAACGCCACAATTGAATCACAAAATTTCTCATCCCGGTACTGCGGATGAAAAATTTTGTTTGCAAGAAATAAGTTTGAATACGAAAATTTTCTGAATAACTGCCGTTTGGAAATGAAAAGAGTCAAACAAATTTACAATTAAAACTAACAGGCTTCCAAAAGAACCCTCGGGGGAACAACTAAACGAGTCGCTTGAATCACGAAATTTCTCATCCCGGGACTGCGGCTGGAAAACGTTATGCTTGCAAGAAATACGTATAAATGATACCATTTTCTCAAAAACGACCGTTTTGAAAGGTAAAGAAAGGAACAAATTTTCATTTGATGAATGAAGAGCCTTTAAAAAAGCACTTGGAAGAAAAACTTACACGAAAATTGATTCGCGAAATTACTCATCCCGGGACTGCGGAGGAAAATTATTATGTTTAAAAAATACGTATATTAACGAAACTTTTATAATAGCGAGTGCTTTGAAAGGAAGAAAGGCGACCAAATATTCATTCAATGAATTTTAAGCTTCAAAAAAACCGCTGAGGTTGAAACTAAACGCCACATTTCAATCACAAAATTTCTCATCCCGGTACTGCGGATGAAAAATTTTATGTTTGATAAAAATACTTTTGAATACGAAAGTTTTCCCAATAACTGCCGTTTGGAAATGAAAAGAGTAACACAAATTTACAATTAAAACTAACAGTCTTTTTAAAAAAACCCTCGGGGGAACAACAAAACGAGTCGCTTGAATCGCGAAATTTCTCATCCCGGGACTTCGGCTGGAAAACTTTATGCTTTCAAAAAATACGTTTAATGATACCATTTTCTCAAAAACGACCGTTTTGAATGGTAAAGAAAGAACAAATTTTCATTTGATGAATGAAAAGCTTTTAAAAAAGCACTTGGAAGAAAAATTTAGACAAGAATTGATTCGCGAAATTTTTCATCCCGGGACTGCGGAGGAAAATTATTATGTTTAAAAAATAAGTATATAAACGAAACTTTCATATCAGCGACTGCCCTTAAAGGAAGAGAGGCGACTTAATATTCATTCAATGAATTTTAAGCTTTAAAAAACCGCTGAGGTAAAAACTAAACGCCAAAATTGAATCACAAAATTTCTCATCCCGGTACTGCGGATGAAAATTTTGTTTGCAAGAAATACGTATGAATACGAAAATTTTCTCAATAACTGCCGTTTGGAAGTGAAAAGAGTCACACAAATTTACAGTTAAAACTAATAGGCTTTCAAAAAAACCCTCGGGGGAACAACGAAACGAGTCGCTTGAATCACGAAATTTCTCATCCCGGGACTGCGGCTGGAAAACGTTATGCTTGCAAGAAATACGCATAAATGATACCATTTTCTCAAAAACGACCCTTTTGAATGGTAAAGAAAGAACAAATTTTCATTTGATGAATGAAAAGCTTTTAGAAAAATACTTGGAAGAAAAACTTACACGAAAATTGATTCACGAAATTTCTCATCCCGGGACTGCGGAGGAAAATAATTATGTTTAAAAAGTACGTATATTAACGAAACATTTATAACAGCGACTACTTTGAAAGGAAGGGAGGCAACCAAATATTCATTCAATGAATTTTAAGATTTAAAAAACCGCTGAGGTAAAAACTAAACGCCACAATTCAATCACAAAATTTCTCATCCCGGTACTGCGGATGAAAAATTTTATGTTTGCAAGAAATACCTTTGAATACGAAAGTTTTCCCAATAACTGCCGTTTGGAAATGAAAAGAGTAACACAAATTTACAATTAAAACTAACAGTCTTTTTAAAAAACCCTCGGGGGAACAACAAAACGAGTCGCTTGAATCACGAAATTTTTCATCCCGGGACTGCGGCTGGAAAACTTTATGCTTTCAAAAAATACGTTTAATGATACCATTTTCTCAAAAACGACCGTTTTGAATGGTAAAGAAAGAACAAATTTTCATTTGATGAATGAAAAGCTTTTAAAAAAGCACTTGGAAGAAAAATTTAGACAAGAATTGATTCGCGAAATTTTTCATCCCGGGACTGCGGAGGAAAATTATTATGTTTAAAAAATAAGTATATTAACGAAACTTTTATAACAGCGACTGCCTTTAAAGGAAGAGAGGCGACAAAATATTCATTCAATGAATTTTAAGCTTTAAAAAACCGCTGAGGTAAAAACTAAACGCCACAATTGAATCACAAAATTTCTCATCCCGGTACAGCGAATGAAAAATTTTGTTTGCAAGAAAAACGTTTGAATACGAAAATTTACCCAATAACTGCCGTTTGGAAATGAAAAGAGTCACACAAATTTACAATTAAAACTAACAGTCTTTTTAAAAAAACCCTCGGGGGAACAACTAAACGAGTCGCTTGAATCATGAAATTTCTCATCCCGGGACTGCGGCTGGAAAACTTAATACTTGCAAAAAATACGTATAAATGATACCATTATCTCAAAAACGACCGTTTTGAATGGTAAAGAAAGAACAAATTTTCATTTGATGAATGAAAAGCTTTTAAAAAAGCACTTGGAAGAAAAACCTTCACGAAAATTGATTCGCGAAATTACTCATCCCGGGACTGCGGAGGAAAATTATTATGTTTAAAAAATACGTATATTAACGAAACTTTTATAATAGCGAGTGCTTTGAAAGGAAGAAAGGCGACCAGATATTCATTCAATGAATTTTAAGCTTCAAAAAAACCGCTGAGTTAAAAACTAAACGCCACAATTCAATCACAAAATTTCTCATCCCGGTACTGCGGATGAAAAATTTTATGTTTGATAGAAATACTTTTGAATACGAAAGTTTTCCCAATAACTGCCGTTTGGAAATGAAAAGAGTAACACAAATTTACAATTAAAACTAAGTCTTTTTAAAAAACCCTCGGGGGAACAACAAAACGAGTCGCTTGGAAGAAAAATTTAGACAAGAATTGATTCGCGAAATTTTTCATCCCGGGACTGCGGAGGAAAATTATTATGTTTAAAAAATAAGTATATTAACGAAACTTTTATAACAGCGACTGCCTTTAAAGGAAGAGAGGCGACAAAATATTCATTCAATGAATTTTAAGCTTTAAAAAACCGCTGAGGTAAAAACTAAACGCCACAATTGAATCACAAAATTTCTCATCCCGGTACAGCGGATGAAAAATTTTGTTTGCAAGAAAAACGTTTGAATACGAAAATTTACCCAATAACTGCCGTTTGGAAATGAAAAGAGTCACACAAATTTACAATTAAAACTAACAGTCTTTTTAAAAAACCCTCGGGGGAACAACTAAACGAGTCGCTTGAATCACGAAATTTCTCATCCCGGGACTGCGGCTGGAAAACTTAATGCTTGCAAAAAATACGTATAAATGATACCATTATCTCAAAAACGACCGTTTTGAATGGTAAAGAAAGAACAAATTTTCATTTGATGAATGAAAAGCTTTTAAAAAAGCACTTGGAAGAAAAATTTAGACAAGAAATGATTCGCGAAATTTTTAATCCCGGGACTGCGGAGGAAAATTATTATGTTTAAAAAATAAGTATATTAACGAAACTTTTATAATAGCGACTGCCTTTAAAGGAAGAGAGGCGACAAAATATTCATTCAATGAATTTTAAACTTTAAAAAACCGCTGAGGTAAAAACTAAACGCCACAATTGAATCACAAAATTTCTCATCCCGGTACTGCGGATGAAAAATTTTGTTTGCAAGAAATACGTATGAATACGAAAATTTTCTCAATAACTGCCGTTTGGAAGTGAAAAGAGTCACACAAATTTACAGTTAAAACTAATAGGCTTTCAAAAAAACCCTCGGGGGTACAACGAAACGAGTCGCTTGAATCACGAAATTTTTCATCCCGGGACTGCGGCTGGAAAACGTTATGCTTGCAAGAAATACGTATAAATGATACCATTATCTCAAAAACGACCGTTTTGAATGGTAAAGAAAGAACAAATTTTCATTTGATGAATGAAAAGCTTTTAAAAAAGCACTTGGAAGAAAAACCTTCACGAAAATTGATTCGCGAAATTACTCATCCCGGGACTGCGGAGGAAAATTATTATGTTTAAAAAATACGTATATTAACGAAACTTTTATAATAGCGAGTGCTTTGAAAGGAAGAAAGGCGACCAGATATTCATTCAATGAATTTTAAGCTTCAAAAAAACCGCTGAGTTAAAAACTAAACGCCACAATTCAATCACAAAATTTCTCATCCCGGTACTGCGGATGAAAAATTTTATGTTTGATAGAAATACTTTTGAATACGAAAGTTTTCCCAATAACTGCCGTTTGGAAATGAAAAGAGTAACACAAATTTACAATTAAAACTAAGTCTTTTTAAAAAACCCTCGGGGGAACAACAAAACGAGTCGCTTGGAAGAAAAATTTAGACAAGAATTGATTCGCGAAATTTTTCATCCCGGGACTGCGGAGGAAAATTATTATGTTTAAAAAATAAGTATATTAACGAAACTTTTATAACAGCGACTGCCTTTAAAGGAAGAGAGGCGACAAAATATTCATTCAATGAATTTTAAGCTTTAAAAAACCGCTGAGGTAAAAACTAAACGCCACAATTGAATCACAAAATTTCTCATCCCGGTACAGCGGATGAAAAATTTTGTTTGCAAGAAAAACGTTTGAATACGAAAATTTACCCAATAACTGCCGTTTGGAAATGAAAAGAGTCACACAAATTTACAATTAAAACTAACAGTCTTTTTAAAAAACCCTCGGGGGAACAACTAAACGAGTCGCTTGAATCACGAAATTTCTCATCCCGGGACTGCGGCTGGAAAACTTAATGCTTGCAAAAAATACGTATAAATGATACCATTATCTCAAAAACGACCGTTTTGAATGGTAAAGAAAGAACAAATTTTCATTTGATGAATGAAAAGCTTTTAAAAAAGCACTTGGAAGAAAAATTTAGACAAGAATTGATTCGCGAAATTTTTAATCCCGGGACTGCGGAGGAAAATTATTATGTTTAAAAAATAAGTATATTAACGAAACTTTTATAACAGCGACTGCCTTTAAAGGAAGAGAGGCGACAAAATATTCATTCAATGAATTTTAAACTTTAAAAAACCGCTGAGGTAAAAACTAAACGCCACAATTGAATCACAAAATTTCTCATCCCGGTACTGCGGATGAAAAATTTTGTTTGCAAGAAATACGTATGAATACGAAAATTTTCTCAATAACTGCCGTTTGGAAGTGAAAAGAGTCACACAAATTTACAGTTAAAACTAATAGGCTTTCAAAAAAACCCTCGGGGGTACAACGAAACAAGTCGCTTGAATCACGAAATTTTTCATCCCGGGACTGCGGCTGGAAAACGTTATGCTTGCAAGAAATACGTATAAATGATACCATTTTCTCAAAAACGACCGTTTTGAATGGTAAAGAAAGAACAAATTTTCATTTGATGAAAGAAAAGCTTTTAGAAAAATACTTGGAAGAAAAACTTACACGAAAATTGATTCACGAAATTTCTCATCCCGGGACCTCGGAGGAAAATTATTATGTTTAAAAAGTACGTATATTAACGAAACTTTTATAACAGCGACTGCTTTGAAAGGAAGGGAGGCAACCAAATATTCATTCAATGAATTTTAAGATTTAAAAAACCGCTGAGGTAAAAACTAAACGCCACAATTCAATCACAAAATTTCTCATCCCGGTACTGCGGATGAAAAATTTTGTTTGCAAGAAAAACGTATGAATACGAAAATTTTCCCAATAACTGCCGTTTGGAAATGAAAAGAGTCACACAAATTTACAATTAAAACTAAGTCTTTTTAAAAAACCCTTGGGGGAACAACTAAACGAGTCGCTTGAATCACGAAATTTCTCATCCCGGGACTGCGGCTGGAAAACTTAATGCTTGCAAAAAATACCTATAAATGATACCATTATCTCAAAAACGACCGTTTTGAATAGTAAAGAAAGAACAAATTTTCATTTGATGAATGAAAAGCTTTTAAAAAAGCACTTGGAAGAAAAATTTAGACAAGAATTGATTCGCGAAATTTTTAATCCCGGGACTGCGGAGGAAAATTATTATGTTTAAAAAATACGTATATTAACGAAACTTTTATAATAGCGAGTGCTTTGAAAGGAAGAAAGGCGACCAAATATTCATTCAATGAATTTTAAGCTTCAAAAAAACCGCTGAGGTTAAAACTAAACGCCACAATTCAATCACAAAATTTCTCATCCCGGTACTGCGGATGAAATATTTGATGTTTGATAGAAATACTTTTGAATACGAAAGTTTTCCTTATAACTGCCGTTTGGAAATGAAAAGAGTAACACAAATTTACAATAAAAACTAACAGGCTTCCAAAAAAAACCCTCGGGGGAACAACTAAATAAGTCGCTTGAATCACGAAATTTCTCATCCCGGGACTGCGGCTGGAAAACGTTATGCTTGCAAGAAATACGTATAAATGATACCATTTTCTCAAAAACGACCGTTTTGAAAGTTAAAAAAAGGAACAAATTTTCATTTGATGAATGAAGAGCCTTTTAAAAAGCACTTGGAAGAAAAACCTACACGAAAATTGATTCGCGAAATTACTCATCCCGGGACTGCGGAGGAAAATTATTATGTTTAAAAAATACGTATATTAACGAAACTTTTATAATAGCGAGTGCTTTGAAAGGAAGAAAGGCGACCAAATATTCATTCAATGAATTTTAAGCTTAAAAAAACCGCTGAGTTTAAAACTAAACGCCACAATTCAATCACAAAATTTCTCATCCCGGTACTGCGGATGAAAAATTTTATGTTTGATAGAAATACTTTTGAATACGAAAGTTTTCCCAATAACTGCCGTTTGGAAATGAAAAGAGTAACACAAATTTACAATTAAAACTAACAGTCTTTTTAAAAAACCCTCGGGGGAACAACAAAACGAGTCGCTTGAATCACGAAATTTCTCATCCTGGGACTGCGGCTGGAAAACTTTATGCTTTCAAAAAATACGTATAAATGATACCATTTTCTCAAGAACGTGCGTTTTGAATGGTAAAGAAAGACCAAATTTTCATTTGATGAATGAAAAGCTTTTAAAAAAGCACTTGGAAGAAAAACACGAAAATTGATTCGCGATATTTTTCATCCCGAGACTGCGGAGGAAAATTATTATGTTTAAAAAATAAGTATATAAACGAAACTTTCATATCAGCGACTGCCCTTAAAGGAAGAGAGGCGACCAAATATTCATTCAATGAATTTTAAACTTTAAAAAACCGCTGAGGTAAAAACTAAACGCCACAATTGAATCACAAAATTTCTCATCCCGGTACTGCGGATGAAAAATTTTGTTTGCAAGAAATACGTATGAATACGAAAATTTTCTCAATAACTGCCGTTTGGAAGTGAAAAGAGTCACACAAATTTACAGTTAAAACTAATAGGCTTTCAAAAAAACCCTCGGGGGTACAACGAAACGAGTCGCTTGAATCACGAAATTTTTCATCCCGGGACTGCGGCTGGAAAACGTTATGCTTGCAAGAAATACGTATAAATGATACCATTTTCTCAAAAACGACCGTTTTGAATGGTAAAGAAAGAACAAATTTTCATTTGATGAAAGAAAAGCTTTTAGAAAACTACTTGGAAGAAAAACTTACACGAAAATTGATTCACGAAATTTCTCATCCCGGGACCTCGGAGGAAAATTATTATGTTTAAAAAGTACGTATATTAACGAAACTTTTATAACAGCGACTGCTTTGAAAGGAAGGGAGGCAACCAAATATTCATTCAATGAATTTTAAGATTTAAAAAACCGCTGAGGTAAAAACTAAACGCCACAATTCAATCACAAAATTTCTCATCCCGGTACTGCGGATGAAAAATTTTGTTTGCAAGAAAAACGTATGAATACGAAAATTTTCCCAATAACTGCCGTTTGGAAATGAAAAGAGTCACACAAATTTACAATTAAAACTAAGTCTTTTTAAAAAACCCTTGGGGGAACAACTAAACGAGTCGCTTGAATCACGAAATTTCTCATCCCGGGACTGCGGCTGGAAAACTTAATGCTTGCAAAAAATACCTATAAATGATACCATTATCTCAAAAACGACCGTTTTGAATAGTAAAGAAAGAACAAATTTTCATTTGATGAATGAAAAGCTTTTAAAAAAGCACTTGGAAGAAAAATTTAGACAAGAATTGATTCGCGAAATTTTTAATCCCGGGACTGCGGAGGAAAATTATTATGTTTAAAAAATACGTATATTAACGAAACTTTTATAATAGCGAGTGCTTTGAAAGGAAGAAAGGCGACCAAATATTCATTCAATGAATTTTAATCTTCAAAAAAACCGCTGAGGTTAAAACTAAACGCCACAATTCAATCACAAAATTTCTCATCCCGGTACTGCGGATGAAATATTTGATGTTTGATAGAAATACTTTTGAATACGAAAGTTTTCCCAATAACTGCCGTTTGGAAATGAAAAGAGTAACACAAATTTACAATAAAAACTAACAGGCTTCCAAAAAAAACCCTCGGGGGAACAACTAAATAAGTCGCTTGAATCACGAAATTTCTCATCCCGGGACTGCGGCTGGAAAACGTTATGCTTGCAAGAAATACGTATAAATGATACCATTTTCTCAAAAACGACCGTTTTGAAAGGTAAAAAAAGGAACAAATTTTCATTTGATGAATGAAGAGCCTTTTAAAAAGCACTTGGAAGAAAAACCTACACGAAAATTGATTCGCGAAATTATTCATCCCGGGACTGCGGAGGAAAATTATTATGTTTAAAAAATACGTATATTAACGAAACTTTTATAATAGCGAGTGCTTTGAAAGGAAGAAAGGCGACCAAATATTCATTCAATGAATTTTAAACTTTAAAAAACCGCTGAGGTAAAAACTAAACGCCACAATTGAATCACAAAATTTCTCATCCCGGTACTGCGGATGAAAAATTTTGTTTGCAAGAAATACGTATGAATACGAAAATTTTCTCAATAACTGCCGTTTGGAAGTGAAAAGAGTCACACAAATTTACAGTTAAAACTAATAGGCTTTCAAAAAAACCCTCGGGGTTACAACGAAACGAGTCGCTTGAATCAGGAAATTTTTCATCCCGGGACTGCGGCTGGAAAACGTTATGCTTGCAAGAAATACGTATAAATGATACCATTTTCTCAAAAACGACCGTTTTGAATGGTAAAGAAAGAACAAATTTTCATTTGATGAAAGAAAAGCTTTTAGAAAAATACTTGGAAGAAAAACTTACACGAAAATTGATTCACGAAATTTCTCATCCCGGGACCTCGGAGGAAAATTATTATGTTTAAAAAGTACGTATATTAACGAAACTTTTATAACAGCGACTGCTTTGAAAGGAAGGGAGGCAACCAAATATTCATTCAATGAATTTTAAGATTTAAAAAACCGCTGAGGTAAAAACTAAACGCCACAATTCAATCACAAAATTTCTCATCCCGGTACTGCGGATGAAAAATTTTGTTTGCAAGAAAAACGTATGAATACGAAAATTTTCCCAATAACTGCCGTTTGGAAATGAAAAGAGTCACACAAATTTACAATTAAAACTAAGTCTTTTTAAAAAACCCTTGGGGGAACAACTAAACGAGTCGCTTGAATCACGAAATTTCTCATCCCGGGACTGCGGCTGGAAAACTTAATGCTTGCAAAAAATACCTATAAATGATACCATTATCTCAAAAACGACCGTTTTGAATAGTAAAGAAAGAACAAATTTTCATTTGATGAATGAAAAGCTTTTAAAAAAGCACTTGGAAGAAAAATTTAGACAAGAATTGATTCGCGAAATTTTTAATCCCGGGACTGCGGAGGAAAATTATTATGTTTAAAAAATACGTATATTAACGAAACTTTTATAATAGCGAGTGCTTTGAAAGGAAGAAAGGCGACCAAATATTCATTCAATGAATTTTAAGCTTCAAAAAAACCGCTGAGGTTAAAACTAAACGCCACAATTCAATCACAAAATTCCTCATCCCGGTACTGCGGATGAAAATTTTGTTTGCAAGAAATACGTATGAATACGAAAATTTTCTCAATAACTGCCGTTTGGAAGTGAAAAGAGTCACACAAATTTACAGTTAAAACTAATAGGCTTTCAAAAAAACCCTCGGGGGAACAACGAAACGAGTCGCTTGAATCACGAAATTTCTCATCCCGGGACTGCGGCTGGAAAACGTTATGCTTGCAAGAAATACGCATAAATGATACCATTTTCTCAAAAACGACCGTTTTGAATGGTAAAGAAAGAACAAATTTTCATTTGATGAATGAAAAGCTTTTAGAAAAATACTTGGAAGAAAAACTTACACGAAAATTGATTCACGAAATTTCTCATCCCGGGACTGCGGAGGAAAATAATAATGTTTAAAAAGTACGTATATTAACGAAACTTTTATAACAGCGACTGCTTTGAAATGAAGGGAGGCAACCAAATATTCATTCAGTGAATTTTAAGATTTAAAAAACCGCTGAGGTAAAAACTAAACGCCACAATTCAATCACAAAATTTCTCATCCCGGTACTGCGGATGAAAAATTTTATGTTTGCAAGAAATACCTTTGAATACGAAAGTTTTCCCAATAACACCGTTTGGAAATGAAAAGAGTAACACAAATTTACAATTAAAACTAACAGTCTTTTTAAAAAACCCTCGGGGGAACAACAAAACGAGTCGCTTGAATCACGAAATTTTTCATCCCGGGACTGCGGCTGGAAAACTTTATGCTTTCAAAAAATACGTTTAATGATACCATTTTCTCAAAAACGACCGTTTTGAATAATAAAGAAAGAACAAATTTTCATTTGATGAATGAAAAGCTTTTAAAAAAGCACTTGGAAGAAAAATTTAGACAAGAATTGATTCGCGAAATTTTTCATCCCGGGACTGCGGAGGAAAATTATTATGTTTAAAAAATAAGTATATTAACGAAAATTTTATAACAGCGACTGCCTTTAAAGGAAGAGAGGCGACAAAATATTCATTCAATGAGTTTTAAGCTTTAAAAAACCGCTGAGGTAAAAACTAAACGCCAAAATTGAATCACAAAATTTCTCATCCCGGTACTGCGGATGAAAAATTTTGTTTGCAAGAAAAACGTATGAATACGAAAATTTACCCAATAACTGCCGTTTGGAAATGAAAAGAGTCACACAAATTTACAATTAAAACTAAGTCTTTTTAAAAAACCCTCGGGGGAACAACTAAACGAGTCGCTTGAATCACGAAATTTCTCATCCCGGGACTGCGGCTGGAAAACTTAATGCTTGCAAAAAATACGTATAAATGATACCATTATCTCAAAAACGACCGTTTTGAATGGTAAAGAAAGAACAAATTTTCATTTGATGAATGAAAAGCTTTTAAAAAAGCACTTGGAAGAAAAATTTAGACAAGAATTGATTCGCGAAATTTTTAATCCCGGGACTGCGGAGGAAAATTATTATGTTTAAAAAATAAGTATATTAACGAAACTTTTATAACAGCGACTGCCATTAAAGGAAGAGAGGCGACAAAATATTCATTCAATGAATTTTAAACTTTAAAAAACCGCTGAGGTAAAAACTAAACGCCACAATTGAATCACAAAATTTCTCATCCCGGTACTGCGGATGAAAAATTTTGTTTGCAAGAAATACGTATGAATACGAAAATTTTCTCAATAACTGCCGTTTGGAAGTGAAAAGAGTCACACAAATTTACAGTTAAAACTAATAGGCTTTCAAAAAAACCCTCGGGGGAACAACGAAACGAGTCGCTTGAATCACGAAATTTCTCATCCCGGGACTGCGGCTGGAAAACGATATGCTTGCAAGAAATACGTATAAATGATACCATTTTCTCAAAAACGACCGTTTTGAAAGGTAAAGAAAGGAACAAATTTTCATTTGATGAATGAAGAGCTTTTTAAAAAGCACTTGGAAGAAAAACCTACACGAAAATTGATTCGCGAAATTACTCATCCCGGGACTGCGGAGGAAAATTATTATGTTTAAAAAATACGTATATTAACGAAACTTTTATATAAGCGAGTGCTTTGAAAGGAAGAAAGGTGACCAAATATTCATTCAATGAATTTTAAGCTTCAAAAAAACCGCTGAGTTTAAAACTAAACGCCACAATTCAATCACAAAATTTCTCATCCCGGTACTGCGGATGAAAAATTTTATGTTTGCAAGAAATACCTTTGAATACGAAAGTTTTCCCAATAACTGCCGTTTGGAAATGAAAAGAGTAACACAAATTTACAATTAAAACTAACAGTCTTTATAAAAAACCCTCGGGGGAACAACTAAACGAGTCGCTTGAATCACGAAATTTCTCATCCCGGGACTGCGGCTGGAAAACTTTATGCTTGCAAAAAATACGTATAAATGATACCATTTTCTCAAAAACGACCGTTTTGAATGGTATAGAAAGAACAAATTTTCATTTGATGAATGAAAAGCTTTTAAAAAAGCACTTCGAAGAAAAATTTAGACAAGAATTGATTCGCGAAATTTTTCATCCCGGGACTGCGGAGGAAAATTATTATGTTTAAAAAATAAGTATATTAACGAAACTTTTATAACAGCGACTGCCTTTAAAGGAAGAGAGGCCACAAAATATTCATTCAATGAATTTTAAGCTTTAAAAAACCGCTGAGGTAAAACTAAACGCCACAATTGAATCACAAAATTTCTCATCCCGGTACTGCGGATGAAAAATTTTGTTTGCAAGAAATAAGTTTGAATACGAAAATTTTCTGAATAACTGCCGTTTGGAAATGAAAAGAGTCAAACAAATTTACAATTAAAACTAACAGGCTTCCAAAAAACCCTCGGGGGAACAACTAAACGAGTTGCTTGAATCACGAAATTTCTCATCCCGGGACTGCGGCTGGAAAACGTTATGTTTGCAAGAAATACGTATAAATGATACCATTTTCTCAAAAACGACCGTTTTGAAAGGTAAAGAAAGGAACAAATTTTCATTTGATGAATGAAGAGCCTTTAAAAAAGCACTTGGAAGAAAAACTTACACGAAAATTGATTCGCGAAATTACTCATCCCGGGACTGCGGAGGAAAATTATTATGTTTAAAAAATACGTATATTAACGAAACTTTTATAATAGCGAGTGCTTTGAAAGGAAGAAAGGCGACCAAATATTCATTCAATGAATTTTAAGCTTCAAAAAAACCGCTGAGGTTAAAACTAAACGCCACATTTCAATCACAAAAATTCTCATCCCGGTACTGCGGATGAAAAATTTTATGTTTGATAAAAATACTTTTGAAAACGAAAGTTTTCCCAATAACTGCCGTTTGGAAATGAAAAGAGTAACACAAATTTACAATTAAAACTAACAGTCTTTTTAAAAAACCCTCGGGGGAACAACAAAACGAGTCGCTTGAATCACGAAATTTCTCATCCCGGGACTTCGGCTGGAAAACTTTATGCTTTCAAAAAATACGTTTAATGATACCATTTTCTCAAAAACGACCGTTTTGAATGGTAAAGAAAGAACAAATTTTCATTTGATGAATGAAAAGCTTTTAAAAAAGCACTTGGAAGAAAAATTTAGACAAGAATTAATTCGCGAAATTTTTCATCCCGGGACTGCGGAGGAAAATTATTATGTTTAAAAAATAAGTATATAAACGAAACTTTCATATCAGCGACTGCCCTTAAAGGAAGAGAGGCGACCAAATATTCATTCAATGAATTTTAAGCTTTAAAAAACCGCTGAGGTAAAAACTAAACGCCACAATTGAATCACAAAATTTCTCATCCCGGTACAGCGGATGAAAATTTTGTTTGCAAGAAATACGTATGAATACGAAAATTTTCTCAATTACTGCCGTTTGGAAGTGAAAAGAGTCACACAAATTTACAGTTAAAACTAATAGGCTTTCAAAAAAACCCTCGGGGGAACAACGAAACGAGTCGCTTGAATCAGGAAATTTCTCATCCCGGGACTGCGGCTGGAAAACGTTATGCTTGCAAGAAATACGCATAAATGATACCATTTTCTCAAAAACGACCGTTTTGAATGGTAAAGAAAGAACAAATTTTCATTTGATGAATGAAAAGCTTTTAGAAAAATACTTGGAAGAAAAACTTACACGAAAATTGATTCACGAAATTTCTCATCCCGGGACTGCGGAGGAAAATAATTATGTTTAAAAAGTACGTATATTAACGAAACTTTTATAACAGCGACTGCTTTGAAAGGAAGGGAGGCAACCAAATATTCATTCAATGAATTTTAAGATTTAAAAAACCGCTGAGGTAAAAACTAAACGCCACAATTCAATCACAAAATTTCTCATCCCGGTACTGCGGATGAAAAATTTTATGTTTGCAAGAAATTCCTTTGAATACGAAAGTTTTCCCAATAACTGCCGTTTGGAAATGAAAAGAGTAACACAAATTTACAATTAAAACTAACAGTCTTTTTAAAAAACCCTCGGGGGAACAACAAAACGAGTCGCTTGAATCACGAAATTTTTCATCCCTGGACTGCGGCTGGAAAACTTTATGCTTTCAAAAAATACGTTTAATGATACCATTTTCTCAAAAACGACCGTTTTGAATGGTAAAGAAAGAACAAATTTTCATTTGATGAATGAAAAGCTTTTAAAAAAGCACTTCGAAGAAAAATTTAGACAAGAATTGATTCGCGAAATTTTTCATCCCGGGACTGCGGAGGAAAATTATTATGTTTAAAAAATAAGTATATTAACGAAACTTTTATAACAGCGACTGCCTTTAAAGGAAGAGAGGCCACAAAATATTCATTCAATGAATTTTAAGCTTTAAAAAACCGCTGAGGTAAAACTAAACGCCACAATTGAATCACAAAATTTCTCATCCCGGTACTGCGGATGAAAAATTTTGTTTGCAAGAAATAAGTTTGAATACGAAAATTTTCTGAATAACTGCCGTTTGGAAATGAAAAGAGTCAAACAAATTTACAATTAAAACTAACAGGCTTCCAAAAAACCCTCGGGGGAACAACTAAACGAGTTGCTTGAATCACGAAATTTCTCATCCCGGGACTGCGGCTGGAAAACGTTATGTTTGCAAGAAATACGTATAAATGATACCATTTTCTCAAAAACGACCGTTTTGAAAGGTAAAGAAAGGAACAAATTTTCATTTGATGAATGAAGATCCTTTAAAAAAGCACTTGGAAGAAAAACTTACACGAAAATTGATTCGCGAAATTACTCATCCCGGGACTGCGGAGGAAAATTATTATGTTTAAAAAATACGTATATTAACGAAACTTTTATAATAGCGAGTGCTTTGAAAGGAAGAAAGGCGACCAAATATTCATTCAATGAATTTTAAGCTTCAAAAAAACCGCTGAGGTTAAAACTAAACGCCACATTTCAATCACAAAAATTCTCATCCCGGTACTGCGGATGAAAAATTTTATGTTTGATAAAAATACTTTTGAAAACGAAAGTTTTCCCAATAACTGCCGTTTGGAAATGAAAAGAGTAACACAAATTTACAATTAAAACTAACAGTCTTTTTAAAAAACCCTCGGGGGAACAACAAAACGAGTCGCTTGAATCACGAAATTTCTCATCCCGGGACTTCGGCTGGAAAACTTTATGCTTTCAAAAAATACGTTTAATGATACCATTTTCTCAAAAACGACCGTTTTGAATGGTAAAGAAAGAACAAATTTTCATTTGATGAATGAAAAGCTTTTAAAAAAGCACTTGGAAGAAAAATTTAGACAAGAATTAATTCGCGAAATTTTTCATCCCGGGACTGCGGAGGAAAATTATTATGTTTAAAAAATAAGTATATAAACGAAACTTTCATATCAGCGACTGCCCTTAAAGGAAGAGAGGCGACCAAATATTCATTCAATGAATTTTAAGCTTTAAAAAACCGCTGAGGTAAAAACTAAACGCCACAATTGAATCACAAAATTTCTCATCCCGGTACAGCGGATGAAAATTTTGTTTGCAAGAAATACGTATGAATACGAAAATTTTCTCAATTACTGCCGTTTGGAAGTGAAAAGAGTCACACAAATTTACAGTTAAAACTAATAGGCTTTCAAAAAAACCCTCGGGGGAACAACGAAACGAGTCGCTTGAATCACGAAATTTCTCATCCCGGGACTGCGGCTGGAAAACGTTATGCTTGCAAGAAATACGCATAAATGATACCATTTTCTCAAAAACGACCGTTTTGAATGGTAAAGAAAGAACAAATTTTCATTTGATGAATGAAAAGCTTTTAGAAAAATACTTGGAAGAAAAACTTACACGAAAATTGATTCACGAAATTTCTCATCCCGGGACTGCGGAGGAAAATAATTATGTTTAAAAAGTACGTATATTAACGAAACTTTTATAACAGCGACTGCTTTGAAAGGAAGGGAGGCAACCAAATATTCATTCAATGAATTTTAAGATTTAAAAAACCGCTGAGGTAAAAACTAAACGCCAAAATTGAATCACAAAATTTCTCATCCCGGTACTGCGGATGAAAAATTTTGTTTGCAAGAAAAACGTATGAATACGAAAATTTACCCAATAACTGCCGTTTGGAAATGAAAAGAGTCACACAAATTTACAATTAAAACTAAGTCTTTTTAAAAAACCCTCGGGGGAACAACTAAACGAGTCGCTTGAATCACAAAATTTCTCATCCCGGGACTGCGGCTGGAAAACTTAATGCTTGCAAAAAATACGTATAAATGATACCATTATCTCAAAAACGACCGTTTTGAATGGTAAAGAAAGAACAAATTTTCATTTGATGAATGAAAAGCTTTTAAAAAAGCACTTGGAAGAAAAATTTAGACAAAAATTGATTCGCGAAATTTTTAATCCCGGGACTGCGGAGGAAAATTATTATGTTTAAAAAATAAGTATATTAACGAAACTTTTATAACAGCGACTGCCTTTAAAGGAAGAGAGGCGACAAAATATTCATTCAATGAATTTTAAACTTTAAAAAACCGCTGATGTAAAAACTAAACGCCACAATTGAATCACAAAATTTCTCATCCCGGTACTGCGGATGAAAAATTTTGTTTGCAAGAAATACGTATGAATACGAAAATTTTCTCAATAACTGCCGTTTGGAAGTGAAAAGAGTCACACAAATTTACAGTTAAAACTAATAGGCTTTCAAAAAAACCCTCGGGGGAACAACGAAACGAGTCGCTTTAATCACGAAATTTCTCATTCCGGGACTGCGACTGGAAAACGTTATGCTTGCAAGAAATACGTATAAATGATACCATTTTCTCAAAAACGACCGTTTTGAATGGTAAAGAAAGAAAAAATTTTCATTTGATGAATGAAAAGCTTTTAGAAAAATACTTGGAAGAAAAACTTACACGAAAATTGATTCACGAAATTTCCAATCCCGGGACTGAGGAGGAAAATTATTATGTTTAAAAAGTACGTATATTAACGAAACTTTTATAACAGCGACTGCTTTGAAAGGAAGGGAGGCAACCAAATATTCATTCAATGAATTTTAAGATTTAAAAAACCGCTGAGGTAAAAACTAAACGCCACAATTCAATCACAAAATTTCTCATCCCGGTACTGCGGATGAAAAATTTTATGTTTGCAAGAAATACCTTTGAATACGAAAGTTTTCCCAATAACTGCCGTTTGGAAATGAAAAGAGTAACACAAATTTACAATTAAAACTAACAGTCTTTATAAAAAACCCTCGGGGGAACAACTAAACGAGTCGCTTGAATCACGAAATTTCTCATCCCGGGACTGCGGCGTGAAAACTTTATGCTTGCAAAAAATACGTATAAATGATACGATTTTCTCAAAAACGACCGTTTTGAATGGTATAGAAAGAACAAATTTTCATTTGATGAATGAAAAGCTTTTAAAAAACACTTCGAAGAAAAATTTAGACAAGAATTGATTCGCGAAATTTTTCATCCCGGGACTGCGGAGGAAAATTATTATGTTTAAAAAATAAGTATATTAACGAAACTTTTATAACAGCGACTGCCTTTAAAGGAAGAGAGGCCACAAAATATTCATTCAATGAATTTTAAGCTTTAAAAAACCGCTGAGGTAAAACTAAACGCCACAATTGAATCACAAAATTTCTCATCCCGGTACTGCGGATGAAAAATTTTGTTTGCAAGAAATAAGTTTGAATACGAAAATTTTCTGAATAACTGCCGTTTGGAAATGAAAAGAGTCAAACAAATTTACAATTAAAACTAACAGGCTTCCAAAAAAACCCTCGGGGGAACAACGAAACGAGTCGCTTGAATCACGAAATTTCTCATCCCGGGACTGCGGCTGGAAAACGTTATGCTTGCAAGAAATACGTATAAATGATACCATTATCTCAAAAACGACCGTTTTGAATGGTAAAGAAAGAACAAATTTTCATTTGATGAATGAAAAGCTTTTAAAAAAGCCCTTGGAAGAAAAATTTAGACAAAAATTGATTCGCGAAATTTTTAATCCCGGGACTGCGGAGGAAAATTATTATGTTTAAAAAATAAGTATATTAACGAAACTTTTATAACAGCGACTGCCTTTAAAGGAAGAGAGGCGACAAAATATTCATTCAATGAATTTTAAACTTTAAAAAACCGCTGATGTAAAAACTAAACGCCACAATTGAATCACAAAATTTCTCATCCCGGTACTGCGGATGAAAAATTTTGTTTGCAAGAAATACGTATGAATACGAAAATTTTCTCAATAACTGCCGTTTGGAAGTGAAAAGAGTCACACAAATTTACAGTTAAAACTAATAGGCTTTCAAAAAAACCCTCGGGGGAACAACGAAACGAGTCGCTTTAATCACGAAATTTCTCATTCCGGGACTGCGACTGGAAAACGTTATGCTTGCAAGAAATACGTATAAATGATACCATTTTCTCAAAAACGACCGTTTTGAATGGTAAAGAAAGAAAAAATTTTCATTTGATGAATGAAAAGCTTTTAGAAAAATACTTGGAAGAAAAACTTACACGAAAATTGATTCACGAAATTTCCAATCCCGGGACTGAGGAGGAAAATTATTATGTTTAAAAAGTACGTATATTAACGAAACTTTTATAACAGCGACTGCTTTGAAAGGAAGGGAGGCAACCAAATATTCATTCAATGAATTTTAAGATTTAAAAAACCGCTGAGGTAAAAACTAAACGCCACAATTCAATCACAAAATTTCTCATCCCGGTACTGCGGATGAAAAATTTTATGTTTGCAAGAAATACCTTTGAATACGAAAGTTTTCCCAATAACTGCCGTTTGGAAATGAAAAGAGTAACACAAATTTACAATTAAAACTAACAGTCTTTATAAAAAACCCTCGGGGGAACAACTAAACGAGTCGCTTGAATCACGAAATTTCTCATCCCGGGACTGCGGCGTGAAAACTTTATGCTTGCAAAAAATACGTATAAATGATACGATTTTCTCAAAAACGACCGTTTTGAATGGTATAGAAAGAACAAATTTTCATTTGATGAATGAAAAGCTTTTAAAAATTACTTCGAAGAAAAATTTAGACAAGAATTGATTCGCGAAATTTTTCATCCCGGGACTGCGGAGGAAAATTATTATGTTTAAAAAATAAGTATATTAACGAAACTTTTATAACAGCGACTGCCTTTAAAGGAAGAGAGGCCACAAAATATTCATTCAATGAATTTTAAGCTTTAAAAAACCGCTGAGGTAAAACTAAACGCCACAATTGAATCACAAAATTTCTCATCCCGGTACTGCGGATGAAAAATTTTGTTTGCAAGAAATAAGTTTGAATACGAAAATTTTCTGAATAACTGCCGTTTGGAAATGAAAAGAGTCAAACAAATTTACAATTAAAACTAACAGGCTTCCAAAAAAACCCTCGGGGGAACAACGAAACGAGTCGCTTGAATCACGAAATTTCTCATCCCGGGACTGCGGCTGGAAAACGTTATGCTTGCAAGAAATACGTATAAATGATACCATTTTCTCAAAAACGACCGTTTTGAAAGGTAAAGAAAGGAACAAATTTTCATTTGATGAATGAAGAGCCTTAAAAAAAGCACTTGGAAGAAAAACTTACACGAAAATTGATTCGCGAAATTACTCATCCCGGGACTGCGGAGGAAAATTATTATGTTTAAAAAATACGTATATTAACGAAACTTTTATAATAGCGAGTGCTTTGAAAGGAAGAAAGGCGACCAAATATTCATTCAATGAATTTTAAGCTTCAAAGAAACCGCTGAGGTTAAAACTAAACGCCACATTTCTATCACAAAATTTCTCATCCCGGTACTGCGGATGAAAAATTTTGTTTGCAAGAAAAACGTATGAATACGAAAATTTTCCCAATAACTGCCGTTTGGAAATGAAAAGAGTCACACAAATTTACAATTAAAACTAACAGTCTTTTTAAAAAACCCTCGGGTGAACAACTAAACGAGTCGCTTGAATCACGAAATTTCTCATCCCGGGACTGCGGCTGGAAAACTTAATGGTTGCAAAAAATACGTATAAAGGATACCATTATCTCAAAAACGACCGTTTTGAATGTTAAGAAAGAACAAATTTTCATTTGATGAATGAAAAGCTTTTAAAAAAGCACTTGGAAGAAAAATTTAGACAAGAATTGATTCGCGAAATTTTTAATCCCGGGACTGCGGAAGAAAATTATTATGTTTAAAAAATAAGTATATTAACGAAACTTTTATAACAGCGACTGCCTTGCAAGGAAGAGAGGCCACAAAATATTCATTCAATGAATTTTAAGCTTTAAAAAACCGCTGAGGTAAAACTAAACGCCACAATTGAATCACAAAATTTCTCATCCCGGTACTGCGGATGAAAAATTTTGTTTGCAAGAAATAAGTTTGAATACGAAAATTTTCTGAATAACTGCCGTTTGGAAATGAAAAGAGTCAAACAAATTTACAATTAAAACTAACAGGCTTCCAAAAAAACCCTCGGGGGAACAACGAAACGAGTCGCTTGAATCACGAAATTTCTCATCCCGGGACTGCGGCTGGAAAACGTTATGCTTGCAAGAAATACGTATAAATGATACCATTTTCTCAAAAACGACCGTTTTGAAAGGTAAAGAAAGGAACAAATTTTCATTTGATGAATGAAGAGCCTTAAAAAAAGCACTTGGAAGAAAAACTTACACGAAAATTGATTCGCGAAATTACTCATCCCGGGACTGCGGAGGAAAATTTTTATGTTTAAAAAATACGTATATTAACGAAACTTTTATAATAGCGAGTGCTTTGAAAGGAAGAAAGGCGACCAAATATTCATTCAATGAATTTTAAGCTTCAAAGAAACCGCTGAGGTTAAAACTAAACGCCACATTTCTATCACAAAATTTCTCATCCCGGTACTGCGGATGAAAAATTTTGTTTGCAAGAAAAACGTATGAATACGAAAATTTTCCCAATAACTGCCGTTTGGAAATGAAAAGAGTCACACAAATTTACAATTAAAACTAACAGTCTTTTTAAAAAACCCTCGGGTGAACAACTAAACGAGTCGCTTGAATCACGAAATTTCTCATCCCGGGACTGCGGCTGGAAAACTTAATGCTTGCAAAAAATACGTATAAAGGATACCATTATCTCAAAAACGACCGTTTTGAATGTTAAGAAAGAACAAATTTTCATTTGATGAATGAAAAGCTTTTAAAAAAGCACTTGGAAGAAAAATTTAGACAAGAATTGATTCGCGAAATTTTTAATCCCGGGACTGCGGAAGAAAATTATTATGTTTAAAAAAAAAGTATATTAACGAAACTTTTATAATAGCGAGTGCTTTGGAAGGAAGAAAGGCGACCAAATATTAATTCAATGAATTTTAAGCTTCAAAAAAACCCCTGAGTTTAAAACTAAACGCCACAATTCAATCACAAAATTTCTCATCCCGGTACTGCGGATGAAAAATTTTATGTTTGATAGAAATACTTTTGATACGAAAGTTTTCCCAATAACTGCCGTTTGGAAATGAAAAGAGTAACACAAATTTACAATTAAAACTAACAGTCTTTTTAAAAAACCCTCGGGGGAACAACAAAACGAGTCGCTTGAATCACGAAATTTCTCATCCTGGGACTGCGGCTGGAAAACTTTATGCTTTCAAAAAATACGTATAAATGATACCATTTTCTCAAAAACGTGCGTTTTGAATGGTAAAGAAAGACCAAATTTTCATTTGATGAATGAAAAGCTTTTAAAAAAGCACTTGGAAGAAAAATTTAGACAAGAATTGATTCGCGAAATTTTTAATCCCGGGACTGCGGAGGAAAATTATTATGTTTAAAAAATAAGTATATTAACGAAACTTTTATAACAGCGACTGCCTTTAAAGGAAGAGAGGCGACAAAATATTCATTCAATGAATTTTAAACTTTAAAAAACCGCTGAGGTAAAAACTAAACGCCACAATTGAATCACAAATTTTCTCATCCCGGTACTGCGGATGAAAAATTTTTTTTGCAAGAAAAACCTATGAATACGAAAATTTTCCCAATAACTGCCGTTGGGAAATGAAAAGAGTCACACAAATTTACAGATAAAACTAATAGGCTTTCAAAAAAACCTTCGGGGGAACAACGTAACGAGTCGCTTGAATCAAGAAATTTCTCATCCCGGGACTGCGGCTGGAAAATATAATGCTTGCAAGAAATACGTATAAATGATACCATTTTCTCAAAAACGTGCGTTTTGAATAGTAAAGAAAGACAAAATTTTCATTTGATGAATGAAAAGCTTTTAAAAAAGCACTTGGAAGAAAAACACGAAAATTGATTCGCGATATTTTTCATCCCGAGTCTGCGGAGGAAAATTATTATATTTAAAAAAAAAGTATATAAACGAAACTTTCATATCAGCGACTGCCCTTAAAGGAAGAGAGGCGACCAAATATCCATTCAATGAATTTTAAGCTTAAAAAAACCGCTGTGGTAAAAACTAAACGCCACAATTGAATCACAAAATATCTCATCCCGGTACTGCGGATGACAATTTTGTTTGCAAGAAATACGTATGAATACGAAAATTTTCTCAATAACTGCCGTTTGGAAATGAAAAGAGTAACACAAATTTACAATTAAAACTAACAGGCTTCCAAAAAAACCCTCGGGGGAACAACTAAACGAGTCGCTTGAATCACGAAATTTCTCATCCCGGGACTGCGGCTGGAAAACGTTATGCTTGCAAGAAATACGTATAAAGGATACCATTTTCTCAAAAACGACCGTTTTGAAAGGTAAAGAAAGGAACAAATTTTCATTTGATGAATGAAGAGCCTTTAAAAAAGCACTTGGAAGAAAAACTTACACGAAAATTGATTCGCGAAATTACTCATCCCGGGACTGCGGAGGAAAATTATTATGTTTATAAAATACGTATATTAACGAAACTTTTATAATAGCGAGTGCTTTGAAAGGAAGAAAGGCGACCAAATATTCATTCAATGAATTTTAAGCTTCAAAAAAACCGCTGAGGTTAAAACTAAACGCCACATTTCAATCACAAAATTTCTCATCCCGGTACTGCGGATGAAAAATTTTATGTTTGCAAGAAATACCTTTGAATACGAAAGTTTTCCCAATAACTGCCGTTTGGAAATGAAAAGAGTAACACAAATTTACAATTAAAACTAACAGTCTTTTTAAAAAACCCTCGGGGGAACAACAAAACGAGTCGCTTGAATCACGAAATTTTTCATCCCTGGACTGCGGCTGGAAAACTTTATGCTTTCAAAAAATACGTTTAATGATACCATTTTCTCAAAAACGACCGTTTTGAATGGTAAAGAAAGAACAAATTTTCATTTGATGAATGAAAAGCTTTTAAAAAAGCACTTGGAAGAAAAATTTAGACAAGAATTGATTCGCGAAATTTTTCATCCCGGGACTGCGGATGAAAATTATTATGTTTAAAAAATAAGTATATTAACGAAAATTTTATAACAGCGACTGCCTTTAAAGGAAGAGAGGCGACAAAATATTCATTCAATGACTTTTAAGCTTTAAAAAACCGCTGAGGTAAAAACTAAACGCCAAAATTGAATCACAAAATTTCTCATCCCGGTACTGCGGATGAAAAATTTTGTTTGCAAGAAAAACGTATGAATACGAAAATTTACCCAATAACTGCCGTTTGGAAATGAAAAGAGTCACACAAATTTACAATTAAAACTAAGTCTTTTTAAAAAACCCTCGGGGGAACAACTAAACGAGTCGCTTGAATCACAAAATTTCTCATCCCGGGACTGCGGCTGGAAAACTTAATGCTTGCAAAAAATACGTATAAATGATACCATTATCTCAAAAACGACCGTTTTGAATGGTAAAGAAAGAACAAATTTTCATTTGATGAATGAAAAGCTTTTAAAAAAGCACTTGGAAGAAAAATTTAGACAAAAATTGATTCGCGAAATTTTTAATCCCGGGACTGCGGAGGAAAATTATTATGTTTAAAAAATAAGTATATTAACGAAACTTTTATAACAGCGACTGCCTTTAAAGGAAGAGAGGCGACAAAATATTCATTCAATGAATTTTAAACTTTAAAAAACCGCTGATGTAAAAACTAAACGCCACAATTGAATCACAAAATTTCTCATCCCGGTACTGCGGATGAAAAATTTTGTTTGCAAGAAATACGTATGAATACGAAAATTTTCTCAATAACTGCCGTTTGGAAGTGAAAAGAGTCACACAAATTTACAGTTAAAACTAATAGGCTTTCAAAAAAACCCTCGGGGGAACAACGAAACGAGTCGCTTTAATCACGAAATTTCTCATCCCGGGACTGCGACTGGAAAACGGTATGCTTGCAAGAAATACGTATAAATGATACCATTTTCTCAAAAACGACCGTTTTGAATGGTAAAGAAAGAAAAAATTTTCATTTGATGAATGAAAAGCTTTTAGAAAAATACTTGGAAGAAAAACTTACACGAAAATTGATTCACGAAATTTCCAACCCCGGGACTGAGGAGGAAAATTATTATGTTTAAAAAGTACGTATATTAACGAAACTTTTATAACAGCGACTGCTTTGAAAGGAAGGGAGGCAACCAAATATTCATTCAATGAATTTTAAGATTTAAAAAACCGCTGAGGTAAAAACTAAACGCCAAAATTCAATCACAAAATTTCTCATCCCGGTACTGCGGATGAAAAATTTTATGTTTGCAAGAAATACCTTTGAATACGAAAGTTTTCCCAATAACTGCCGTTTGGAAATGAAAAGAGTAACACAAATTTACAATTAAAACTAACAGTCTTTATAAAAAACCCTCGGGGGAACAACTAAACGAGTCGCTTGAATCACGAAATTTCTCATCCCGGGACTGCGGCGTGAAAACTTTATGCTTGCAAAAAATACGTATAAATGATACGATTTTCTCAAAAACGACCGTTTTGAATGGTATAGAAAGAACAAATTTTCATTTGATGAATGAAAAGCTTTTAAAAAACACTTCGAAGAAAAATTTAGACAAGATATGATTCGCGAAATTTTTCATCCCGGGACTGCGGAGGAAAATTATTATGTTTAAAAAATAAGTATATTAACGAAACTTTTATAACAGCGACTGCCTTTAAAGGAAGAGAGGCCACAAAATATTCATTCAATGAATTTTAAGCTTTAAAAAACCGCTGAGGTAAAACCAAACGCCACAATTGAATCACAAAATTTCTCAACCCGGTACTGCGGATGAAAAATTTTGTTTGCAAGAAATAAGTTTGAATACGAAAATTTTCTGAATAACTGCCGTTTGGAAATGAAAAGAGTCAAACAAATTTACAATTAAAACTAACAGGCTTCCAAAAAAACCCTCGGGGGAACAACGAAACGAGTCGCTTGAATCACGAAATTTCTCATCCCGGGACTGCGGCTGGAAAACGTTATTCTTGCAAGAAATACGTATAAATGATACCATTTTCTCAAAAACGACCGTTTTGAAAGGTAAAGAAAGGAACAAATTTTCATTTGATGAATGAAGAGCCTTTAAAAAAGCACTTGGAAGAAAAACTTACACGAAAATTGATTCGCGAAATTACTCATCCCGGGACTGCGGAGGAAAATTATTATGTTTAAAAAATACGTATATTAACGAAACTTTTATAATAGCGAGTGCTTTGAAAGGAAGAAAGGCGACCAAATATTCATTCAATGAATTTTAAGCTTCAAAGAAACCGCTGAGGTTAAAACTAAACGCCACATTTCTATCACAAAATTTCTCATCCCGGTACTGCGGATGAAAAATTTTGTTTGCAAGAAAAACGTATGAATACGAAAATTTTCCCAATAACTGCCGTTTGGAAATGAAAAGAGTCACACAAATTTACAATTAAAACTAACAGTCTTTTTAAAAAACCCTCGGGTGAACAACTAAACGAGTCGCTTGAATCACGAAACTTCTCATCCCGGGACTGCGGCTGGAAAACTTAATGCTTGCAAAAAATACGTATAAAGGATACCATTATCTCAAAAACGACCGTTTTGAATGTTAAGAAAGAACAAATTTTCATTTGATGAATGAAAAGCTTTTAAAAAAGCACTTGGAAGAAAAATTTAGACAAGAATTGATTCGCGAAATTTTTAATCCCGGGACTGCGGAAGAAAATTATTATGTTTAAAAAAAAAGTATATTAACGAAACTTTTATAATAGCGAGTGCTTTGGAAGGAAGAAAGGCGACCAAATATTAATTCAATGAATTTTAAGCTTCAAAAAAACCCCTGAGTTTAAAACTAAACGCCACAATTCAATCACAAAATTTCTCATCCCGGTACTGCGGATGAAAAATTTTATGTTTGATAGAAATACTTTTGAATACGAAAGTTTTCCCAATAACTGCCGTTTGGAAATGAAAAGAGTAACACAAATTTACAATTAAAACTAACAGTCTTTTTAAAAAACCCTCGGGGGAACAACAAAACGAGTCGCTTGAATCACGAAATTTCTCATCCTGGGACTGCGGCTGGAAAACTTTATGCTTTCAAAAAATACGTATAAATGATACCATTTTCTCAAAAACGTGCGTTTTGAATGGTAAAGAAAGACCAAATTTTCATTTGATGAATGAAAAGCTTTTAAAAAAGCACTTGGAAGAAAAATTTAGACAAGAATTGATTCGCGAAATTTTTAATCCCGGGACTGCGGAGGAAAATTATTATGTTTAAAAAATAAGTATATTAACGAAACTTATATAACAGCGACTGCCTTTAAAGGAAGAGAGGCGACAAAATATTCATTCAATGAATTTTAAACTTTAAAAAACCGCTGAGGTAAAAACTAAACGCCACAATTGAATCACAAAATTTCTCATCCCGGTACTGCGGATGAAAAATTTTTTTTGCAAGAAAAACGTATGAATACGAAAATTTTCCCAATAACTGCCGTTGGGAAATGAAAAGAGTCACACAAATTTACAGTTAAAACTAATAGGCTTTCAAAAAAACCTTCGGGGGAACAACGAAACGAGTCGCTTGAATCAAGAAATTTCTCATCCCGGGACTGCGGCTGGAAAATATAAAGCTTGCAAGAAATACGTATAAATGATACCATTTTCTCAAAAACGTGCGTTTTGAATAGTAAAGAAAGACAAAATTTTCATTTGATGAATGAAAAGCTTTTAAAAAAGCACTTGGAAGAAAAACACGAAAATTGATTCGCGATATTTTTCATCCCGAGTCTGCGGAGGAAAATTATTATATTTAAAAAAAAAGTATATAAACGAAACTTTCATATCAGCGACTGCCCTTAAAGGAAGAGAGGCGACCAAATATCCATTCAATGAATTTTAAGCTTTAAAAAACCGCTGTGGTAAAAACTAAACGCCACAATTGAATCACAAAATTTCTCATCCCGGTACTGCGGATGAAAATTTTGTTTGCAAGAAATACGTATGAATACGAAAATTTTCTCAATAACTGCCGTTTGGAAATGAAAAGAGTAACACAAATTTACAATTAAAACTAACAGGCTTCCAAAAAAACCCTCGGGGGAACAACTAAACGAGTCGCTTGAATCACGAAATTTCTCATCCCGGGACTGCGGCTGGAAAACGTTATGCTTGAAAGAAATACGTATAAAGGATACCATTTTCTCAAAAACGACCGTTTTGAAAGGTAAAGAAAGGAACAAATTTTCATTTGATGAATGAAGAGCCTTTAAAAAAGCACTTGGAAGAAAAACTTACACGAAAATTGATTCGCGAAATTACTCATCCCGGGACTGCGGAGGAAAATTATTATGTTTAAAAAATACGTATATTAACGAAACTTTTATAATAGCGAGTGCTTTGAAAGGAAGAAAGGCGACCAAATATTCATTCAATGAATTTTAAGCTTCAAAAAAACCGCTGAGGTTAAAACTAAACGCCACATTTCAATCACAAAATTTCTCATCCCGGTACTGCGGATGAAAAATTTTGTTTGCAAGAAAAACGTATGAATACGAAAATTTTCCCAATAACTGCCGTTTGGAAATGAAAAGAGTCACACAAATTTACAATTAAAACTAACAGTCTTTTTAAAAAACCCTCGGGGGAACAACTAAACGAGTCGCTTGAATCACGAAATTTCCCATCCCGGGACTGCGGCTGGAAAACTTAATGCTTGCAAAAAATACGTATAAATGATACCATTATCTCAAAAACGACCGTTTTGAATGGTAAAGAAAGAACAAATTTTCATTTGATGAATGAAAAGCTTTTAAAAAAGCACTTGGAAGAAAAATTTAGACAAGAATTGATTCGCGAAATTTTTAATCCCGGGACTGCGGAGGAAAATTATTATGTTCAAAAAATACGTATATTAACGAAACTTTTATAATAGCGAGTGCTTTGGAAGGAAGAAAGGCGACCAAATATTAATTCAATGAATTTTAAGCTTCAAAAAAACCGCTGAGTTTAAAACTAAACGCCACAATTCAATCACAAAATTTCTCATCCCGGTACTGCGGATGAAAAATTTTATGTTTGATAGAAATACTTTTGAATACGAAAGTTTTCCCAATAACTGCCGTTTGGAAATGAAAAGAGTAACACAAATTTACAATTAAAACTAACAGTCTTTTTAAAAAACCCTCGGGGGAACAACAAAACGAGTCGCTTGAATCACGAAATTTCTCATCCTGGGACTGCGGCTGGAAAACTTTATGCTTTCAAAAAATACGTATAAATGATACCATTTTCTCAAAAACGTGCGTTTTGAATGGAAAAGAAAGACCAAATTTTCATTTGATGAATGAAAAGGTTTTAAAAAAGCACTTGGAAGAAAAATTTAGACAAGAATTGATTCGCGAAATGTTTAATCCCGGGACTGCGGAGGAAAATTATTATGTTTAAAAAATAAGTATATTAACGAAACTTTTATAACAGCGACTGCCTTTAAAGGAAGAGAGGCGACAAAATATTCATTCAATGAATTTTAAACTTTAAAAAACCGCTGAGGTAAAAACTAAACGCCACAATTGAATCACAAAATTTCTCATCCCGGTCCTGCGGATGAAAAATTTTTTTTGCAAGAAAAACGTATGAATACGAAAATTTTCCCAATAACTGCCGTTGGGAAATGAAAAGAGTCACACAAATTTACAGTTAAAACTAATAGGCTTTCAAAAAAACCCTCGGGGGAACAACGAAACGAGTCGCTTGAATCAGGAAATTTCTCATCCCGGGACTGCGGCTGGAAAACGTTATGCTTGCAAGAAATACGCATAAATGATACCATTTTCTCAAAAACGACCGTTTTGAATGGTAAAGAAAGAACAAATTTTCATTTGATGAATGAAAAGCTTTTAGAAAAATACTTGGAAGAAAAACTTACACGAAAATTGATTCACGAAATTTCTCATCCCGGGACTGCGGAGGAAAATAATTATGTTTAAAAAGTACGTATATTAACGAAACTTTTATAACAGCGACTGCTTTGAAAGGAAGGGAGGCAACCAAATATTCATTCAATGAATTTTAAGATTTAAAAAACCGCTGAGGTAAAAACTAAACGCCACAATTCAATCACAAAATTTCTCATCCCGGTACTGCGGATGAAAAATTTTATGTTTGCAAGAAATTCCTTTGAATACGAAAGTTTTCCCAATAACTGCCGTTTGGAAATGAAAAGAGTAACACAAATTTACAATTAAAACTAACAGTCTTTTTAAAAAACCCTCGGGGGAACAACAAAACGAGTCGCTTGAATCACGAAATTTTTCATCCCTGGACTGCGGCTGGAAAACTTTATGCTTTCAAAAAATACGTTTAATGATACCATTTTCTCAAAAACGACCGTTTTGAATGGTAAAGAAAGAACAAATTTTCATTTGATGAATGAAAAGCTTTTAAAAAAGCACTTCGAAGAAAAATTTAGACAAGAATTGATTCGCGAAATTTTTCATCCCGGGACTGCGGAGGAAAATTATTATGTTTAAAAAATAAGTATATTAACGAAACTTTTATAACAGCGACTGCCTTTAAAGGAAGAGAGGCCACAAAATATTCATTCAATGAATTTTAAGCTTTAAAAAACCGCTGAGGTAAAACTAAACGCCACAATTGAATCACAAAATTTCTCATCCCGGTACTGCGGATGAAAAATTTTGTTTGCAAGAAATAAGTTTGAATACGAAAATTTTCTGAATAACTGCCGTTTGGAAATGAAAAGAGTCAAACAAATTTACAATTAAAACTAACAGGCTTCCAAAAAACCCTCGGGGGAACAACTAAACGAGTTGCTTGAATCACGAAATTTCTCATCCCGGGACTGCGGCTGGAAAACGTTATGTTTGCAAGAAATACGTATAAATGATACCATTTTCTCAAAAACGACCGTTTTGAAAGGTAAAGAAAGGAACAAATTTTCATTTGATGAATGAAGATCCTTTAAAAAAGCACTTGGAAGAAAAACTTACACGAAAATTGATTCGCGAAATTACTCATCCCGGGACTGCGGAGGAAAATTATTATGTTTAAAAAATACGTATATTAACGAAACTTTTATAATAGCGAGTGCTTTGAAAGGAAGAAAGGCGACCAAATATTCATTCAATGAATTTTAAGCTTCAAAAAAACCGCTGAGGTTAAAACTAAACGCCACATTTCAATCACAAAAATTCTCATCCCGGTACTGCGGATGAAAAATTTTATGTTTGATAAAAATACTTTTGAAAACGAAAGTTTTCCCAATAACTGCCGTTTGGAAATGAAAAGAGTAACACAAATTTACAATTAAAACTAACAGTCTTTTTAAAAAACCCTCGGGGGAACAACAAAACGAGTCGCTTGAATCACGAAATTTCTCATCCCGGGACTTCGGCTGGAAAACTTTATGCTTTCAAAAAATACGTTTAATGATACCATTTTCTCAAAAACGACCGTTTTGAATGGTAAAGAAAGAACAAATTTTCATTTGATGAATGAAAAGCTTTTAAAAAAGCACTTGGAAGAAAAATTTAGACAAGAATTAATTCGCGAAATTTTTCATCCCGGGACTGCGGAGGAAAATTATTATGTTTAAAAAATAAGTATATAAACGAAACTTTCATATCAGCGACTGCCCTTAAAGGAAGAGAGGCGACCAAATATTCATTCAATGAATTTTAAGCTTTAAAAAACCGCTGAGGTAAAAACTAAACGCCACAATTGAATCACAAAATTTCTCATCCCGGTACAGCGGATGAAAATTTTGTTTGCAAGAAATACGTATGAATACGAAAATTTTCTCAATTACTGCCGTTTGGAAGTGAAAAGAGTCACACAAATTTACAGTTAAAACTAATAGGCTTTCAAAAAAACCCTCGGGGGAACAACGAAACGAGTCGCTTGAATCACGAAATTTCTCATCCCGGGACTGCGGCTGGAAAACGTTATGCTTGCAAGAAATACGCATAAATGATACCATTTTCTCAAAAACGACCGTTTTGAATGGTAAAGAAAGAACAAATTTTCATTTGATGAATGAAAAGCTTTTAGAAAAATACTTGGAAGAAAAACTTACACGAAAATTGATTCACGAAATTTCTCATCCCGGGACTGCGGAGGAAAATAATTATGTTTAAAAAGTACGTATATTAACGAAACTTTTATAACAGCGACTGCTTTGAAAGGAAGGGAGGCAACCAAATATTCATTCAATGAATTTTAAGATTTAAAAAACCGCTGAGGTAAAAACTAAACGCCAAAATTGAATCACAAAATTTCTCATCCCGGTACTGCGGATGAAAAATTTTGTTTGCAAGAAAAACGTATGAATACGAAAATTTACCCAATAACTGCCGTTTGGAAATGAAAAGAGTCACACAAATTTACAATTAAAACTAAGTCTTTTTAAAAAACCCTCGGGGGAACAACTAAACGAGTCGCTTGAATCACAAAATTTCTCATCCCGGGACTGCGGCTGGAAAACTTAATGCTTGCAAAAAATACGTATAAATGATACCATTATCTCAAAAACGACCGTTTTGAATGGTAAAGAAAGAACAAATTTTCATTTGATGAATGAAAAGCTTTTAAAAAAGCACTTGGAAGAAAAATTTAGACAAAAATTGATTCGCGAAATTTTTAATCCCGGGACTGCGGAGGAAAATTATTATGTTTAAAAAATAAGTATATTAACGAAACTTTTATAACAGCGACTGCCTTTAAAGGAAGAGAGGCGACAAAATATTCATTCAATGAATTTTAAACTTTAAAAAACCGCTGATGTAAAAACTAAACGCCACAATTGAATCACAAAATTTCTCATCCCGGTACTGCGGATGAAAAATTTTGTTTGCAAGAAATACGTATGAATACGAAAATTTTCTCAATAACTGCCGTTTGGAAGTGAAAAGAGTCACACAAATTTACAGTTAAAACTAATAGGCTTTCAAAAAAACCCTCGGGGGAACAACGAAACGAGTCGCTTTAATCACGAAATTTCTCATTCCGGGACTGCGACTGGAAAACGTTATGCTTGCAAGAAATACGTATAAATGATACCATTTTCTCAAAAACGACCGTTTTGAATGGTAAAGAAAGAAAAAATTTTCATTTGATGAATGAAAAGCTTTTAGAAAAATACTTGGAAGAAAAACTTACACGAAAATTGATTCACGAAATTTCCAATCCCGGGACTGAGGAGGAAAATTATTATGTTTAAAAAGTACGTATATTAACGAAACTTTTATAACAGCGACTGCTTTGAAAGGAAGGGAGGCAACCAAATATTCATTCAATGAATTTTAAGATTTAAAAAACCGCTGAGGTAAAAACTAAACGCCACAATTCAATCACAAAATTTCTCATCCCGGTACTGCGGATGAAAAATTTTATGTTTGCAAGAAATACCTTTGAATACGAAAGTTTTCCCAATAACTGCCGTTTGGAAATGAAAAGAGTAACACAAATTTACAATTAAAACTAACAGTCTTTATAAAAAACCCTCGGGGGAACAACTAAACGAGTCGCTTGAATCACGAAATTTCTCATCCCGGGACTGCGGCGTGAAAACTTTATGCTTGCAAAAAATACGTATAAATGATACGATTTTCTCAAAAACGACCGTTTTGAATGGTATAGAAAGAACAAATTTTCATTTGATGAATGAAAAGCTTTTAAAAAACACTTCGAAGAAAAATTTAGACAAGAATTGATTCGCGAAATTTTTCATCCCGGGACTGCGGAGGAAAATTATTATGTTTAAAAAATAAGTATATTAACGAAACTTTTATAACAGCGACTGCCTTTAAAGGAAGAGAGGCCACAAAATATTCATTCAATGAATTTTAAGCTTTAAAAAACCGCTGAGGTAAAACTAAACGCCACAATTGAATCACAAAATTTCTCATCCCGGTACTGCGGATGAAAAATTTTGTTTGCAAGAAATAAGTTTGAATACGAAAATTTTCTGAATAACTGCCGTTTGGAAATGAAAAGAGTCAAACAAATTTACAATTAAAACTAACAGGCTTCCAAAAAAACCCTCGGGGGAACAACGAAACGAGTCGCTTGAATCACGAAATTTCTCATCCCGGGACTGCGGCTGGAAAACGTTATGCTTGCAAGAAATACGTATAAATGATACCATTATCTCAAAAACGACCGTTTTGAATGGTAAAGAAAGAACAAATTTTCATTTGATGAATGAAAAGCTTTTAAAAAAGCCCTTGGAAGAAAAATTTAGACAAAAATTGATTCGCGAAATTTTTAATCCCGGGACTGCGGAGGAAAATTATTATGTTTAAAAAATAAGTATATTAACGAAACTTTTATAACAGCGACTGCCTTTAAAGGAAGAGAGGCGACAAAATATTCATTCAATGAATTTTAAACTTTAAAAAACCGCTGATGTAAAAACTAAACGCCACAATTGAATCACAAAATTTCTCATCCCGGTACTGCGGATGAAAAATTTTGTTTGCAAGAAATACGTATGAATACGAAAATTTTCTCAATAACTGCCGTTTGGAAGTGAAAAGAGTCACACAAATTTACAGTTAAAACTAATAGGCTTTCAAAAAAACCCTCGGGGGAACAACGAAACGAGTCGCTTTAATCACGAAATTTCTCATTCCGGGACTGCGACTGGAAAACGTTATGCTTGCAAGAAATACGTATAAATGATACCATTTTCTCAAAAACGACCGTTTTGAATGGTAAAGAAAGAAAAAATTTTCATTTGATGAATGAAAAGCTTTTAGAAAAATACTTGGAAGAAAAACTTACACGAAAATTGATTCACGAAATTTCCAATCCCGGGACTGAGGAGGAAAATTATTATGTTTAAAAAGTACGTATATTAACGAAACTTTTATAACAGCGACTGCTTTGAAAGGAAGGGAGGCAACCAAATATTCATTCAATGAATTTTAAGATTTAAAAAACCGCTGAGGTAAAAACTAAACGCCACAATTCAATCACAAAATTTCTCATCCCGGTACTGCGGATGAAAAATTTTATGTTTGCAAGAAATACCTTTGAATACGAAAGTTTTCCCAATAACTGCCGTTTGGAAATGAAAAGAGTAACACAAATTTACAATTAAAACTAACAGTCTTTATAAAAAACCCTCGGGGGAACAACTAAACGAGTCGCTTGAATCACGAAATTTCTCATCCCGGGACTGCGGCGTGAAAACTTTATGCTTGCAAAAAATACGTATAAATGATACGATTTTCTCAAAAACGACCGTTTTGAATGGTATAGAAAGAACAAATTTTCATTTGATGAATGAAAAGCTTTTAAAAATTACTTCGAAGAAAAATTTAGACAAGAATTGATTCGCGAAATTTTTCATCCCGGGACTGCGGAGGAAAATTATTATGTTTAAAAAATAAGTATATTAACGAAACTTTTATAACAGCGACTGCCTTTAAAGGAAGAGAGGCCACAAAATATTCATTCAATGAATTTTAAGCTTTAAAAAACCGCTGAGGTAAAACTAAACGCCACAATTGAATCACAAAATTTCTCATCCCGGTACTGCGGATGAAAAATTTTGTTTGCAAGAAATAAGTTTGAATACGAAAATTTTCTGAATAACTGCCGTTTGGAAATGAAAAGAGTCAAACAAATTTACAATTAAAACTAACAGGCTTCCAAAAAAACCCTCGGGGGAACAACGAAACGAGTCGCTTGAATCACGAAATTTCTCATCCCGGGACTGCGGCTGGAAAACGTTATGCTTGCAAGAAATACGTATAAATGATACCATTTTCTCAAAAACGACCGTTTTGAAAGGTAAAGAAAGGAACAAATTTTCATTTGATGAATGAAGAGCCTTAAAAAAAGCACTTGGAAGAAAAACTTACACGAAAATTGATTCGCGAAATTACTCATCCCGGGACTGCGGAGGAAAATTATTATGTTTAAAAAATACGTATATTAACGAAACTTTTATAATAGCGAGTGCTTTGAAAGGAAGAAAGGCGACCAAATATTCATTCAATGAATTTTAAGCTTCAAAGAAACCGCTGAGGTTAAAACTAAACGCCACATTTCTATCACAAAATTTCTCATCCCGGTACTGCGGATGAAAAATTTTGTTTGCAAGAAAAACGTATGAATACGAAAATTTTCCCAATAACTGCCGTTTGGAAATGAAAAGAGTCACACAAATTTACAATTAAAACTAACAGTCTTTTTAAAAAACCCTCGGGTGAACAACTAAACGAGTCGCTTGAATCACGAAATTTCTCATCCCGGGACTGCGGCTGGAAAACTTAATGGTTGCAAAAAATACGTATAAAGGATACCATTATCTCAAAAACGACCGTTTTGAATGTTAAGAAAGAACAAATTTTCATTTGATGAATGAAAAGCTTTTAAAAAAGCACTTGGAAGAAAAATTTAGACAAGAATTGATTCGCGAAATTTTTAATCCCGGGACTGCGGAAGAAAATTATTATGTTTAAAAAATAAGTATATTAACGAAACTTTTATAACAGCGACTGCCTTGCAAGGAAGAGAGGCCACAAAATATTCATTCAATGAATTTTAAGCTTTAAAAAACCGCTGAGGTAAAACTAAACGCCACAATTGAATCACAAAATTTCTCATCCCGGTACTGCGGATGAAAAATTTTGTTTGCAAGAAATAAGTTTGAATACGAAAATTTTCTGAATAACTGCCGTTTGGAAATGAAAAGAGTCAAACAAATTTACAATTAAAACTAACAGGCTTCCAAAAAAACCCTCGGGGGAACAACGAAACGAGTCGCTTGAATCACGAAATTTCTCATCCCGGGACTGCGGCTGGAAAACGTTATGCTTGCAAGAAATACGTATAAATGATACCATTTTCTCAAAAACGACCGTTTTGAAAGGTAAAGAAAGGAACAAATTTTCATTTGATGAATGAAGAGCCTTAAAAAAAGCACTTGGAAGAAAAACTTACACGAAAATTGATTCGCGAAATTACTCATCCCGGGACTGCGGAGGAAAATTTTTATGTTTAAAAAATACGTATATTAACGAAACTTTTATAATAGCGAGTGCTTTGAAAGGAAGAAAGGCGACCAAATATTCATTCAATGAATTTTAAGCTTCAAAGAAACCGCTGAGGTTAAAACTAAACGCCACATTTCTATCACAAAATTTCTCATCCCGGTACTGCGGATGAAAAATTTTGTTTGCAAGAAAAACGTATGAATACGAAAATTTTCCCAATAACTGCCGTTTGGAAATGAAAAGAGTCACACAAATTTACAATTAAAACTAACAGTCTTTTTAAAAAACCCTCGGGTGAACAACTAAACGAGTCGCTTGAATCACGAAATTTCTCATCCCGGGACTGCGGCTGGAAAACTTAATGCTTGCAAAAAATACGTATAAAGGATACCATTATCTCAAAAACGACCGTTTTGAATGTTAAGAAAGAACAAATTTTCATTTGATGAATGAAAAGCTTTTAAAAAAGCACTTGGAAGAAAAATTTAGACAAGAATTGATTCGCGAAATTTTTAATCCCGGGACTGCGGAAGAAAATTATTATGTTTAAAAAAAAAGTATATTAACGAAACTTTTATAATAGCGAGTGCTTTGGAAGGAAGAAAGGCGACCAAATATTAATTCAATGAATTTTAAGCTTCAAAAAAACCCCTGAGTTTAAAACTAAACGCCACAATTCAATCACAAAATTTCTCATCCCGGTACTGCGGATGAAAAATTTTATGTTTGATAGAAATACTTTTGATACGAAAGTTTTCCCAATAACTGCCGTTTGGAAATGAAAAGAGTAACACAAATTTACAATTAAAACTAACAGTCTTTTTAAAAAACCCTCGGGGGAACAACAAAACGAGTCGCTTGAATCACGAAATTTCTCATCCTGGGACTGCGGCTGGAAAACTTTATGCTTTCAAAAAATACGTATAAATGATACCATTTTCTCAAAAACGTGCGTTTTGAATGGTAAAGAAAGACCAAATTTTCATTTGATGAATGAAAAGCTTTTAAAAAAGCACTTGGAAGAAAAATTTAGACAAGAATTGATTCGCGAAATTTTTAATCCCGGGACTGCGGAGGAAAATTATTATGTTTAAAAAATAAGTATATTAACGAAACTTTTATAACAGCGACTGCCTTTAAAGGAAGAGAGGCGACAAAATATTCATTCAATGAATTTTAAACTTTAAAAAACCGCTGAGGTAAAAACTAAACGCCACAATTGAATCACAAATTTTCTCATCCCGGTACTGCGGATGAAAAATTTTTTTTGCAAGAAAAACCTATGAATACGAAAATTTTCCCAATAACTGCCGTTGGGAAATGAAAAGAGTCACACAAATTTACAGATAAAACTAATAGGCTTTCAAAAAAACCTTCGGGGGAACAACGTAACGAGTCGCTTGAATCAAGAAATTTCTCATCCCGGGACTGCGGCTGGAAAATATAATGCTTGCAAGAAATACGTATAAATGATACCATTTTCTCAAAAACGTGCGTTTTGAATAGTAAAGAAAGACAAAATTTTCATTTGATGAATGAAAAGCTTTTAAAAAAGCACTTGGAAGAAAAACACGAAAATTGATTCGCGATATTTTTCATCCCGAGTCTGCGGAGGAAAATTATTATATTTAAAAAAAAAGTATATAAACGAAACTTTCATATCAGCGACTGCCCTTAAAGGAAGAGAGGCGACCAAATATCCATTCAATGAATTTTAAGCTTTAAAAAACCGCTGTGGTAAAAACTAAACGCCACAATTGAATCACAAAATATCTCATCCCGGTACTGCGGATGACAATTTTGTTTGCAAGAAATACGTATGAATACGAAAATTTTCTCAATAACTGCCGTTTGGAAATGAAAAGAGTAACACAAATTTACAATTAAAACTAACAGGCTTCCAAAAAAACCCTCGGGGGAACAACTAAACGAGTCGCTTGAATCACGAAATTTCTCATCCCGGGACTGCGGCTGGAAAACGTTATGCTTGCAAGAAATACGTATAAAGGATACCATTTTCTCAAAAACGACCGTTTTGAAAGGTAAAGAAAGGAACAAATTTTCATTTGATGAATGAAGAGCCTTTAAAAAAGCACTTGGAAGAAAAACTTACACGAAAATTGATTCGCGAAATTACTCATCCCGGGACTGCGGAGGAAAATTATTATGTTTATAAAATACGTATATTAACGAAACTTTTATAATAGCGAGTGCTTTGAAAGGAAGAAAGGCGACCAAATATTCATTCAATGAATTTTAAGCTTCAAAAAAACCGCTGAGGTTAAAACTAAACGCCACATTTCAATCACAAAATTTCTCATCCCGGTACTGCGGATGAAAAATTTTATGTTTGCAAGAAATACCTTTGAATACGAAAGTTTTCCCAATAACTGCCGTTTGGAAATGAAAAGAGTAACACAAATTTACAATTAAAACTAACAGTCTTTTTAAAAAACCCTCGGGGGAACAACAAAACGAGTCGCTTGAATCACGAAATTTTTCATCCCTGGACTGCGGCTGGAAAACTTTATGCTTTCAAAAAATACGTTTAATGATACCATTTTCTCAAAAACGACCGTTTTGAATGGTAAAGAAAGAACAAATTTTCATTTGATGAATGAAAAGCTTTTAAAAAAGCACTTGGAAGAAAAATTTAGACAAGAATTGATTCGCGAAATTTTTCATCCCGGGACTGCGGATGAAAATTATTATGTTTAAAAAATAAGTATATTAACGAAAATTTTATAACAGCGACTGCCTTTAAAGGAAGAGAGGCGACAAAATATTCATTCAATGACTTTTAAGCTTTAAAAAACCGCTGAGGTAAAAACTAAACGCCAAAATTGAATCACAAAATTTCTCATCCCGGTACTGCGGATGAAAAATTTTGTTTGCAAGAAAAACGTATGAATACGAAAATTTACCCAATAACTGCCGTTTGGAAATGAAAAGAGTCACACAAATTTACAATTAAAACTAAGTCTTTTTAAAAAACCCTCGGGGGAACAACTAAACGAGTCGCTTGAATCACAAAATTTCTCATCCCGGGACTGCGGCTGGAAAACTTAATGCTTGCAAAAAATACGTATAAATGATACCATTATCTCAAAAACGACCGTTTTGAATGGTAAAGAAAGAACAAATTTTCATTTGATGAATGAAAAGCTTTTAAAAAAGCACTTGGAAGAAAAATTTAGACAAAAATTGATTCGCGAAATTTTTAATCCCGGGACTGCGGAGGAAAATTATTATGTTTAAAAAATAAGTATATTAACGAAACTTTTATAACAGCGACTGCCTTTAAAGGAAGAGAGGCGACAAAATATTCATTCAATGAATTTTAAACTTTAAAAAACCGCTGATGTAAAAACTAAACGCCACAATTGAATCACAAAATTTCTCATCCCGGTACTGCGGATGAAAAATTTTGTTTGCAAGAAATACGTATGAATACGAAAATTTTCTCAATAACTGCCGTTTGGAAGTGAAAAGAGTCACACAAATTTACAGTTAAAACTAATAGGCTTTCAAAAAAACCCTCGGGGGAACAACGAAACGAGTCGCTTTAATCACGAAATTTCTCATCCCGGGACTGCGACTGGAAAACGTTATGCTTGCAAGAAATACGTATAAATGATACCATTTTCTCAAAAACGACCGTTTTGAATGGTAAAGAAAGAAAAAATTTTCATTTGATGAATGAAAAGCTTTTAGAAAAATACTTGGAAGAAAAACTTACACGAAAATTGATTCACGAAATTTCCAACCCCGGGACTGAGGAGGAAAATTATTATGTTTAAAAAGTACGTATATTAACGAAACTTTTATAACAGCGACTGCTTTGAAAGGAAGGGAGGCAACCAAATATTCATTCAATGAATTTTAAGATTTAAAAAACCGCTGAGGTAAAAACTAAACGCCAAAATTCAATCACAAAATTTCTCATCCCGGTACTGCGGATGAAAAATTTTATGTTTGCAAGAAATACCTTTGAATACGAAAGTTTTCCCAATAACTGCCGTTTGGAAATGAAAAGAGTAACACAAATTTACAATTAAAACTAACAGTCTTTATAAAAAACCCTCGGGGGAACAACTAAACGAGTCGCTTGAATCACGAAATTTCTCATCCCGGGACTGCGGCGTGAAAACTTTATGCTTGCAAAAAATACGTATAAATGATACGATTTTCTCAAAAACGACCGTTTTGAATGGTATAGAAAGAACAAATTTTCATTTGATGAATGAAAAGCTTTTAAAAAACACTTCGAAGAAAAATTTAGACAAGATATGATTCGCGAAATTTTTCATCCCGGGACTGCGGAGGAAAATTATTATGTTTAAAAAATAAGTATATTAACGAAACTTTTATAACAGCGACTGCCTTTAAAGGAAGAGAGGCCACAAAATATTCATTCAATGAATTTTAAGCTTTAAAAAACCGCTGAGGTAAAACCAAACGCCACAATTGAATCACAAAATTTCTCAACCCGGTACTGCGGATGAAAAATTTTGTTTGCAAGAAATAAGTTTGAATACGAAAATTTTCTGAATAACTGCCGTTTGGAAATGAAAAGAGTCAAACAAATTTACAATTAAAACTAACAGGCTTCCAAAAAAACCCTCGGGGGAACAACGAAACGAGTCGCTTGAATCACGAAATTTCTCATCCCGGGACTGCGGCTGGAAAACGTTATTCTTGCAAGAAATACGTATAAATGATACCATTTTCTCAAAAACGACCGTTTTGAAAGGTAAAGAAAGGAACAAATTTTCATTTGATGAATGAAGAGCCTTTAAAAAAGCACTTGGAAGAAAAACTTACACGAAAATTGATTCGCGAAATTACTCATCCCGGGACTGCGGAGGAAAATTATTATGTTTAAAAAATACGTATATTAACGAAACTTTTATAATAGCGAGTGCTTTGAAAGGAAGAAAGGCGACCAAATATTCATTCAATGAATTTTAAGCTTCAAAGAAACCGCTGAGGTTAAAACTAAACGCCACATTTCTATCACAAAATTTCTCATCCCGGTACTGCGGATGAAAAATTTTGTTTGCAAGAAAAACGTATGAATACGAAAATTTTCCCAATAACTGCCGTTTGGAAATGAAAAGAGTCACACAAATTTACAATTAAAACTAACAGTCTTTTTAAAAAACCCTCGGGTGAACAACTAAACGAGTCGCTTGAATCACGAAACTTCTCATCCCGGGACTGCGGCTGGAAAACTTAATGCTTGCAAAAAATACGTATAAAGGATACCATTATCTCAAAAACGACCGTTTTGAATGTTAAGAAAGAACAAATTTTCATTTGATGAATGAAAAGCTTTTAAAAAAGCACTTGGAAGAAAAATTTAGACAAGAATTGATTCGCGAAATTTTTAATCCCGGGACTGCGGAAGAAAATTATTATGTTTAAAAAAAAAGTATATTAACGAAACTTTTATAATAGCGAGTGCTTTGGAAGGAAGAAAGGCGACCAAATATTAATTCAATGAATTTTAAGCTTCAAAAAAACCCCTGAGTTTAAAACTAAACGCCACAATTCAATCACAAAATTTCTCATCCCGGTACTGCGGATGAAAAATTTTATGTTTGATAGAAATACTTTTGAATACGAAAGTTTTCCCAATAACTGCCGTTTGGAAATGAAAAGAGTAACACAAATTTACAATTAAAACTAACAGTCTTTTTAAAAAACCCTCGGGGGAACAACAAAACGAGTCGCTTGAATCACGAAATTTCTCATCCTGGGACTGCGGCTGGAAAACTTTATGCTTTCAAAAAATACGTATAAATGATACCATTTTCTCAAAAACGTGCGTTTTGAATGGTAAAGAAAGACCAAATTTTCATTTGATGAATGAAAAGCTTTTAAAAAAGCACTTGGAAGAAAAATTTAGACAAGAATTGATTCGCGAAATTTTTAATCCCGGGACTGCGGAGGAAAATTATTATGTTTAAAAAATAAGTATATTAACGAAACTTATATAACAGCGACTGCCTTTAAAGGAAGAGAGGCGACAAAATATTCATTCAATGAATTTTAAACTTTAAAAAACCGCTGAGGTAAAAACTAAACGCCACAATTGAATCACAAAATTTCTCATCCCGGTACTGCGGATGAAAAATTTTTTTTGCAAGAAAAACGTATGAATACGAAAATTTTCCCAATAACTGCCGTTGGGAAATGAAAAGAGTCACACAAATTTACAGTTAAAACTAATAGGCTTTCAAAAAAACCTTCGGGGGAACAACGAAACGAGTCGCTTGAATCAAGAAATTTCTCATCCCGGGACTGCGGCTGGAAAATATAAAGCTTGCAAGAAATACGTATAAATGATACCATTTTCTCAAAAACGTGCGTTTTGAATAGTAAAGAAAGACAAAATTTTCATTTGATGAATGAAAAGCTTTTAAAAAAGCACTTGGAAGAAAAACACGAAAATTGATTCGCGATATTTTTCATCCCGAGTCTGCGGAGGAAAATTATTATATTTAAAAAAAAAGTATATAAACGAAACTTTCATATCAGCGACTGCCCTTAAAGGAAGAGAGGCGACCAAATATCCATTCAATGAATTTTAAGCTTTAAAAAACCGCTGTGGTAAAAACTAAACGCCACAATTGAATCACAAAATTTCTCATCCCGGTACTGCGGATGAAAATTTTGTTTGCAAGAAATACGTATGAATACGAAAATTTTCTCAATAACTGCCGTTTGGAAATGAAAAGAGTAACACAAATTTACAATTAAAACTAACAGGCTTCCAAAAAAACCCTCGGGGGAACAACTAAACGAGTCGCTTGAATCACGAAATTTCTCATCCCGGGACTGCGGCTGGAAAACGTTATGCTTGAAAGAAATACGTATAAAGGATACCATTTTCTCAAAAACGACCGTTTTGAAAGGTAAAGAAAGGAACAAATTTTCATTTGATGAATGAAGAGCCTTTAAAAAAGCACTTGGAAGAAAAACTTACACGAAAATTGATTCGCGAAATTACTCATCCCGGGACTGCGGAGGAAAATTATTATGTTTAAAAAATACGTATATTAACGAAACTTTTATAATAGCGAGTGCTTTGAAAGGAAGAAAGGCGACCAAATATTCATTCAATGAATTTTAAGCTTCAAAAAAACCGCTGAGGTTAAAACTAAACGCCACATTTCAATCACAAAATTTCTCATCCCGGTACTGCGGATGAAAAATTTTGTTTGCAAGAAAAACGTATGAATACGAAAATTTTCCCAATAACTGCCGTTTGGAAATGAAAAGAGTCACACAAATTTACAATTAAAACTAACAGTCTTTTTAAAAAACCCTCGGGGGAACAACTAAACGAGTCGCTTGAATCACGAAATTTCCCATCCCGGGACTGCGGCTGGAAAACTTAATGCTTGCAAAAAATACGTATAAATGATACCATTATCTCAAAAACGACCGTTTTGAATGGTAAAGAAAGAACAAATTTTCATTTGATGAATGAAAAGCTTTTAAAAAAGCACTTGGAAGAAAAATTTAGACAAGAATTGATTCGCGAAATTTTTAATCCCGGGACTGCGGAGGAAAATTATTATGTTCAAAAAATACGTATATTAACGAAACTTTTATAATAGCGAGTGCTTTGGAAGGAAGAAAGGCGACCAAATATTAATTCAATGAATTTTAAGCTTCAAAAAAACCGCTGAGTTTAAAACTAAACGCCACAATTCAATCACAAAATTTCTCATCCCGGTACTGCGGATGAAAAATTTTATGTTTGATAGAAATACTTTTGAATACGAAAGTTTTCCCAATAACTGCCGTTTGGAAATGAAAAGAGTAACACAAATTTACAATTAAAACTAACAGTCTTTTTAAAAAACCCTCGGGGGAACAACAAAACGAGTCGCTTGAATCACGAAATTTCTCATCCTGGGACTGCGGCTGGAAAACTTTATGCTTTCAAAAAATACGTATAAATGATACCATTTTCTCAAAAACGTGCGTTTTGAATGGAAAAGAAAGACCAAATTTTCATTTGATGAATGAAAAGGTTTTAAAAAAGCACTTGGAAGAAAAATTTAGACAAGAATTGATTCGCGAAATGTTTAATCCCGGGACTGCGGAGGAAAATTATTATGTTTAAAAAATAAGTATATTAACGAAACTTTTATAACAGCGACTGCCTTTAAAGGAAGAGAGGCGACAAAATATTCATTCAATGAATTTTAAACTTTAAAAAACCGCTGAGGTAAAAACTAAACGCCACAATTGAATCACAAAATTTCTCATCCCGGTCCTGCGGATGAAAAATTTTTTTTGCAAGAAAAACGTATGAATACGAAAATTTTCCCAATAACTGCCGTTGGGAAATGAAAAGAGTCACACAAATTTACAGTTAAAACTAATAGGCTTTCAAAAAAACCTTCGGGGGAACAACGAAACGAGTCGCTTGAATCAAGAAATTTTTCATCCCGGGACTGCGGCTGGAAAATATTATGCTTGCAAGAAATACGTATAAATGATACCATTTTCTCAAAAACGTGCGTTTTGAATAGTAAAGAAAGACAAAATTTTCATTTGATTTATTAAAAACCTTTTAAAAAAGCACTTGGAAGAAAAACACGAAAATTGATTTGCGATATTTTTCATCCCGAGTCTGCGGAGGAAAATTATTATATTTAAAAAAAAAGTATATAAACGAAACTTTCATATCAGCGACTGCCCTTAAAGGAAGAGAGGCGACCAAATATCCATTCAATGAATTTTAAGCTTTAAAAAACCGCTGTGGTAAAAACTAAACGCCACAATTGAATCACAAAATTTCTCATCCCGGTACTGCGGATGAAAATTTTGTTTGCAAGAAATACGTATGAATACGAAAATTTTCTCAATAACTGCCGTTTGGAAGTGAAAAGAGTCACACAAATTTACAGTTAAAACTAATAGGCTTTCAAAAAAACCCTCGGGGGAACAACGAAACGAGTCGCTTGAATCACGAAATTTCTCATCCCGGGACTGCGGCTGGAAAACGTTATGCTTGAAAGAAATACGTATAAATGATACCATTTTCTCAAAAACGACCGTTTTGAATGGTAAAGAAAGAACAAATTTTCATTTGATGAATGAAAAGCTTTTAGAAAAATACTTGGAAGAAAAACTTACACGAAAATTGATTCACGAAAATTCTCATCCCGGGACTGCGGAGGAAAATTATTATGTTTAAAAAGTACGTATATTAACGAAACTTTTATAACAGCGACTGCTTTGAAAGGAAGGGAGGCGAACAAATATTCATTCAATGAATTTTAAGATTTAAAAAACCGCTGAGGTAAAAACTAAACGCCACAATTCAATCACAAAATTTCTCATCCCGGTACTGCGGATGAAAAATTTTGTTTGCAAGAAAAACGTATGAATACGAAAATTTTCCCAATAACTGCCGTTTGGAAATGAAAAGAGTCACACAAATTTACAATTAAAACTAACAGGCTTTCAAAAAAACCCTCGGGGGAACAACTAAACGAGTCGCTTGAATCACGAAATTTCTCATCCCGGGACTGCGGCTGGAAAACTTTATGCTTGCAAAAAATACGTATAAATGATACCATTTTCTCAAAAACGACCGTTTTGAATGGTATAGAAAGAACAAATTTTCATTTAATGAATGAAAAGCTTTTACAAAAGCACTTCGAAGAAAAATTTAGACAAGAATTGATTCGCGAAATTTTTCATCCCGGCATTGCGGAGGAAAATTATTATGTTTAAAAAATAAGTGTATTAACGAAACTTTTATAACAGCGACTGCCTTTAAAGGAAGAGAGGCCACAAAATATTCATTCAATGAATTTTAAGCTTTAAAAAACCGCTGAGGTAAAACTAAACGCCACAATTGAATCACAAAATTTCTCATCCCAGTACTGCGGATGAAAAATTTTGTTTGCAAGAAATAAGTTTGAATACGAAAATTTTCTGAATAACTCCCGTTTGGAAATGAAAAGAGTCAAACAAATTTACAATTAAAACTAACAGGCTTCCAAAAAAACCCTCGGGGGAAACCTAAACGAGTCGCTTGAATCACGAAATTTCTCATCCCGGGACTGCGGCTGGAAAACGTTATGCTTGCAAGAAATACGTATAAATGATACCATTTTCTCAAAAACGACCGTTTTGAAAGGTAAAGAAAGGAACAAATTTTCATTTGATGAATGAAAAGCTTTTAAAAAAGCACTTGGAAGAAAAACTTACACGAAAATTGATTCGCGAAATTACTCATCCCGGGACTGAGGAGGAAAATTATTATGTTTAAAAAATAAGTATATTAACGAAACTTTTATAATAGCGACTGCCTTTAAAGGAAGAGAGGCGACAAAATATTCATTCAATGAATTTTAAGCTTTAAAAAACCGCTGAGGTAAAAACTAAACGCCACAATTGAATCACAAAATTTCTCATCCCGGTACTGCGGATGAAAAATGTTGTTTGCAAGAAAAACGTATGAATACGAAAATTTTCCCAATAACTGCCGTTTGGAAATGAAAAGAGTCACACAAATTTACAATTAAAACTAACAGTCTTTTTAAAAAACCCTCGGGGGAACAACTAAACGAGTCGCTTGAATCACGAAATTTCTCATCCCGGGACTGCGGCTGGAAAACTTAATGCTTGCAAAAAATACGTATAAAGGATACCATTATCTCAAAAACGACCGTTTTGAATGGTAAAGAAAGACCAAATTTTCATTTGATGAATGAAAAGCTTTTAACAAAGCACTTGGAAGAAAAATTTAGACAAGAATTGATTCGCGAAATTTTTAATCCCGGGACTGCGGAGGAAAATTATTATGTTTAAAAAATAAGTATATTAACGAAACTTTTATAACAGCGACTGCCTTTAAAAGAAGAGAGGCGACAAAATATTCATTCAATGAATTTTAAACTTTAAAAAACCGCTGAGGTAAAAACTAAACGCCACAATTGAATCACAAAATTTCTCATCCCGGTACTGCGGATGAAAAATTTTGTTTGCAAGAAAAACGTATGAATACGAAAATTTTCCCAATAACTGCCGTTGGGAAATGAAAAGAGACACACAAATTTACAGTTAAAACTAATAGGCTTTCAAAAAAACCTTCGGGGGAACAACGAAACGAGTCGCTTGAATCAAGAAATTTCTCATCCCGGGACTGCGGCTGGAAAATATTATGCTTGCAAGAAATACGTATAAATGATACCATTTTCTCAAAAACGTGCGTTTTGAATGGTAAAGAAAGACCAAATTTTCATTTGATGAATGAAAAGCTTTTAACAAAGCACTTGGAAGAAAAATTTAGACAAGAATTGATTCGCGAAATTTTTAATCACGGGACTGCGGAGGAAAATTATTATGTTTAAAAAATACGTATATTAACGAAACTTTTATAATAGCGAGTGCTTTGAAAGGAAGAAAGGCGACCAAATATTCATTCAATGAATTTTAAGCTTCAAAAAACCGCTGAGGTAAATAAATGTTTGATAGAAATACTTTTGAATACGAAAGTTTTCCCAATAACTGCCGTTTGGAAATGAAGAGAGTAACACAAATTTACAATTAAAACTAACAGTCTTTTTAAAAAACCCTCGGGGGAACAACAAAACGAGTCGCTTGAATCACGAAATTTCTCATCCTGGGACTGCGGCTGGAAAACTTTATGCTTTCAAAAAATACGAATAAATGATACCATTTTCTCAAAATCGTGCGTTTTGAATGGTAAAGAAAGACAAAATTTTCATTTGATGAATGAAAAGCTTTTAAAAAAGCACTTAAAGAAAAACACGAAAATTGATTCGCGATATTTTTCATCCCGAGACTGCGGAGGAAAATTATTATGTTTAAAAAATAAGTATATAAACGAAACTTTCATTTCAGCGACTGCCCTTAAAGGAAGAGAGGCGACCAAATATTCATTCAATGAATTTTAAGCTTTAAAAAACCGCTGAGGTAAATAAATGTTTGATAGAAATACTTTTGAATACGAAAGTTTTCCCAATAACTGCCGTTTGGAAATGAAAAGAGTAACACAAATTTAAAATTAAAACTAACAGGCTTCCAAAAAAACCCTCGGGGGAACAACTAAACGAGTCGCTTGAATCACGAAATTTCTCATCCCGGGACTGCGGCTGGAAAACGTTATGCTTGCAAGAAATACGTATAAATGATACGATTTTCTCAAAAACGACCGTTTTGAAAGGTAAAGAAAGGAACAAATTTTCATTTGATGAATGAAGAGCCTTTTAAAAAGCACTTGGAAAAAAAACCTACACGAAAATTGATTCGCGATATTACTCATCCCGGGACTGCGGAGGAAAATTATTATGTTTAAAAAATACGTATATTAACGAAACTTTTATAATAGCGAGTGCTTTGAAAGGAAGAAAGGCAACCAAATATTCATTCAATGAATTTTAAGCTTTAAAAAACCGCTGAGGTAAAACTAAACGCCACAATTGAATCACAAAATTTCTCATCCCGGTACTGCGGATGAAAAATTTTGTTTGCAAGAAATAAGTTTGAATACGAAAATTTTCTGAATAACTGCCGTTTGGAAATGAAAAGAGTAACACAAATTTACAATTAAAACTAACAGGCTTCCAAAAAAACCCTCGGGGGAACAACTAAACGAGTTGCTTGAATCACGAAATTTCTCATCCCGGGACTGCGGCTGGAAAACTTTATGCTTTCAAAAAATACGTTTAATGATACCATTTTCTCAAAAACGACCGTTTTGAATGGTAAAGAAAAAACAAATTTTCATTTGATGAATGAAAAGCTTTTTAAAAAGCACTTGGAAGAAAAATTTAGACAAGAATTGATTCGCGAAATTTTTCGTCCCGGGACTGCGGAGGAAAATTATTATGTTTGAAAAATAAGTATATTAACGAAACTTTTATAACAGCGACTGCCTTTAAAGGAAGAGAGGCGACAAAATATTCATTCAATGAATTTTAAGCTTTAAAAAACCGCTGAGGTAAAAACTAAACGCCACAATTGAATCACAAAATTTCTCATCCCGGTACTGCGGATGAAAAATTTTGTTTGCAAGAAAAACGTATAAATACGAAAATTTTCCCAATAACTGCCGTTTGGAAATGAAAAGAGTCACACAAATTTACAATTAAAACTAACAGTCTTTTTAAAAAACCCTCGGGGGAACAACTAAACGAGTCGCTTGAATCACGAAATTTCTCATCCCGGGACTGCGGCTGGAAAACTTAATGCTTGCAAAAAATACGTATAAATGATACCATTATCTCAAAAACGACCGTTTTGAATGGTAAAGAAAGAACAAATTTTTATTTGATGAATGAAAAGCTTTTAAAAAAGCACTTGGAAGAAAAATTTAGACAAGAATTGATTTGCGAAATTTTTAATCCCGGGACTGCGGAGGAAAATTATTATGTTTAAAAATTAGTATATTAACGAAACTTATATAACAGCGACTGCCTTTAAAGGAAGAGAGGCGACAAAATATTCATTCAATCAATTTTAAACTTTAAAAAACCGCTGAGGTAAAAACTAAACGCCACAATTGAATCACAAAATTTCTCATCCCGGTACTGCGGATGAAAAATTTTGTTTGCAAGAAAAACGTATGAATACGAAAATTTTCCCAATAACTGCCGTTGGGAAATGAAAAGAGTGACACAAATTTACAGTTAAAACTAATAGGCTTTCAAAAAAACCTTCGGGGGAACAACGAAACGAGTCGCTTGAATCAAGAAATTTCTCAACCCGGGACTGCGGCTGGAAAATATTATGCTTGCAAGAAATACGTATAAATGATACCATTTTCTCAAAAACGTGCGTTTTGAATGGTAAAGAAAGACCAAATTTTCATTTGATGAATGAAAAGCTTTTAAAAAAGCACTTGGAAGAAAAACACGAAAATTGATTCGCAATATTTTTCATCCCGAGACTGCGGAGGAAAATTATTATGTTTAAAAAATAAGTATATAAACGAAACTTTCATATCAGCGACTGCCCTTAAAGGAAGAGAGGCGACCAAATATCCATTCAATGAATTTTAAGCTTTAAAAAACCGCTTAGGTAAAAACTAAACGCCACAATTGAATCACAAAATTTCTCATCCCGGTACTGCGGATGAAAATTTTGTTTGCAAGAAATACGTATGAATACGAAAATTTTCTCAATAACTGCCGTTTGGAAGTGAAAAGGGTCACACAAATTTACAGTTAAAACTAATAGGCTTTCAAAAAAACCCTCGGGGGAACAACGAAACGAGTCGCTTGAATCAAGAAATTTCTCATCCCGGGACTGCGGCTGGAAAACGTTATGCTTGCAAGAAATACGTATAAATGATACCATTATCTCAAAAACGACCGTTTTGAATGGTAAAGAAAGAACAAATTTTCATTTGATGAATGAAAAGCTTTTAAAAAAGCACTTGGAAGAAAAATTTAGACAAGAATTGATTCGCGAAATTTTTAATCCCGGGACTGCGGAGGAAAATTATTATGTTTAAAAATACGTATATTAACGAAACTTTTATAATAGCGAGTGCTTTGAAAGGAAGAAAGGCGACCAAATATTCATTCAATGAATTTTAAGCTTCGAAAAAACCGCTGAGGTTAAAACTAAACGCCACAATTCAATCACAAAATTTCTCATCCCGGTACTGCGGATGAAAAATTTTATGTTTGATAGAAATACTTTTGAATACGAAAGTTTTCCCAATAACTGCCGTTTGGAAATGAAAAGAGTAACACAAATTTACAATTAAAACTAACAGGCTTCCAAAAAACCCTCGGGGGAACAACTAAACGAGTCGCTTGAATCACGAAATTTTTCATCCCGGGACTGCGGCTGGAAAACGTTATGCTTGCAAGAAATACGTATAAATGATACCATTTTCTCAAAAACGACCGTTTTGAAAGGTAAAGAAAGGAACAAATTTTCATTTGATGAATGAAGAGCCTTTTAAAAAGCACTTGGAAGAAAAACCTACACGAAAATTGATTCGCGAAATTACTCATCCCGGGACTGCGGAGGAAAATTATTTTTTTTAAAAAATACGTATATTAACGAAACTTTTAAAATAGCGAGTGCTTTGAAAGGAAGAAAGGCGACCAAATATTCATTAAATGAATTTTAAGCTTCAAAAAAACCGCTGAGTTTAAAACTAAACGCCACAATTCAATCACAAATTTTCTCATCCCGGTACTGCGGATGAAAAATTTTATGTTTGATAGAAATACTTTTGAATACGAAAGTTTTCCAAATAACTGCCGTTTGGAAATGAAAAGAGTAACACAAATTTACAATTAAAACTAACAGTCTTTTTAAAAAACCCTCGGGGGAACAACAAAACGAGTCGCTTGAATCACGAAATTTCTCATCCTGGGACTGCGGCTGGAAAACTTTATGCTTTCAAAAAATACGTTTAATGATACCATTTTCTCAAAAACGACCGTTTTGAATGGTAAAGAAAGACCAAATTTTCATTTGATGAATGAAAAGCTTTTAAAAAAGCACTTGGAAGAAAAACCTACACGAAAATTGATTCGCGATATTTTTCATCCCGAGACTGCGGAGGAAAATTATTATGTTTAAAAAATAAGTATATAAACGAAACTTTCATATCAGCGACTGCCCTTAAAGGAAGAGAGGCGACCAAATATCCATTCAATGAATTTTAAGCTTTAAAAAACCGCTGTGGTAAAAACTAAACGCCACAATCGAATCACAAAATTTCTCATCCCGGTACTGTGGATGAAAATTTTGTTTGCAAGAAATACGTATGAATACGAAAATTTTCTCAATAACTGCCGTTTGGAAGTGAAAAGAGTCACACAAATTTACAGTTAAAACTAATAGGCTTTCAAAAAAACCCTCGGGGGAACAACGAAACGAGTCGCTTGAATCACGAAATTTCTCATCCCGGGACTGCGGCTGGAAAACGTTATGCTTGAAAGAAATACGTATAAATGATACCATTTTCTCAAAAACGACCGTTTTGAATGGTAAAGAAAGAACAAATTTTCATTTGATGAATGAAAAGCTTTTAGAAAAATACTTGGAAGAAAAACTTACACGAAAATTGATTCACGAAAATTCTCATCCCGGGACTGCGGAGGAAAATTATTATGTTTAAAAAGTACGTATATTAACGAAACTTTTATAACAGCGACTGCTTTGAAAGGAAGGGAGGCGAACAAATATTCATTCAATGAATTTTAAGATTTAAAAAACCGCTGAGGTAAAAACTAAACGCCACAATTCAATCACAAAATTTCTCATCCCGGTACTGCGGATGAAAAATTTTGTTTGCAAGAAAAACGTATGAATACGATAATTTTCCCAATAACTGCCGTTTGGAAATGAAAAGAGTCACACAAATTTACAATTAAAACTAACAGGCTTTCAAAAAAACCCTCGGGGGAACAACTAAACGAGTCGCTTGAATCACGAAATTTCTCATCCCGGGACTACGGCTGGAAAACCTAATGCTTGCAAAAAATACGTATAAAGGATACCATTATCTCAAAAACGACCGTTTTGAATGGTATAGAAAGAACAAATTTTCATTTAATGAATGAAAAGCTTTTACAAAAGCACTTCGAAGAAAAATTTAGACAAGAATTGATTCGCGAAATTTTTCATCCCGGGATTGCGGAGGAAAATTATTATGTTTAAAAAATAAGTGTATTAACGAAACTTTTATAACAGCGACTGCCTTTAAAGGAAGAGAGGCCACAAAATATTCATTCAATGAATTTTAAGCTTTAAAAAACCGCTGAGGTAAAACTAAACGCCACAATTGAATCACAAAATTTCTCATCCCGGTACTGCGGATGAAAAATTTTGTTTGCAAGAAATAAGTTTGAATACGAAAATTTTCTGAATAACTCCCGTTTGGAAATGAAAAGAGTCAAACAAATTTACAATTAAAACTAACAGGCTTCCAAAAAAACCCTCGGGGGAAACCTAAACGAGTCGCTTGAATCACGAAATTTCTCATCCCGGGACTGCGGCTGGAAAACGTTATGCTTGCAAGAAATACGTATAAATGATACCATTTTCTCAAAAACGACCGTTTTGAAAGGTAAAGAAAGGAACAAATTTTCATTTGATGAATGAAAAGCTTTTAAAAAAGCAGTTGGAAGAAAAACTTACACGAAAATTGATTCGCGAAATTACTCATCCCGGGACTGAGGAGGAAAATTATTATGTTTAAAAAATAAGTATATTAACGAAACTTTTATAATAGCGACTGCCTTTAAAGGAAGAGAGGGGACAAAATATTCATTCAATGAATTTTAAGATTTAAAAAACCGCTGAGGTAAAAACTAAACGCCACAATTCAATCACAAAATTTCTCATCCCGGTACTGCGGATGAAAAATTTTGTTTGCAAGAAAAACGTATGAATACGATAATTTTCCCATTAACTGCCGTTTGGAAATGAAAAGAGTCACACAAATTTACAATTAAAACTAACAGGCTTTCAAAAAAACCCTCGGGGGAACAACTAAACGAGTCGCTTGAATCACGAAATTTCTCATCCCGGGACTACGGCTGGAAAACCTAATGCTTGCAAAAAATACGTATAAAGGATACCATTATCTCAAAAACGACCGTTTTGAATGGTATAGAAAGAACAAATTTTCATTTAATGAATGAAAAGCTTTTACAAAAGCACTTCGAAGAAAAATTTAGACAAGAATTGATTCGCGAAATTTTTCATCCCGGGATTGCGGAGGAAAATTATTATGTTTAAAAAATAAGTGTATTAACGAAACTTTTATAACAGCGACTGCCTTTAAAGGAAGAGAGGCCACAAAATATTCATTCAATGAATTTTAAGCTTTAAAAAACCGCTGAGGTAAAACTAAACGCCACAATTGAATCACAAAATTTCTCATCCCGGTACTGCGGATGAAAAATTTTGTTTGCAAGAAATAAGTTTGAATACGAAAATTTTCTGAATAACTCCCGTTTGGAAATGAAAAGAGTCAAACAAATTTACAATTAAAACTAACAGGCTTCCAAAAAAACCCTCGGGGGAAACCTAAACGAGTCGCTTGAATCACGAAATTTCTCATCCCGGGACTGCGGCTGGAAAACGTTATGCTTGCAAGAAATACGTATAAATGATACCATTTTCTCAAAAACGACCGTTTTGAAAGGTAAAGAAAGGAACAAATTTTCATTTGATGAATGAAAAGCTTTTAAAAAAGCAGTTGGAAGAAAAACTTACACGAAAATTGATTCGCGAAATTACTCATCCCGGGACTGAGGAGGAAAATTATTATGTTTAAAAAATAAGTATATTAACGAAACTTTTATAATAGCGACTGCCTTTAAAGGAAGAGAGGGGACAAAATATTCATTCAATGAATTTTAAGCTTTAAAAAACCGCTGAGGTAAAAACTAAACGCCACAATTGAATCACAAAATTTCTCATCCCGGTACTGCGGATGAAAAATGTTGTTTGCAAGAAAAACGTATGAATACGAAAATTTTCCCAATAACTGCCGTTTGGAAATGAAAAGAGTCACACAAATTTACAATTAAAACTAACAGTCTTTTTAAAAAACCCTCGGGGGAACAACTAAACGAGTCGCTTGAATCACGAAATTTCTCATCCCGGGACTGCGGCTGGAAAACTTAATGCTTGCAAAAAATACGTATAAAGGATACCATTATCTCAAAAACGACCGTTTTGAATGGTAAAGAAAGACCAAATTTTCATTTGATGAATGAAAAGCTTTTAACAAAGCACTTGGAAGAAAAATTTAGACAAGAATTGATTCGCGAAATTTTTAATCCCGGGACTGCGGAGGAAAATTATTATGTTTAAAAAATAAGTATATTAACGAAACTTTTATAACAGCGACTGCCTTTAAAAGAAGAGAGGCGACAAAATATTCATTCAATGAATTTTAAACTTTAAAAAACCGCTGAGGTAAAAACTAAACGCCACAATTGAATCACAAAATTTCTCATCCCGGTACTGCGGATGAAAAATTTTGTTTGCAAGAAAAACGTATGAATACGAAAATTTTCCCAATAACTGCCGTTGGGAAATGAAAAGAGACACACAAATTTACAGTTAAAACTAATAGGCTTTCAAAAAAACCTTCGGGGGAACAACGAAACGAGTCGCTTGAATCAAGAAATTTCTCATCCCGGGACTGCGGCTGGAAAATACTATGCTTGCAAGAAATACGTATAAATGATACCATTTTCTCAAAAACGTGCGTTTTGAATGGTAAAGAAAGACCAAATTTTCATTTGATGAATGAAAAGCTTTTAACAAAGCACTTGGAAGAAAAATTTAGACAAGAATTGATTCGCGAAATTTTTAATCCCGGGACTGCGGAGGAAAATTATTATGTTTAAAAAATACGTATATTAACGAAACTTTTATAATAGCGAGTGCTTTGAAAGGAAGAAAGGCGACCAAATATTCATTCAATGAATTTTAAGCTTCAAAAAACCGCTGAGGTTAAAACTAAACGCCACAATTCAATCACAAAAATTTCTCATCCCGGTACTTTGGATGAAAAATTTTATGTTTGATAGAAATACTTTTGAATACGAAAGTTTTCCCAATAACTGCCGTTTGGAAATGAAGAGAGTAACACAAATTTACAATTAAAACTAACAGTCTTTTTAAAAAACCCTCGGGGGAACAACAAAACGAGTCGCTTGAATCACGAAATTTCTCATCCTGGGACTGCGGCTGGAAAACTTTATGCTTTCAAAAAATACGAATAAATGATACCATTTTCTCAAAATCGTGCGTTTTGAATGGTAAAGAAAGACCAAATTTTCATTTGATGAATGAAAAGCTTTTAAAAAAGCACTTAAAGAAAAACACGAAAATTGATTCGCGATATTTTTCATCCCGAGACTGCGGAGGAAAATTATTATGTTTAAAAAATAAGTATATAAACGAAACTTTCATATCAGCGACTGCCCTTAAAGGAAGAGAGGCGACCAAATATTCATTCAATGAATTTTAAGCTTTAAAAAACCGCTGAGGTAAATAAATGTTTGATAGAAATACTTTTGAATACGAAAGTTTTCCCAATAACTGCCGTTTGGAAATGAAAAGAGTAACACAAATTTAAAATTAAAACTAACAGGCTTCCAAAAAAACCCTCGATGGAACAACTAAACGAGTCGCTTGAATCACGAAATTTCTCATCCCGGGACTGCGGCTGGAAAACGTTATGCTTGCAAGAAATACGTATAAATGATACGATTTTCTCAAAAACGACCGTTTTGAAAGGTAAAGAAAGGAACAAATTTTCATTTGATGAATGAAGAGCCTTTTAAAAAGCACTTGGAAAAAAAACCTACACGAAAATTGATTCGCGATATTACTCATCCCGGGACTGCGGAGGAAAATTATTATGTTTAAAAAATACGTATATTAACGAAACTTTTATAATAGCGAGTGCTTTGAAAGGAAGAAAGGCAACCAAATATTCATTCAATGAATTTTAAGCTTTAAAAAACCGCTGAGGTAAAACTAAACGCCACAATTGAATCACAAAATTTCTCATCCCGGTACTGCGGATGAAAAATTTTGTTTGCAAGAAATAAGTTTGAATACGAAAATTTTCTGAATAACTGCCGTTTGGAAATGAAAAGAGTCAAACAAATTTACAATTAAAACTAACAGGCTTCCAAAAAAACCCTCGGGGGAACAACTAAACGAGTCGCTTGAATCACGAAATTTCTCATCCCGGGACTGCGGCTGGAAAACGTTATGCTTGCAAGAAATACGTATAAATGATACCATTTTCTCAAAAACGACCGTTTTGAAAGGTAAAGAAAGGAACAAATTTTCATTTGATGAATGAAGGGCCTTTAAAAAAGCACTTGGAAGAAAAACTTACACGAAAATTGATTCGCGAAATTACTCATCCCGGGACTGCGGAGGAAAATTATTATGTTTAAAAAATACGTATATTAACGAAACTTTTATAATAGCGAGTGCTTTGAAAGGAAGAAAGGCGACCAAATATTCATTCAATGAATTTTAAGCTTCAAAAAAACCGCTGAGGTTAAAACTAAACGCCACAATTTAATCACAAAATTTCTCATCCCGGTACTGCGGATGAAAAATTTTATGTTTGATAGAAATACTTTTGAATACGAAAGTTTTCCCTATAACTGCCGTTTGGAAATGAAAAGACTAACACAAATTTACAATTAAAACTAACAGTCTTTTTAAAAAACCCTCGGGGGAACAACAAAACGAGTCGCTTGAATCACGAAATTTCTCATCCCGGGACTGCGGCTGGAAAATTTTATGCTTTCAAAAAATACGTTTAATGATACCATTTTCTCAAAAACGACCGTTTTGAATGGTAAAGAAAAAACAAATTTTCATTTGATGAATGAAAAGCTTTTTAAAAAGCACTTGGAAGAAAAATTTAGACAAGAATTGATTCGCGAAATTTTTCGTCCCGGGACTGCGGAGGAAAATTATTATGTTTGAAAAATAAGTATATTAACGAAACTTTTATAACAGCGACTGCCTTTAAAGGAAGAGAGGCGACAAAATATTCATTCAATGAATTTTAAGCTTTAAAAAACCGCTGAGGTAAAAACTAAACGCCACAATTGAATCACAAAATTTCTCATCCCGGTACTGCGGATGAAAAATTTTGTTTGCAAGAAAAACGTATAAATACGAAAATTTTCCCAATAACTGCCGTTTGGAAATGAAAAGAGTCACACAAATTTACAATTAAAACTAACAGTCTTTTTAAAAAACCCTCGGGGGAACAACTAAACGAGTCGCTTGAATCACGAAATTTCTCATCCCGGGACTGCGGCTGGAAAACTTAATGCTTGCAAAAAATACGTATAAATGATACCGTTATCTCAAAAACGACCGTTTTGAATGGTAAAGAAAGAACAAATTTTTATTTGATGAATGAAAAGCTTTTAAAAAAGCACTTGGAAGAAAAACCTACACGAAAATTGATTCGCGATATTTTTCATCCCGAGGCTGCGGAGGAAAATTATTATGTTTAAAAAATAAGTATATAAACGAAACTTTCATATCAGCGACTGCCCTTAAAGGAAGAGAGGCGACCAAATATTCATTCAATGAATTTTAAGCTTTAAAAAACCGCTTAGGTAAAAACTAAACGCCACAATTGAATCACAAAATTTCTCATCCCGGTCATGCGGATGAAAATTTTGTTTGCAAGAAATACGAATGAATACGAAAATTTTCTCAATAACTTTCGTTTGGAAGTGAAAAGAGTCACACAAATTTACAGTTAAAACTAATAGGCTTTCAAAAAAACCCTCGGGGGAACAACGAAACGAGTCGCTTGAATCACGAGATTTCTCATCCCGGGACTGCGGCTGGAAAATGTTATGCTTGCAAGAAATACGTATAAATGATACCATTTTCTCAAAAACGACCGTTTTGAAAGGTAAAGAAAGGAACAAATTTTCATTTGATAAATGAAGAGCCTTTTAAAAAGCACTTGGAAGAAAAACCTACACGAAAATTGATTCGCGAAATTACTCATCCCGGGACTGCGGAGGAAAATTATTATGTTTAAAAAGTACGTATATTAACGAAACTTTTAAAATAGCGAGCGCTTTGAAAGGAAGAAAGGCGACCAAATATTCATTAAATGAATTTTAAGCTTCAAAAAAACCGCTGAGTTTAAAACAAAACGCCACAATTCAATCACAAAATTTCTCATCCCGGTACTGCGGATGAAAAATTTTATGTTTGATAGAAATACTTTTGAATACGAAAGTTTTCCCAATAACTGCCGTTTGGAAATGAAAAGAGTAACACAAATTTACAATTAAAACTAACAGTCTTTTTAAAAAACCCTCGGGGGAACAACAAAACGAGTCGCTTGAATCACGAAATTTCTCATCCTGGGACTGCGGCTGGAAAACTTTATGCTTTCAAAAAATACGTATAAATGATACCATTTTCTCAAAAACGTGCGTTTTGAATGGTAAAGAAAGACCAAATTTTCATTTGATGAATGAAAAGCTTTTAAAAAAGCACTTGGAAGAAAAACCTACACGAAAATTGATTCGCGATATTTTTCATCCCGAGACTGCGGAGGAAAATTATTATGTTTAAAAAATAAGTATATAAACGAAACTTTCATATCAGCGACTACCCTTAAAGAAAGAGAGGCGACCAAATATTCATTCAATGAATTTTAAGCTTAAAAAAACCGCTGAGGTATAAACTAAACGCCACAATTCAATCACGAAATTTCTCATCCCGTTACTGCGGATGAAAAATTTTATGTTTGCAAGAAATACCTTTGAATACGAAAGTTTACCCAATAACTGCCGTTTGGAAATGAAAAGAGTAACACAAATTTACAATTAAAACTAACAGTCTTTATAAAAACCCTCGGGGGAACAACTAAACGAGTCGCTTGAATCACGAAATTTCTCATCCCGGGACTGCGGCTGGAAAATGTTATGCTTGCAAGAAATACGTATAAATGATACCATTTTCTCAAAAACGACCGTTTTGAAAGGTAAAGAAAGGAACAAATTTTCATTTGATAAATGAAGAGCCTTTTAAAAAGCACTTGGAAGAAAAACCTACACGAAAATTGATTCGCGAAATTACTCATCCCGGGACTGCGGAGGAAAATTATTATGTTTATAAAGTACGTATATTAACGAAACTTTTAAAATAGCGAGCGCTTTGAAAGGAAGAAAGGCGACCAAATATTCATTAAATGAATTTTAAGCTTCAAAAAAACCGCTGAGTTTAAAACTAAACGCCACAATTCAATCACAAAATTTCTCATCCCGGTACTGCGGATGAAATATTTTATGTTTGATAGAAATACTTTTGAATACGAAAGTTTTCCCAATAACTGCCGTTTGGAAATGAAAAGAGTAACACAAATTTACAATTAAAACTAACAGTCTTTTTAAAAAACCCTCGGGGGAACAACAAAACGAGTCGCTTGAATCACGAAATTTCTCATCCTGGGACTGCGGCTGGAAAACTTTATGCTTTCAAAAAATACGTATAAATGATACCATTTTCTCAAAAACGTGCGTTTTGAATGGTAAAGAAAGACCAAATTTTCATTTGATGAATGAAAAGCTTTTAAAAAAGCACTTGGAAGAAAAACCTACACGAAAATTGATTCGCGATATTTTTCATCCCGAGACTGCGGAGGAAAATTATTATGTTTAAAAAATAAGTATATAAACGAAACTTTCATATCAGCGACTACCCTTAAAGAAAGAGAGGCGACCAAATATTCATTCAATGAATTTTAAGCTTAAAAAAACCGCTGAGGTAAAAACTAAACGCCACAATTGAATCACAAAATTTCTCATCCCGGTCATGCGGATGAAAATTTTGTTTGCAAGAAATACGTATGAATACGAAAATTTTCTCAATAACTTTCGTTTGGAAGTGAAAAGAGTCACACAAATTTACAGTTAAAACTAATAGGCTTTCAAAAAAACCCTCGGGGGAACAACGAAACGAGTCGCTTGAATCACGAAATTTCTCATCCCGGGACTGCGGCTGGAAAACATTATGCTTGCAAGAAATACGTATAAATGATACCATTTTCTCAAAAACGACCGTTTTGAATGGTAAAGAAAGAACAAATTTTCATTTGATGAATGAAAAGCTTTTAGAAAAATACTTGGAAGAAAAACTTACACAAAAATTGATTCACGAAATTTCTCATCCCGGGACTGCGGAGGAAAATTATTATGTTTAAAAAGTCCGTATATTAACGAAACTTTTATAACAGCGACTGCTTTGAAAGGAAGGGAGGCAACCAAATATTCATTCAATGAATTTTAAGATTTAAAAAACCGCTGAGGTAAAAACTAAACGCCACAATTCAATCACGAAATTTCTCATCCCGTTACGGATGAAAAATTTTATGTTTGCAAGAAATACCTTTGAATACGAAAGTTTTCCCAATAACTGCCGTTTGGAAATGAAAAGAGTAACACAAATTTACAATTAAAACTAACAGTCTTTATAAAAAAACCCTCGGGGGAACAACAAAACGAGTCGCTTGAATCACGAAATTTTTCATCCCGGGACTGCGGCTGGAAAACTTTATGCTTTCAAAAAATACGTTTAATGATACCATTTTCTCAAAAACGACCGTTTTGAATGGTAAAGAAAGAACAAATTTTCATTTGATGAATGAAAAGCTTTTAAAAAAGCACTTGGAAGAAAAATTTAGACAAGAATTGATTCGCGAAATTTTTCATCCCGGGACTGCGGAGAAAAATTATTATGTTTAAAAAATAAGTATATTAACGAAAATTTTATAACAGCGACTGCCTTTAAAGGAAGAGAGGCGACAAAATATTCATTCAATGACTTTTAAGCTTTAAAAAACCGCTGAGGTAAAAACTAAACGCCAAAATTGAATCACAAAACTTCTCATCCCGGTACTGCGGATGAAAAATTTTGTTTGCAAGAAAAACGTATGAATACGAAAATTTACCCAATAACTGCCGTTTGGAAATGAAAAGAGTCACACAAATTTACAATTAAAACTAAGTCTTTTTAAAAAACCCTCGGGGGAACAACTAAACGAGTCGCTTGAATCACGAAATTTCTCATCCCGGGACTGCGGCTGGAAAACTTAATGCTTGCAAAAAATACGTATAAATGATACCATTATCTCAAAAACGACCGTTTTGAATGGTAAAGAAAGAACAAATTTTCATTTGATGAATGAAAAGCTTTTAAAAAAGCACTTGGAAGAAAAATTTAGACAAGAATTGATTCGCGAAATTTTTAATCCCGGGACTGCGGAGGAAAATTATTATGTTTAAAAAATAAGTATATTAACGAAACTTTTATAACAGCGACTGCCTTTAAAGGAAGAGAGGCGACAAAATATTCATTCAATGAATTTTAAACTTTAAAAAACCGCTGATGTAAAAACTAAACGCCACAATTGAATCACAAAATTTCTCATCCCGGTACTGCGGATGAAAAATTTTGTTTGCAAGAAATACGTATGAATACGAAAATTTTCTCAATAACTGCCGTTTGGAAGTGAAAAGAGTCACACAAATTTACAGTTAAAACTAAAAGGCTTTCAAAAAAACCCTCGGGGGAACAACGAAACGAGTCGCTTGAATCACGAAATTTCTCATCCCGGGACTGCGACTGGAAAACGTTATGCTTGCAAGAAATACGTATAAATGATACCATTTTCTCAAAAACGACCGTTTTGAATGGTAAAGAAAGAAAAAATTTTCATTTGATGAATGAAAAGCTTTTAGAAAAATACTTGGAAGAAAAACTTACACGAAAATTGATTCACGAAATTTCCAATCCCGGGACTGAGGAGGAAAATTATTATGTTTAAAAAGTACGTATATTAACGAAACTTTTATAACAGCGACTGCTTTGAAAGGAAGGGAGGCAACCAAATATTCATTCAATGAATTTTAAGATTTAAAAAACCGCTGAGGTAAAAACTAAACGCCACAATTCAATCACAAAATTTCTCATCTCGGTACTGCGGATGAAAAATTTTATGTTTGCAAGAAATACCTTTGAATACGAAAGTTTTCCCAATAACTGCCGTTTGGAAATGAAAAGAGTAACACAAATTTACAATTAAAACTAACAGTCTTTATAAAAAACCCTCGGGGGAACAACTAAACGAGTCGCTTGAATCACGAAATTTCTCATCCCGGGACTGCGGCGTGAAAACTTTATGCTTGCAAAAAATACGTATAAATGATACGATTTTCTCAAAAACGACCGTTTTGAATGGTATAGAAAGAACAAATTTTCATTTGATGAATGAAAAGCTTTTAAAAAAGCACTTGGAAGAAAAATTTAGACAAGAATTGATTCGCGAAATTTTTAATCCCGGGACTGCGGAGGAAAATTATTATGTTTAAAAAATAAGTATATTAACGAAACTTTTATAACAGCGACTGCCTTTAAAGGAAGAGAGGCCACAAAATATTCATTCAATGAATTTTAAGCTTTAAAAAACCGCTGAGGTAAAACTAAACGCCACAATTGAATCACAAAATTTCTCATCCCGGTACTGCGGATGAAAAATTTTGTTTGCAAGAAATAAGTTTGAATACGAAAATTTTCTGAATAACTGCCGTTTGGAAATGAAAAGAGTCAAACAAATTTACAATTAAAACTAACAGGCTTCCAAAAAAACCCTCGGGGGAACAACGAAACGAGTCGCTTGAATCACGAAATTTCTCATCCCGGGAGCTGCGGCTGGAAAACGTTATGCTTGCAAGAAATACGTATAAATGATACCACTTTCTCAAAAACGACCGTTTTGAAAGGTAAAGAAAGGAACAAATTTTCATTTGATGAATGAAGAGCCTTTAAAAAAGCACTTGGAAGAAAAACTTACACGAAAATTGATTCGCGAAATTACTCATCCCGGGACTGCGGAGGAAAATTATTATGTTTAAAAAATACGTATATTAACGAAACTTTTATAATAGCGAGTGCTTTGAAAGGAAGAAAGGCGACCAAATATTCATTCAATGAATTTTAAGCTTCAAAGAAACCGCTGAGGTTAAAACTAAACGCCACATTTCTATCACAAAATTTCTCATCCCGGTACTGCGGATGAAAAATTTTGTTTGCAAGAAAAACGTATGAATACGAAAATTTTCCCAATAACTGCCGTTTGGAAATGAAAAGAGTCACACAAATTTACAATTAAAACTAACAGTCTTTTTAAAAAACCCTCGGGTGAACAACTAAACGAGTCGCTTGAATCACGAAATTTCTCATCCGGGACTGCGGCTGGAAATCTTAATGCTTGCAAAAAATACGTATAAAGGATACCATTATCTCAAAAACGACCGTTTTGAATGTTAAGAAAGAACAAATTTTCATTTGATGAATGAAAAGCTTATAAAAAGCACTTGGAAGAAAAATTTAGACAAGAATTGATTCGCGAAATTTTTAATCCCGGGACTGCGGAAGAAAATTATTATGTTTAAAAAATACGTATATTAACGAAACTTTTATAATAGCGAGTGCTTTGGAAGGAAGAAAGGCGACCAAATATTAATTCAATGAATTTTAAGCTTCAAAAAAACCCCTGAGTTTAAAACTAAACGCCACAATTCAATCACAAAATTTCTCATCCCGGTACTGCGGATGAAAAATTTTATGTTTGATAGAAATACTTTTGAATACGAAAGTTTTCCCAATAACTGCCGTTTGGAAATGAAAAGAGTAACACAAATTTACAATTAAAACTAAGTCTTTTTAAAAAACCCTCGGGGGAACAACAAACGAGTCGCTTGAATCACGAAATTTCTCATCCTGGGACTGCGGCTGGAAAACTTTATGCTTTCAAAAAATACGTATAAATGATACCATTTTCTCAAAAACGTGCGTTTTGAATGGTAAAGAAAGACCAAATTTTCATTTGATGAATGAAAAGCTTTTAAAAAAGCACTTGGAAGAAAAATTTAGACAAGAATTGATTCGCGAAATTTTTAATCCCGGGACTGCGGAGGAATATTATTATGTTTAAAAAATAAGTATATTAACGAAACTTTTATAACAGCGAGTGCTTTGAAAGGAAGAAAGGGCGACCGAATATTCATTCAATGAATTTTAAGCTTCAAAAAAAACCGCTGAGGTTAAAAACTAAACGCCACATTTCAATCACAAAATTTCTCATCCCGGTACTGCGGATGAAAAATTTTATGTTTGATAGAAATACTTTTGAATACGAAAGTTTTCCCAATAACTGCCGTTTGGAAATGAAAAGAGTAACACAAATTTACAATTAAAACTAACAGTCTTTTTAAAAAACCCTCGGGGGAACAACAAAACGAGTCGCTTGAATCACGAAATTTCTCATCCTGGGACTGCGGCTGGAAAACTTTATGCTTTCAAAAAATACGTATAAATGATACCATTTTCTCAAAAACGTGCGTTTTGAATGGTAAAGAAAGACCAAATTTTCATTTGATGAATGAAAAGCTTTTAAAAAAGCACTTGGAAGAAAAATTTAGACAAGAATTGATTCGCGAAATTTTAATCCCGGGACTGCGGAGGAAAATTATTATGTTTAAAAAATAAGTATATTAACGAAATTTTTATAACAGACTGCCTTTAAAGGAAGAGAGGCGACAAAATATTCATTCAATGAATTTTAAACTTTAAAAAACCGCTGAGGTAAAAACTAAACGCCACAATTGAATCACAAAATTTCTCATCCCGGTCCTGCGGATGAAAAATTTTTTTTGCAAGAAAAACGTATGAATACGAAAATTTTCCCAATAACTGCCGTTGGGAAATGAAAAAGAGTCACACAAATTTACAGTTAAAACTAATAGGCTTTCAAAAAAAACCTTCGGGGGAACAACGAAACGAGTCGCTTGAATCAAGAAATTTCTCATCCCGGGACTGCGGCTGGAAAATATTATTCTTGCAAGAAATACGTATAAATGATACCATTTTCTCAAAAACGTGCGTTTTGAATAGTAAAGAAAGACAAAATTTTCATTTGATGAATGAAAAGCTTTTAAAAAAGCACTTGGAAGAAAAACACGAAAATTGATTTGCGATATTTTTCATCCCGAGTCTGCGGAGGAAAATTATTATATTTAAAAAAAAAGTATATAAACGAAACTTTCATATCAGCGACTGCCCTTAAAGGAAGAGAGGCGACCAAATATCAATTCAATGAATTTTAAGCTTTAAAAAACCGCTGTGGTAAAAACTAAACGCCACAATTGAATCACAAAATTTCTCATCCCGGTACTGCGGATGAAAATTTTGTTTGCAAGAAATACGTATGAATACGAAAATTTTCTCAATAACTGCCGTTTGGAAGTGAAAAGAGTCACACAAATTTACAGTTTAAAACTAATAGGCTTTCAAAAAAACCCTCGGGGGAACAACGAAACGAGTCGCTTGAATCACGAAATTTCTCATCCCGGGACTGCGGCTGGAAAACGTTATGCTTGAAAGAAATACGTATAAATGATACCATTTTTCTCAAAAACGAGTTTTGAATGGTAAAGAAAGAACAAATTTTCATTTGATGAATGAAAAGCTTTTAGAAAAATACTTGGAAGAAAAACTTACACGAAAATTGATTCACGAAATTTCTCATCCCGGGACTGCGGAGGAAAATTATTATGTTTAAAAAGTACGTATATTAACGAAACTTTTATAACAGCGACTGCTTTGAAAGGAAGGGAGGCGAACAAATATTCATTCAATGAATTTTATGATTTAAAAAACCGCTGAGGTAAAAACTAAACGCCACAATTCAATCACAAAATTTCTCATCCCGGTACTGCGGATGAAAAATTTTGTTTGCAAGAAAAACGTATGAATACGAAAATTTTCCCAATAACTGCCGTTTGGAAATGAAAAGAGTCACACAAATTTACAATTAAAACTAACAGGCTTTCAAAAAACCCTCGGGGGAACAACTAAACGAGTCGCTTGAATCACGAAATTTCTCATCCCGGGACTACGGCTGGAAAACCTAATGCTTGCAAAAAATACGTATAAAGGATACCATTATCTCAAAAACGACCGTTTTGAATGGTAAAGAAAGAACAAATTTTCATTTGATGAATGAAAACCTTTTAAAAAAGCACTTGGAAGAAAAATTTAGACAAGAATTGATTCGCGAAATTTTTAATCCCGGGACTGCGGAGGAAAATTATTATGTTTAAAAAATACGTATATTAACGAAACTTTTATAATAGCGAGTGCTTTGGAAGGAAGAAAGGCGACCAAATATTAATTCAATGAATTTCAAGCTTCAAAAAAACCGCTGAGTTTAAAACTAAACGCCACAATTCAATCACAAAATTTCTTCATCCCGGTACTGCGGATGAAAAATTTTATGTTTGCAAGAAATACCTTTGAATACGAAAGTTTTCCCAATAACTGCCGTCTGGAAATGAAAAGAGTAACACAAATTTACAATTAAAACTAACAGTCTTTATAAAAAACCCTCGGGGGAACAACTAAACGAGTCGCTTGAATCACGAAATTTCTCATCCCGGGACTGCGGCTGGAAAACTTTATGCTTGCAAAAAATACGTATAAATGATACCATTTTCTCAAAAACGACCGTTTTGAATGGTATAGAAAGAACAAATTTTCATTTAATGAATGAAAAGCTTTTACAAAAGCACTTCGAAGAAAAATTTAGACAAGAATTGATTCGCGAAATTTTTCATCCCGGGACTGCGGAGGAAAATTATTATGTTTAAAAAATAAGTGTATTAACGAAACTTTTATAACAGCGACTGCCTTTAAAGGAAGAGAGGCCACAAAATATTCATTCAATGAATTTTAAGCTTTAAAAAACCGCTGAGGTAAAACTAAACGCCACAATTGAATCACAAAATTTCTCATCCCGGTACTGCGGATGAAAAATTTTGTTTGCAAGAAATAAGTTTGAATACGAAAATTTTCTGAATAACTCCCGTTTGGAAATGAAAAGAGTCAAACAAATTTACAATTAAAACTAACAGGCTTCCAAAAAAACCCTCGGGGGAAACCTAAACGAGTCGCTTGAATCACGAAATTTCTCATCCCGGGACTGCGGCTGGAAAACGTTATGCTTGCAAGAAATACGTATAAATGATACCATTTTCTCAAAAACGACCGTTTTGAAAGGTAAAGAAAGGAACAAATTTTCATTTGATGAATGAAAAGCTTTTAAAAAAGCACTTGGAAGAAAAACTTACACGAAAATTGATTCGCGAAATTACTCATCCCGGGACTGAGGAGGAAAATTATTATGTTTTAAAAATAAGTATATTAACGAAACTTTTATAATAGCGACTGCCTTTAAAGGAAGAGAGGCGACAAAATATTCATTCAATGAATTTTAAGCTTTAAAAAACCGCTGAGGTAAAAACTAAACGCCACAATAGAATCACAAAATTTCTCATCCCGGTACTGCGGATGAAAAATGTTGTTTGCAAGAAAAACGTATGAATACGAAAATTTTCCCAATAACTGCCGTTTGGAAATGAAAAGAGTCACACAAATTTACAATTAAAACTAACAGTCTTTTTAAAAAACCCTCGGGGGAACAACTAAACGAGTCGCTTGAATCACGAAATTTCTCATCCCGGGACTGCGGCTGGAAAACTTAATGCTTGCAAAAAATACGTATAAAGGATACCATTATCTCAAAAACGACCGTTTTGAATGGTAAAGAAAGAACAAATTTTCATTTGATGAATGAAAAGCTTTTAACAAAGCACTTGGAAGAAAAATTTAGACAAGAATTGATTCGCGAAATTTTTAATCCCGGGACTGCGGAGGAAAATTATTATGTTTAAAAAATAAGTATATTAACGAAACTTTTATAACAGCGACTGCCTTTAAAAGAAGAGAGGCGACAAAATATTCATTCAATGAATTTTAAACTTTAAAAAACCGCTGAGGTAAAAACTAAACGCCACAATTGAATCACAAAATTTCTCATCCCGGTACTGCGGATGAAAAATTTTGTTTGCAAGAAAAACGTATGAATACGAAAATTTTCCCAATAACTGCCGTTGGGAAATGAAAAGAGACACACAAATTTACAGTTAAAACTAATAGGCTTTCAAAAAAACCTTCGGGGGAACAACGAAACGAGTCGCTTGAATCAAGAAATTTCTCATCCCGGGACTGCGGCTGGAAAATATTATGCTTGCAAGAAATACGTATAAATGATACCATTTTCTCAAAAACGTGCGTTTTGAATGGTAAAGAAAGACCAAATTTTCATTTGATGAATGAAAAGCTTTTAACAAAGCACTTGGAAGAAAAATTTAGACAAGAATTGATTCGCGAAATTTTTAATCCCGGGACTGCGGAGGAAAATTATTATGTTTAAAAAATACGTATATTAACGAAACTTTTATAATAGCGAGTGCTTTGAAAGGAAGAAAGGCGACCAAATATTCATTCAATGAATTTTAAGCTTCAAAAAACCGCTGAGGTTAAAACTAAACGCCACAATTCAATCACAAAAATTTCTCATCCCGGTACTTTGGATGAAAAATTTTATGTTTGATAGAAATACTTTTGAATACGAAAGTTTTCCCAATAACTGCCGTTTGGAAATGAAGAGAGTAACACAAATTTACAATTAAAACTAACAGTCTTTTTAAAAAACCCTCGGGGGAACAACAAAACGAGTCGCTTGAATCACGAAATTTCTCATCCTGGGACTGCGGCTGGAAAACTTTATGCTTTCAAAAAATACGAATAAATGATACCATTTTCTCAAAATCGTGCGTTTTGAATGGTAAAGAAAGACCAAATTTTCATTTGATGAATGAAAAGCTTTTAATAAAGCACTTAAAGAAAAACACGAAAATTGATTCGCGATATTTTTCATCCCGAGACTGCGGAGGAAAATTATTATGTTTAAAAGAAAAGTATATAAACGAAACTTTCATATCAGCGACTGCCCTTAAAGGAAGAGAGGCGACCAAATATTCATTCAATGAATTTTAAGCTTTAAAAAACCGCTGAGGTAAATAAATGTTTGATAGAAATACTTTTGAATACGAAAGTTTTCCTATTAACTGCCGTTTGGAAATGAAAAGAGTAACACAAATTTAAAATTAAAACTAACAGGCTTCCAAAAAAACCCTCGGGGGAACAACTAAACGAGTCGCTTGAATCACGAAATTTCTCATCCCGGGACTGCGGCTGGAAAACGTTATGCTTGCAAGAAATACGTATAAATGATACGATTTTCTCAAAAACGACCGTTTTGAAAGGTAAAGAAAGGAACAAATTTTCATTTGATGAATGAAGAGCCTTTTAAAAAGCACTTGGAAAAAAAACCTACACGAAAATTGATTCGCGATATTACTCATCCCGGGACTGCGGAGGAAAATTATTATGTTTAAAAAATACGTATATTAACGAAACTTTTATAATAGCGAGTGCTTTGAAAGGAAGAAAGGCAACCAAATATTCATTCAATGAATTTTAAGCTTTAAAAAACCGCTGAGGTAAAACTAAACGCCACAATTGAATCACAAAATTTCTCATCCCGGTACTGCGGATGAAAAATTTTGTTTGCAAGAAATAAGTTTGAATACGAAAATTTTCTGAATAACTGCCGTTTGGAAATGAAAAGAGTCAAACAAATTTACAATTAAAACTAACAGGCTTCCAAAAAAACCCTCGGGGGAACAACTAAACGAGTCGCTTGAATCACGAAATTTCTCATCCCGGGACTGCGGCTGGAAAACGTTATGCTTGCAAGAAATACGTATAAATGATACCATTTTCTCAAAAACGACCGTTTTGAAAGGTAAAGAAAGGAACAAATTTTCATTTGATGAATGAAGGGCCTTTAAAAAAGCACTTGGAAGAAAAACTTACACGAAAATTGATTCGCGAAATTACTCATCCCGGGACTGCGGAGGAAAATTATTATGTTTAAAAAATACGTATATTAACGAAACTTTTATAATAGCGAGTGCTTTGAAAGGAAGAAAGGCGACCAAATATTCATTCAATGAATTTTAAGCTTCAAAAAAACCGCTGAGGTTAAAACTAAACGCCACAATTTAATCACAAAATTTCTCATCCCGGTACTGCGGATGAAAAATTTTATGTTTGATAGAAATACTTTTGAATACGAAAGTTTTCCCTATAACTGCCGTTTGGAAATGAAAAGACTAACACAAATTTACAATTAAAACTAACAGTCTTTTTAAAAAACCCTCGGGGGAACAACAAAACGAGTCGCTTGAATCACGAAATTTCTCATCCCGGGACTGCGGCTGGAAAACTTTATGCTTTCAAAAAATACGTTTAATGATACCATTTTCTCAAAAACGACCGTTTTGAATGGTAAAGAAAAAACAAATTTTCATTTGATGAATGAAAAGCTTTTTAAAAAGCACTTGGAAGAAAAATTTAGACAAGAATTGATTCGCGAAATTTTTCGTCCCGGGACTGCGGAGGAAAATTATTATGTTTAAAAAATAAGTATATTAACGAAACTTTTATAACAGCGACTGCCTTTAAAGGAAGAGAGGCGACAAAATATTCATTCAATGAATTTAAGGCTTTAAAAAACCGCTGAGGTAAAAACTAAACGCCACAATTGAATCACAAAATTTCTCATCCCGGTACTGCGGATGAAAAATTTTGTTTGCAAGAAAAACGTATAAATACGAAAATTTTCCCAATAACTGCCGTTTGGAAATGAAAAGAGTCACACAAATTTACAATTAAAACTAACAGTCTTTTTAAAAAACCCTCGGGGGAACAACTAAACGAGTCGCTTGAATCACGAAATTTCTCATCCCGGGACTGCGGCTGGAAAACTTAATGCTTGCAAAAAATACGTATAAATGATACCATTATCTCAAAAACGACCGTTTTGAATGGTAAAGAAAGAACAAATTTTTATTTGATGAATGAAAAGCTTTTAAAAAAGCACTTGGAAGAAAAATTTAGACAAGAATTGATTCGCGAAATTTTTAATCCCGGGACTGCGGAGGAAAATTATTATGTTTAAAAAATAGTATATTAACGAAACTTATATAACAGCGACTGCCTTTAAAGGAAGAGAGGCGACAAAATATTCATTCAATCAATTTTAAACTTTAAAAAACCGCTGAGGTAAAAACTAAACGCCACAATTGAATCACAAAATTTCTCATTCCGGTTCTGCGGATGAAAAATTTTGTTTGCAAGAAAAACGTATGAATACGAAAATTTTCCCAATAACTGCCGTTGGGAAATGAAAAGAGTCACACAAATTTACAGTTAAAACTAATAGGCTTTCAAAAAAACCTTCGGGGGAACAACGAAACGAGTCGCTTGAATCAAGAAATTTCTCATCCCGGGACTGCGGCTGGAAAATATTATGCTTGCAAGAAATACGTATAAATGATACCATTTTCTCAAAAACGTGCGTTTTGAATGGAAAAGAAAGACCAAATTTTCATTTGATGAACGCAAAGCTTTTAAAAAAGCACTTGGAAGAAAAACACGAAAATTGATTCGCGATATTTTTCATCCCGAGACTGCGGAGGAAAATTATTATGTTTAAAAAATAAGTATATAAACGAAACTTTCATATCAGCGACTGCCCTAAAGGAAGAGAGGCGACCAAATATCCATTCAATGAATTTTAAGCTTTAAAAAACCGCTTAGGTAAAAACTAAACGCCACAATTGAATCACAAAATTTCTCATCCCGGTACTGCGGATGAAAATTTTGTTTGCAAGAAATACGTATGAATACGAAAATTTTCTCAATAACTGCCGTTGGGAAATGAAAAGAGACACACAAATTTACAGTTAAAACTAATAGGCTTTCAAAAAAACCCTCGGGGGAACAACGAAACGAGTCGCTTGAATCAAGAAATTTCTCATCCCGGGACTGCGGCTGGAAAACGTTATGCTTGCAAGAAATACGTATAAATGATACCATTATCTCAAAAACGACCGTTTTGAATGGTAAAGAAAGAACAAATTTTCATTTGATGAATGAAAAGCTTTTAAAAAAGCACTTGGAAGAAAAATTTAGACAAGAATTGATTCGCGAAATTTTTAATCCCGGGACTGCGGAGGAAAATTATTATGTTTAAAAAATACGTATATTAACGAAACTTTTATAATAGCGAGTGCTTTGAAAGGAAGAAAGGCGACCAAATATTCATTCAATGAATTTTAAGCTTGAAAAAACCGCTGAGGTTAAAACTAAACGCCACAATTCAATCACAAAAATTTCTCATCCCGGTACTTTGGATGAAAAATTTTATGTTTGATAGAAATACTTTTGAATACGAAAGTTTTCCCAATAACTGCCGTTTGGAAATGAAGAGAGTAACACAAATTTACAATTAAAACTAACAGTCTTTTTAAAAAACCCTCGGGGGAACAACAAAACGAGTCGCTTGAATCACGAAATTTCTCATCCTGGGACTGCGGCTGGAAAACTTTATGCTTTCAAAAAATACGAATAAATGATACCATTTTCTCAAAATCGTGCGTTTTGAATGGTAAAGAAAGACCAAATTTTCATTTGATGAATGAAAAGCTTTTAATAAAGCACTTAAAGAAAAACACGAAAATTGATTCGCGATATTTTTCATCCCGAGACTGCGGAGGAAAATTATTATGTTTAAAAGAAAAGTATATAAACGAAACTTTCATATCAGCGACTGCCCTTAAAGGAAGAGAGGCGACCAAATATTCATTCAATGAATTTTAAGCTTTAAAAAACCGCTGAGGTAAATAAATGTTTGATAGAAATACTTTTGAATACGAAAGTTTTCCTATTAACTGCCGTTTGGAAATGAAAAGAGTAACACAAATTTAAAATTAAAACTAACAGGCTTCCAAAAAAACCCTCGGGGGAACAACTAAACGAGTCGCTTGAATCACGAAATTTCTCATCCCGGGACTGCGGCTGGAAAACGTTATGCTTGCAAGAAATACGTATAAATGATACGATTTTCTCAAAAACGACCGTTTTGAAAGGTAAAGAAAGGAACAAATTTTCATTTGATGAATGAAGAGCCTTTTAAAAAGCACTTGGAAAAAAAACCTACACGAAAATTGATTCGCGATATTACTCATCCCGGGACTGCGGAGGAAAATTATTATGTTTAAAAAATACGTATATTAACGAAACTTTTATAATAGCGAGTGCTTTGAAAGGAAGAAAGGCAACCAAATATTCATTCAATGAATTTTAAGCTTTAAAAAACCGCTGAGGTAAAACTAAACGCCACAATTGAATCACAAAATTTCTCATCCCGGTACTGCGGATGAAAAATTTTGTTTGCAAGAAATAAGTTTGAATACGAAAATTTTCTGAATAACTGCCGTTTGGAAATGAAAAGAGTCAAACAAATTTACAATTAAAACTAACAGGCTTCCAAAAAAACCCTCGGGGGAACAACTAAACGAGTCGCTTGAATCACGAAATTTCTCATCCCAAGACTGCGGCTGGAAAACGTTATGCTTGCAAGAAATACGTATAAATGATACCATTTTCTCAAAAACGACCGTTTTGAAAGGTAAAGAAAGGAACAAATTTTCATTTGATGAATGAAGGGCCTTTAAAAAAGCACTTGGAAGAAAAACTTACACGAAAATTGATTCGCGAAATTACTCATCCCGGGACTGCGGAGGAAAATTATTATGTTTAAAAAATACGTATATTAACGAAACTTTTATAATAGCGAGTGCTTTGAAAGGAAGAAAGGCGACCAAATATTCATTCAATGAATTTTAAGCTTCAAAAAAACCGCTGAGGTTAAAACTAAACGCCACAATTTAATCACAAAATTTCTCATCCCGGTACTGCGGATGAAAAATTTTATGTTTGATAGAAATACTTTTGAATACGAAAGTTTTCCCTATAACTGCCGTTTGGAAATGAAAAGACTAACACAAATTTACAATTAAAACTAACAGTCTTTTTAAAAAACCCTCGGGGGAACAACAAAACGAGTCGCTTGAATCACGAAATTTCTCATCCCGGGACTGCGGCTGGAAAACTTTATGCTTTCAAAAAATACGTTTAATGATACCATTTTCTCAAAAACGACCGTTTTGAATGGTAAAGAAAAAACAAATTTTCATTTGATGAATGAAAAGCTTTTTAAAAAGCACTTGGAAGAAAAATTTAGACAAGAATTGATTCGCGAAATTTTTCGTCCCGGGACTGCGGAGGAAAATTATTATGTTTAAAAAATAAGTATATTAACGAAACTTTTATAACAGCGACTGCCTTTAAAGGAAGAGAGGCGACAAAATATTCATTCAATGAATTTAAGGCTTTAAAAAACCGCTGAGGTAAAAACTAAACGCCACAATTGAATCACAAAATTTCTCATCCCGGTACTGCGGATGAAAAATTTTGTTTGCAAGAAAAACGTATAAATACGAAAATTTTCCCAATAACTGCCGTTTGGAAATGAAAAGAGTCACACAAATTTACAATTAAAACTAACAGTCTTTTTAAAAAACCCTCGGGGGAACAACTAAACGAGTCGCTTGAATCACGAAATTTCTCATCCCGGGACTGCGGCTGGAAAACTTAATGCTTGCAAAAAATACGTATAAATGATACCATTATCTCAAAAACGACCGTTTTGAATGGTAAAGAAAGAACAAATTTTTATTTGATGAATGAAAAGCTTTTAAAAAAGCACTTGGAAGAAAAATTTAGACAAGAATTGATTCGCGAAATTTTTAATCCCGGGACTGCGGAGGAAAATTATTATGTTTAAAAAATAGTATATTAACGAAACTTATATAACAGCGACTGCCTTTAAAGGAAGAGAGGCGACAAAATATTCATTCAATCAATTTTAAACTTTAAAAAACCGCTGAGGTAAAAACTAAACGCCACAATTGAATCACAAAATTTCTCATCCCGGTTCTGCGGATGAAAAATTTTGTTTGCAAGAAAAACGTATGAATACGAAAATTTTCCCAATAACTGCCGTTGGGAAATGAAAAGAGTCACACAAATTTACAGTTAAAACTAATAGGCTTTCAAAAAAACCTTCGGGGGAACAACGAAACGAGTCGCTTGAATCAAGAAATTTCTCATCCCGGGACTGCGGCTGGAAAATATTATGCTTGCAAGAAATACGTATAAATGATACCATTTTCTCAAAAACGTGCGTTTTGAATGGTAAAGAAAGACCAAATTTTCATTTGATGAACGCAAAGCTTTTAAAAAAGCACTTGGAAGAAAAACACGAAAATTGATTCGCGATATTTTTCATCCCGAGACTGCGGAGGAAAATTATTATGTTTAAAAAATAAGTATATAAACGAAACTTTCATATCAGCGACTGCCCTAAAGGAAGAGAGGCGACCAAATATCCATTCAATGAATTTTAAGCTTTAAAAAACCGCTTAGGTAAAAACTAAACGCCACAATTGAATCACAAAATTTCTCATCCCGGTACTGCGGATGAAAATTTTGTTTGCAAGAAATACGTATGAATACGAAAATTTTCTCAATAACTGCCGTTTGGAAGTGAAAAGGGTCACACAAATTTACAGTTAAAACTAATAGGCTTTCAAAAAAACCCTCGGGGGAACAACGAAACGAGTCGCTTGAATCAAGAAATTTCTCATCCCGGGACTGCGGCTGGAAAACGTTATGCTTGCAAGAAATACGTATAAATGATACCATTATCTCAAAAACGACCGTTTTGAATGGTAAAGAAAGAACAAATTTTCATTTGATGAATGAAAAGCTTTTAAAAAAGCACTTGGAAGAAAAATTTAGACAAGAATTGATTCGCGAAATTTTTAATCCCGGGACTGCGGAGGAAAATTATTATGTTTAAAAATACGTATATTAACGAAACTTTTATAATAGCAAGTGCTTTGAAAGGAAGAAAGGCGACCAAATATTCATTCAATGAATTTTAAGCTTCGAAAAAACCGCTGAGGTTAAAACTAAACGCCACAATTCAATCACAAAATTTCTCATCCCGGTACTGCGGATGAAAAATTTTGTTTGATAGAAATACTTTTGAATACGAAAGTTTTCCCAATAACTGCCGTTTGGAAATGAAAAGAGTAACACAAATTTACAATTAAAACTAACAGGCTTCCAAAAAACCCTCGGGGGAACAACTAAACGAGTCGCTTGAATCACGAAATTTCTCATCCCGGGACTGCGGCTGGAGAACGTTATGCTTGCAAGAAATACGTATAAATGATACCATTTTCTCAAAAACGACCGTTTCGAAAGGTAAAGAAAGGAACAAATTTTCATTTGATGAATGAAGAGCCTTTTAAAAAGCACTTGGAAGAAAAACCTACACGAAAATTGATTCGCGAAATTACTCATCCCGGGACTGCGGAGGAAAATTATTTTGTTTAAAAAATACGTAAATTAACGAAACTTTTAAAATAGCGAGTGCTTTGAAAGGAAGAAAGGCGACCAAATATTCATTAAATGAATTTTAAGCTTCAAAAAAACCGCTGAGTTTAAAACTAAACGCCACAATTCAATCACAAATTTTCTCATCCCGGTACTGCGGATGAAAAATTTTATGTTTGATAGAAATACTTTTGAATACGAAAGTTTTCCCAATAACTGCCGTTTGGAAATGAAAAGAGTAACACAAATTTACAATTAAAACTAACAGTCTTTTTAAAAAACCCTCGGGGGAACAACAAAACGAGTCGCTTGAATCACGAAATTTCTCATCCTGGGACTGCGGCTGGAAAACTTTATGCTTTCAAAAAATACGTATAAATGATACCATTTTCTCAAAAACGTGCGTTTTGAATGGTAAAGAAAGACCAAATTTTCATTTGATGAATGAAAAGCTTTTAAAAAAGCACTTGGAAGAAAAACCTACACGAAAATTGATTCGCGATATTTTTCATCCCGAGACTGCGGAGGAAAATTATTATGTTTAAAAAATAAGTATATAAACGAAACTTTCATATCAGCGACTGCCCTTAAAGGAAGAGAGGCGACCAAATATTCATTCAATGAATTTTAAGCTTTAAAAAACCGCTTAGGTAAAAACTAAACGCCACAATTGAATCACAAAATTTCTCATCCCGGTCATGCGGATGAAAATTTTGTTTGCAAGAAATACGAATGAATACGAAAATTTTCTTAATAACTTTCGTTTGGAAGTGAAAAGAGTCACACAAATTTACAGTTAAAACTAATAGGCTTTCAAAAAAAACCTCGGGGGAACAACGAAACGAGTCGCTTGAATCCCGAAATTTCTCATCCCGGGACTGCGGCTTGAAAACGTTATGCTTGCAAGAAATACGTATAAATGATACCATTTTCTCAAAAACGACCGTTTTGAATGGTAAAGAAAGAACAAATTTTCATTTGATGAATGAAAAGCTTTTAGAAAAATACTTGGAAGAAAAACTTACACAAAAATTGATTTTCGAAATTTCTCATCCCCGGACTGCGGAGGAAAATTATTATGTTTAAAAAGTACGTATATTAACGAAACTTTTATAACAGCGACTGCTTTGAAAGGAAGGGAGGCAACCAAATATTCATTCAATGAATTTTAAGATTTAAAAAACCGCTGAGGTAAAAACTAAACGCCACAATTCAATCACGAAATTTCTCATCCCGTTACTTCGGATGAAAAATTTTATGTTTGCAAGAAATACCTTTGAATACGAAAGTTTTCCCAATAACTGCCGTTTGGAAATGAAAAGAGTAACACAAATTTACAATTAAAACTAACAGTCTTTATAAAAACCCTCGGGGGAACAACTAAACGAGTCGCTTGAATCACGAAATTTCTCATCCCGGGACTGCGGCTGGAAAATGTTATGCTTGCAAGAAATACGTATAAATGATACCATTTTCTCAAAAACGACCGTTTTGAAAGGTAAAGAAAGGAACAAATTTTCATTTGATAAATGAAGAGCCTTTTAAAAAGCACTTGGAAGAAAAACCTACACGAAAATTGATTCGCGAAATTACTCATCCCGGGACTGCGGAGGAAAATTATTATGTTTAAAAAGTACGTATATTAACTAAACTTTTAAAATAGCGAGCGCTTTGAAAGGAAGAAAGGCGACCAAATATTCATTAAATGAATTTTAAGCTTCAAAATAACCGCTGAGTTTAAAACTAAACGCCACAATTCAATCACAAAATTTCTCATCCCGGTACTGCGGATGAAAAATTTTATGTTTGATAGAAATACTTTTGAATACGAAAGTTTTCCCAATAACTGCCGTTTGGAAATGAATAAAGTAACACAAATTTACAATTAAAACTAACAGTCTTTTTAAAAAACCCTCGGGGGAACAACAAAACGAGTCGCTTGAATCACGAAATTTCTCATCCTGGGACTGCGGCTGGAAAACTTTATGCTTTCAAAAAATACGTATAAATGATACCATTTTCTCAAAAACGTGCGTTTTGAATGGTAAAGAAAGACCAAATTTTCATTTGATGAATGAAAAGCTTTTAAAAAAGCACTTGGAAGAAAAACCTACACGAAAATTGATTCGCGATATTTTTCATCCCGAGACTGCGGAGGAAAATTATTATGTTTAAAAAATAAGTATATAAACGAAACTTTCATATCAGCGACTGCCCTTAAAGGAAGAGAGGCGACCAAATATTCATTCAATGAATTTTAAGCTTTAAAAAACCGCTGAGGTAAAAACTAAACGCCACAATTGAATCACAAAAATTCTCATCCCGGTCATGCGGATGAAAATTTTGTTTGCAAGAAATACGAATGAATACGAAAATTTTCTTAATAACTTTCGTTTGGAAGTGAAAAGAGTCACACAAATTTACAGTTAAAACTAATAGGCTTTCAAAAAAACCCTCGGGGGAACAACGAAACGAGTCGCTTGAATCACGAAATTTCTCATCCCGGGACTGCGGCTTGAAAACGTTATGCTTGCAAGAAATACGTATAAATGATACCATTTTCTCAAAAACGACCGTTTTGAATGGTAAAGAAAGAACAAATTTTCATTTGATGAATGAAAAGCTTTTAGAAAAATACTTGGAAGAAAAACTTACACAAAAATTGATTCACGAAATTTCTCATCCCCGGACTGCGGAGGAAAATTATTATGTTTAAAAAGTACGTATATTAACGAAACTTTTATAACAGCGACTGCTTTGAAAGGAAGGGAGGCAACCAAATATTCATTCAATGAATTTTAAGATTTAAAAAACCGCTGAGGTAAAAACTAAACGCTACAATTCAATCACGAAATTTCTCATCCCGTTACTGCGGATGAAAAATTTTATGTTTGCAAGAAATACCTTTGAATACGAAAGTTTTCCCAATAACTGCCGTTTGGAAATGAAAAGAGTAACACAAATTTACAATTAAAACTAACAGTCTTTATAAAAACCCTCGGGGGAACAACTAAACGAGTCGCTTGAATCACGAAATTTCTCATCCCGGGACTGCGGCTGGAAAATGTTATGCTTGCAAGAAATACGTATAAATGATACCATTTTCTCAAAAACGACCGTTTTGAAAGGTAAAGAAAGGAACAAATTTTCATTTGATAAATGAAGAGCCTTTTAAAAAGCACTTGGAAGAAAAACCTACACGAAAATTGATTCGCGAAATTACTCATCCCGGGACTGCGGAGGAAAATTATTATGTTTAAAAAGTACGTATATTAACGAAACTTTTAAAATAGCGAGCGCTTTGAAAGGAAGAAAGGCGACCAAATATTCATTAAATGAATTTTAAGCTTCAAAAAAACCGCTGAGTTTAAAACTAAACGCCACAATTCAATCACAAAATTTCTCATCCCGGTACTGCGGATGAAAAATTTTATGTTTGATAGAAATACTTTTGAATACGAAAGTTTTCCCAATAACTGCCGTTTGGAAATGAAAAGAGTAACACAAATTTACAATTAAAACTAACAGTCTTTTTAAAAAACCCTCGGGGGAACAACAAAACGAGTCGCTTGAATCACGAAATTTCTCATCCTGGGACTGCGGCTGGAAAACTTTATGCTTTCAAAAAATACGTATAAATGATACCATTTTCTCAAAAACGTGCGTTTTGAATGGTAAAGAAAGACCAAATTTTCATTTGATGAATGAAAAGCTTTTAAAAAAGCACTTGGAAGAAAAACCTACACGAAAATTGATTCGCGATATTTTTCATCCCGAGACTGCGGAGGAAAATTATTATGTTTAAAAAATAAGTATATAAACGAAACTTTCATATCAGCGACTACCCTTAAAGGAAGAGAGGCGACCAAATATTCATTCAATGAATTTTAAGCTTAAAAAAACCGCTGAGGTAAAAACTAAACGCCACAATTGAATCACAAAATTTCTCATCCCGGTCATGCGGATGAAAATTTTGTTTGCAATAAATACGTATGAATACGAAAATTTTCTCAATAACTTTCGTTTGGAAGTGAAAAGAGTCACACAAATTTACAGTTAAAACTAATAGGCTTTCAAAAAAACCCTCGGGGGAACAACGAAACGAGTCGCTTGAATCACGAAATTTCTCATCCCGGGACTGCGGCTGGAAAACGTTATGCTTGCAAGAAATACGTATAAATGATACCATTTTCTCAAAAACGACCGTTTTGAATGGTAAAGAAAGAACAAATTTTCATTTGATGAATGAAAAGCTTTTAGAAAAATACTTGGAAGAAAAACTTACACAAAAATTGATTCACGAAATTTCTCATCCCGGGACTGCGGAGGAAAATTATTATGTTTAAAAAGTACGTATATTAACGAAACTTTTATAACAGCGACTGCTTTGAAAGGAAGGGAGGCAACCAAATATTCATTCAATGAATTTTAAGCTTAAAAAAACCGCTGAGGTAAAAACTAAACGCCACAATTCAATCACAAAATTTCTCATCCCGGTACTGCGGATGAAAAATTTTATGTTTGATAGAAATACTTTTGAATACGAAAGTTTTCCCAATAACTGCCGTTTGGAAATGAAAAGAGTAACACAAATTTACAATTAAAACTAACAGTCTTTTTAAAAAACCCTCGGGGGAACAACAAAACGAGTCGCTTGAATCACGAAATTTCTCATCCTGGGACTGCGGCTGGAAAACTTTATGTTTTCAAAAAATACGTATAAATGATACCATTTTCTCAAAAACGTGCGTTTTTAATGGTAAAGAAAGACCAAATTTTCATTTGATGAATGAAAAGTTTTAAAAAAGCACTTGGAAGAAAAACACGAAAATTGATTCGCGATATTTTTCATCCCGAGACTGCGGAGGAAAATTATTATGTTTAAAAAATAAGTATATAAACGAAAATTTCATATCAGCGACTGCCCTTAAAGGAAGAGAGGCGACCAAATATTCATTCAATGAATTTTAAGCTTAAAAAAACCGCTGAGGTAAAATTTAAACGCCACAATTGAATCACAAAATTTCTCATCCCGGTCATGCGGATGAAAATTTTGTTTGCAAGAAATACGTATGAATACGAAAATTTTCTCAATAACTGCCGTTTGGAAGTGAAAAGAGTCACACAAATTTACAGTTAAAACTAATAGGCTTTCAAAAAAACCCTCGGGGGAACAACGAAACGAGTCGCTTGAATCACGAAATTTCTCATCCCGGGACTGCGGCTGGAAAACGTTATGCTTGCAAGAAATACGTATAAATGATACCATTTTCTCAAAAACGACCGTTTTGAATGGTAAAGAAAGAACAAATTTTCATTTGATGAATGAAAAGCTTTTAGAAAAATACTTGGAAGAAAAACTTACACAAAAATTGATTCACGAAATTTCTCATCCCGGGACTGCGGAGGAAAATTATTATGTTTAAAAAGTACGTATATTAACGAAACTTTTATAACAGCGACTGCTTTGAAAGGAAGGGAGGCAACCAAATATTCATTCAATGAATTTTAAGCTTAAAAAAACCGCTGAGGTAAAAACTAAACGCCACAATTCAATCACAAAATTTCTCATCCCGGTACTGCGGATGAAAAATTTTGTTTGCAAGAAATAAGTTTGAATACGAAAATTTTCTGAATAACTGCCGTTTGGAAATGAAAAGAGTAACACAAATTTACAATTAAAACTAACAGGCTTCCAAAAAAACCCTCGGGGGAACAACTAAACGAGTTGCTTGAATCACGAAATTTCTCATCCCGAGACTGCGGCTGGAAAACGTTATGCTTGCAAGAAATACGTATAAATGATACCATTTTCTCAAAAACGACCGTTTTGAAAGGTAAAGAAAGGAACAAATTTTCATTTGATGAATGAAGAGCCTTTTAAAAAGCACTTGGAAGAAAAACCTACACGAAAATTGATTCGCGAAATTACTCATCCCGGGACTGCGGAGGAAAATTATTATGTTTAAAAAGTACGTATATTAACGAAACTTTTATAACAGCGACTGCTTTGAAAGGAAGGGAGGCAACCAAATATTCATTCAATGAATTTTAAGCTTAAAAAAACCGCTGAGGTAAAAACTAAACGCCACAATTCAATCACAAAATTTCTCATCCCGGTACTGCTGATGAAAAATTTTATGTTTGATAGAAATACTTTTGAATACGAAAGTTTTCCCAATAACTGCCGTTTGGAAATGAAAAGAGTAACACAAATTTACAATTAAAACTAACAGTCTTTTTAAAAAACCCTCGGGGGAACAACAAAACGAGTCGCTTGAATCACGAAATTTCTCATCCTGGGACTGCGGCTGGAAAACTTTGTTTTCAAAAAACACGTATAAATGATACCATTTTCTCAAAAACGTGCGTTTTTAATGGTAAAGAAAGACCAAATTTTCATTTGATGAATGAAAAGCTTTTAAAAAATCACTTGGTAGAAAAACACGAAAATTGATTCGCGATATTTTTCATCCCGAGACTGCGGAGGAAAATTATTATGTTTAAAAAATAAGTATATAAACGAAACTTTCATATCAGCGACTGCCCTTTAAGGAAGAGAGGCGACCAAATATTCATTCAATGAATTTTAAGTTTAAAAAAACCGCTGAGGTAAAAACTAAACGCCACAATTGAATCACAAAATTTCTCATCCCGGTACTGCGGATGAAAATTTTGTTTGCAAGAAATACGTATGAATACGAAAATTTTCTCAATAACTGCCGTTTGGAAGTGAAAAGAGTCACACAAATTTACAGTTAAAACTAATAGGCTTTCAAAAAAACCCTCGGGGGAACAACGAAACGAGTCGCTTGAATCACGAAATTTCTCATCCCGGGACTGCGGCGGGAAAACGTTATGCTTGCAAGAAATACGTATAAATGATACCATTTTCTCAAAAACGACCGTTTTGAATGGTAAAGAAAGAACAAATTTTCATTTGATGAATGAAAAGCTTTTAGAAAAATACTTGGAAGAAAAACTTACACGAAAATTGATTCACGAAATTTCTCATCCCGGGACTGCGGAGGAAAATTATTATGTTTAAAAAGTACGTATATTAACGAAACTTTTATAACAGCGACTGCTTTGAAAGGAAGGGAGGCAACCAAATATTCATTCAATGAATTTTAAGCTTAAAAAAACCGCTGAGGTAAAAACTAAACGCCACAATTGAATCTCAAAATTTCTCATCCCGGTACTGCGGATGAAAATTTTGTTTGCAAGAAATACGTATAAATGATACCATTTTCTCAAAAACGACCGTTTTGAATGGTAAAGAAAGAACAAATTTTCATTTGATGAATGAAAAGCTTTTAGAAAAATACTTGGAAGAAAAACTTACAAAAAAATTGTTTCAAGAAATTTCTCATCCCGGGACTGCGGAGGAAAATTATTATGTTTAAAAAATAAGTATATTAACGAAACTTTTATAACAGCGACTGCCTTTAAAGGAAGAGAGGCGACAAAATATTCATTCAATGAATTTTAAGCTTTAAAAAACCGCTGAGATAAAAACTAAACGCCACAATTGAATCACAAAATTTCTCATCCCGGTACTGCGGATGAAAAATTTTTTTTGCAAGAAAAACGTATGAATACGAAAATTTTCCCAATAACTGCCGTTTGCAAATGAAAAGAGTCACACAAATTTACAATTAAAACTAACAGTCTTTTTAAAAAACCCTCGGGGGAACAACTAAACGAGTCGCTTGAATCACGAAATTTCTCATCCCGGGACTGCGGCTGGAAAACTCAATGCTTGCAAAAAATACGTATAAATGATACCATTATCTCAAAAACGACCGTTTTGAATGGTAAAGAAAGAACAAATTTTCATTTGATGAATGAAAAGCTTTTAAAAAAGCACTTGGAAGAAAAACTTACACGAATTTTGATTCGCGAAATTCCTCATCCCGGGACTGCGGAGGAAAATTATTATGTTTAAAAGATACTTATATTAACGAAACTTTTATAACAGCGAATGCTTTGAAAGGAAGGGAGGCAACCAAATATTTATTCAATGAATTTTAAGCTTAAAAAAAACCGCTGAGGTAAAAACTAAACACAACATTTAAATCACAAAATTTCTCATCCCGGTACTGCGGATGAAAATTTTGTTTGCCAGAAATACGTATGAATACGAAACTTTTCTCAATAACTGCCGTTTGGAAGTGAAAAGAGTCACACAAATTTACAATTAAAACTAATGGGCTTTCAAAAAAACCCTCGGGGGAACAAGGAAACGAGTCGCATGAATCACGAAATTTCTCATCCCGGGACTGCGGCTGGAAAACGTTATGCTTGCAAGAAATACGTATAAATGATAACATTTTCTCAAAAACGACCGTTTTGAATGGTAAAGAAAATACAAATTTTTATTTGATGAATGAAAAGCTTTTAAAAAAGCACTTGGAAGAAAAACACGAAAATTGATTCGCGAAATTTTTCATCCCGGGACTGCGGAGGAAAATTATTGTTTAAAAAATAAGTATATTAACGAAACTTTCATAACAGCGACTGCCTTTAAAGGAAGAGAGGCGACCAAATATTCATTTATTGAATTTTAAGCTTTAAAAAACCGCTGAGGTAAAAACTAAACGCCACAATTGAATCACAAAATTTCTCATCCCGGTACTAAGGATGAAAAATTTTATGTTTGCAAGAAATACGTTTAAACACGAAAATTTTCTTAATAACTGCATTTTGGAAATGAAACGTGTCAAACAAAATTACAATTAAAACTAACAGGCTTTCAAAAAAACCTTCGGGGGAACAACTAACAAGTCGCTTTAATCACGAAATTTCTAATCACGGGACTGCGGCTGGAAAACATTATGCTTGCGAGAAATTCGTATAAATGATACCATTTTCTCAAAAACGACCGTTTTGAAAGGTTAAGAAAGGAACAAATTTTCATTTGATGAATGAAGAGCTTTAAAAAAAGCACTTTGTAGAAAAACTTACACGACAATTCATTCGCGAAATTTCTCATCCCGAATCTGTGGAGGAAAATTATTATGTTTAAAAAATACGTATATTACCGAAACTTTTATAACAGCGGCTGCTTTGAAAGAAAGAGAGGCGACCAAATATTCATTCAATTAATTTTAAACTTTAAAAAACCGCTGAGGAAAAACTAAACGCAACAATTGAATCGCAAAATCTCTCATCCCGGTACTGCGGATGAAAAATTTTATGTTTGCAAGAAATATGTTTGAATACGGAAATTTTCTCAATAACTGCCTTTTGAAAATGAAAGGAGTCAAACAAATTTACAATTAAAACTAACAGGCTTTCAAAAAAACCCTCGTTGGAACAACCAAACGAGTCGCTTGAATCACGAAATTTCTCATCCCGGGACTGCGGCTGGAAAACGTTATGCTTGCAAGAAATACGTTTAAATGATACCATTTTCTCAAAAACGACCGTTTTGAATGGTAAAGAAAGAACAAATTTTCATTTGATGAATGAAAAGCTTTTAGAAAAATACTTGGAAGAAAAACTTACACAAAAATTGTTTCAAGAAATTTCTCATCCCGGGACTGCGGAGGAAAATTATTATGTTAAAACTACGTATATTAACGAAGCTTTCATAACAGCTACTGCTTTAAAAGGAAGGGAGGCAACCAAATATTCATTCAATGAATTTTAAGCTTTAAAAAACCGCTGAGGTAAAAACTAAACGCCACAATTCAATCACAAAATTTCTCATCCTGGTACTGCGGATAAAAAATTTTATGTTTGATTGAAATACGTTTGAATACGAAAGTTTTCCCAATAACTGCCGTTTGGAAATGAAAAGAGTAACACAAATTTACAATTAAAACTAACAGTCTTTTTAAAAAACCCTCGGGGGAACAACAAAACGAGTCGCTTGAATCACGAAATTTCTCATCCCGGGACTGCGGCTGGAAAACTTTATGCTTTCAAAAATTACGTATAAATGATATCCTTTTCTCAAAAACGACCGTTTTGAAAGGTAAAGAAAGAACAAATTTTCATTTGATGAATGAAAAGCTTTTAAAAAAGCACTTGGAAGAAAAATTTAGACAAGAATTGATTCGCGAAATTTTTCATCCCGGGACTGCGGAGGAAAATTATTATGTTTAAAAAATAAGTATATTAACGAAACTTTTATAACAGCGACTGCCTTTAAAGGAAGAGAGGCGACAAAATATTCATTCAATGAATTTTAAGCTTTAAAAAACCGCTGAGGTAAAAACTAAACGCCACAATTGAATTACAAAATTTCTCATCCCGGTACTGCGGATGAAAAACCCTCGGGGGAACAACTAAACGAGTCGCTTGAATCACGAAATTTCTCATCCCGGGACTGCGGCTGGAAAACTCAATGCTTGCAAAAAATACGTATAAATGATACCATTATCTCAAAAACGACCGTTTTGAATGGTAAAGAAAGAACAAATTTTCATTTGATGAATGAAAAGCTTTTAAAAAAGCACTTGGAAGAAAAACTTACACGAATTTTGATTCGCGAAATTCCTCATCCCGGGACTGCGGAGGAAAATTATTATGTTTAAAAGATACGTATATTAACGAATTTTTTATAACAGCGACTGCTTTGAAAGGAAGGGAGGCAACCAAAATATTTATTCAATGAATTTTAAGCTTAAAAAAAAACCGCTGAGGTAAAAACTAAACACAACATTTAAATCACAAAATTTCTCATCCCGGTACTGCGGATGAAAATTTTGTTTGCCAGAAATACGTATGAATACGAAACTTTTCTCAATAACTGCCGTTTGGAAGTGAAAAGAGTCACACAAATTTACAATTAAAACTAATGGGCTTTCAAAAAAACCCTCGGGGGAACAAGGAAACGAGTCGCATGAATCACGAAATTTCTCATCCCGGGACTGCGGCTGGAAAACGTTATGCTTGCAAGAAATACGTATAAATGATAACATTTTCTCAAAAACGACCGTTTTGATTGGTAAAGAAAATACAAATTTTTATTTGATGAATGAAAAGCTTTTAAAAAAGCACTTGGAAGAAAAACACGAAAATTGATTCGCGAAATTTTTCATCCCGGGACTGCGGAGGAAAATTATTGTTTAAAAAATAAGTATATTAACGAAACTTTCATAACAGCGACTGCCTTTAAAGGAAGAGAGGCGACCAAATATTCATTTATTGAATTTTAAGCTTTAAAAAACCGCTGAGGTAAAAACTAAACGCCACAATTGAATCACAAAATTTCTCATCCCGGTACTAAGGATGAAAAATTTTATGTTTGCAAGAAATACGTTTAAACACGAAAATTTTCTTAATAACTGCATTTTGGAAATGAAACGTGTCAAACAAAATTACAATTAAAACTAACAGGCTTTCAAAAAAACCTTCGGGGGAACAACTAACAAGTCGCTTTAATCACGAAATTTCTAATCACGGGACTGCGGCTGGAAAACATTATGCTTGCGAGAAATTCGTATAAATGATACCATTTTCTCAAAAACGACCGTTTTGAAAGGTTAAGAAAGGAACAAATTTTCATTTGATGAATGAAGAGCTTTAAAAAAAGCACTTTGTAGAAAAACTTACACGACAATTCATTCGCGAAATTTCTCATCCCGAATCTGTGGAGGAAAATTATTATGTTTAAAAAATACGTATATTAACGAAACTTTTATAACAGCGGCTGCTTTGAAAGAAAGAGAGGCGACCAAATATTCATTCAATTAATTTTAAACTTTAAAAAACCGCTGAGGAAAAACTAAACGCAACAATTGAATCGCAAAATCTTTCATCCCGGTACTGCGGATGAAAAATTTTATGTTTGCAAGAAATATGTTTGAATACGGAAATTTTCTCAATAACTGCCTTTTGAAAATGAAAGGAGTCAAACAAATTTACAATTAAAACTAACAGGCTTTCAAAAAAACCCTCGTTGGAACAACCAAACGAGTCGCTTGAATCACGAAATTTCTCATCCCGGGACTGCGGCTGGAAAACTTTATGCTTGCAAGAAATACGTATAAATGATACCATTTTCTCAAAAACGACCGTTTTGAATGGTAAAGAAAGAACAAATTTTCATTTGATGAATGAAAAGCTTTTAGAAAAATACTTGGAAGAAAAACTTACACAAAAATTGTTTCAAGAAATTTCTCATCCCGGGACTGCGGAGGAAAATTATTATGTTAAAACTACGTATATTAACGAAGCTTTCATAACAGCTACTGCTTTAAAAGGAAGGGAGGCAACCAAATATTCATTCAATGAATTTTAAGCTTTAAAAAACCGCTGAGGTAAAAACTAAACGCCACAATTCAATCACAAAATTTCTCATCCTGGTACTGCGGATAAAAAATTTTATGTTTGATTGAAATACGTTTGAATACGAAAGTTTTCCCAATAACTGCCGTTTGGAAATGAAAAGAGTAACACAAATTTACAATTAAAACTAACAGTCTTTTTAAAAAACCCTCGGGGGAACAACAAAACGAGTCGCTTGAATCACGAAATTTCTCATCCCGGGACTGCGGCTGGAAAACTTTATGCTTGCAAGAAATACGTATAAATGATACCATTTTCTCAAAAACGACCGTTTTGAAAGGTAAAGAAAGAACAAATTTTCATTTGATGAATGAAAAGCTTTTAAAAAGCACTTGGAAGAAAAATTTAGACAAGAATTGATTCGCGAAATTTTTCATCCCGGGACTGCGGAGGAAAATTATTATGTTTAAAAAATAAGTATATGAACGAAACTTTTATAACAGCGACTGCCTTTAAAGGAAGAGAGGCGACAAAATATTCATTCAATGAATTTTAAGCTTTAAAAAACCGCTGAGGAAAAACTAAACACAACAATTGAATCGCAAATTCTCTCATCCCGGTACTGCGGATGAAAAATTTTATGTTTGCAAGAAATTCCCTTCAATACGGAAATTTTCTGAATAACTGCCTTTTGAATATACAAGGAGTCAAACAAATTTACAATTAAAACTAACAGGCTTTCAAAAAAACCCTCGTTGGAACAACCAAACGAGTCGCTTGAATCACGAAATTTCTACTCCCCGGAACTGCGGCTGGAAAACTTTATGCTTGCAAGAAATACGTATAAATGATACCATTTTCTCAAAAACGACCGTTTTGAATGGTAAAGAAAGAACAAATTTTCATTTGATGAATGAAAAGCTTTTAGAAAAGCACTTGGAAGAAAAACCTACACGAAAATTGATTCGCGAAATTACTCATCCCGGGACTGCGGAGGAAAATTATTATGTTTAAAAAGTACGTATATTAACGAAACTTTTATAACAGCGACTGCTTTGAAAGGAAGGGAGGCAACCAAATATTCATTCAATGAATTTTAAGCTTAAAAAAACCGCTGAGGTAAAAACTAAACGCCACAATTCAATCACAAAATTTCTCATCCCGGTACTGCTGATGAAAAATTTTATGTTTGATAGAAATACTTTTGAATACGAAAGTTTTCCCAATAACTGCCGTTTGGAAATGAAAAGAGTAACACAAATTTACAATTAAAACTAACAGTCTTTTTAAAAAACCCTCGGGGGAACAACAAAACGAGTCGCTTGAATCACGAAATTTCTCATCCTGGGACTGCGGCTGGAAAACTTTGTTTTCAAAAAATACGTATAAATGATACCATTTTCTCAAAAACGTGCGTTTTTAATGGTAAAGAAAGACCAAATTTTCATTTGATGAATGAAAAGCTTTTAAAAAATCACTTGGTAGAAAAACACGAAAATTGATTCGCGATATTTTTCATCCCGAGACTGCGGAGGAAAATTATTATGTTTAAAAAATAAGTATATAAACGAAACTTTCATATCAGCGACTGCCCTTTAAGGAAGAGAGGCGACCAAATATTCATTAAATGAATTTTAAGCTTAAAAAAACCGCTGAGGTAAAAACTAAACGCCACAATTGAATCACAAAATTTCTCATCCCGGTACTGCGGATGAAAATTTTGTTTGCAAGAAATACGTATGAATACGAAAATTTTCTCAATAACTGCCGTTTGGAAGTGAAAAGAGTCACACAAATTTACAGTTAAAACTAATAGGCTTTCAAAAAAACCCTCGGGGGAACAACGAAACGAGTCGCTTGAATCACGAAATTTCTCATCCCGGGACTGCGGCGGGAAAACGTTATGCTTGCAAGAAATACGTATAAATGATACCATTTTCTCAAAAACGACCGTTTTGAATGGTAAAGAAAGAACAAATTTTCATTTGATGAATGAAAAGCTTTTAGAAAAATACTTGGAAGAAAAACTTACACGAAAATTGATTCACGAAATTTCTCATCCCGGGACTGCGGAGGAAAATTATTATGTTTAAAAAGTACGTATATTAACGAAACTTTTATAACAGCGACTGCTTTGAAAGGAAGGGAGGCAACCAAATATTCATTCAATGAATTTTAAGCTTAAAAAAACCGCTGAGGTAAAAACTAAACGCCACAATTGAATCTCAAAATTTCTCATCCCGGTACTGCGGATGAAAATTTTGTTTGCAAGAAATACGTATAAATGATACCATTTTCTCAAAAACGACCGTTTTGAATGGTAAAGAAAGAACAAATTTTCATTTGATGAATGAAAAGCTTTTAGAAAAATACTTGGAAGAAAAACTTACAAAAAAATTGTTTCAAGAAATTTCTCATCCCGGGACTGCGGAGGAAAATTATTATGTTTAAAAAGTACGTATATTAACGAAACTTTTATAACAGCGACTGCTTTCAAAGGAAGGGAGGCAACCAAATATTTATTCAATGAATTTTAAGCTTAAAAAAAACCGCTGAGGTAAAAACTAAACACAACATTTAAATCACAAAATTTCTCATCCCGGTACTGCGGATGAAAATTTTGTTTGCCAGAAATACGTATGAATACGAAACTTTTCTCAATAACTGCCGTTTGGAAGTGAAAAGAGTCACACAAATTTACAATTAAAACTAATGGGCTTTCAAAAAAACCCTCGGGGGAACAAGGAAACGAGTCGCATGAATCACGAAATTTCTCATCCCGGGACTGCGGCTGGAAAACGTTATGCTTGCAAGAAATACGTATAAATGATAACATTTTCTCAAAAACGACCGTTTTGAATGGTAAAGAAAATACAAATTTTTATTTGATGAATGAAAAGCTTTTAAAAAAGCACTTGGAAGAAAAACACGAAAATTGATTCGCGAAATTTTTCATCCCGGGACTGCGGAGGAAAATTATTGTTTAAAAAATAAGTATATTAACGAAACTTTCATAACAGCGACTGCCTTTAAAGGAAGAGAGGCGACCAAATATTCATTTATTGAATTTTAAGCTTTAAAAAACCGCTGAGGTAAAAACTAAACGCCACAATTGAATCACAAAATTTCTCATCCCGGTACTAAGGATGAAAAATTTTATGTTTGCAAGAAATACGTTTAAACACGAAAATTTTCTTAATAACTGCATTTTGGAAATGAAACGTGTCAAACAAAATTACAATTAAAACTAACAGGCTTTCAAAAAAACCTTCGGGGGAACAACTAACAAGTCGCTTTAATCACGAAATTTCTAATCACGGGACTGCGGCTGGAAAACATTATGCTTGCGAGAAATTCGTATAAATGATACCATTTTCTCAAAAACGACCGTTTTGAAAGGTTAAGAAAGGAACAAATTTTCATTTGATGAATGAAGAGCTTTAAAAAAAGCACTTTGTAGAAAAACTTACACGACAATTCATTCGCGAAATTTCTCATCCCGAATCTGTGGAGGAAAATTATTATGTTTAAAAAATACGTATATTAACGAAACTTTTATAACAGCGGCTGCTTTGAAAGAAAGAGAGGCGACCAAATATTCATTCAATTAATTTTAAACTTTAAAAAACCGCTGAGGAAAAACTAAACGCAACAATTGAATCGCAAAATCTCTCATCCCGGTACTGCGGATGAAAAATTTTATGTTTGCAAGAAATATGTTTGAATACGGAAATTTTCTCAATAACTGCCTTTTGAAAATGAAAGGAGTCAAACAAATTTACAATTAAAACTAACAGGCTTTCAAAAAAACCCTCGTTGGAACAACCAAACGAGTCGCTTGAATCACGAAATTTCTCATCCCGGGACTGCGGCTGGAAAACTTTATGCTTGCAAGAAATACGTATAAATGATACCATTTTCTCAAAAACGACCGTTTTGAATGGTAAAGAAAGAACAAATTTTCATTTGATGAATGAAAAGCTTTTAGAAAAATACTTGGAAGAAAAACGTACACAAAAATTGTTTCAAGAAATTTCTCATCCCGGGACTGCGGAGGAAAATTATTATGTTAAAACTACGTATATTAACGAAGCTTTCATAACAGCTACTGCTTTAAAAGGAAGGGAGGCAACCAAATATTCATTCAATGAATTTTAAGCTTTAAAAAACCGCTGAGGTAAAAACTAAACGCCACAATTCAATCACAAAATTTCTCATCCTGGTACTGCGGATAAAAAATTTTATGTTTGATTGAAATACGTTTGAATACGAAAGTTTTCCCAATAACTGCCGTTTGGAAATGAAAAGAGTAACACAAATTTACAATTAAAACTAACAGTCTTTTTAAAAAACCCTCGGGGGAACAACAAAACGAGTCGCTTGAATCACGAAATTTCTCATCCCGGGACTGCGGCTGGAAAACTTTATGCTTTCAAAAATTACGTATAAATGATATCCTTTTCTCAAAAACGACCGTTTTGAAAGGTAAAGAAAGAACAAATTTTCATTTGATGAATGAAAAGCTTTTAAAAAAGCACTTGGAAGAAAAATTTAGACAAGAATTGATTCGCGAAATTTTTCATCCCGGGACTGCGGAGGAAAATTATTATGTTTAAAAAATAAGTATATTAACGAAACTTTTATAACAGCGACTGCCTTTAAAGGAAGAGAGGCGACAAAATATTCATTCAATGAATTTTAAGCTTTAAAAAACCGCTGAGGTAAAAACTAAACGCCACAATTGAATTACAAAATTTCTCATCCCGGTACTGCGGATGAAAAATTTTATGTTTTTCAAGAAATACGTTTAAATACGAAAATTTTCTTAATAACTGCCGTTTGGAAATGAAAAGAGTCAAACAAATTTACAATTAAAACTAACAGGCTTTCAAAAAAACCTTCGGGGGAACAACTAAAAGAGTCGCTTTAATCACGAAATTTCTAATCCCGGGACTGCGGCTGGATAACGTTATGCTTGAAAGAAATTCGTATAAATTATACCATTTTCTCTAAAACGACCGTTTTGAAAAGTTAAGAAAGGAACAAATTTTCATTTGATGAATGAAAAGCTTTTAAAAAAGCACTTGGTAGAAAAACTTACACGACAATTCATTCGCGTAATTTCTCATCCCGAATCTGCGGAGGAAAATTATTATGTATAAAAAATACGTATATTAATGAAACTTTTATAACAGGGGCTGCTTTGAAAGGAAGAGAGGCAACCAAATATTCATTCAATGAATTTTAAGCTTTAAAAAACCGCTGAGGTAAAAACTAAACGCCACAATTGAATCACAAAATTTCTCATCCCGGGACTGCGGATGAAAAATTTTATGTTTGCAAGAAATACGTTTAAATACGAAAATTTTCTTAATAACTGCCGTTTGGAAATGAAAAGAGTCAAACAAATTTACAATTAAAACTAACAGGATTTCAAAAAAACCCTCGTTGGAACAACCAAACGAGTCGCTTGAATCACGAAATTTCTCATCCCGGGACTGCGGAGGAAAATTTTTATGTTTAAAAAGTACGTATTATAACGAAACTTTTATAACATGGACTGCCTTTAAAGGAAGAGAGGCCACAAAATATTCATTCAATGAATTTTAAGCTTTAAAAACCGCTGAGGTAAAAACTAAACGCCACAATTGAATCACAAAATTTCTCATCCCGGTACTGCGGATGAAAAATTTTATGTTTGAAAGAAATATGTTTAAACACGAAAATTTTTCTAATAACTGCATTTTGGAAATGAAACGTGTCAAACAAATTTACAATTAAAACTAACAGGCTTTCAAAAAAACCTTCGGGGGAACAACTAACAAGTCGCTTTAATCACGAAATTTCTAATCCCGGGACTGCAGCTGGAAAACATTATGCTTGCAAGAAAATTGTATAAATGATACCATTTTCTCAAAAACGACCGTTTTGAAAGGTTAAGAAAGGAACAAATTTTCATTTGATGAATGAAGAGCTTTAAAAAAAGGACTTGGTAGAAAAACTTACACGACAATTCATTCGCGAAATTTCTCATCACGAATCTGCGGAGGAAAATTATTATGTTTAAAAAATACGTATATTAACGAAACTTTTATAACAGCGGCTGCTTTGAAAGAAAGAGAGGCGACCAAATATTCATTCAATTAATTTTAAGCTTTAAAAAACCGCTGAGGAAAAACTAAACACAACAATTGAATCGCAAATTCTCTCATCCCGGTACTGCGGATGAAAAATTTTATGTTTGCAAGAAATTCCCTTCAATACGGAAATTTTCTGAATAACTGCCTTTTGAATATACAAGGAGTCAAACAAATTTACAATTAAAACTAACAGGCTTTCAAAAAAACCCTCGTTGGAACAACCAAACGAGTCGCTTGAATCACGAAATTTCTACTCCCCGGAACTGCGGCTGGAAAACTTTATGCTTGCAAGAAATACGTATAAATGATACCATTTTCTCAAAAACGACCGTTTTGAATGGTAAAGAAAGAACAAATTTTCATTTGATGAATGAAAAGCTTTTAGAAAAGCACTTGGAAGAAAAACCTACACGAAAATTGATTCGCGAAATTACTCATCCCGGGACTGCGGAGGAAAATTATTATGTTTAAAAAGTACGTATATTAACGAAACTTTTATAACAGCGACTGCTTTGAAAGGAAGGGAGGCAACCAAATATTCATTCAATGAATTTTAAGCTTAAAAAAACCGCTGAGGTAAAAACTAAACGCCACAATTCAATCACAAAATTTCTCATCCCGGTACTGCTGATGAAAAATTTTATGTTTGATAGAAATACTTTTGAATACGAAAGTTTTCCCAATACCTGCCGTTTGGAAATGAAAAGAGTAACACAAATTTACAATTAAAACTAACAGTCTTTTTAAAAAACCCTCGGGGGAACAACAAAACGAGTCGCTTGAATCACGAAATTTCTCATCCTGGGACTGCGGCTGGAAAACTTTGTTTTCAAAAAATACGTATAAATGATACCATTTTCTCAAAAACGTGCGTTTTTAATGGTAAAGAAAGACCAAATTTTCATTTGATGAATGAAAAGCTTTTAAAAAATCACTTGGTAGAAAAACACGAAAATTGATTCGCGATATTTTTCATCCCGAGACTGCGGAGGAAAATTATTATGTTTAAAAAATAAGTATATAAACGAAACTTTCATATCAGCGACTGCCCTTTAAGGAAGAGAGGCGACCAAATATTCATTAAATGAATTTTAAGCTTAAAAAAACCGCTGAGGTAAAAACTAAACGCCACAATTGAATCACAAAATTTCTCATCCCGGTACTGCGGATGAAAATTTTGTTTGCAAGAAATACGTATGAATACGAAAATTTTCTCAATAACTGCCGTTTGGAAGTGAAAAGAGTCACACAAATTTACAGTTAAAACTAATAGGCTTTCAAAAAAACCCTCGGGGGAACAACGAAACGAGTCGCTTGAATCACGAAATTTCTCATCCCGGGACTGCGGCGGGAAAACGTTATGCTTGCAAGAAATACGTATAAATGATACCATTTTCTCAAAAACGACCGTTTTGAATGGTAAAGAAAGAACAAATTTTCATTTGATGAATGAAAAGCTTTTAGAAAAATACTTGGAAGAAAAACTTACACGAAAATTGATTCACGAAATTTCTCATCCCGGGACTGCGGAGGAAAATTATTATGTTTAAAAAGTACGTATATTAACGAAACTTTTATAACAGCGACTGCTTTGAAAGGAAGGGAGGCAACCAAATATTCATTCAATGAATTTTAAGCTTAAAAAAACCGCTGAGGTAAAAACTAAACGCCACAATTGAATCTCAAAATTTCTCATCCCGGTACTGCGGATGAAAATTTTGTTTGCAAGAAATACGTATAAATGATACCATTTTCTCAAAAACGACCGTTTTGAATGGTAAAGAAAGAACAAATTTTCATTTGATGAATGAAAAGCTTTTAGAAAAATACTTGGAAGAAAAACTTACAAAAAAATTGTTTCAAGAAATTTCTCATCCCGGGACTGCGGAGGAAAATTATTATGTTTAAAAAATAAGTATATTAACGAAACTTTTATAACAGCGACTGCCTTTAAAGGAAGAGAGGCGACAAAATATTCATTCAATGAATTTTAAGCTTTAAAAAACCGCTGAGATAAAAACTAAACGCCACAATTGAATCACAAAATTTCTCATCCCGGTACTGCGGATGAAAAATTTTTTTTTGCAAGAAAAACGTATGAATACGAAAATTTTCCCAATAACTGCCGTTTGGAAATGAAAAGAGTCACACAAATTTACAATTAAAACTAACAGTCTTTTTAAAAAACCCTCGGGGGAACAACTAAACGAGTCGCTTGAATCACGAAATTTCTCATCCCGGGACTGCGGCTGGAAAACTCAATGCTTGCAAAAAATACGTATAAATGATACCATTATCTCAAAAACGACCGTTTTGAATGGTAAAGAAAGAACAAATTTTCATTTGATGAATGAAAAGCTTTTAAAAAAGCACTTGGAAGAAAAACTTACACGAATTTTGATTCGCGAAATTCCTCATCCCGGGCCTGCGGAGGAAAATTATTATGTTTAAAAGATACGTATATTAACGAAACTTTTATAACAGCGACTGCTTTCAAAGGAAGGGAGGCAACCAAATATTTATTCAATGAATTTTAAGCTTAAAAAAAACCGCTGAGGTAAAAACTAAACACAACATTTAAATCACAAAATTTCTCATCCCGGTACTGCGGATGAAAATTTTGTTTGCCAGAAATACGTATGAATACGAAACTTTTCTCAATAACTGCCGTTTGGAAGTGAAAAGAGTCACACAAATTTACAATTAAAACTAATGGGCTTTCAAAAAAACCCTCGGGGGAACAAGGAAACGAGTCGCATGAATCACGAAATTTCTCATCCCGGGACTGCGGCTGGAAAACGTTATGCTTGCAAGAAATACGTATAAATGATAACATTTTCTCAAAAACGACCGTTTTGAATGGTAAAGAAAATACAAATTTTTATTTGATGAATGAAAAGCTTTTAAAAAAGCACTTGGAAGAAAAACACGAAAATTGATTCGCGAAATTTTTCATCCCGGGACTGCGGAGGAAAATTATTGTTTAAAAAATAAGTATATTAACGAAACTTTCATAACAGCGACTGCCTTTAAAGGAAGAGAGGCGACCAAATATTCATTTATTGAATTTTAAGCTTTAAAAAACCGCTGAGGTAAAAACTAAACGCCACAATTGAATCACAAAATTTCTCATCCCGGTACTAAGGATGAAAAATTTTATGTTTGCAAGAAATACGTTTAAACACGAAAATTTTCTTAATAACTGCATTTTGGAAATGAAACGTGTCAAACAAAATTACAATTAAAACTAACAGGCTTTCAAAAAAACCTTCGGGGGAACAACTAACAAGTCGCTTTAATCACGAAATTTCTAATCACGGGACTGCGGCTGGAAAACATTATGCTTGCGAGAAATTCGTATAAATGATACCATTTTCTCAAAAACGACCGTTTTGAAAGGTTAAGAAAGGAACAAATTTTCATTTGATGAATGAAGAGCTTTAAAAAAAGCACTTTGTAGAAAAACTTACACGACAATTCATTCGCGAAATTTCTCATCCCGAATCTGTGGAGGAAAATTATTATGTTTAAAAAATACGTATATTAACGAAACTTTTATAACAGCGGCTGCTTTGAAAGAAAGAGAGGCGACCAAATATTCATTCAATTAATTTTAAACTTTAAAAAACCGCTGAGGAAAAACTAAACGCAACAATTGAATCGCAAAATCTCTCATCCCGGTACTGCGGATGAAAAATTTTATGTTTGCAAGAAATATGTTTGAATACGGAAATTTTCTCAATAACTGCCTTTTGAAAATGAAAGGAGTCAAACAAATTTACAATTAAAACTAACAGGCTTTCAAAAAAACCCCTCGTTGGAACAACCAAACGAGTCGCTTGAATCACGAAATTTCTCATCCCGGGACTGCGGCTGGAAAACTTTATGCTTGCAAGAAATACGTATAAATGATACCATTTTCTCAAAAACGACCGTTTTGAATGGTAAAGAAAGAACAAATTTTCATTTGATGAATGAAAAGCTTTTAGAAAAATACTTGGAAGAAAAACGTACACAAAAATTGTTTCAAGAAATTTCTCATCCCGGGACTGCGGAGGAAAATTATTATGTTAAAACTACGTATATTAACGAAGCTTTCATAACAGCTACTGCTTTAAAAGGAAGGGAGGCAACCAAATATTCATTCAATGAATTTTAAGCTTTAAAAAACCGCTGAGGTAAAAACTAAACGCCACAATTCAATCACAAAATTTCTCATCCTGGTACTGCGGATAAAAAATTTTATGTTTGATTGAAATACGTTTGAATACGAAAGTTTTCCCAATAACTGCCGTTTGGAAATGAAAAGAGTAACACAAATTTACAATTAAAACTAACAGTCTTTTTAAAAAACCCTCGGGGGAACAACAAAACGAGTCGCTTGAATCACGAAATTTCTCATCCCGGGACTGCGGCTGGAAAACTTTATGCTTTCAAAAATTACGTATAAATGATATCCTTTTCTCAAAAACGACCGTTTTGAAAGGTAAAGAAAGAACAAATTTTCATTTGATGAATGAAAAGCTTTTAAAAAAGCACTTGGAAGAAAAATTTAGACAAGAATTGATTCGCGAAATTTTTCATCCCGGGACTGCGGAGGAAAATTATTATGTTTAAAAAATACGTATATTAACGAAACTTTTATAACAGCGACTGCCTTTAAAGGAAGAGAGGCGACAAAATATTCATTCAATGAATTTTAAGCTTTAAAAAACCGCTGAGGTAAAAACTAAACGCCACAATTGAATTACAAAATTTCTCATCCCGGTACTGCGGATGAAAAATTTTATGTTTTTCAAGAAATACGTTTAAATACGAAAATTTTCTTAATAACTGCCGTTTGGAAATGAAAAGAGTCAAACAAATTTACAATTAAAACTAACAGGCTTTCAAAAAAACCTTCGGGGGAACAACTAAAAGAGTCGCTTTAATCACGAAATTTCTAATCCCGGGACTGCGGCTGGATAACGTTATGCTTGAAAGAAATTCGTATAAATTATACCATTTTCTCTAAAACGACCGTTTTGAAAAGTTATGAAAGGAACAAATTTTCATTTGATGAATGAAAAGCTTTTAAAAAAGCACTTGGTAGAAAAACTTACACGACAATTCATTCGCGTAATTTCTCATCCCGAATCTGCGGAGGAAAATTATTATGTATAAAAAATACGTATATTAATGAAACTTTTATAACAGGGGCTGCTTTGAAAGGAAGAGAGGCAACCAAATATTCATTCAATGAATTTTAAGCTTTAAAAAACCGCTGAGGTAAAAACTAAACGCCACAATTGAATCACAAAATTTCTCATCCCGGGACTGCGGATGAAAAATTTTATGTTTGCAAGAAATACGTTTAAATACGAAAATTTTCTTAATAACTGCCGTTTGGAAATGAAAAGAGTCAAACAAATTTACAATTAAAACTAACAGGATTTCAAAAAAACCCTCGTTGGAACAACCAAACGAGTCGCTTGAATCACGAAATTTCTCATCCCGGGACTGCGGAGGAAAATTTTTATGTTTAAAAAGTACGTATTATAACGAAACTTTTATAACATGGACTGCCTTTAAAGGAAGAGAGGCCACAAAATATTCATTCAATGAATTTTAAGCTTTAAAAACCGCTGAGGTAAAAACTAAACGCCACAATTGAATCACAAAATTTCTCATCCCGGTACTGCGGATGAAAAATTTTATGTTTGAAAGAAATATGTTTAAACACGAAAATTTTTCTAATAACTGCATTTTGGAAATGAAACGTGTCAAACAAATTTACAATTAAAACTAACAGGCTTTCAAAAAAACCTTCGGGGGAACAACTAACAAGTCGCTTTAATCACGAAATTTCTAATCCCGGGACTGCAGCTGGAAAACATTATGCTTGCAAGAAAATTGTATAAATGATACCATTTTCTCAAAAACGACCGTTTTGAAAGGTTAAGAAAGGAACAAATTTTCATTTGATGAATGAAGAGCTTTAAAAAAAGGACTTGGTAGAAAAACTTACACGACAATTCATTCGCGAAATTTCTCATCACGAATCTGCGGAGGAAAATTATTATGTTTAAAAAATACGTATATTAACGAAACTTTTATAACAGCGGCTGCTTTGAAAGAAAGAGAGGCGACCAAATATTCATTCAATTAATTTTAAGCTTTAAAAAACCGCTGAGGAAAAACTAAACGCAACAATTGAATCGCAAATTCTCTCATCCCGGTACTGCGGATGAAAAATTTTATGTTTGCAAGAAATTCCCTTCAATACGGAAATTTTCTGAATAACTGCCTTTTGAATATACAAGGAGTCAAACAAATTTACAATTAAAACTAACAGGCTTTCAAAAAAACCCTCGTTGGAACAACCAAACGAGTCGCTTGAATCACGAAATTTCTACTCCCCGGAACTGCGGCTGGAAAACTTTATGCTTGCAAGAAATACGTATAAATGATACCATTTTCTCAAAAACGACCGTTTTGAATGGTAAAGAAAGAACAAATTTTCATTTGATGAATGAAAAGCTTTTAGAAAAATACTTGGAAAAAAAACTTACACGAAAATTGATTCACCAAATTTCTCATCCCGGGACTGCGGAGGAAAATTATTATGTTTAAAAAGTACGTATATTAACAAAACTTTTATAACAGCGACTGCTTTGAAAGGAAGGGAGGTACCAAATATTCATTCAATGAATTTTAAGATTTAAAAAACCGTTGAGGTAAAAACTAAACGCCACAATTCAATCACAAAATTTTTCATCCCGGTACTGCGGATGAAAAATTTTATGTTTGCAAGAAATACCTTTGAATACGAAAGTTTTCCCAATAACTGCCGTTTGGAAATGAAAAGGGTAACACAAATTTACAATTAAAACTAACAGTCTTTATAAAAAACCCTCGGGGGAACAACTAAACGAGTCGCTTGAATCACGAAATTTCTCATCCCGGGACTGCGGCTGGAAAACTTTATGCTTGCAAAAAATACGTATAAATGATACCATTTTCTCAAAAACGACCGTTTTGAATGGTATAGAAAGAACAAATTTTCATTTGATGAATGGTAAGCTTTTAAAAAAGCACTTCGGAGAAAAATTTAGACAGGAATTAATTCTTGAAATTTTTCATCGCGGGACTGCGGAGGAAAATTATTATGTTTAAAAAATAAGTATATTAGCGAAACTTTTATAACAGCGACTGCCTTTAAAGGAAAAGAGGCGACCAAATATTCATTCAATTAATTTTAAGCTTTAAAAAACCGCTGAGGAAAAACTAAACGCAACAATTGAATCGCAAAATTTCTCATCCCGGTACTGCGGATGAAAAATTTTATGTTTGCAAGAAATATGTTTGAATACGGAAATTTTCTCAATAACTGCCTTTTGAAAATGAAAGGAGTCAAACAAATTTACAATTAAAACTAACAGGCTTTCAAAAAAAACCCTCGTTGGAACAACCAAACGAGTCGCTTGAATCACGAAATTTCTCATCCCGGGACTACGGCGAGAAAACGTTATGCTTGCAAGAAATACGTATAAATGATACCATTTTCTCAAAAACGACCGTTTTGAATGGTAAAGAAAGAACAAATTTTCATTTGATGAATGAAAAGCTTTTAAAAAAGCACTTGGAAGAAAAATTTAGACAAGAATTGATTCGCGAAATTTTTCATCCCGGGACTGCGGAGGAAAATTATTATGTTTAAAAAATAAGTATATAATCACGAAACTTTTATAACAGCGACTGCCTTTAAAGGTAGAGAGGCCACAAAATATTCATTCAATGAATTTTAAGCTTTAAAAAACCGCTGATGTCCTAAACGCCACAATTGAATCACAAAATTTCTCATCCCGGTACTGCGGATGAAAAATTTTATGTTTGCAAAAAATACGTTTAAATACGAAAGTTTTTTTAATAACTGCCGTTAGAAATGAAAAGAGTCATACAAATTTACAATTTAAACTAACAGGCTTTCAAAAAAACCTTCGGGGGAACAACTAAAAGAGTCGCTTTAATCACGAAATTTCTAATCCCGGGACTGCGGCTGGAAAACGTTATGCTTGCAAGAAATTCGTATAAATGATACCATTTTCTCAAAAACGACCGTTTTGAAAGTTTAAGAAAGGAACAAATTTTCATTTGATGAATGAAGAGCTTTTAAAAAAGCACTTGGTAGAAAAACTCACACGACAATTCATTCGCGTAATTTCTCATCCCGAATCTGCGGAGGAAAATTATTATGTTTAAAAAATACGTATATTAACGAAACTTGAATAACAGCGGCTGCTTTGAAAGAAAGAGAGGCGACCAAATATTCATTCAATTAATTTTAAGCTTTAAAAAACCGCTGAGGAAAAACTAAACGCAACAATTGAATCGCAAAATTTCTCATCCCGTTACTGCGGATGAAAAATTTTATGTTTGCTAGAAATACGTTTGAATACGGAAATTTTCGCAATAACTGCCTTTTGAAAATGAAAATAGTCAAACAAATATACAATTAAAACTAACAGGCTTTCAAAAAAACCCTCGTTGGAACAACCAAACGAGTCGCATGAATCACGAAATTTCTCATCTCGGGACTTCGGCGAGAAAACGTAATGCTTGCAAGAAATACGTATAAATGATACCATTTTCTCAAAAACGACCGTTTTGAATGATAATAAAGAACAAATTTTCATTTGATGAATGAAAAGCTTTTAGAAAAATACGTGGAAGAAAAACTTACACGAAAATTGATTCACGAAATTTCTCATCCCGGGTCTGCGGAGGCAAATTATTATGTTTAAAAAGTACGTATATTAACGAAACTATCATAACAGCGCCTGCTTTAAAAGGAAGGGAGGCAACCAAAAATTCATTCAATGAATTTTAAGATTTAAAAAACCGCTGAGGTAAAAACTAAACGCCACAACTCAATCACAAAATTTCTCATCCCGGTACTGCGGATGAAAAATTTTATGTTTGCATGAAATACGTTTGAATACGAAAGTTTTCCCAATAACTGCCGTTTGGAAATGAAAAGAGTAACACAAATTTACAATTAAAACTAACAGTCTTTATAAAAAACCCTCGGGGGAACAACTAAACGAGTCGCTTGAATCACGAAATTTCTCATCCCGGGACTGCGGCTGGAAAACTTTATGCTTGCATAAAATACGTATAAATGACACCATTTTCTCAAAAACGACCGTTTTTAATGGTAAAGAAAGAACAAATTTTCATTTGAAGAATGAAAAGCTTTTAAAAAAGAACTTGGAAGAAAAATTTAGACAAGAATTGATTCGCGAAATTTTTCATCCCGGGACTGCGGAGGAAAATTATTATGTTTAAAAAATAAGTATATTAAAGAAATTTTTATAAGAGCGACTGCCTTTAAAGGAAGAGAGGCCACAAAATATTCATTCAATGAATTTTAAGCTTTAAAAAACCGCTTAGGTAAAAACAAAACGCCACAATTGAATCCCAAAATTTCTCATCCCGGGACTTCGGATGAAAAATTTTATGTTTGCAAGAAATATGTTTGAATACAAAAGTATTTCCCCCATAACTGCCGTTTGGAAAGGAAAAGAGTCACACAAATTTACAATTAAAACTAATAGGCTTTCAAAAAAACCCTCGGGGGAACAACGAAACGAGTCGCTTGAATAACGAAATTTCTCATCCCGGGACTGCGGCTGGAAAACGTTATGCTTGCAAGAAATACGTATAAATGATACCATTTTCTCAAAAACGACCGTTTTAAATGGTAAAGAAAGAACAATTTTTCATTTGATGAATGAAAAGCTTTTAGAAAAATACTGGGAAGAAAAACTTTTACGAAAATTGATTCACGAAATTTCTCATCCCGGGACTGCGGAGGAAAATTATGATGTTTAAAAAGTACGTATATTAACAAAACTTTTATAACAGCGACTGCCTTTAAAGGAAGAGAGGCCACAAAATATTCATTCAATGAATTTTAAGCTTTAAAAAACCGCTGATGTCCTAAACGCCACAATTGAATCACAAAATTTCTCATCCCGGTACTGCGGATGAAAAATTTTATGTTTGCAAAAAATACGTTTAAATACGAAAGTTTTTTTAATAACTGCCGTTAGAAATGAAAAGAGTCATACAAATTTACAATTTAAACTAACAGGCTTTCAAAAAAAACCTTCGGGGGAACAACTAAAAGAGTAGCTTTAATCACGAAATTTCTAATCCCGGGACTGCGGCTGGAAAACGTTATGCTTGCAAGAAATTCGTATAAATGATACCATTTTCTCAAAAACGACCGTTTTGAAAGTTTAAGAAAGGAACAAATTTTCATTTGATGAATGAAAAGGATTTGAAAAAGCACTTGGTAGAAAAACTCACACGACAATTCATTCGCGTAATTTCTCATCCCGAATCTGCGGAGGAAAATTATTATGTTTAAAAAATACGTATATTAACGAAACTTGAATAACAGCGGCTGCTTTGAAAGAAAGAGAGGCGACCAAATATTCATTCAATTAATTTTAAGCTTTAAAAAACCGCTGAGGAAAAACTAAACGCAACAATTGAATCGCAAAATTTCTCATCCCGTTACTGCGGATGAAAAATTTTATGTTTGCAAGAAATACGTTTGAATACGGAAATTTTTTCAATAACTGCCTTTTGAAAATGAAAATAGTCAAACAAATATACAATTAAAACTAACAGGCTTTCAAAAAAACCCTCGTTGGAACAACCAAACGAGTCGCATGAATCACGAAATTTCTCATCTCGGGACTTCGGCGAGAAAACGTAATGCTTGCAAGAAATACGTATAAATGATACCATTTTCTCAAAAACGACCGTTTTGAATGATAATAAAGAACAAATTTTCATTTGATGAATGAAAAGCTTTTAGAAAAATACGTGGAAGAAAAACTTACACGAAAATTGATTCACGAAATTTCTCATCCCGGGACTGCGGAGGAAAATTATTATGTTTAAAAAGTACGTATATTAACGAAACTATCATAACAGCGCCTGCTTTAAAAGGAAGGGAGGCAACCAAAAATTCATTCAATGAATTTTAAGATTTAAAAAACCGCTGAGGTAAAAACTAAACGCCACAACTCAATCACAAAATTTCTCATCCCGGTACTGCGGATGAAAAATTTTATGTTTGCATGAAATACGTTTGAATACGAAAGTTTTCCCAATAACTGCCGTTTGGAAATGAAAAGAGTAACACAAATTTACAATTAAAACTAACAGTCTTTATAAAAAACCCTCGGGGGAACAACTAAACGAGTCGCTTGAATCACGAAATTTCTCATCCCGGGACTGCGGCTGGAAAACTTTATGCTTGCATAAAATACGTATCAATGACACCATTTTCTCAAAAACGACCGTTTTGAATGGTAAAGAAAGAACAAATTTTCATTTGATGAATGAAAAGCTTTTAAAAAAGAACTTGGAAGAAAAATTTAGACAAGAATTGATTCGCGAAATTTTTCATCCCGGGACTGCGGAGGAAAATTATTATGTTTAAAAAATAAGTATATTAACGAAACTTTTATAACAGCGACTGCCTTTATAGGAAGAGAGGCCACAAAATATTCATTCAATTAATTTTAAGCTTTAAAAAACCGCTGAGGTAAAACTAAACGCCACAATTGAATCACAAAATTTCTCATCCCGGTACTGCGGATGAAAAATTTTATGTTTACAAAAAATACGTTTAAATACGAAAGTTTTTTCAATAACTGCCGTTAGAAATGAAAATAGTCAAACAAATATACAATTAAAACTAACAGGCTTTCAAAAAAACCCTCGTTGGAACATCCAAACGAGTCGCATGAATCACGAAATTTCTCATCTCGGGACTTCGGCGAGAAAACGTAATGCTTGCAAGAAATACGTATAAATGATACCATTTTCTCAAAAACGACCGTTTTGAATGATAATAAAGAACAAATTTTCATTTGATGAATGAAAAGCTTTTAGAAAAATACGTGGAAGAAAAACTTACACGAAAATTGATTCACGAAATTTCTCATCCCGGGACTGCGGAGGAAAATTATTATGTTTAAAAAGTACGTATATTAACGAAACTATCATAACAGCGCCTGCTTTAAAAGGAAGGGAGGCAACCAAAAATTCATTCAATGAATTTTAAGATTTAAAAAACCGCTGAGGTAAAAACTAAACGCCACAACTCAATCACAAAATTTCTCATCCCGGTACTGCGGATGAAAAATTTTATGTTTGCATGAAATACGTTTGAATACGAAAGTTTTCCCAATAACTGCCGTTTGGAAATGAAAAGAGTAACACAAATTTACAATTAAAACTAACAGTCTTTATAAAAAACCCTCGGGGGAACAACTAAACGAGTCGCTTGAATCACGAAATTTCTCATCCCGGGACTGCGGCTGGAAAACTTTATGCTTGCATAAAATACGTATAAATGACACCATTTTCTCAAAAACGACCGTTTTGAATGGTAAAGAAAGAACAAATTTTCATTTGATGAATGAAAAGCTTTTAAAAAAGAACTTGGAAGAAAAATTTAGACAAGAATTGATTCGCGAAATTTTTCATCCCGGGACTGCGAAGGAAAATTATTATGTTTAAAAAATAAGTATTTTAACGAAACTTTTATAACAGCGACTGCCTTTAAAGGAAGAGAGGCCACAAAATATTCATTCAATGAATTTTAAGCTTTAAAAAACCGCTGAGATAAAAACAAAACGCCACAATTGAATCCCAAAATTTCTCATCCCGGGACTTCGGATGAAAAATTTTATGTTTGCAAGAAATATGTTTGAATACAAAAGTATTTCCCCCATAACTGCCGTTTGGAAAGGAAAAGAGTCACACAAATTTACAATTAAAACTAATAGGCTTTCAAAAAAACCCTCGGGGGAACAACGAAACGAGTCGCTTGAATAACGAAATTTCTCATCCCGGGACTGCGGCTGGAAAACGTTATGCTTGCAAGAAATACGTATAAATGATACCATTTTCTCAAAAACGACCGTTTTAAATGGTAAAGAAAGAACAATTTTTCATTTGATGAATGAAAAGCTTTTAGAAAAATACTGGGAAGAAAAACTTTTACGAAAATTGATTCACGAAATTTCTCATCCCGGGACTGCGGAGGAAAATTATGATGTTTAAAAAGTACGTATATTAACAAAACTTTTATAACAGCGACTGCCTTTAAAGGAAGAGAGGCCACAAAATATTCATTCAATGAATTTTAAGCTTTAAAAAACCGCTGATGTCCTAAACGCCACAATTGAATCACAAAATTTCTCATCCCGGTACTGCGGATGAAAAATTTTATGTTTGCAAAAAATACGTTTAAATACGAAAGTTTTTTTAATAACTGCCGTTAGAAATGAAAAGAGTCATACAAATTTACAATTTAAACTAACAGGCTTTCAAAAAAAACCTTCGGGGGAACAACTAAAAGAGTAGCTTTAATCACGAAATTTCTAATCCCGGGACTGCGGCTGGAAAACGTTATGCTTGCAAGAAATTCGTATAAATGATACCATTTTCTCAAAAACGACCGTTTTGAAAGTTTAAGAAAGGAACAAATTTTCATTTGATGAATGAAAAGGTTTTGAAAAAGCACTTGGTAGAAAAACTCACACGACAATTCATTCGCGTAATTTCTCATCCCGAATCTGCGGAGGAAAATTATTATGTTTAAAAAATACGTATATTAACGAAACTTGAATAACAGCGGCTGCTTTGAAAGAAAGAGAGGCGACCAAATATTCATTCAATTAATTTTAAGCTTTAAAAAACCGCTGAGGAAAAACTAAACGCAACAATTGAATCGCAAAATTTCTCATCCCGTTACTGCGGATGAAAAATTTTATGTTTGCAAGAAATACGTTTGAATACGGAAATTTTTTCAATAACTGCCTTTTGAAAATGAAAATAGTCAAACAAATATACAATTAAAACTAACAGGCTTTCAAAAAAACCCTCGTTGGAACAACCAAACGAGTCGCATGAATCACGAAATTTCTCATCTCGGGACTTCGGCGAGAAAACGTAATGCTTGCAAGAAATACGTATAAATGATACCATTTTCTCAAAAACGACCGTTTTGAATGATAATAAAGAACAAATTTTCATTTGATGAATGAAAAGCTTTTAGAAAAATACGTGGAAGAAAAACTTACACGAAAATTGATTCACGAAATTTCTCATCCCGGGACTGCGGAGGAAAATTATTATGTTTAAAAAGTACGTATATTAACGAAACTATCATAACAGCGCCTGCTTTAAAAGGAAGGGAGGCAACCAAAAATTCATTCAATGAATTTTAAGATTTAAAAAACCGCTGAGGTAAAAACTAAACGCCACAACTCAATCACAAAATTTCTCATCCCGGTACTGCGGATGAAAAATTTTATGTTTGCATGAAATACGTTTGAATACGAAAGTTTTCCCAATAACTGCCGTTTGGAAATGAAAAGAGTAACACAAATTTACAATTAAAACTAACAGTCTTTATAAAAAACCCTCGGGGGAACAACTAAACGAGTCGCTTGAATCACGAAATTTCTCATCCCGGGACTGCGGCTGGAAAACTTTATGCTTGCATAAAATACGTATCAATGACACCATTTTCTCAAAAACGACCGTTTTGAATGGTAAAGAAAGAACAAATTTTCATTTGATGAATGAAAAGCTTTTAAAAAAGAACTTGGAAGAAAAATTTAGACAAGAATTGATTCGCGAAATTTTTCATCCCGGGACTGCGGAGGAAAATTATTATGTTTAAAAAATAAGTATATTAACGAAACTTTTATAACAGCGACTGCCTTTATAGGAAGAGAGGCCACAAAATATTCATTCAATTAATTTTAAGCTTTAAAAAACCGCTGAGGTAAAACTAAACGCCACAATTGAATCACAAAATTTCTCATCCCGGTACTGCGGATGAAAAATTTTATGTTTACAAAAAATACGTTTAAATACGAAAGTTTTTTCAATAACTGCCGTTAGAAATGAAAATAGTCAAACAAATATACAATTAAAACTAACAGGCTTTCAAAAAAACCCTCGTTGGAACATCCAAACGAGTCGCATGAATCACGAAATTTCTCATCTCGGGACTTCGGCGAGAAAACGTAATGCTTGCAAGAAATACGTATAAATGATACCATTTTCTCAAAAACGACCGTTTTGAATGATAATAAAGAACAAATTTTCATTTGATGAATTAAAAGCTTTTAGAAAAATACTTGGAAGAAAAACTTACACGAAAATTGATTCACGAAATTTCTCATCCCGGGACTGCGGAGGAAAATTATTATGTTTAAAAAGTACGTATATTAACGAAACTATCATAACAGCGCCTGCTTTAAAAGGAAGGGAGGCAACCAAAAATTCATTCAATGAATTTTAAGATTTAAAAAACCGCTGAGGTAAAAACTAAACGCCACAACTCAATCACAAAATTTCTCATCCCGGTACTGCGGATGAAAAATTTTATGTTTGCATGAAATACGTTTGAATACGAAAGTTTTCCCAATAACTGCCGTTTGGAAATGAAAAGAGTAACACAAATTTACAATTAAAACTAACAGTCTTTATAAAAAACCCTCGGGGGAACAACTAAACGAGTCGCTTGAATCACGAAATTTCTCATCCCGGGACTGCGGCTGGAAAACTTTATGCTTGCATAAAATACGTATAAATGACACCATTTCCTCAAAAACGACCGTTTTGAATGGTAAAGAAAGAACAAATTTTCATTTGATGAATGAAAAGCTTTTAAAAAAGAACTTGGAAGAAAAATTTAGACAAGAATTGATTCGCGAAATTTTTCATCCCGGGACTGCGAAGGAAAATTATTATGTTTAAAAAATAAGTATTTTAACGAAACTTTTATAACAGCGACTGCCTTTAAAGGAAGAGAGGCCACAAAATATTCATTCAATGAATTTTAAGCTTTAAAAAACCGCTGAGATAAAAACAAAACGCCACAATTGAATCCCAAAATTTCTCATCCCGGGACTTCGGATGAAAAATTTTATGTTTGCAAGAAATATGTTTGAATACAAAAGTATTTCCCCCATAACTGCCGTTTGGAAAGGAAAAGAGTCACACAAATTTACAATTAAAACTAATAGGCTTTCAAAAAAAACCCTCGGGGGAACAACGAAACGAGTCGCTTGAATAACGAAATTTCTCATCCCGGGACTGCGGCTGGAAAACGTTATGCTTGCAAGAAATACGTATAAATGATACCATTTTCTCAAAAACGACCGTTTTAAATGGTAAAGAAAGAACAATTTTTCATTTGATGAATGAAAAGCTTTTAGAAAAATACTTGGAAGAAATTTTCACGAAAATTGATTCACGAAATTTCTCATCCCGGGACTGCGGAGGAAAATTATGATGTTTAAAGTACGTATATTAACGAAACTTTTATAACAGCGACTGCTTTGAAAGGAAGGGAGGCAACCAAATATTCATTCAATGAATTTTAAGATTTAAAAAACCGCTGAGGTAAAAACTAAACGCCACAATTCAATCACAAAATTTCTCATCCCGGTACTGCGGATGAAAAATTTTATGTTTGATAGAAATACTTTTGAATACGAAAGTTTTCCCAATAACTGCCGTTTGGAAATGAAAAGAGTAACACAAATTTACAATTAAAACTAACAGTCTTTTTAAAAAACCCTCGGGGGAACAACAAAACGAGTCGCTTGAATCACGAAATTTCTCATCCTGGGACTGCGGCTGGAAAACTTTATGCTTTCAAAAAATACGTATAATTGATACCATTTTCTCAAAAACGTGCGTTTTGAATGGTAAAGAAAGACCAAATTTTCATTTGATGAATGAAAAGCTTTTAAAAAAGCACTTGGAAGAAAAACCTACACGAAAATTGATTCGCGATATTTTTCATCCCGAGACTGCGGAGGAAAATTATTATGTTTAAAAAATAAGTATATAAACGAAACTTTCATATCAGCGACTGCCCTTAAAGGAAGAGAGGCGACCAAATATTCATTCAATGAATTTTAAGCTTTAAAAAACCGCTTAGGTAAAAACTAAACGCCACAATTGAATCACAAAATTTCTCATCCCGGTCATGCGGATGAAAATTTTGTTTGCAAGAAATACGAATGAATACGAAAATTTTCTTAATAACTTTCGTTTGGAAGTGAAAAGAGTCACACAAATTTACAGTTAAAACTAATAGGCTTTCAAAAAAAACCTCGGGGGAACAACGAAACGAGTCGCTTGAATCCCGAAATTTCTCATCCCGGGACTGCGGCTTGAAAACGTTATGCTTGCAAGAAATACGTATAAATGATACCATTTTCTCAAAAACGACCGTTTTGAATGGTAAAGAAAGAACAAATTTTCATTTGATGAATGAAAAGCTTTTAGAAAAATACTTGGAAGAAAAACTTACACAAAAATTGATTTTCGAAATTTCTCATCCCCGGACTGCGGAGGAAAATTATTATGTTTAAAAAGTACGTATATTAACGAAACTTTTATAACAGCGACTGCTTTGAAAGGAAGGGAGGCAACCAAATATTCATTCAATGAATTTTAAGATTTAAAAAACCGCTGAGGTAAAAACTAAACGCCACAATTCAATCACGAAATTTCTCATCCCGTTACTTCGGATGAAAAATTTTATGTTTGCAAGAAATACCTTTGAATACGAAAGTTTTCCCAATAACTGCCGTTTGGAAATGAAAAGAGTAACACAAATTTACAATTAAAACTAACAGTCTTTATAAAAACCCTCGGGGGAACAACTAAACGAGTCGCTTGAATCACGAAATTTCTCATCCCGGGACTGCGGCTGGAAAATGTTATGCTTGCAAGAAATACGTATAAATGATACCATTTTCTCAAAAACGACCGTTTTGAAAGGTAAAGAAAGGAACAAATTTTCATTTGATAAATGAAGAGCCTTTTAAAAAGCACTTGGAAGAAAAACCTACACGAAAATTGATTCGCGAAATTACTCATCCCGGGACTGCGGAGGAAAATTATTATGTTTAAAAAGTACGTATATTAACGAAACTTTTAAAATAGCGAGCGCTTTGAAAGGAAGAAAGGCGACCAAATATTCATTAAATGAATTTTAAGCTTCAAAATAACCGCTGAGTTTAAAACTAAACGCCACAATTCAATCACAAAATTTCTCATCCCGGTACTGCGGATGAAAAATTTTATGTTTGATAGAAATACTTTTGAATACGAAAGTTTTCCCAATAACTGCCGTTTGGAAATGAATAAAGTAACACAAATTTACAATTAAAACTAACAGTCTTTTTAAAAAACCCTCGGGGGAACAACAAAACGAGTCGCTTGAATCACGAAATTTCTCATCCTGGGACTGCGGCTGGAAAACTTTATGCTTTCAAAAAATACGTATAAATGATACCATTTTCTCAAAAACGTGCGTTTTGAATGGTAAAGAAAGACCAAATTTTCATTTGATGAATGAAAAGCTTTTAAAAAAGCACTTGGAAGAAAAACCTACACGAAAATTGATTCGCGATATTTTTCATCCCGAGACTGCGGAGGAAAATTATTATGTTTAAAAAATAAGTATATAAACGAAACTTTCATATCAGCGACTGCCCTTAAAGGAAGAGAGGCGACCAAATATTCATTCAATGAATTTTAAGCTTTAAAAAACCGCTGAGGTAAAAACTAAACGCCACAATTGAATCACAAAAATTCTCATCCCGGTCATGCGGATGAAAATTTTGTTTGCAAGAAATACGAATGAATACGAAAATTTTCTTAATAACTTTCGTTTGGAAGTGAAAAGAGTCACACAAATTTACAGTTAAAACTAATAGGCTTTCAAAAAAACCCTCGGGGGAACAACGAAACGAGTCGCTTGAATCACGAAATTTCTCATCCCGGGACTGCGGCTTGAAAACGTTATGCTTGCAAGAAATACGTATAAATGATACCATTTTCTCAAAAACGACCGTTTTGAATGGTAAAGAAAGAACAAATTTTCATTTGATGAATGAAAAGCTTTTAGAAAAATACTTGGAAGAAAAACTTACACAAAAATTGATTCACGAAATTTCTCATCCCCGGACTGCGGAGGAAAATTATTATGTTTAAAAAGTACGTATATTAACGAAACTTTTATAACAGCGACTGCTTTGAAAGGAAGGGAGGCAACCAAATATTCATTCAATGAATTTTAAGATTTAAAAAACCGCTGAGGTAAAAACTAAACGCTACAATTCAATCACGAAATTTCTCATCCCGTTACTGCGGATGAAAAATTTTATGTTTGCAAGAAATACCTTTGAATACGAAAGTTTTCCCAATAACTGCCGTTTGGAAATGAAAAGAGTAACACAAATTTACAATTAAAACTAACAGTCTTTATAAAAACCCTCGGGGGAACAACTAAACGAGTCGCTTGAATCACGAAATTTCTCATCCCGGGACTGCGGCTGGAAAATGTTATGCTTGCAAGAAATACGTATAAATGATACCATTTTCTCAAAAACGACCGTTTTGAAAGGTAAAGAAAGGAACAAATTTTCATTTGATAAATGAAGAGCCTTTTAAAAAGCACTTGGAAGAAAAACCTACACGAAAATTGATTCGCGAAATTACTCATCCCGGGACTGCGGAGGAAAATTATTATGTTTAAAAAGTACGTATATTAACGAAACTTTTAAAATAGCGAGCGCTTTGAAAGGAAGAAAGGCGACCAAATATTCATTAAATGAATTTTAAGCTTCAAAAAAACCGCTGAGTTTAAAACTAAACGCCACAATTCAATCACAAAATTTCTCATCCCGGTACTGCGGATGAAAAATTTTATGTTTGATAGAAATACTTTTGAATACGAAAGTTTTCCCAATAACTGCCGTTTGGAAATGAAAAGAGTAACACAAATTTACAATTAAAACTAACAGTCTTTTTAAAAAACCCTCGGGGGAACAACAAAACGAGTCGCTTGAATCACGAAATTTCTCATCCTGGGACTGCGGCTGGAAAACTTTATGCTTTCAAAAAATACGTATAAATGATACCATTTTCTCAAAAACGTGCGTTTTGAATGGTAAAGAAAGACCAAATTTTCATTTGATGAATGAAAAGCTTTTAAAAAAGCACTTGGAAGAAAAACCTACACGAAAATTGATTCGCGATATTTTTCATCCCGAGACTGCGGAGGAAAATTATTATGTTTAAAAAATAAGTATATAAACGAAACTTTCATATCAGCGACTACCCTTAAAGGAAGAGAGGCGACCAAATATTCATTCAATGAATTTTAAGCTTAAAAAAACCGCTGAGGTAAAAACTAAACGCCACAATTGAATCACAAAATTTCTCATCCCGGTCATGCGGATGAAAATTTTGTTTGCAATAAATACGTATGAATACGAAAATTTTCTCAATAACTTTCGTTTGGAAGTGAAAAGAGTCACACAAATTTACAGTTAAAACTAATAGGCTTTCAAAAAAACCCTCGGGGGAACAACGAAACGAGTCGCTTGAATCACGAAATTTCTCATCCCGGGACTGCGGCTGGAAAACGTTATGCTTGCAAGAAATACGTATAAATGATACCATTTTCTCAAAAACGACCGTTTTGAATGGTAAAGAAAGAACAAATTTTCATTTGATGAATGAAAAGCTTTTAGAAAAATACTTGGAAGAAAAACTTACACAAAAATTGATTCACGAAATTTCTCATCCCGGGACTGCGGAGGAAAATTATTATGTTTAAAAAGTACGTATATTAACGAAACTTTTATAACAGCGACTGCTTTGAAAGGAAGGGAGGCAACCAAATATTCATTCAATGAATTTTAAGCTTAAAAAAACCGCTGAGGTAAAAACTAAACGCCACAATTCAATCACAAAATTTCTCATCCCGGTACTGCGGATGAAAAATTTTATGTTTGATAGAAATACTTTTGAATACGAAAGTTTTCCCAATAACTGCCGTTTGGAAATGAAAAGAGTAACACAAATTTACAATTAAAACTAACAGTCTTTTTAAAAAACCCTCGGGGGAACAACAAAACGAGTCGCTTGAATCACGAAATTTCTCATCCTGGGACTGCGGCTGGAAAACTTTATGTTTTCAAAAAATACGTATAAATGATACCATTTTCTCAAAAACGTGCGTTTTTAATGGTAAAGAAAGACCAAATTTTCATTTGATGAATGAAAAGTTTTAAAAAAGCACTTGGAAGAAAAACACGAAAATTGATTCGCGATATTTTTCATCCCGAGACTGCGGAGGAAAATTATTATGTTTAAAAAATAAGTATATAAACGAAAATTTCATATCAGCGACTGCCCTTAAAGGAAGAGAGGCGACCAAATATTCATTCAATGAATTTTAAGCTTAAAAAAACCGCTGAGGTAAAATTTAAACGCCACAATTGAATCACAAAATTTCTCATCCCGGTCATGCGGATGAAAATTTTGTTTGCAAGAAATACGTATGAATACGAAAATTTTCTCAATAACTGCCGTTTGGAAGTGAAAAGAGTCACACAAATTTACAGTTAAAACTAATAGGCTTTCAAAAAAACCCTCGGGGGAACAACGAAACGAGTCGCTTGAATCACGAAATTTCTCATCCCGGGACTGCGGCTGGAAAACGTTATGCTTGCAAGAAATACGTATAAATGATACCATTTTCTCAAAAACGACCGTTTTGAATGGTAAAGAAAGAACAAATTTTCATTTGATGAATGAAAAGCTTTTAGAAAAATACTTGGAAGAAAAACTTACACAAAAATTGATTCACGAAATTTCTCATCCCGGGACTGCGGAGGAAAATTATTATGTTTAAAAAGTACGTATATTAACGAAACTTTTATAACAGCGACTGCTTTGAAAGGAAGGGAGGCAACCAAATATTCATTCAATGAATTTTAAGCTTAAAAAAACCGCTGAGGTAAAAACTAAACGCCACAATTCAATCACAAAATTTCTCATCCCGGTACTGCGGATGAAAAATTTTGTTTGCAAGAAATAAGTTTGAATACGAAAATTTTCTGAATAACTGCCGTTTGGAAATGAAAAGAGTAACACAAATTTACAATTAAAACTAACAGGCTTCCAAAAAAACCCTCGGGGGAACAACTAAACGAGTTGCTTGAATCACGAAATTTCTCATCCCGAGACTGCGGCTGGAAAACGTTATGCTTGCAAGAAATACGTATAAATGATACCATTTTCTCAAAAACGACCGTTTTGAAAGGTAAAGAAAGGAACAAATTTTCATTTGATGAATGAAGAGCCTTTTAAAAAGCACTTGGAAGAAAAACCTACACGAAAATTGATTCGCGAAATTACTCATCCCGGGACTGCGGAGGAAAATTATTATGTTTAAAAAGTACGTATATTAACGAAACTTTTATAACAGCGACTGCTTTGAAAGGAAGGGAGGCAACCAAATATTCATTCAATGAATTTTAAGCTTAAAAAAACCGCTGAGGTAAAAACTAAACGCCACAATTCAATCACAAAATTTCTCATCCCGGTACTGCTGATGAAAAATTTTATGTTTGATAGAAATACTTTTGAATACGAAAGTTTTCCCAATAACTGCCGTTTGGAAATGAAAAGAGTAACACAAATTTACAATTAAAACTAACAGTCTTTTTAAAAAACCCTCGGGGGAACAACAAAACGAGTCGCTTGAATCACGAAATTTCTCATCCTGGGACTGCGGCTGGAAAACTTTGTTTTCAAAAAACACGTATAAATGATACCATTTTCTCAAAAACGTGCGTTTTTAATGGTAAAGAAAGACCAAATTTTCATTTGATGAATGAAAAGCTTTTAAAAAATCACTTGGTAGAAAAACACGAAAATTGATTCGCGATATTTTTCATCCCGAGACTGCGGAGGAAAATTATTATGTTTAAAAAATAAGTATATAAACGAAACTTTCATATCAGCGACTGCCCTTTAAGGAAGAGAGGCGACCAAATATTCATTCAATGAATTTTAAGTTTAAAAAAACCGCTGAGGTAAAAACTAAACGCCACAATTGAATCACAAAATTTCTCATCCCGGTACTGCGGATGAAAATTTTGTTTGCAAGAAATACGTATGAATACGAAAATTTTCTCAATAACTGCCGTTTGGAAGTGAAAAGAGTCACACAAATTTACAGTTAAAACTAATAGGCTTTCAAAAAAACCCTCGGGGGAACAACGAAACGAGTCGCTTGAATCACGAAATTTCTCATCCCGGGACTGCGGCGGGAAAACGTTATGCTTGCAAGAAATACGTATAAATGATACCATTTTCTCAAAAACGACCGTTTTGAATGGTAAAGAAAGAACAAATTTTCATTTGATGAATGAAAAGCTTTTAGAAAAATACTTGGAAGAAAAACTTACACGAAAATTGATTCACGAAATTTCTCATCCCGGGACTGCGGAGGAAAATTATTATGTTTAAAAAGTACGTATATTAACGAAACTTTTATAACAGCGACTGCTTTGAAAGGAAGGGAGGCAACCAAATATTCATTCAATGAATTTTAAGCTTAAAAAAACCGCTGAGGTAAAAACTAAACGCCACAATTGAATCTCAAAATTTCTCATCCCGGTACTGCGGATGAAAATTTTGTTTGCAAGAAATACGTATAAATGATACCATTTTCTCAAAAACGACCGTTTTGAATGGTAAAGAAAGAACAAATTTTCATTTGATGAATGAAAAGCTTTTAGAAAAATACTTGGAAGAAAAACTTACAAAAAAATTGTTTCAAGAAATTTCTCATCCCGGGACTGCGGAGGAAAATTATTATGTTTAAAAAATAAGTATATTAACGAAACTTTTATAACAGCGACTGCCTTTAAAGGAAGAGAGGCGACAAAATATTCATTCAATGAATTTTAAGCTTTAAAAAACCGCTGAGATAAAAACTAAACGCCACAATTGAATCACAAAATTTCTCATCCCGGTACTGCGGATGAAAAATTTTTTTTGCAAGAAAAACGTATGAATACGAAAATTTTCCCAATAACTGCCGTTTGCAAATGAAAAGAGTCACACAAATTTACAATTAAAACTAACAGTCTTTTTAAAAAACCCTCGGGGGAACAACTAAACGAGTCGCTTGAATCACGAAATTTCTCATCCCGGGACTGCGGCTGGAAAACTCAATGCTTGCAAAAAATACGTATAAATGATACCATTATCTCAAAAACGACCGTTTTGAATGGTAAAGAAAGAACAAATTTTCATTTGATGAATGAAAAGCTTTTAAAAAAGCACTTGGAAGAAAAACTTACACGAATTTTGATTCGCGAAATTCCTCATCCCGGGACTGCGGAGGAAAATTATTATGTTTAAAAGATACGTATATTAACGAAACTTTTATAACAGCGAATGCTTTGAAAGGAAGGGAGGCAACCAAATATTTATTCAATGAATTTTAAGCTTAAAAAAAACCGCTGAGGTAAAAACTAAACACAACATTTAAATCACAAAATTTCTCATCCCGGTACTGCGGATGAAAATTTTGTTTGCCAGAAATACGTATGAATACGAAACTTTTCTCAATAACTGCCGTTTGGAAGTGAAAAGAGTCACACAAATTTACAATTAAAACTAATGGGCTTTCAAAAAAACCCTCGGGGGAACAAGGAAACGAGTCGCATGAATCACGAAATTTCTCATCCCGGGACTGCGGCTGGAAAACGTTATGCTTGCAAGAAATACGTATAAATGATAACATTTTCTCAAAAACGACCGTTTTGAATGGTAAAGAAAATACAAATTTTTATTTGATGAATGAAAAGCTTTTAAAAAAGCACTTGGAAGAAAAACACGAAAATTGATTCGCGAAATTTTTCATCCCGGGACTGCGGAGGAAAATTATTGTTTAAAAAATAAGTATATTAACGAAACTTTCATAACAGCGACTGCCTTTAAAGGAAGAGAGGCGACCAAATATTCATTTATTGAATTTTAAGCTTTAAAAAACCGCTGAGGTAAAAACTAAACGCCACAATTGAATCACAAAATTTCTCATCCCGGTACTAAGGATGAAAAATTTTATGTTTGCAAGAAATACGTTTAAACACGAAAATTTTCTTAATAACTGCATTTTGGAAATGAAACGTGTCAAACAAAATTACAATTAAAACTAACAGGCTTTCAAAAAAACCTTCGGGGGAACAACTAACAAGTCGCTTTAATCACGAAATTTCTAATCACGGGACTGCGGCTGGAAAACATTATGCTTGCGAGAAATTCGTATAAATGATACCATTTTCTCAAAAACGACCGTTTTGAAAGGTTAAGAAAGGAACAAATTTTCATTTGATGAATGAAGAGCTTTAAAAAAAGCACTTTGTAGAAAAACTTACACGACAATTCATTCGCGAAATTTCTCATCCCGAATCTGTGGAGGAAAATTATTATGTTTAAAAAATACGTATATTACCGAAACTTTTATAACAGCGGCTGCTTTGAAAGAAAGAGAGGCGACCAAATATTCATTCAATTAATTTTAAACTTTAAAAAACCGCTGAGGAAAAACTAAACGCAACAATTGAATCGCAAAATCTCTCATCCCGGTACTGCGGATGAAAAATTTTATGTTTGCAAGAAATATGTTTGAATACGGAAATTTTCTCAATAACTGCCTTTTGAAAATGAAAGGAGTCAAACAAATTTACAATTAAAACTAACAGGCTTTCAAAAAAACCCTCGTTGGAACAACCAAACGAGTCGCTTGAATCACGAAATTTCTCATCCCGGGACTGCGGCTGGAAAACGTTATGCTTGCAAGAAATACGTTTAAATGATACCATTTTCTCAAAAACGACCGTTTTGAATGGTAAAGAAAGAACAAATTTTCATTTGATGAATGAAAAGCTTTTAGAAAAATACTTGGAAGAAAAACTTACACAAAAATTGTTTCAAGAAATTTCTCATCCCGGGACTGCGGAGGAAAATTATTATGTTAAAACTACGTATATTAACGAAGCTTTCATAACAGCTACTGCTTTAAAAGGAAGGGAGGCAACCAAATATTCATTCAATGAATTTTAAGCTTTAAAAAACCGCTGAGGTAAAAACTAAACGCCACAATTCAATCACAAAATTTCTCATCCTGGTACTGCGGATAAAAAATTTTATGTTTGATTGAAATACGTTTGAATACGAAAGTTTTCCCAATAACTGCCGTTTGGAAATGAAAAGAGTAACACAAATTTACAATTAAAACTAACAGTCTTTTTAAAAAAACCCTCGGGGGAACAACAAAACGAGTCGCTTGAATCACGAAATTTCTCATCCCGGGACTGCGGCTGGAAAACTTTATGCTTTCAAAAATTACGTATAAATGATATCCTTTTCTCAAAAACGACCGTTTTGAAAGGTAAAGAAAGAACAAATTTTCATTTGATGAATGAAAAGCTTTTAAAAAAGCACTTGGAAGAAAAATTTAGACAAGAATTGATTCGCGAAATTTTTCATCCCGGGACTGCGGAGGAAAATTATTATGTTTAAAAAATAAGTATATTAACGAAACTTTTATAACAGCGACTGCCTTTAAAGGAAGAGAGGCGACAAAATATTCATTCAATGAATTTTAAGCTTTAAAAAACCGCTGAGGTAAAAACTAAACGCCACAATTGAATTACAAAATTTCTCATCCCGGTACTGCGGATGAAAAACCCTCGGGGGAACAACTAAACGAGTCGCTTGAATCACGAAATTTCTCATCCCGGGACTGCGGCTGGAAAACTCAATGCTTGCAAAAAATACGTATAAATGATACCATTATCTCAAAAACGACCGTTTTGAATGGTAAAGAAAGAACAAATTTTCATTTGATGAATGAAAAGCTTTTAAAAAAGCACTTGGAAGAAAAACTTACACGAATTTTGATTCGCGAAATTCCTCATCCCGGGACTGCGGAGGAAAATTATTATGTTTAAAAGATACGTATATTAACGAATTTTTTATAACAGCGACTGCTTTGAAAGGAAGGGAGGCAACCAAATATTTATTCAATGAATTTTAAGCTTAAAAAAAACCGCTGAGGTAAAAACTAAACACAACATTTAAATCACAAAATTTCTCATCCCGGTACTGCGGATGAAAATTTTGTTTGCCAGAAATACGTATGAATACGAAACTTTTCTCAATAACTGCCGTTTGGAAGTGAAAAGAGTCACACAAATTTACAATTAAAACTAATGGGCTTTCAAAAAAACCCTCGGGGGAACAAGGAAACGAGTCGCATGAATCACGAAATTTCTCATCCCGGGACTGCGGCTGGAAAACGTTATGCTTGCAAGAAATACGTATAAATGATAACATTTTCTCAAAAACGACCGTTTTGATTGGTAAAGAAAATACAAATTTTTATTTGATGAATGAAAAGCTTTTAAAAAAGCACTTGGAAGAAAAACACGAAAATTGATTCGCGAAATTTTTCATCCCGGGACTGCGGAGGAAAATTATTGTTTAAAAAATAAGTATATTAACGAAACTTTCATAACAGCGACTGCCTTTAAAGGAAGAGAGGCGACCAAATATTCATTTATTGAATTTTAAGCTTTAAAAAACCGCTGAGGTAAAAACTAAACGCCACAATTGAATCACAAAATTTCTCATCCCGGTACTAAGGATGAAAAATTTTATGTTTGCAAGAAATACGTTTAAACACGAAAATTTTCTTAATAACTGCATTTTGGAAATGAAACGTGTCAAACAAAATTACAATTAAAACTAACAGGCTTTCAAAAAAACCTTCGGGGGAACAACTAACAAGTCGCTTTAATCACGAAATTTCTAATCACGGGACTGCGGCTGGAAAACATTATGCTTGCGAGAAATTCGTATAAATGATACCATTTTCTCAAAAACGACCGTTTTGAAAGGTTAAGAAAGGAACAAATTTTCATTTGATGAATGAAGAGCTTTAAAAAAAGCACTTTGTAGAAAAACTTACACGACAATTCATTCGCGAAATTTCTCATCCCGAATCTGTGGAGGAAAATTATTATGTTTAAAAAATACGTATATTAACGAAACTTTTATAACAGCGGCTGCTTTGAAAGAAAGAGAGGCGACCAAATATTCATTCAATTAATTTTAAACTTTAAAAAACCGCTGAGGAAAAACTAAACGCAACAATTGAATCGCAAAATCTTTCATCCCGGTACTGCGGATGAAAAATTTTATGTTTGCAAGAAATATGTTTGAATACGGAAATTTTCTCAATAACTGCCTTTTGAAAATGAAAGGAGTCAAACAAATTTACAATTAAAACTAACAGGCTTTCAAAAAAACCCTCGTTGGAACAACCAAACGAGTCGCTTGAATCACGAAATTTCTCATCCCGGGACTGCGGCTGGAAAACTTTATGCTTGCAAGAAATACGTATAAATGATACCATTTTCTCAAAAACGACCGTTTTGAATGGTAAAGAAAGAACAAATTTTCATTTGATGAATGAAAAGCTTTTAGAAAAATACTTGGAAGAAAAACTTACACAAAAATTGTTTCAAGAAATTTCTCATCCCGGGACTGCGGAGGAAAATTATTATGTTAAAACTACGTATATTAACGAAGCTTTCATAACAGCTACTGCTTTAAAAGGAAGGGAGGCAACCAAATATTCATTCAATGAATTTTAAGCTTTAAAAAACCGCTGAGGTAAAAACTAAACGCCACAATTCAATCACAAAATTTCTCATCCTGGTACTGCGGATAAAAAATTTTATGTTTGATTGAAATACGTTTGAATACGAAAGTTTTCCCAATAACTGCCGTTTGGAAATGAAAAGAGTAACACAAATTTACAATTAAAACTAACAGTCTTTTTAAAAAACCCTCGGGGGAACAACAAAACGAGTCGCTTGAATCACGAAATTTCTCATCCCGGGACTGCGGCTGGAAAACTTTATGCTTGCAAGAAATACGTATAAATGATACCATTTTCTCAAAAACGACCGTTTTGAAAGGTAAAGAAAGAACAAATTTTCATTTGATGAATGAAAAGCTTTTAAAAAAGCACTTGGAAGAAAAATTTAGACAAGAATTGATTCGCGAAATTTTTCATCCCGGGACTGCGGAGGAAAATTATTATGTTTAAAAAATAAGTATATGAACGAAACTTTTATAACAGCGACTGCCTTTAAAGGAAGAGAGGCGACAAAATATTCATTCAATGAATTTTAAGCTTTAAAAAACCGCTGAGGAAAAACTAAACACAACAATTGAATCGCAAATTCTCTCATCCCGGTACTGCGGATGAAAAATTTTATGTTTGCAAGAAATTCCCTTCAATACGGAAATTTTCTGAATAACTGCCTTTTGAATATACAAGGAGTCAAACAAATTTACAATTAAAACTAACAGGCTTTCAAAAAAACCCTCGTTGGAACAACCAAACGAGTCGCTTGAATCACGAAATTTCTACTCCCCGGAACTGCGGCTGGAAAACTCAATGCTTGCAAAAAATACGTATAAATGATACCATTATCTCAAAAACGACCGTTTTGAATGGTAAAGAAAGAACAAATTTTCATTTGATGAATGAAAAGCTTTTAAAAAAGCACTTGGAAGAAAAACTTACACGAATTTTGATTCGCGAAATTCCTCATCCCGGGACTGCGGAGGAAAATTATTATGTTTAAAAGATACGTATATTAACGAATTTTTTATAACAGCGACTGCTTTGAAAGGAAGGGAGGCAACCAAATATTTATTCAATGAATTTTAAGCTTAAAAAAAACCGCTGAGGTAAAAACTAAACACAACATTTAAATCACAAAATTTCTCATCCCGGTACTGCGGATGAAAATTTTGTTTGCCAGAAATACGTATGAATACGAAACTTTTCTCAATAACTGCCGTTTGGAAGTGAAAAGAGTCACACAAATTTACAATTAAAACTAATGGGCTTTCAAAAAAACCCTCGGGGGAACAAGGAAACGAGTCGCATGAATCACGAAATTTCTCATCCCGGGACTGCGGCTGGAAAACGTTATGCTTGCAAGAAATACGTATAAATGATAACATTTTCTCAAAAACGACCGTTTTGATTGGTAAAGAAAATACAAATTTTTATTTGATGAATGAAAAGCTTTTAAAAAAGCACTTGGAAGAAAAACACGAAAATTGATTCGCGAAATTTTTCATCCCGGGACTGCGGAGGAAAATTATTGTTTAAAAAATAAGTATATTAACGAAACTTTCATAACAGCGACTGCCTTTAAAGGAAGAGAGGCGACCAAATATTCATTTATTGAATTTTAAGCTTTAAAAAACCGCTGAGGTAAAAACTAAACGCCACAATTGAATCACAAAATTTCTCATCCCGGTACTAAGGATGAAAAATTTTATGTTTGCAAGAAATACGTTTAAACACGAAAATTTTCTTAATAACTGCATTTTGGAAATGAAACGTGTCAAACAAAATTACAATTAAAACTAACAGGCTTTCAAAAAAACCTTCGGGGGAACAACTAACAAGTCGCTTTAATCACGAAATTTCTAATCACGGGACTGCGGCTGGAAAACATTATGCTTGCGAGAAATTCGTATAAATGATACCATTTTCTCAAAAACGACCGTTTTGAAAGGTTAAGAAAGGAACAAATTTTCATTTGATGAATGAAGAGCTTTAAAAAAAGCACTTTGTAGAAAAACTTACACGACAATTCATTCGCGAAATTTCTCATCCCGAATCTGTGGAGGAAAATTATTATGTTTAAAAAATACGTATATTAACGAAACTTTTATAACAGCGGCTGCTTTGAAAGAAAGAGAGGCGACCAAATATTCATTCAATTAATTTTAAACTTTAAAAAACCGCTGAGGAAAAACTAAACGCAACAATTGAATCGCAAAATCTTTCATCCCGGTACTGCGGATGAAAAATTTTATGTTTGCAAGAAATATGTTTGAATACGGAAATTTTCTCAATAACTGCCTTTTGAAAATGAAAGGAGTCAAACAAATTTACAATTAAAACTAACAGGCTTTCAAAAAAACCCTCGTTGGAACAACCAAACGAGTCGCTTGAATCACGAAATTTCTCATCCCGGGACTGCGGCTGGAAAACTTTATGCTTGCAAGAAATACGTATAAATGATACCATTTTCTCAAAAACGACCGTTTTGAATGGTAAAGAAAGAACAAATTTTCATTTGATGAATGAAAAGCTTTTAGAAAAATACTTGGAAGAAAAACTTACACAAAAATTGTTTCAAGAAATTTCTCATCCCGGGACTGCGGAGGAAAATTATTATGTTAAAACTACGTATATTAACGAAGCTTTCATAACAGCTACTGCTTTAAAAGGAAGGGAGGCAACCAAATATTCATTCAATGAATTTTAAGCTTTAAAAAACCGCTGAGGTAAAAACTAAACGCCACAATTCAATCACAAAATTTCTCATCCTGGTACTGCGGATAAAAAATTTTATGTTTGATTGAAATACGTTTGAATACGAAAGTTTTCCCAATAACTGCCGTTTGGAAATGAAAAGAGTAACACAAATTTACAATTAAAACTAACAGTCTTTTTAAAAAACCCTCGGGGGAACAACAAAACGAGTCGCTTGAATCACGAAATTTCTCATCCCGGGACTGCGGCTGGAAAACTTTATGCTTGCAAGAAATACGTATAAATGATACCATTTTCTCAAAAACGACCGTTTTGAAAGGTAAAGAAAGAACAAATTTTCATTTGATGAATGAAAAGCTTTTAAAAAAGCACTTGGAAGAAAAATTTAGACAAGAATTGATTCGCGAAATTTTTCATCCCGGGACTGCGGAGGAAAATTATTATGTTTAAAAAATAAGTATATGAACGAAACTTTTATAACAGCGACTGCCTTTAAAGGAAGAGAGGCGACAAAATATTCATTCAATGAATTTTAAGCTTTAAAAAACCGCTGAGGAAAAACTAAACACAACAATTGAATCGCAAATTCTCTCATCCCGGTACTGCGGATGAAAAATTTTATGTTTGCAAGAAATTCCCTTCAATACGGAAATTTTCTGAATAACTGCCTTTTGAATATACAAGGAGTCAAACAAATTTACAATTAAAACTAACAGGCTTTCAAAAAAACCCTCGTTGGAACAACCAAACGAGTCGCTTGAATCACGAAATTTCTACTCCCCGGAACTGCGGCTGGAAAACTTTATGCTTGCAAGAAATACGTATAAATGATACCATTTTCTCAAAAACGACCGTTTTGAATGGTAAAGAAAGAACAAATTTTCATTTGATGAATGAAAAGCTTTTAGAAAAGCACTTGGAAGAAAAACCTACACGAAAATTGATTCGCGAAATTACTCATCCCGGGACTGCGGAGGAAAATTATTATGTTTAAAAAGTACGTATATTAACGAAACTTTTATAACAGCGACTGCTTTGAAAGGAAGGGAGGCAACCAAATATTCATTCAATGAATTTTAAGCTTAAAAAAACCGCTGAGGTAAAAACTAAACGCCACAATTCAATCACAAAATTTCTCATCCCGGTACTGCTGATGAAAAATTTTATGTTTGATAGAAATACTTTTGAATACGAAAGTTTTCCCAATAACTGCCGTTTGGAAATGAAAAGAGTAACACAAATTTACAATTAAAACTAACAGTCTTTTTAAAAAACCCTCGGGGGAACAACAAAACGAGTCGCTTGAATCACGAAATTTCTCATCCTGGGACTGCGGCTGGAAAACTTTGTTTTCAAAAAATACGTATAAATGATACCATTTTCTCAAAAACGTGCGTTTTTAATGGTAAAGAAAGACCAAATTTTCATTTGATGAATGAAAAGCTTTTAAAAAATCACTTGGTAGAAAAACACGAAAATTGATTCGCGATATTTTTCATCCCGAGACTGCGGAGGAAAATTATTATGTTTAAAAAATAAGTATATAAACGAAACTTTCATATCAGCGACTGCCCTTTAAGGAAGAGAGGCGACCAAATATTCATTAAATGAATTTTAAGCTTAAAAAAACCGCTGAGGTAAAAACTAAACGCCACAATTGAATCACAAAATTTCTCATCCCGGTACTGCGGATGAAAATTTTGTTTGCAAGAAATACGTATGAATACGAAAATTTTCTCAATAACTGCCGTTTGGAAGTGAAAAGAGTCACACAAATTTACAGTTAAAACTAATAGGCTTTCAAAAAAACCCTCGGGGGAACAACGAAACGAGTCGCTTGAATCACGAAATTTCTCATCCCGGGACTGCGGCGGGAAAACGTTATGCTTGCAAGAAATACGTATAAATGATACCATTTTCTCAAAAACGACCGTTTTGAATGGTAAAGAAAGAACAAATTTTCATTTGATGAATGAAAAGCTTTTAGAAAAATACTTGGAAGAAAAACTTACACGAAAATTGATTCACGAAATTTCTCATCCCGGGACTGCGGAGGAAAATTATTATGTTTAAAAAGTACGTATATTAACGAAACTTTTATAACAGCGACTGCTTTGAAAGGAAGGGAGGCAACCAAATATTCATTCAATGAATTTTAAGCTTAAAAAAACCGCTGAGGTAAAAACTAAACGCCACAATTGAATCTCAAAATTTCTCATCCCGGTACTGCGGATGAAAATTTTGTTTGCAAGAAATACGTATAAATGATACCATTTTCTCAAAAACGACCGTTTTGAATGGTAAAGAAAGAACAAATTTTCATTTGATGAATGAAAAGCTTTTAGAAAAATACTTGGAAGAAAAACTTACAAAAAAATTGTTTCAAGAAATTTCTCATCCCGGGACTGCGGAGGAAAATTATTATGTTTAAAAAATAAGTATATTAACGAAACTTTTATAACAGCGACTGCCTTTAAAGGAAGAGAGGCGACAAAATATTCATTCAATGAATTTTAAGCTTTAAAAAACCGCTGAGATAAAAACTAAACGCCACAATTGAATCACAAAATTTCTCATCCCGGTACTGCGGATGAAAAATTTTTTTTGCAAGAAAAACGTATGAATACGAAAATTTTCCCAATAACTGCCGTTTGGAAATGAAAAGAGTCACACAAATTTACAATTAAAACTAACAGTCTTTTTAAAAAACCCTCGGGGGAACAACTAAACGAGTCGCTTGAATCACGAAATTTCTCATCCCGGGACTGCGGCTGGAAAACTCAATGCTTGCAAAAAATACGTATAAATGATACCATTATCTCAAAAACGACCGTTTTGAATGGTAAAGAAAGAACAAATTTTCATTTGATGAATGAAAAGCTTTTAAAAAAGCACTTGGAAGAAAAACTTACACGAATTTTGATTCGCGAAATTCCTCATCCCGGGCCTGCGGAGGAAAATTATTATGTTTAAAAGATACGTATATTAACGAAACTTTTATAACAGCGACTGCTTTCAAAGGAAGGGAGGCAACCAAATATTTATTCAATGAATTTTAAGCTTAAAAAAAACCGCTGAGGTAAAAACTAAACACAACATTTAAATCACAAAATTTCTCATCCCGGTACTGCGGATGAAAATTTTGTTTGCCAGAAATACGTATGAATACGAAACTTTTCTCAATAACTGCCGTTTGGAAGTGAAAAGAGTCACACAAATTTACAATTAAAACTAATGGGCTTTCAAAAAAACCCTCGGGGGAACAAGGAAACGAGTCGCATGAATCACGAAATTTCTCATCCCGGGACTGCGGCTGGAAAACGTTATGCTTGCAAGAAATACGTATAAATGATAACATTTTCTCAAAAACGACCGTTTTGAATGGTAAAGAAAATACAAATTTTTATTTGATGAATGAAAAGCTTTTAAAAAAGCACTTGGAAGAAAAACACGAAAATTGATTCGCGAAATTTTTCATCCCGGGACTGCGGAGGAAAATTATTGTTTAAAAAATAAGTATATTAACGAAACTTTCATAACAGCGACTGCCTTTAAAGGAAGAGAGGCGACCAAATATTCATTTATTGAATTTTAAGCTTTAAAAAACCGCTGAGGTAAAAACTAAACGCCACAATTGAATCACAAAATTTCTCATCCCGGTACTAAGGATGAAAAATTTTATGTTTGCAAGAAATACGTTTAAACACGAAAATTTTCTTAATAACTGCATTTTGGAAATGAAACGTGTCAAACAAAATTACAATTAAAACTAACAGGCTTTCAAAAAAACCTTCGGGGGAACAACTAACAAGTCGCTTTAATCACGAAATTTCTAATCACGGGACTGCGGCTGGAAAACATTATGCTTGCGAGAAATTCGTATAAATGATACCATTTTCTCAAAAACGACCGTTTTGAAAGGTTAAGAAAGGAACAAATTTTCATTTGATGAATGAAGAGCTTTAAAAAAAGCACTTTGTAGAAAAACTTACACGACAATTCATTCGCGAAATTTCTCATCCCGAATCTGTGGAGGAAAATTATTATGTTTAAAAAATACGTATATTAACGAAACTTTTATAACAGCGGCTGCTTTGAAAGAAAGAGAGGCGACCAAATATTCATTCAATTAATTTTAAACTTTAAAAAACCGCTGAGGAAAAACTAAACGCAACAATTGAATCGCAAAATCTCTCATCCCGGTACTGCGGATGAAAAATTTTATGTTTGCAAGAAATATGTTTGAATACGGAAATTTTCTCAATAACTGCCTTTTGAAAATGAAAGGAGTCAAACAAATTTACAATTAAAACTAACAGGCTTTCAAAAAAACCCTCGTTGGAACAACCAAACGAGTCGCTTGAATCACGAAATTTCTCATCCCGGGACTGCGGCTGGAAAACTTTATGCTTGCAAGAAATACGTATAAATGATACCATTTTCTCAAAAACGACCGTTTTGAATGGTAAAGAAAGAACAAATTTTCATTTGATGAATGAAAAGCTTTTAGAAAAATACTTGGAAGAAAAACGTACACAAAAATTGTTTCAAGAAATTTCTCATCCCGGGACTGCGGAGGAAAATTATTATGTTAAAACTACGTATATTAACGAAGCTTTCATAACAGCTACTGCTTTAAAAGGAAGGGAGGCAACCAAATATTCATTCAATGAATTTTAAGCTTTAAAAAACCGCTGAGGTAAAAACTAAACGCCACAATTCAATCACAAAATTTCTCATCCTGGTACTGCGGATAAAAAATTTTATGTTTGATTGAAATACGTTTGAATACGAAAGTTTTCCCAATAACTGCCGTTTGGAAATGAAAAGAGTAACACAAATTTACAATTAAAACTAACAGTCTTTTTAAAAAACCCTCGGGGGAACAACAAAACGAGTCGCTTGAATCACGAAATTTCTCATCCCGGGACTGCGGCTGGAAAACTTTATGCTTTCAAAAATTACGTATAAATGATATCCTTTTCTCAAAAACGACCGTTTTGAAAGGTAAAGAAAGAACAAATTTTCATTTGATGAATGAAAAGCTTTTAAAAAAGCACTTGGAAGAAAAATTTAGACAAGAATTGATTCGCGAAATTTTTCATCCCGGGACTGCGGAGGAAAATTATTATGTTTAAAAAATAAGTATATTAACGAAACTTTTATAACAGCGACTGCCTTTAAAGGAAGAGAGGCGACAAAATATTCATTCAATGAATTTTAAGCTTTAAAAAACCGCTGAGGTAAAAACTAAACGCCACAATTGAATTACAAAATTTCTCATCCCGGTACTGCGGATGAAAAATTTTATGTTTTTCAAGAAATACGTTTAAATACGAAAATTTTCTTAATAACTGCCGTTTGGAAATGAAAAGAGTCAAACAAATTTACAATTAAAACTAACAGGCTTTCAAAAAAACCTTCGGGGGAACAACTAAAAGAGTCGCTTTAATCACGAAATTTCTAATCCCGGGACTGCGGCTGGATAACGTTATGCTTGAAAGAAATTCGTATAAATTATACCATTTTCTCTAAAACGACCGTTTTGAAAAGTTAAGAAAGGAACAAATTTTCATTTGATGAATGAAAAGCTTTTAAAAAAGCACTTGGTAGAAAAACTTACACGACAATTCATTCGCGTAATTTCTCATCCCGAATCTGCGGAGGAAAATTATTATGTATAAAAAATACGTATATTAATGAAACTTTTATAACAGGGGCTGCTTTGAAAGGAAGAGAGGCAACCAAATATTCATTCAATGAATTTTAAGCTTTAAAAAACCGCTGAGGTAAAAACTAAACGCCACAATTGAATCACAAAATTTCTCATCCCGGGACTGCGGATGAAAAATTTTATGTTTGCAAGAAATACGTTTAAATACGAAAATTTTCTTAATAACTGCCGTTTGGAAATGAAAAGAGTCAAACAAATTTACAATTAAAACTAACAGGATTTCAAAAAAACCCTCGTTGGAACAACCAAACGAGTCGCTTGAATCACGAAATTTCTCATCCCGGGACTGCGGAGGAAAATTTTTATGTTTAAAAAGTACGTATTATAACGAAACTTTTATAACATGGACTGCCTTTAAAGGAAGAGAGGCCACAAAATATTCATTCAATGAATTTTAAGCTTTAAAAACCGCTGAGGTAAAAACTAAACGCCACAATTGAATCACAAAATTTCTCATCCCGGTACTGCGGATGAAAAATTTTATGTTTGAAAGAAATATGTTTAAACACGAAAATTTTTCTAATAACTGCATTTTGGAAATGAAACGTGTCAAACAAATTTACAATTAAAACTAACAGGCTTTCAAAAAAACCTTCGGGGGAACAACTAACAAGTCGCTTTAATCACGAAATTTCTAATCCCGGGACTGCAGCTGGAAAACATTATGCTTGCAAGAAAATTGTATAAATGATACCATTTTCTCAAAAACGACCGTTTTGAAAGGTTAAGAAAGGAACAAATTTTCATTTGATGAATGAAGAGCTTTAAAAAAAGGACTTGGTAGAAAAACTTACACGACAATTCATTCGCGAAATTTCTCATCACGAATCTGCGGAGGAAAATTATTATGTTTAAAAAATACGTATATTAACGAAACTTTTATAACAGCGGCTGCTTTGAAAGAAAGAGAGGCGACCAAATATTCATTCAATTAATTTTAAGCTTTAAAAAACCGCTGAGGAAAAACTAAACGCAACAATTGAATCGCAAATTCTCTCATCCCGGTACTGCGGATGAAAAATTTTATGTTTGCAAGAAATTCCCTTCAATACGGAAATTTTCTGAATAACTGCCTTTTGAATATACAAGGAGTCAAACAAATTTACAATTAAAACTAACAGGCTTTCAAAAAAACCCTCGTTGGAACAACCAAACGAGTCGCTTGAATCACGAAATTTCTACTCCCCGGAACTGCGGCTGGAAAACTTTATGCTTGCAAGAAATACGTATAAATGATACCATTTTCTCAAAAACGACCGTTTTGAATGGTAAAGAAAGAACAAATTTTCATTTGATGAATGAAAAGCTTTTAGAAAAATACTTGGAAAAAAAACTTACACGAAAATTGATTCACCAAATTTCTCATCCCGGGACTGCGGAGGAAAATTATTATGTTTAAAAAGTACGTATATTAACAAAACTTTTATAACAGCGACTGCTTTGAAAGGAAGGGAGGTACCAAATATTCATTCAATGAATTTTAAGATTTAAAAAACCGTTGAGGTAAAAACTAAACGCCACAATTCAATCACAAAATTTTTCATCCCGGTACTGCGGATGAAAAATTTTATGTTTGCAAGAAATACCTTTGAATACGAAAGTTTTCCCAATAACTGCCGTTTGGAAATGAAAAGGGTAACACAAATTTACAATTAAAACTAACAGTCTTTATAAAAAACCCTCGGGGGAACAACTAAACGAGTCGCTTGAATCACGAAATTTCTCATCCCGGGACTGCGGCTGGAAAACTTTATGCTTGCAAAAAATACGTATAAATGATACCATTTTCTCAAAAACGACCGTTTTGAATGGTATAGAAAGAACAAATTTTCATTTGATGAATGGTAAGCTTTTAAAAAAGCACTTCGGAGAAAAATTTAGACAGGAATTAATTCTTGAAATTTTTCATCGCGGGACTGCGGAGGAAAATTATTATGTTTAAAAAATAAGTATATTAGCGAAACTTTTATAACAGCGACTGCCTTTAAAGGAAAAGAGGCGACCAAATATTCATTCAATTAATTTTAAGCTTTAAAAAACCGCTGAGGAAAAACTAAACGCAACAATTGAATCGCAAAATTTCTCATCCCGGTACTGCGGATGAAAAATTTTATGTTTGCAAGAAATATGTTTGAATACGGAAATTTTCTCAATAACTGCCTTTTGAAAATGAAAGGAGTCAAACAAATTTACAATTAAAACTAACAGGCTTTCAAAAAAAACCCTCGTTGGAACAACCAAACGAGTCGCTTGAATCACGAAATTTCTCATCCCGGGACTACGGCGAGAAAACGTTATGCTTGCAAGAAATACGTATAAATGATACCATTTTCTCAAAAACGACCGTTTTGAATGGTAAAGAAAGAACAAATTTTCATTTGATGAATGAAAAGCTTTTAAAAAAGCACTTGGAAGAAAAATTTAGACAAGAATTGATTCGCGAAATTTTTCATCCCGGGACTGCGGAGGAAAATTATTATGTTTAAAAAATAAGTATATAATCACGAAACTTTTATAACAGCGACTGCCTTTAAAGGTAGAGAGGCCACAAAATATTCATTCAATGAATTTTAAGCTTTAAAAAACCGCTGATGTCCTAAACGCCACAATTGAATCACAAAATTTCTCATCCCGGTACTGCGGATGAAAAATTTTATGTTTGCAAAAAATACGTTTAAATACGAAAGTTTTTTTAATAACTGCCGTTAGAAATGAAAAGAGTCATACAAATTTACAATTTAAACTAACAGGCTTTCAAAAAAACCTTCGGGGGAACAACTAAAAGAGTCGCTTTAATCACGAAATTTCTAATCCCGGGACTGCGGCTGGAAAACGTTATGCTTGCAAGAAATTCGTATAAATGATACCATTTTCTCAAAAACGACCGTTTTGAAAGTTTAAGAAAGGAACAAATTTTCATTTGATGAATGAAGAGCTTTTAAAAAAGCACTTGGTAGAAAAACTCACACGACAATTCATTCGCGTAATTTCTCATCCCGAATCTGCGGAGGAAAATTATTATGTTTAAAAAATACGTATATTAACGAAACTTGAATAACAGCGGCTGCTTTGAAAGAAAGAGAGGCGACCAAATATTCATTCAATTAATTTTAAGCTTTAAAAAACCGCTGAGGAAAAACTAAACGCAACAATTGAATCGCAAAATTTCTCATCCCGTTACTGCGGATGAAAAATTTTATGTTTGCTAGAAATACGTTTGAATACGGAAATTTTCGCAATAACTGCCTTTTGAAAATGAAAATAGTCAAACAAATATACAATTAAAACTAACAGGCTTTCAAAAAAACCCTCGTTGGAACAACCAAACGAGTCGCATGAATCACGAAATTTCTCATCTCGGGACTTCGGCGAGAAAACGTAATGCTTGCAAGAAATACGTATAAATGATACCATTTTCTCAAAAACGACCGTTTTGAATGATAATAAAGAACAAATTTTCATTTGATGAATGAAAAGCTTTTAGAAAAATACGTGGAAGAAAAACTTACACGAAAATTGATTCACGAAATTTCTCATCCCGGGTCTGCGGAGGCAAATTATTATGTTTAAAAAGTACGTATATTAACGAAACTATCATAACAGCGCCTGCTTTAAAAGGAAGGGAGGCAACCAAAAATTCATTCAATGAATTTTAAGATTTAAAAAACCGCTGAGGTAAAAACTAAACGCCACAACTCAATCACAAAATTTCTCATCCCGGTACTGCGGATGAAAAATTTTATGTTTGCATGAAATACGTTTGAATACGAAAGTTTTCCCAATAACTGCCGTTTGGAAATGAAAAGAGTAACACAAATTTACAATTAAAACTAACAGTCTTTATAAAAAACCCTCGGGGGAACAACTAAACGAGTCGCTTGAATCACGAAATTTCTCATCCCGGGACTGCGGCTGGAAAACTTTATGCTTGCATAAAATACGTATAAATGACACCATTTTCTCAAAAACGACCGTTTTTAATGGTAAAGAAAGAACAAATTTTCATTTGAAGAATGAAAAGCTTTTAAAAAAGAACTTGGAAGAAAAATTTAGACAAGAATTGATTCGCGAAATTTTTCATCCCGGGACTGCGGAGGAAAATTATTATGTTTAAAAAATAAGTATATTAAAGAAATTTTTATAAGAGCGACTGCCTTTAAAGGAAGAGAGGCCACAAAATATTCATTCAATGAATTTTAAGCTTTAAAAAACCGCTTAGGTAAAAACAAAACGCCACAATTGAATCCCAAAATTTCTCATCCCGGGACTTCGGATGAAAAATTTTATGTTTGCAAGAAATATGTTTGAATACAAAAGTATTTCCCCCATAACTGCCGTTTGGAAAGGAAAAGAGTCACACAAATTTACAATTAAAACTAATAGGCTTTCAAAAAAACCCTCGGGGGAACAACGAAACGAGTCGCTTGAATAACGAAATTTCTCATCCCGGGACTGCGGCTGGAAAACGTTATGCTTGCAAGAAATACGTATAAATGATACCATTTTCTCAAAAACGACCGTTTTAAATGGTAAAGAAAGAACAATTTTTCATTTGATGAATGAAAAGCTTTTAGAAAAATACTGGGAAGAAAAACTTTTACGAAAATTGATTCACGAAATTTCTCATCCCGGGACTGCGGAGGAAAATTATGATGTTTAAAAAGTACGTATATTAACAAAACTTTTATAACAGCGACTGCCTTTAAAGGAAGAGAGGCCACAAAATATTCATTCAATGAATTTTAAGCTTTAAAAAACCGCTGATGTCCTAAACGCCACAATTGAATCACAAAATTTCTCATCCCGGTACTGCGGATGAAAAATTTTATGTTTGCAAAAAATACGTTTAAATACGAAAGTTTTTTTAATAACTGCCGTTAGAAATGAAAAGAGTCATACAAATTTACAATTTAAACTAACAGGCTTTCAAAAAAAACCTTCGGGGGAACAACTAAAAGAGTAGCTTTAATCACGAAATTTCTAATCCCGGGACTGCGGCTGGAAAACGTTATGCTTGCAAGAAATTCGTATAAATGATACCATTTTCTCAAAAACGACCGTTTTGAAAGTTTAAGAAAGGAACAAATTTTCATTTGATGAATGAAAAGGATTTGAAAAAGCACTTGGTAGAAAAACTCACACGACAATTCATTCGCGTAATTTCTCATCCCGAATCTGCGGAGGAAAATTATTATGTTTAAAAAATACGTATATTAACGAAACTTGAATAACAGCGGCTGCTTTGAAAGAAAGAGAGGCGACCAAATATTCATTCAATTAATTTTAAGCTTTAAAAAACCGCTGAGGAAAAACTAAACGCAACAATTGAATCGCAAAATTTCTCATCCCGTTACTGCGGATGAAAAATTTTATGTTTGCAAGAAATACGTTTGAATACGGAAATTTTTTCAATAACTGCCTTTTGAAAATGAAAATAGTCAAACAAATATACAATTAAAACTAACAGGCTTTCAAAAAAACCCTCGTTGGAACAACCAAACGAGTCGCATGAATCACGAAATTTCTCATCTCGGGACTTCGGCGAGAAAACGTAATGCTTGCAAGAAATACGTATAAATGATACCATTTTCTCAAAAACGACCGTTTTGAATGATAATAAAGAACAAATTTTCATTTGATGAATGAAAAGCTTTTAGAAAAATACGTGGAAGAAAAACTTACACGAAAATTGATTCACGAAATTTCTCATCCCGGGACTGCGGAGGAAAATTATTATGTTTAAAAAGTACGTATATTAACGAAACTATCATAACAGCGCCTGCTTTAAAAGGAAGGGAGGCAACCAAAAATTCATTCAATGAATTTTAAGATTTAAAAAACCGCTGAGGTAAAAACTAAACGCCACAACTCAATCACAAAATTTCTCATCCCGGTACTGCGGATGAAAAATTTTATGTTTGCATGAAATACGTTTGAATACGAAAGTTTTCCCAATAACTGCCGTTTGGAAATGAAAAGAGTAACACAAATTTACAATTAAAACTAACAGTCTTTATAAAAAACCCTCGGGGGAACAACTAAACGAGTCGCTTGAATCACGAAATTTCTCATCCCGGGACTGCGGCTGGAAAACTTTATGCTTGCATAAAATACGTATCAATGACACCATTTTCTCAAAAACGACCGTTTTGAATGGTAAAGAAAGAACAAATTTTCATTTGATGAATGAAAAGCTTTTAAAAAAGAACTTGGAAGAAAAATTTAGACAAGAATTGATTCGCGAAATTTTTCATCCCGGGACTGCGGAGGAAAATTATTATGTTTAAAAAATAAGTATATTAACGAAACTTTTATAACAGCGACTGCCTTTATAGGAAGAGAGGCCACAAAATATTCATTCAATTAATTTTAAGCTTTAAAAAACCGCTGAGGTAAAACTAAACGCCACAATTGAATCACAAAATTTCTCATCCCGGTACTGCGGATGAAAAATTTTATGTTTACAAAAAATACGTTTAAATACGAAAGTTTTTTCAATAACTGCCGTTAGAAATGAAAATAGTCAAACAAATATACAATTAAAACTAACAGGCTTTCAAAAAAACCCTCGTTGGAACATCCAAACGAGTCGCATGAATCACGAAATTTCTCATCTCGGGACTTCGGCGAGAAAACGTAATGCTTGCAAGAAATACGTATAAATGATACCATTTTCTCAAAAACGACCGTTTTGAATGATAATAAAGAACAAATTTTCATTTGATGAATGAAAAGCTTTTAGAAAAATACGTGGAAGAAAAACTTACACGAAAATTGATTCACGAAATTTCTCATCCCGGGACTGCGGAGGAAAATTATTATGTTTAAAAAGTACGTATATTAACGAAACTATCATAACAGCGCCTGCTTTAAAAGGAAGGGAGGCAACCAAAAATTCATTCAATGAATTTTAAGATTTAAAAAACCGCTGAGGTAAAAACTAAACGCCACAACTCAATCACAAAATTTCTCATCCCGGTACTGCGGATGAAAAATTTTATGTTTGCATGAAATACGTTTGAATACGAAAGTTTTCCCAATAACTGCCGTTTGGAAATGAAAAGAGTAACACAAATTTACAATTAAAACTAACAGTCTTTATAAAAAACCCTCGGGGGAACAACTAAACGAGTCGCTTGAATCACGAAATTTCTCATCCCGGGACTGCGGCTGGAAAACTTTATGCTTGCATAAAATACGTATAAATGACACCATTTTCTCAAAAACGACCGTTTTGAATGGTAAAGAAAGAACAAATTTTCATTTGATGAATGAAAAGCTTTTAAAAAAGAACTTGGAAGAAAAATTTAGACAAGAATTGATTCGCGAAATTTTTCATCCCGGGACTGCGAAGGAAAATTATTATGTTTAAAAAATAAGTATTTTAACGAAACTTTTATAACAGCGACTGCCTTTAAAGGAAGAGAGGCCACAAAATATTCATTCAATGAATTTTAAGCTTTAAAAAACCGCTGAGATAAAAACAAAACGCCACAATTGAATCCCAAAATTTCTCATCCCGGGACTTCGGATGAAAAATTTTATGTTTGCAAGAAATATGTTTGAATACAAAAGTATTTCCCCCATAACTGCCGTTTGGAAAGGAAAAGAGTCACACAAATTTACAATTAAAACTAATAGGCTTTCAAAAAAACCCTCGGGGGAACAACGAAACGAGTCGCTTGAATAACGAAATTTCTCATCCCGGGACTGCGGCTGGAAAACGTTATGCTTGCAAGAAATACGTATAAATGATACCATTTTCTCAAAAACGACCGTTTTAAATGGTAAAGAAAGAACAATTTTTCATTTGATGAATGAAAAGCTTTTAGAAAAATACTGGGAAGAAAAACTTTTACGAAAATTGATTCACGAAATTTCTCATCCCGGGACTGCGGAGGAAAATTATGATGTTTAAAAAGTACGTATATTAACAAAACTTTTATAACAGCGACTGCCTTTAAAGGAAGAGAGGCCACAAAATATTCATTCAATGAATTTTAAGCTTTAAAAAACCGCTGATGTCCTAAACGCCACAATTGAATCACAAAATTTCTCATCCCGGTACTGCGGATGAAAAATTTTATGTTTGCAAAAAATACGTTTAAATACGAAAGTTTTTTTAATAACTGCCGTTAGAAATGAAAAGAGTCATACAAATTTACAATTTAAACTAACAGGCTTTCAAAAAAAACCTTCGGGGGAACAACTAAAAGAGTAGCTTTAATCACGAAATTTCTAATCCCGGGACTGCGGCTGGAAAACGTTATGCTTGCAAGAAATTCGTATAAATGATACCATTTTCTCAAAAACGACCGTTTTGAAAGTTTAAGAAAGGAACAAATTTTCATTTGATGAATGAAAAGGTTTTGAAAAAGCACTTGGTAGAAAAACTCACACGACAATTCATTCGCGTAATTTCTCATCCCGAATCTGCGGAGGAAAATTATTATGTTTAAAAAATACGTATATTAACGAAACTTGAATAACAGCGGCTGCTTTGAAAGAAAGAGAGGCGACCAAATATTCATTCAATTAATTTTAAGCTTTAAAAAACCGCTGAGGAAAAACTAAACGCAACAATTGAATCGCAAAATTTCTCATCCCGTTACTGCGGATGAAAAATTTTATGTTTGCAAGAAATACGTTTGAATACGGAAATTTTTTCAATAACTGCCTTTTGAAAATGAAAATAGTCAAACAAATATACAATTAAAACTAACAGGCTTTCAAAAAAACCCTCGTTGGAACAACCAAACGAGTCGCATGAATCACGAAATTTCTCATCTCGGGACTTCGGCGAGAAAACGTAATGCTTGCAAGAAATACGTATAAATGATACCATTTTCTCAAAAACGACCGTTTTGAATGATAATAAAGAACAAATTTTCATTTGATGAATGAAATGCTTTTAGAAAAATACGTGGAAGAAAAACTTACACGAAAATTGATTCACGAAATTTCTCATCCCGGGACTGCGGAGGAAAATTATTATGTTTAAAAAGTACGTATATTAACGAAACTATCATAACAGCGCCTGCTTTAAAAGGAAGGGAGGCAACCAAAAATTCATTCAATGAATTTTAAGATTTAAAAAACCGCTGAGGTAAAAACTAAACGCCACAACTCAATCACAAAATTTCTCATCCCGGTACTGCGGATGAAAAATTTTATGTTTGCATGAAATACGTTTGAATACGAAAGTTTTCCCAATAACTGCCGTTTGGAAATGAAAAGAGTAACACAAATTTACAATTAAAACTAACAGTCTTTATAAAAAACCCTCGGGGGAACAACTAAACGAGTCGCTTGAATCACGAAATTTCTCATCCCGGGACTGCGGCTGGAAAACTTTATGCTTGCATAAAATACGTATCAATGACACCATTTTCTCAAAAACGACCGTTTTGAATGGTAAAGAAAGAACAAATTTTCATTTGATGAATGAAAAGCTTTTAAAAAAGAACTTGGAAGAAAAATTTAGACAAGAATTGATTCGCGAAATTTTTCATCCCGGGACTGCGGAGGAAAATTATTATGTTTAAAAAATAAGTATATTAACGAAACTTTTATAACAGCGACTGCCTTTATAGGAAGAGAGGCCACAAAATATTCATTCAATTAATTTTAAGCTTTAAAAAACCGCTGAGGTAAAACTAAACGCCACAATTGAATCACAAAATTTCTCATCCCGGTACTGCGGATGAAAAATTTTATGTTTACAAAAAATACGTTTAAATACGAAAGTTTTTTCAATAACTGCCGTTAGAAATGAAAATAGTCAAACAAATATACAATTAAAACTAACAGGCTTTCAAAAAAACCCTCGTTGGAACATCCAAACGAGTCGCATGAATCACGAAATTTCTCATCTCGGGACTTCGGCGAGAAAACGTAATGCTTGCAAGAAATACGTATAAATGATACCATTTTCTCAAAAACGACCGTTTTGAATGATAATAAAGAACAAATTTTCATTTGATGAATTAAAAGCTTTTAGAAAAATACTTGGAAGAAAAACTTACACGAAAATTGATTCACGAAATTTCTCATCCCGGGACTGCGGAGGAAAATTATTATGTTTAAAAAGTACGTATATTAACGAAACTATCATAACAGCGCCTGCTTTAAAAGGAAGGGAGGCAACCAAAAATTCATTCAATGAATTTTAAGATTTAAAAAACCGCTGAGGTAAAAACTAAACGCCACAACTCAATCACAAAATTTCTCATCCCGGTACTGCGGATGAAAAATTTTATGTTTGCATGAAATACGTTTGAATACGAAAGTTTTCCCAATAACTGCCGTTTGGAAATGAAAAGAGTAACACAAATTTACAATTAAAACTAACAGTCTTTATAAAAAACCCTCGGGGGAACAACTAAACGAGTCGCTTGAATCACGAAATTTCTCATCCCGGGACTGCGGCTGGAAAACTTTATGCTTGCATAAAATACGTATAAATGACACCATTTCCTCAAAAACGACCGTTTTGAATGGTAAAGAAAGAACAAATTTTCATTTGATGAATGAAAAGCTTTTAAAAAAGAACTTGGAAGAAAAATTTAGACAAGAATTGATTCGCGAAATTTTTCATCCCGGGACTGCGAAGGAAAATTATTATGTTTAAAAAATAAGTATTTTAACGAAACTTTTATAACAGCGACTGCCTTTAAAGGAAGAGAGGCCACAAAATATTCATTCAATGAATTTTAAGCTTTAAAAAACCGCTGAGATAAAAACAAAACGCCACAATTGAATCCCAAAATTTCTCATCCCGGGACTTCGGATGAAAAATTTTATGTTTGCAAGAAATATGTTTGAATACAAAAGTATTTCCCCCATAACTGCCGTTTGGAAAGGAAAAGAGTCACACAAATTTACAATTAAAACTAATAGGCTTTCAAAAAAAACCCTCGGGGGAACAACGAAACGAGTCGCTTGAATAACGAAATTTCTCATCCCGGGACTGCGGCTGGAAAACGTTATGCTTGCAAGAAATACGTATAAATGATACCATTTTCTCAAAAACGACCGTTTTAAATGGTAAAGAAAGAACAATTTTTCATTTGATGAATGAAAAGCTTTTAGAAAAATACTTGGAAGAAATTTTCACGAAAATTGATTCACGAAATTTCTCATCCCGGGACTGCGGAGGAAAATTATGATGTTTAAAGTACGTATATTAACGAAACTTTTATAACAGCGACTGCTTTGAAAGGAAGGGAGGCAACCAAATATTCATTCAATGAATTTTAAGATTTAAAAAACCGCTGAGGTAAAAACTAAACGCCACAATTCAATCACAAAATTTCTCATCCCGGTACTGCGGATGAAAAATTTTATGTTTGCAAGAAATACGTTTGAATACGAAGGTTTTCCCAATAACTGCCGTTTGGAAATGAAAAGAGTAACACAAATTTACAATTAAAACTAACAGTCTTTATAAAAACCCTCGGGGGAACAACTAAACGAGTCGCTTGAATCACGAAATTTCTCATCCCGGGACTGCGGCTGGAAAACTTTATGCTTGCAAAAAATACGTATAAATAATACCATTTTCTCAAAAACGACCGTTTTGAATGGTATAGAAAGAACAAATTTTCATTTGATGAATGGAAAGCTTTTAAAAAAGCACTTCGGAGAAAAATTTAGACAGGAATTGATTCGCGAAATTTGTCATCCCGGGACTGCGGAGGAAAATTATTATGTTTAAAAAATAAGTATATAAACGAAACTTTTATAACAGCGACTGCCTTTAAAGGAAGAGAGGCGACCAAATATTCATTCAATTAATTTTAAGCTTTAAAAAACCACTGAGGAAAAACTAAACGCAACAATTGAATCGCAAAATTTCTCATCCCGGTACTGCGGATGAAAAATTTTATGTTTGCAAGAAATATGTTTGAATACGGAAATTTTCTCAATAACTGCCTTTTGAAAATGAAAGGAGTCAAACAAATTTACAATTAAAACTAACAGGCTTTCAAAAAAACCCTCGTTGGAACAACCAAACGAGTCGCTTGAATCACGAAATTTCTCATCCCAGGACTACGGCGAGAAAACGTTATGCTTGCAAGAAATACGTATAAATGATACCATTTTCTCAAAAACGACCGTTTTGAATGGTAAAGAAAGAACAAATTTTCATTTGATGAATGAAAAGCTTTTAAAAAAGAACTTGGAAGAAAAATTTAGACAAGAATTGATTCGCGAAATTTTTCATCCCGGGACTGCGGAGGAAAATTATTATGTTTAAAAAATAAGTATATTAACGAAACTTTTATAACAGCGACTGCCTTTATAGGAAGAGAGGCCACAAAATATTCATTCAATTAATTTTAAGCTTTAAAAAACCGCTGAGGTAAAACTAAACGCCACAATTGAATCACAAAATTTCTCATCCCGGTACTGCGGATGAAAAATTTTATGTTTGCAAAAAATACGTTTAAATACGAAAGTTTTTTCAATAACTGCCGTTAGAAATGAAAATAGTCAAACAAATATACAATTAAAACTAACAGGCTTTCAAAAAAACCCTCGTTGGAACATCCAAACGAGTCGCATGAATCACGAAATTTCTCATCTCGGGACTTCGGCGAGAAAACGTAATGCTTGCAAGAAATACGTATAAATGATACCATTTTCTCAAAAACGACCGTTTTGAATGATAATAAAGAACAAATTTTCATTTGATGAATTAAAAGCTTTTAGAAAAATACGTGGAAGAAAAACTTACACGAAAATTGATTCACGAAATTTCTCATCCCGGGACTGCGGAGGAAAATTATTATGTTTAAAAAGTACGTATATTAACGAAACTATCATAACAGCGCCTGCTTTAAAAGGAAGGGAGGCAACCAAAAATTCATTCAATGAATTTTAAGATTTAAAAAACCGCTGAGGTAAAAACTAAACGCCACAACTCAATCACAAAATTTCTCATCCCGGTACTGCGGATGAAAAATTTTATGTTTGCATGAAATACGTTTGAATACGAAAGTTTTCCCAATAACTGCCGTTTGGAAATGAAAAGAGTAACACAAATTTACAATTAAAACTAACAGTCTTTATAAAAAACCCTCGGGGGAACAACTAAACGAGTCGCTTGAATCACGAAATTTCTCATCCCGGGAATGCGGCTGGAAAACTTTATGCTTGCATAAAATACGTATAAATGACACCATTTTCTCAAAAACGACCGTTTTGAATGGTAAAGAAAGAACAAATTTTCATTTGATGAATGAAAAGCTTTTAAAAAAGAACTTGGAAGAAAAATTTAGACAAGAATTGATTCGCGAAATTTTTCATCCCGGGACTGCGAAGGAAAATTATTATGTTTAAAAAATAAGTATTTTAACGAAACTTTTATAACAGCGACTGCCTTTAAAGGAAGAGAGGCCACAAAATATTCATTCAATGAATTTTAAGCTTTAAAAAACCGCTGAGATAAAAACAAAACGCCACAATTGAATCCCAAAATTTCTCATCCCGGGACTTCGGATGAAAAATTTTATGTTTGCAAGAAATATGTTTGAATACAAAAGTATTTCCCCCATAACTGCCGTTTGGAAAGGAAAAGAGTCACACAAATTTACAATTAAAACTAATAGGCTTTCAAAAAAAACCCTCGGGGGAACAACGAAACGAGTCGCTTGAATAACGAAATTTCTCATCCCGGGACTGCGGCTGGAAAACGTTATGCTTGCAAGAAATACGTATAAATGATACCATTTTCTCAAAAACGACCGTTTTAAATGGTAAAGAAAGAACAATTTTTCATTTGATGAATGAAAAGCTTTTAGAAAAATACTTGGAAGAAAAACTTTCACGAAAATTGATTCACGAAATTTCTCATCCCGGGACTGCGGAGGAAAATTATGATGTTTAAAGTACGTATATTAACGAAACTTTTATAACAGCGACTGCTTTGAAAGGAAGGGAGGCAACCAAATATTCATTCAATGAATTTTAAGATTTAAAAAACCGCTGAGGTAAAAACTAAACGCCACAATTCAATCACAAAATTTCTCATCCCGGTACTGCGGATGAAAAATTTTATGTTTGCAAGAAATACGTTTGAATACGAAGGTTTTCCCAATAACTGCCGTTTGGAAATGAAAAGAGTAACACAAATTTACAATTAAAACTAACAGTCTTTATAAAAACCCTCGGGGGAACAACTAAACGAGTCGCTTGAATCACGAAATTTCTCATCCCGGGACTGCGGCTGGAAAACTTTATGCTTGCAAAAAATACGTATAAATGATACCATTTTCTCAAAAACGACCGTTTTGAATGGTATAGAAAGAACAAATTTTCATTTGATGAATGGAAAGCTTTTAAAAAAGCACTTCGGAGAAAAATTTAGACAGGAATTGATTCGCGAAATTTGTCATCCCGGGACTGCGGAGGAAAATTATTATGTTTAAAAAATAAGTATATTAACGAAACTTTTATAACAGCGACTGCCTTTAAAGGAAGAGAGGCGACCAAATATTCATTCAATTAATTTTAAGCTTTAAAAAACCACTGAGGAAAAACTAAACGCAACAATTGAATCGCAAAATTTCTCATCCCGGTACTGCGGATGAAAAATTTTATGTTTGCAAGAAATATGTTTGAATACAAAAGTATTTCCCCCATAACTGCCGTTTGGAAAGGAAAAGAGTCACACAAATTTACAATTAAAACTAATAGGCTTTCAAAAAAAACCCTCGGGGGAACAACGAAACGAGTCGCTTGAATAACGAAATTTCTCATCCCGGGACTGCGGCTGGAAAACGTTATGCTTGCAAGAAATACGTATAAATGATACCATTTTCTCAAAAACGACCGTTTTAAATGGTAAAGAAAGAACAATTTTTCATTTGATGAATGAAAAGCTTTTAGAAAAATACTTGGAAGAAAAACTTTCACGAAAATTGATTCACGAAATTTCTCATCCCGGGACTGCGGAGGAAAATTATGATGTTTAAAGTACGTATATTAACGAAACTTTTATAACAGCGACTGCTTTGAAAGGAAGGGAGGCAACCAAATATTCATTCAATGAATTTTAAGATTTAAAAAACCGCTGAGGTAAAAACTAAACGCCACAATTCAATCACAAAATTTCTCATCCCGGTACTGCGGATGAAAAATTTTATGTTTGCAAGAAATACGTTTGAATACGAAGGTTTTCCCAATAACTGCCGTTTGGAAATGAAAAGAGTAACACAAATTTACAATTAAAACTAACAGTCTTTATAAAAACCCTCGGGGGAACAACTAAACGAGTCGCTTGAATCACGAAATTTCTCATCCCGGGACTGCGGCTGGAAAACTTTATGCTTGCAAAAAATACGTATAAATGATACCATTTTCTCAAAAACGACCGTTTTGAATGGTATAGAAAGAACAAATTTTCATTTGATGAATGGAAAGCTTTTAAAAAAGCACTTCGGAGAAAAATTTAGACAGGAATTGATTCGCGAAATTTGTCATCCCGGGACTGCGGAGGAAAATTATTATGTTTAAAAAATAAGTATATTAACGAAACTTTTATAACAGCGACTGCCTTTAAAGGAAGAGAGGCGACCAAATATTCATTCAATTAATTTTAAGCTTTAAAAAACCACTGAGGAAAAACTAAACGCAACAATTGAATCGCAAAATTTCTCATCCCGGTACTGCGGATGAAAAATTTTATGTTTGCAAGAAATATGTTTGAATACGGAAATTTTCTCAATAACTGCCTTTTGAAAATGAAAGGAGTCAAAGAAATTTACAATTAAAACTAACAGGCTTTCAAAAAAACCCTCGTTGGAACAACCAAACGAGTCGCTTGAATCACGAAATTTCTCATCCCAGGACTACGGCGAGAAAACGTTATGCTTGCAAGAAATACGTATAAATGATACCATTTTCTCAAAAACGACCGTTTTGAATGGTAAAGAAAGAACAAATTTTCATTTGATGAATGAAAAGCTTTTAAAAAAGCACTTGGAAGAAAAATTTAGACAAGAATTGATTCGCGAAATTTTTCATCCCGGGACTGTGGAGGAAAATTATTATGTTTAAAAAATAAGTATATTAACGAAACTTTTATAACAGCGACTGCCTTTAAAGGAAGAGAGGCCACAAAATATTCATTCAATGAATTTTAAGCTTTAAAAAACCGCTGATGTCCTAAACGCCACAATTGAATCACAAAATTTCTCATCCCGGTACTGCGGATGAAAAATTTTATGTTTGCAAAAAATACGTTTAAATACGAAAGTTGTTTTAATAACTGCCGTTAGAAATGAAAAGAGTCAAACAAATTTACAATTTAAACTAACAGGCTTTCAAAAAAACCTTCGGGGGAACAACTAAAAGAGTCGCTTTAATCACGAAATTTCTAATCCCGGGACTGCGGCTGGAAAACGTTATGCTTGCAAGAAATTCGTATAAATGATACCATTTTCTCAAAAACGACCGTTTTGAAAGTTTAAGAAAGGAACAAATTTTCATTTGATGAATGAAGAGCTTTTAAAAAAGCACTTGGTAGAAAAACTCACACGACAATTCATTCGCGTAATTTCTCATCCCTAATCTGCGGAGGAAAATTATTATGTTTAAAAAATACGTATATTAACGAAACTTGAATAACAGCGGCTGCTTTGAAAGAAAGAGAGGCGACCAAATATTCATTCAATTAATTTTAAGCTTTAAAAAACCGCTGAGGAAAAACTTAACGCAACAATTGAATCGCAAAATTTCTCATCCCGTTACTGCGGATGAAAAATTTTATGTTTGCAAGAAATACGTTTGAATACGGAAATTTTCTCAATAACTGCCTTTTGAAAATGAAAATAGTCAAACAAATATACAATTAAAACTAACAGGCTTTCAAAAAAACCCTCGTTGGAACAACCAAACGAGTCGCATGAATCACGAAATTTCTCATCTCGGGACTTCGGCGAGAAAACTTAATGCTTGCAAGAAATACGTATAAATGATACCATTTTCTCAAAAACGACCGTTTTGAATGATAATAAAGAACAAATTTTCATTTGATGAATGAAAAGCTTTTAGAAAAATACGTGGAAGAAAAACTTACACGAAAATTGATTCACGAAATTTCTCATCCCGGGACTGCGGAGGAAAATTATTATGTTTAAAAAGTACGTATATTAACGAAACTATCATACCAGCGCCTGCTTTAAAAGGAAGGGAGGCAACCAAAAATTAATTCAATGAATTTTAAGATTTAAAAAACCGCTGAGGTAAAAACTAAACGCCACAACTCAATCACAAAATTTCTAATCCCGGTACTGCGGATGAAAAATTTTATGTTTGCATGAAATACGTTTGAATACGAAAGTTTTCCCAATAACTGCCGTTTGGAAATGAAAAGAGTTACACAAATTTACAATTAAAACTAACAGTCTTTATAAAAAACCCTCGGGGGAACAACTAAACGAGTCGCTTGAATCACGAAATTTCTCATCCCGGGACTGCGGCTGGAAAACTTTATGCTTGCATAAAATACGTATAAATGACACCATTTTCTCAAAAACGACCGTTTTTAATGGTAAAGAAAGAACAAATTTTCATTTGAAGAATGAAAAGCTTTTAAAAAAGAACTTGGAAGAAAAATTTAGACAAGAATTGATTCGCGAAATTTTTCATCCCGGGACTGCGGAGGAAAATTATTATGTTTAAAAAATAAGTATATTAACGAAATTTTTATAAGAGCGACTGCCTTTAAAGGAAGAGAGGCCACAAAATATTCATTCAATGAATTTTAAGCTTTAAAAAACCGCTTAGGTAAAAACAAAACGCCACAATTGAATCCCAAAATTTCTCATCCCGGGACTTCGGATGAAAAATTTTATGTTTGCAAGAAATATGTTTGAATACAAAAGTATTTCCCCCATAACTGCCGTTTGGAAAGGAAAAGAGTCACACAAATTTACAATTAAAACTAATAGGCTTTCAAAAAAACCCTCGGGGGAACAACGAAACGAGTCGCTTGAATAACGAAATTTCTCATCCCGGGACTGCGGCTGGAAAACGTTATGCTTGCAAGAAATACGTATAAATGATACCATTTTCTCAAAAACGACCGTTTTAAATGGTAAAGAAAGAACAATTTTTCATTTGATGAATGAAAAGCTTTTAGAAAAATACTTGGAAGAAAAACTTTCACGAAAATTGATTCACGAAATTTCTCCTCCCGGGACTGCGGAGGAAAATTATGATGTTTAAAAAGTACGTATATTAACGAAACTTTTATAACAGCGACTGCTTTGAAAGGAAGGGAGGCAACCAAATATTCATTCAATGAATTTTAAGATTTAAAAAACCGCTGAGGTAAAAACTAAACGCCACAATTCAATCACAAAATTTCTCATCCCGGTACTGCGGATGAAAAATTTTATGTTTGCAAGAAATACGTTTGAATACGAAGGTTTTCCCAATAACTGCCGTTTGGAAATGAAAAGAGTAACACAAATTTACAATTAAAACTAACAGTCTTTATAAAAACCCTCGGGGGAACAACTAAACGAGTCGCTTGAATCACGAAATTTCTCATCCCGGGACTGCGGCTGGAAAACTTTATGCTTGCAAAAAATACGTATAAATAATACCATTTTCTCAAAAACGACCGTTTTGAATGGTATAGAAAGAACAAATTTTCATTTGATGAATGGAAAGCTTTTAAAAAAGCACTTCGGAGAAAAATTTAGACAGGAATTGATTCGCGAAATTTGTCATCCCGGGACTGCGGAGGAAAATTATTATGTTTAAAAAATAAGTATATAAACGAAACTTTTATAACAGCGACTGCCTTTAAAGGAAGAGAGGCGACCAAATATTCATTCAATTAATTTTAAGCTTTAAAAAACCACTGAGGAAAAACTAAACGCAACAATTGAATCGCAAAATTTCTCATCCCGGTACTGCGGATGAAAAATTTTATGTTTGCAAGAAATATGTTTGAATACGGAAATTTTCTCAATAACTGCCTTTTGAAAATGAAAGGAGTCAAACAAATTTACAATTAAAACTAACAGGCTTTCAAAAAAACCCTCGTTGGAACAACCAAACGATTCGCTTGAATCACGAAATTTCTCATCCCAGGACTACGGCGAGAAAACGTTATGCTTGCAAGAAATACGTATAAATGATACCATTTTCTCAAAAACGACCGTTTTGAATGGTAAAGAAAGAACAAATTTTCATTTGATGAATGAAAAGCTTTTAAAAAAGAACTTGGAAGAAAAATTTAGACAAGAATTGATTCGCGAAATTTTTCATCCCGGGACTGCGGAGGAAAATTATTATGTTTAAAAAATAAGTATATTAACGAAACTTTTATAACAGCGACTGCCTTTATAGGAAGAGAGGCCACAAAATATTCATTCAATTAATTTTAAGCTTTAAAAAACCGCTGAGGTAAAACTAAACGCCACAATTGAATCACAAAATTTCTCATCCCGGTACTGCGGATGAAAAATTTTATGTTTGCAAAAAATACGTTTAAATACGAAAGTTTTTTCAATAACTGCCGTTAGAAATGAAAATAGTCAAACAAATATACAATTAAAACTAACAGGCTTTCAAAAAAACCCTCGTTGGAACATCCAAACGAGTCGCATGAATCACGAAATTTCTCATCTCGGGACATCGGCGAGAAAACGTAATGCTTGCAAGAAATACGTATAAATGATACCATTTTCTCAAAAACGACCGTTTTGAATGATAATAAAGAACAAATTTTCATTTGATGAATTAAAAGCTTTTAGAAAAATACGTGGAAGAAAAACTTACACGAAAATTGATTCACGAAATTTCTCATCCCGGGACTGCGGAGGAAAATTATTATGTTTAAAAAGTACGTATATTAACGAAACTATCATAACAGCGCCTGCTTTAAAAGGAAGGGAGGCAACCAAAAATTCATTCAATGAATTTTAAGATTTAAAAAACCGCTGAGGTAAAAACTAAACGCCACAACTCAATCACAAAATTTCTCATCCCGGTACTGCGGATGAAAAATTTTATGTTTGCATGAAATACGTTTGAATACGAAAGTTTTCCCAATAACTGCCGTTTGGAAATGAAAAGAGTAACACAAATTTACAATTAAAACTAACAGTCTTTATAAAAAACCCTCGGGGGAACAACTAAACGAGTCGCTTGAATCACGAAATTTCTCATCCCGGGACTGCGGCTGGAAAACTTTATGCTTGCATAAAATACGTATAAATGACACCATTTTCTCAAAAACGACCGTTTTGAATGGTAAAGAAAGAACAAATTTTCATTTGATGAATGAAAAGCTTTTAAAAAAGAACTTGGAAGAAAAATTTAGACAAGAATTGATTCGCGAAATTTTTCATCCCGGGACTGCGAAGGAAAATTATTATGTTTAAAAAATAAGTATTTTAACGAAACTTTTATAACAGCGACTGCCTTTAAAGGAAGAGAGGCCACAAAATATTCATTCAATGAATTTTAAGCTTTAAAAAACCGCTGAGATAAAAACAAAACGCCACAATTGAATCACAAAATTTCTCATCCCGGGACTTCGGATGAAAAATTTTATGTTTGCAAGAAATATGTTTGAATACAAAAGTATTTCCCCCATAACTGCCGTTTGGAAAGGAAAAGAGTCACACAAATTTACAATTAAAACTAATAGGCTTTCAAAAAAAACCCTCCGGGGAACAACGAAACGAGTCGCTTGAATAACGAAATTTCTCATCCCGGGACTGCGGCTGGAAAACGTTATGCTTGCAAGAAATACGTATAAATGATACCATTTTCTCAAAAACGACCGTTTTAAATGGTAAAGAAAGAACAATTTTTCATTTGATGAATGAAAAGCTTTTAGAAAAATACTTGGAAGAAAAACTTTCACGAAAATTGATTCACGAAATTTCTCATCCCGGGACTGCGGAGGAAAATTATGATGTTTAAAGTACGTATATTAACGAAACTTTTATAACAGCGACTGCTTTGAAAGGAAGGGAGGCAACCAAATATTCATTCAATGAATTTTAAGATTTAAAAAACCGCTGAGGTAAAAACTAAACGCCACAATTCAATCACAAAATTTCTCATCCCGGTACTGCGGATGAAAAATTTTATGTTTGCAAGAAATACGTTTGAATACGAAGGTTTTCCCAATAACTGCCGTTTGGAAATGAAAAGAGTAACACAAATTTACAATTAAAACTAACAGTCTTTATAAAAACCCTCGGGGGAACAACTAAACGAGTCGCTTGAATCACGAAATTTCTCATCCCGGGACTGCGGCTGGAAAACTTTATGCTTGCAAAAAATACGTATAAATGATACCATTTTCTCAAAAACGACCGTTTTGAATGGTATAGAAAGAACAAATTTTCATTTGATGAATGGAAAGCTTTTAAAAAAGCACTTCGGAGAAAAATTTAGACAGGAATTGATTCGCGAAATTTGTCATCCCGGGACTGCGGAGGAAAATTATTATGTTTAAAAAATAAGTATATTAACGAAACTTTTATAACAGCGACTGCCTTTAAAGGAAGAGAGGCGACCAAATATTCATTCAATTAATTTTAAGCTTTAAAAAACCACTGAGGAAAAACTAAACGCAACAATTGAATCGCAAAATTTCTCATCCCGGTACTGCGGATGAAAAATTTTATGTTTGCAAGAAATATGTTTGAATACGGAAATTTTCTCAATAACTGCCTTTTGAAAATGAAAGGAGTCAAACAAATTTACAATTAAAACTAACAGGCTTTCAAAAAAACCCTCGTTGGAACAACCAAACGAGTCGCTTGAATCACGAAATTTCTCATCCCAGGACTACGGCGAGAAAACGTTATGCTTGCAAGAAATACGTATAAATGATACCATTTTCTCAAAAACGACCGTTTTGAATGGTAAAGAAAGAACAAATTTTCATTTGATGAATGAAAAGCTTTTAAAAAAGAACTTGGAAGAAAAATTTAGACAAGAATTGATTCGCGAAATTTTTCATCCCGGGACTGCGGAGGAAAATTATTATGTTTAAAAAATAAGTATATTAACGAAACTTTTATAACAGCGACTGCCTTTATAGGAAGAGAGGCCACAAAATATTCATTCAATTAATTTTAAGCTTTAAAAAACCGCTGAGGTAAAACTAAACGCCACAATTGAATCACAAAATTTCTCATCCCGGTACTGCGGATGAAAAATTTTATGTTTGCAAAAAATACGTTTAAATACGAAAGTTTTTTCAATAACTGCCGTTAGAAATGAAAATAGTCAAACAAATATACAATTAAAACTAACAGGCTTTCAAAAAAACCCTCGTTGGAACATCCAAACGAGTCGCATGAATCACGAAATTTCTCATCTCGGGACTTCGGCGAGAAAACGTAATGCTTGCAAGAAATACGTATAAATGATACCATTTTCTCAAAAACGACCGTTTTGAATGATAATAAAGAACAAATTTTCATTTGATGAATTAAAAGCTTTTAGAAAAATACGTGGAAGAAAAACTTACACGAAAATTGATTCACGAAATTTCTCATCCCGGGACTGCGGAGGAAAATTATTATGTTTAAAAAGTACGTATATTAACGAAACTATCATAACAGCGCCTGCTTTAAAAGGAAGGGAGGCAACCAAAAATTCATTCAATGAATTTTAAGATTTAAAAAACCGCTGAGGTAAAAACTAAACGCCACAACTCAATCACAAAATTTCTCATCCCGGTACTGCGGATGAAAAATTTTATGTTTGCATGAAATACGTTTGAATACGAAAGTTTTCCCAATAACTGCCGTTTGGAAATGAAAAGAGTAACACAAATTTACAATTAAAACTAACAGTCTTTATAAAAAACCCTCGGGGGAACAACTAAACGAGTCGCTTGAATCACGAAATTTCTCATCCCGGGACTGCGGCTGGAAAACTTTATGCTTGCATAAAATACGTATAAATGACACCATTTTCTCAAAAACGACCGTTTTGAATGGTAAAGAAAGAACAAATTTTCATTTGATGAATGAAAAGCTTTTAAAAAAGAACTTGGAAGAAAAATTTAGACAAGAATTGATTCGCGAAATTTTTCATCCCGGGACTGCGAAGGAAAATTATTATGTTTAAAAAATAAGTATTTTAACGAAACTTTTATAACAGCGACTGCCTTTAAAGGAAGAGAGGCCACAAAATATTCATTCAATGAATTTTAAGCTTTAAAAAACCGCTGAGATAAAAACAAAACGCCACAATTGAATCCCAAAATTTCTCATCCCGGGACTTCGGATGAAAAATTTTATGTTTGCAAGAAATATGTTTGAATACAAAAGTATTTCCCCCATAACTGCCGTTTGGAAAGGAAAAGAGTCACACAAATTTACAATTAAAACTAATAGGCTTTCAAAAAAAACCCTCGGGGGAACAACGAAACGAGTCGCTTGAATAACGAAATTTCTCATCCCGGGACTGCGGCTGGAAAACGTTATGCTTGCAAGAAATACGTATAAATGATACCATTTTCTCAAAAACGACCGTTTTAAATGGTAAAGAAAGAACAATTTTTCATTTGATGAATGAAAAACTTTTAGAAAAATACTTGGAAGAAAAACTTTCACGAAAATTGATTCACGAAATTTCTCATCCCGGGACTGCGGAGGAAAATTATGATGTTTAAAGTACGTATATTAACGAAACTTTTATAACAGCGACTGCTTTGAAAGGAAGGGAGGCAACCAAATATTCATTCAATGAATTTTAAGATTTAAAAAACCGCTGAGGTAAAAACTAAACGCCACAATTCAATCACAAAATTTCTCATCCCGGTACTGCGGATGAAAAATTTTATGTTTGCAAGAAATACGTTTGAATACGAAGGTTTTCCCAATAACTGCCGTTTGGAAATGAAAAGAGTAACACAAATTTACAATTAAAACTAACAGTCTTTATAAAAACCCTCGGGGGAACAACTAAACGAGTCGCTTGAATCACGAAATTTCTCATCCCGGGACTGCGGCTGGAAAACTTTATGCTTGCAAAAAATACGTATAAATGATACCATTTTCTCAAAAACGACCGTTTTGAATGGTATAGAAAGAACAAATTTTCATTTGATGAATGGAAAGCTTTTAAAAAAGCACTTCGGAGAAAAATTTAGACAGGAATTGATTCGCGAAATTTGTCATCCCGGGACTGCGGAGGAAAATTATTATGTTTAAAAAATAAGTATATTAACGAAACTTTTATAACAGCGACTGCCTTTAAAGGAAGAGAGGCGACCAAATATTCATTCAATTAATTTTAAGCTTTAAAAAACCACTGAGGAAAAACTAAACGCAACAATTGAATCGCAAAATTTCTCATCCCGGTACTGCGGATGAAAAATTTTATGTTTGCAAGAAATATGTTTGAATACGGAAATTTTCTCAATAACTGCCTTTTGAAAATGAAAGGAGTCAAACAAATTTACAATTAAAACTAACAGGCTTTCAAAAAAACCCTCGTTGGAACAACCAAACGAGTCGCTTGAATCACGAAATTTCTCATCCCAGGACTACGGCGAGAAAACGTTATGCTTGCAAGAAATACGTATAAATGATACCATTTTCTCAAAAACGACCGTTTTGAATGGTAAAGAAAGAACAAATTTTCATTTTATGAATGAAAAGCTTTTAAAAAAGCACTTGGAAGAAAAATTTAGACAAGAATTGATTCGCGAAATTTTTCATCCCGGGACTGTGGAGGAAAATTATTATGTTTAAAAAATAAGTATATTAACGAAACTTTTATAACAGCGACTGCCTTTAAAGGAAGAGAGGCCACAAAATATTCATTCAATGAATTTTAAGCTTTAAAAAACCGCTGATGTCCTAAACGCCACAATTGAATCACAAAATTTCTCATCCCGGTACTGCGGATGAAAAATTTTATGTTTGCAAAAAATACGTTTAAATACGAAAGTTGTTTTAATAACTGCCGTTAGAAATGAAAAGAGTCAAACAAATTTACAATTTAAACTAACAGGCTTTCAAAAAAACCTTCGGGGGAACAACTAAAAGAGTCGCTTTAATCACGAAATTTCTAATCCCGGGACTGCGGCTGGAAAACGTTATGCTTGCAAGAAATTCGTATAAATGATACCATTTTCTCAAAAACGACCGTTTTGAAAGTTTAAGAAAGGAACAAATTTTCATTTGATGAATGAAGAGCTTTTAAAAAAGCACTTGGTAGAAAAACTCACACGACAATTCATTCGCGTAATTTCTCATCCCTAATCTGCGGAGGAAAATTATTATGTTTAAAAAATACGTATATTAACGAAACTTGAATAACAGCGGCTGCTTTGAAAGAAAGAGAGGCGACCAAATATTCATTCAATTAATTTTAAGCTTTAAAAAACCGCTGAGGAAAAACTAAACGCAACAATTGAATCGCAAAATTTCTCATCCCGTTACTGCGGATGAAAAATTTTATGTTTGCAAGAAATACGTTTGAATACGGAAATTTTCTCAATAACTGCCTTTTGAAAATGAAAATAGTCAAACAAATATACAATTAAAACTAACAGGCTTTCAAAAAAACCCTCGTTGGAACAACCAAACGAGTCGCATGAATCACGAAATTTCTCATCTCGGGACTTCGGCGAGAAAACGTAATGCTTGCAAGAAATACGTATAAATGATACCATTTTCTCAAAAACGACCGTTTTGAATGATAATAAAGAACAAATTTTCATTTGATGAATGAAAAGCTTTTAGAAAAATACGTGGAAGAAAAACTTACACGAAAATTGATTCACGAAATTTCTCATCCCGGGACTGCGGAGGAAAATTATTATGTTTAAAAAGTACGTATATTAACGAAACTATCATACCAGCGCCTGCTTTAAAAGGAAGGGAGGCAACCAAAAATTCATTCAATGAATTTTAAGATTTAAAAAACCGCTGAGGTAAAAACTAAACGCCACAACTCAATCACAAAATTTCTAATCCCGGTACTGCGGATGAAAAATTTTATGTTTGCATGAAATACGTTTGAATACGAAAGTTTTCCCAATAACTGCCGTTTGGAAATGAAAAGAGTTACACAAATTTACAATTAAAACTAACAGTCTTTATAAAAAACCCTCGGGGGAACAACTAAACGAGTCGCTTGAATCACGAAATTTCTCATCCCGGGACTGCGGCTGGAAAACTTTATGCTTGCATAAAATACGTATAAATGACACCATTTTCTCAAAAACGACCGTTTTTAATGGTAAAGAAAGAACAAATTTTCATTTGAAGAATGAAAAGCTTTTAAAAAAGAACTTGGAAGAAAAATTTAGACAAGAATTGATTCGCGAAATTTTTCATCCCGGGACTGCGGAGGAAAATTATTATGTTTAAAAAATAAGTATATTAACGAAATTTTTATAAGAGCGACTGCCTTTAAAGGAAGAGAGGCCACAAAATATTCATTCAATGAATTTTAAGCTTTAAAAAACCGCTTAGGTAAAAACAAAACGCCACAATTGAATCCCAAAATTTCTCATCCCGGGACTTCGGATGAAAAATTTTATGTTTGCAAGAAATATGTTTGAATACAAAAGTATTTCCCCCATAACTGCCGTTTGGAAAGGAAAAGAGTCACAAAAATTTACAATTAAAACTAATAGGCTTTCAAAAAAACCCTCGGGGGAACAACGAAACGAGTCGCTTGAATAACGAAATTTCTCATCCCGGGACTGCGGCTGGAAAACGTTATGCTTGCAAGAAATACGTATAAATGATACCATTTTCTCAAAAACGACCGTTTTAAATGGTAAAGAAAGAACAATTTTTCATTTGATGAATGAAAAGCTTTTAGAAAAATACTTGGAAGAAAAACTTTCACGAAAATTGATTCACGAAATTTCTCCTCCCGGGACTGCGGAGGAAAATTATGATGTTTAAAAAGTACGTATATTAACGAAACTTTTATAACAGCGACTGCTTTGAAAGGAAGGGAGGCAACCAAATATTCATTCAATGAATTTTAAGATTTAAAAAACCGCTGAGGTAAAAACTAAACGCCACAATTCAATCACAAAATTTCTCATCCCGGTACTGCGGATGAAAAATTTTATGTTTGCAAGAAATACGTTTGAATACAAAGGTTTTCCCAATAACTGCCGTTTGGAAATGAAAAGAGTAACACAAATTTACAATTAAAACTAACAGTCTTTATAAAAAACCCTCGGGGGAACAACTAAACGAGTCGCTTGAATCACGAAATTTCTCATCACGGGACTGCGGCTGGAAAACTTTATGCTTGCAAAAAATACGTATAAATGATACCATTTTCTCAAAAACGACCGTTTTGAATGGTATAGAAAGAACAAATTTTCATTTGATGAATGGAAAGCTTTTAAAAAAGCACTTCGGAGAAAAATTTAGACAGGAATTGATTCGCGAAATTTTTCATCCCGGGACTGCGGAGGAAAATTATTATGTTTAAAAAATAAGTATATTAACGAAACTTTTATAACAGCGACTGCCTTTAAAGGAAGAGAGGCGACCAAATATTCATTCAATTAATTTTAAGCTTTAAAAAACCGCTGAGGAAAAACTAAACGCAACAATTGAATCGCAAAATTTCTCATCCCGGTACTGCGGATGAAAAATTTTATGTTTGCAAGAAATACGTATGAATACGAAAATTTTCTCAATAACTGCCGTTTGGAAATAAAGAGAGTCACACAAATTTGCAATTAAAACTAACAGGCTTTCAAAAAAACCCTCGGGGGAACAGCTAAACGAGTCGCTTGAATCACGAAATTTCTAATCCCGGGACTGCGGCTAGAAAAGGTTATGCTTGCAAGAAATACGTATAAAGGATACCATTTTCTCAAAAACGACGATTTTGAAAGGTAAAGAAAGTACAAATTTTCATTTGATTAATAAAGAGCCTTTAAAAAAGCACTTGGAAGAAAAACTTACACGGAAATTGATCCGCGAAATTTCTTATCCCGGGACTGCGGAGGAAAATTATTATGTATAATAAGTACGTATATTAACCAAACTTTTATAACAGCTAATGCTTTGAAAGGAAGGGAGGCAACAAAATATTCATTCAATGAATTTTAAGCTTTAAAAAACCGCTGAGGTAAAAACTAAACGCCACAATTGAATCACAAAATTTCTCATCCCGGTACTGCGGTTGAAAAATTTTATGTTTGCAGGATATACTACCTTGATCAAAAATTTCCCGGAATTTATTCAGAAAATTAAAAATACAAGTTTATTCATCTAAATCTATATTGTCCCCTTCAAAGAAATCCCCATCGACTTCAACACACTTATGCCAGCGCTTGATCCAATCCTCGAAACATTTTTTATATTCGGTTTTCGGTATGTCTATCAGTGCTTCCTGCGATTTTTCCATTACTTCCTCTCGGCTGCTAAAACGCGTTCCCCGTAATGGTTTTTTAACTCGATTGAACAGAAAGAAGTCACAGGGAGCCAAATCAGGTGAATTCGGTGGCTGTTGGATGGTATTTGTTGCATTTTTCGTCAAAAAATTACGAATAATGATAGCACTGTGCGACGGTGCGTTATCATGGTGCAAAATCCACGAGTTTTCTGCCCACATTTCTGGTCTCTTTCGGCGAATTGCTTCACGCAAACGTCTCATAACGCCCAAATAATACTCTTTGTTTACTGTCTGGCCTTCTGTCAAAAATTCATGATGCACTACACCGTTGTAATCCATGAAAACCGTCAGCATTGCCTTCTTTTTTGACTGAAAACGACGTGGTTTTTTTGGTCTCGGCTCATTTGGTGAACGCCATTCACTTGCCTGATGTCTGGATTGCGTGTCGTACTCATAAACCCACGTCTCGTCTCCAGTAATGATCCTTTTGATTAATGTGGGATCGGATTCAGCCTCGCAAATCATGTCTTTTGCGACGTCAACACGGTCTCTTTTTTGAATGAAATTGAGGTCTTTTGGCACCAACTTTGCTGCTACACGACGGAAACCCAAATCATTAACCACAATGTCTTGGGCGGATCCATAGGCAATGTTCAAGTCCTCCGCCATTTCTCTGATGGTTAATTTGCGGTTATTGACCAACATTTCTTTTACTTTATCAATTTTTTTACCGACTTTCGATGTCGATGGTCTGCCACTGCGTTCATCATCTTCGATTGACTCACGACCACTTCTGAACCGCTCGTGCCACTGGTAAACGACCGTTTTTTTTAGAGAATCGTTGCCGAAACACTTTTCCAACATTTCCAACGTCCGTGCGCCACTAAATCCGTTTTTTACGCAAAATTTAATACAAGTTCGTTGTTGCAAATTTAAATCCATTTCTGAAATTGTAAAAAAATCGCCAACACACACAGAGATAGATGTACTCTTGGCTACGTAACTTTTGCAAATGTCAAGTTATGACACTAAGATTTAAAGGGAATATCAACAACACATGTACCAATTTAACAAAAAAAACAGAACTCAAATCGGAACGATGGGAGCGCCACACGGTGGTTATTCCGGGAACCTTTTGATCAAGGTAGTACGTTTAAATACGAAAATTTTCTTAAAAACTGCCTATTGGAAATGAAAAGAGTCAAACAAATTTACAATTAAAACTAACATGCTTTCAAAAAAACCTTCGGGGGAACAACTAGAAGAGTCGCTTTAATCACGAAATTTCTTATCCCGGGACTGCGGCTGGAAAACGTTATGCTAGCAAGAAATACGTATAAATGATACCATTTTCTCAAAAACGACCGTTTTGAAAGGTAAAGAAAGGAACAAATTTTCATTTGATGAATAAAGAGCCTTTAAAAAAGCACTTGGAAGAAAAACTTACAGGAAAATTGATTCGCGAAATTACTCATCTCGGGACTGCGGAGGAAAATCATCATGTATAAAAAGTACGTATATTAACGAAACTTTTAAAAAAGCGACTGCTTTGAAATGAAGAGAGGAAACAAAATATTCATTCAATGAATTTTTAGCTTTAAAAAACCGCTGAGGTAAAAACTAAACAACACAATTAAATCACAAAATTTCTCATCCCGGTACCGCGGATGAAAAATTTTATGTTTGCAAGAAATACGTATGAATACGAAAATTTTCTCAATAACTGCCGTTTGGATATAAAAGGAAAACACAAATTTACAATTAAAACTAACAGGCTTTAAAAAAAACCCTCGTGGTAACAACCATACGAGTCGCTTGAATCACAAAATTTCTCAACCCGGGACTGCGGCTGGAAAACGTTATGCTAGCAAGAAATACGTATATATGATACCATTTTCAAAAAAACGACCGTTTTGAAAGGTAAAGAAAGGAACAAATTTTCATTTGATGAATGAAGAGTTTTTAAAAAAGCACTTGGAAGAAAAACTTACACGACAATTGATTCGCGAAATTTCTAATTCCGGGACTGGGGTGGAAAATTATTATGTTTAAAAAACACGTATATTACCGAAACTTTTATAACAGCGACTGCTTTGAAAGAAAGAGAGGCTACCAAATATTCATTCAATGAATTTTATGCTTTAAATAACCGCTGAGGTAAAAACTAAACGCCACAATTGAATCACAAAATTTCTCATCCCGGTTGCGCGGATGAAAAATTTTATGTTTGCAAGAAATACGTTTGAATACGAAAGTTTTCCCAATAACTTCCGTTTGGAAATGAAAAGAGTAACACAAATTTACAATTAAAACTAACAGTCTTTCAAAAAAACCCTCGGGGGAACAACTTAACGATTTGCTTGAATCACGAAATTTCTCATCCCGGGACTGCGGCTGGAAAACGTTATGCTTGCAAGAAATACGTATAAATGATACCATTTTCTCAAAAACGACCGTTTTGAATGGTAAAGAAAAAACAAATTTTCATTTGATGAATGAAAAGGTTTTAAAAAAAAGCACTTGGAAGAAAAATTTAGCCAAGAATTGATTCGCGAAATTCGTCATCCCGGGACTGCGGAGGAAAATTATTATGTTTAAAAAATAAGTATATTAACGAAACTTTTATAACAGCGACTGCCTTTAAAGGAAGAGAGGCGACAAAATATTCATTCAATGAATTTTAAGCTTTAAAAAACCGCTGAGGTAAAAACTAAACGCAACAATTGAATCACAAAATTTCTTATCCCGGTACTACGGATGAAAAATTTTGTTTGCAAGAAATACGTATGAATACGAAAATTTTCTCAATAACTGCCGTTTGGAAATAAAGAGAGTCACACAAATTTGCAATTAAAACTAACAGGCTTTCAAAAAAACCCTCGGGGGAACAGCTAAACGAGTCGCTTGAATCACGAAATTTCTAATCCCGGGACTGCGGCTAGAAAAGGTTATGCTTGCAAGAAATACGTATAAAGGATACCATTTTCTCAAAAACGACGATTTTGAAAGGTAAAGAAAGTACAAATTTTCATTTGATTAATAAAGAGCCTTTAAAAAAGCACTTGGAAGAAAAACTTACACGGAAATTGATCCGCGAAATTTCTTATCCCGGGACTGCGGAGGAAAATTATTATGTATAATAAGTACGTATATTAACCAAACTTTTATAACAGCTAATGCTTTGAAAGGAAGGGAGGCAACAAAATATTCATTCATTGAATTTTAAGCTTTAAAAAACCGCTGAGGTAAAAACTAAACGCCACAATTGAATCACAAAATTTCTCATCCCGGTACTGCGGTTGAAAAATTTTATGTTTGCAGGAAATACGTTTAAATACGAAAATTTTCTTAATAACTGCCTATTGGAAATGAAAAGAGTCAAACAAATTTACAATTAAAACTAACAGGCTTTCAAAAAAACCTTCGGGGGAACAACTAGAAGAGTCGCTTTAATCACGAAATTTCTTATCCCGGGACTGCGGCTGGAAAACGTTATGCTAGCAAGAAATACGTATAAATGATACCATTTTCTCAAAAACGACCGTTTTGAAAGGTAAAGAAAGGAACAAATTTTCATTTGATGAATAAAGAGCCTTTAAAAAAGCACTTGGAAGAAAAACTTACAGGAAAATTGATTCGCGAAATTACTCATCTCGGGACTGCGGAGGAAAATCATCATGTATAAAAAGTACGTATATTAACGAAACTTTTAAAAAAGCGACTGCTTTGAAATGAAGAGAGGAAACCAAATATTCATTCAATGAATTTTTAGCTTTAAAAAACCGCTGAGGTAAAAACTAAACAACACAATTAAATCACAAAATTTCTCATCCCGGTACTGCGGATGAAAAATTTTATGTTTGCAAGAAATACGTATGAATACGAAAATTTTCTCAATAACTGCCGTTTGGATATAAAAGGAAAACACAAATTTACAATTAAAACTAAAAGGCTTTCAAAAAAACCCTCGGGGGAACAACTAAACGAGTTGCTTGAATCACGAAATTTCTTATCCCGGGACTGCGGCTAGAAAACGTTATGCTTGCAAGAAGTACGTATAAATGATACCATTTTCTCAAATACGACCGTTTTGAAATTTTTAAGAAAGGAACATATTTTCATTTGATGAATGAAGAGCTTTTAAAAAAGCACTTGGTAGAAAAACTCACACGAAAATTCATTCGCGTAATTTCTCATCCCGAATCTGCGGAGGAAAATTATATTGTATAAAAAATACGTATATTAACGAAACTTTTATAACAGCGGCTGCTTTGAAAGGAGGAGAGGCGACCAAATATTCATTCAATGAATTTTAAGCTTAAAAAAACCGCTGATGTACTAAACGCCACAATTGAATCACAAAATTTCTCATCCCGGTACTGCGGATGAAAAATTTTATGTTAGCAAGAAATACGTTTAAATACGAAAATTTTCTTAATAACTGCCGTTAGAAATGAAAAGAGTCAAACAAATTTACAATTAAAACTAACAGGCTTTCAAAAAAACCTTCGGGAGAACAACTAAAAGAGTCGCTTTAATCACGAAATTTCTAATCCCGGGACTGCGGCTGGAAAACGATATGCTTGCAAGAAATTCGTATAAATGATACCATTTTCTCAAAAACCACCGTTTTGAAAGGTTAAGAAAGGAACAAATTTTCATTTGATGAATGAAGAGCTTTTAAAAAAGCACTTGGTAGAAAAACTTACACGACAATTCATTCGCGAAATTTCTCATCCCGAATCTGCGGAGGAAAATTATTATAATTAAAAAATACGTATATTAACGAAACTTTTATAATAGCGACTGCTTTGAAAGGAAGATAGGCGACCAAATATTCATTCAATTAATTTTAAGCTTTAAAAAACCGCTGAGGAAAAACTAAACGCAATAATTGAATCGCAAAATTTCTCATCCCGGTACTGCGGATGAAAAATTTTATGTTTGCAAGAAATACGTTTAATACGAAGGTTTTCCCAATAACTGCCGTTTGGAAATGAAAAGAGTAACACAAATTTACAATTAAAACTAACAGTCTTTATAAAAAACCCTCGGGGGAACAACTAAACGAGTCGCTTGAATCACGAAATTTCTCATCACGGGACTGCGGCTGGAAAACTTTATGCTTGCAAAAAATACGTATAAATGATACCATTTTCTCAAAAACGACCGTTTTGAATGGTATAGAAAGAACAAATTTTCATTTGATGAATGGAAAGCTTTTAAAAAAGCACTTCGGAGAAAAATTTAGACAGGAATTGATTCGCGAAATTTTTCATCCCGGGACTGCGGAGGAAAATTATTATGTTTAAAAAATAAGTATATTAACGAAACTTTTATAACAGCGACTGCCTTTAAAGGAAGAGAGGCGACCAAATATTCATTCAATTAATTTTAAGCTTTAAAAAACCGCTGAGGAAAAACTAAACGCAACAATTGAATCGCAAAATTTATCATCCCGGTACTGCGGATGAAAAATTTTATGTTTGCAAGAAATATGTTTGAATACGGAAATTTTCTCAATAACTGCCTTTTGAAAATGAAAGGAGTCAAACAAATTTACAATTAAAACTAACAGGCTTTCAAAAAAACCCTCGTTGGAACAACCAAACGAGTCGCTTGAATCACGAAATTTCTCATCCCGGGACTGCGGCTGGAAAACGTTAGGCTTGCAAGAAATACGTATAAATGATACCATTTTCTCAAAAACGACCGTTTTGAATGGTAAAGAAAGAACAAATTTTCATTTGATGAATGAAAAGCTTTTAGAAAAATACTTGGAAGAAAAACTTAAAGGAAAATTGATTCACGAAATTTCTCATCCCGGGACTGCGGAGGATAATTATAATGTTTAAAAAGTACGTATATTAACGAAACTTTTATAACAGCGACTGCTTTGAAATGAAGGGAGGCAACCAAATATTCATTCAATGAATTTTAAGATTTAAAAAACCGCTGAGGTAAAAACTAAACGCCACAATTCAATCACAAAATTTCTCATCCCGGTACTGCGGATGAAAAATTTTATGTTTGCAAGAAATACGTTTGAATACGAAGGTTTTCCCAATAACTGCCGTTTGGAAATGAAAAGAGTAACACAAATTTACAATTAAAACTAACAGTCTTTATAAAAAACCCTCGGGGGAACAACTAAACGAGTCGCTTGAATCACGAAATTTCTCATCACGGGACTGCGGCTGGAAAACTTTATGCTTGCAAAAAATACGTATAAATGATACCATTTTCTCAAAAACGACCGTTTTGAATGGTATAGAAAGAACAAATTTTCATTTGATGAATGGAAAGCTTTTAAAAAAGCACTTCGGAGAAAAATTTAGACAGGAATTGATTCGCGAAATTTTTCATCCCGGGACTGCGGAGGAAAAATATTATGTTTAAAAAGTACGTATATTAACGAAACTATCATAACAGCGACTGCTTTAAAAGGAAGAGAGCCAACCAAAAATTCATTCAATGAATTTTAAGATTTAAAAAACCGCTGGGGTAAAAACTAAACGCCACAACTCAATCACAAAATTTCTCATCCCGGTACTGCGGATGAAAAATTTTATGTTTGCAAGAAATACGTTTGAATACGAAAGTTTTCCCAATAACTGCCGTTTGGAAATGAAAAGAGTAACACAAATTTACAATTAAAACTAACAGTCTTTATAAAAAACCCTCGGGGGAACAACTAAACGAGTCGCTTGAATCACGAAATTTCTCATCCCGGGACTGCGGCTGGAAAACTTTATGCTTGCAAAAAATACGTATAAATGACACCATTTTCTCAAAAACGACCGTTTTGAAAGGTAAAGAAAGAACAAATTTTCATTTGATTAATGAAAAGCTTAAAAAAAAGCACTTGGAAGAAAAATTTAGACAAGAATTGATTCGCGAAATTTTTCATCCCGGGACTGCGGAGGAAAATTATTATGTTTAAAAAATAAGTATATTAACGAAACTTTTATAACAGCGACTGCCTTTAAAGGAAGAGAGGCCACAAAATATTCATTCAATGAATTTTAAGCTTTAAAAAACCGCTGATGTCCTAAACGCCACAATTGAATCACAAAATTTCTCATCCCGGTACTGCGGATGAAAAATTTTATATTTGCAAAAAATACGTTTAAATACGAAAGTTTTTTTAATAACTGCCGTTAGAAATGAAAAGAGTCAAACAATTTTCCAATTTAAACTAACAGGCTTTCAAAAAAACCTTCGGGGGAACAACTAAAAGAGTCGCTTTAATCACGAAATTTCTAATCCCGGGACTGCGGCTGGATAACGTTATTCTTGCAAGAAATTCGTATAAATGATACCATTTTCTCAAAAACGACCGTTTTGAAAGTTTAAGAAAGGAACAAATTTTCATTTGATGAATGAAGAGCTTTTAAAAAAGCACTTGGTAGAAAAAAACCACACGACAATTCATTCGCGTAATTTCTCATCCCGAATCTGCGGAGGAAAATTATATTGTATAAAAAATACGTATATTAACGAAACTTTTATAACAGCGGCTGCTTTGAAAGGAGGAGAGGCGACCAAATATTCATTCAATGAATTTTAAGCTTAAAAAAACCGCTGATGTACTAAACGCCACAATTGAATCACAAAATTTCTCATCCCGGTACTGCGGATGAAAAATTTTATGTTTGCAAGAAATACGTTTAAATACGAAAATTTTCTTAATAACTGCCGTTAGAAATGAAAAGAGTCAAACAAATTTACAATTAAAACTAACAGGCTTTCAAAAAAACCTTCGGGGGAACAACTAAAAGAGTCGCTTTAATCACGAAATTTCTAATCCCGGGACTGCGGCTGGAAAACGTTATGCTTGCAAGAAATTCGTATAAATGATACCATTTTCTCAAAAACCACCGTTTTGAAAGGTTAAGAAAGGAACAAATTTTCATTTGATGAATGAAGAGCTTTTAAAAAAGCACTTGGTAGAAAAACTTACACGACAATTCATTCGCGAAATTTCTCATCCCGAATCTGCGGAGGAAAATTATTATAATTAAAAAATACGTTTATTAACGAAACTTTTATAATAGCGACTGCTTTGAAAGGAAGAGAGGCTACCAAATATTCATTCAATTAATTTTAAGCTTTAAAAAACCGCTGAGGAAAAACTAAACGCAATAATTGAATCGCAAAATTTCTCATCCCGGTACTGCGGATGAAAAATTTTATGTTTGCAAGAAATACGTTTGAATACGGAAAATTTCTCAATAACTGCCTTTTGAATATGAAAGGAGTCAAGCAAATTTACAATTAAAACTAACAGGCTTTCAAAAAAACCCTCGTTGGAACAACCAAACGAGTCGCTGGAATCACGAAATTTCTCATCCCGGGACTGCGGCTGGAAAACGTTATGCTTGCAAGAAATACGTATAAATGATACCATTTTCTCAAAAACGACCGTTTTGAATGGTAAAGAAAGAACAAATTTTCATTTGATTAATAAAGGGCCTTTAAAAAAGCACTTGGAAGAAAAACTTACACGAATTTTGATTCGCGAAATTACTCATCCCGGGACTGCGGAGGAAAATTATTATGTTTAAAAGATACGTATTTTAACGAAACTTTTATTACATCGACTGCTTTGAAATGAAGGGAGGCAACCAAATATTCATTCAATGAATTTTAAGCTTTAAAAAACCACTGAGGTAAAAACTAAACGCCACAATTAAATCACAAAATTTCTCATCCCGGTACTGAGGATGAAAAATTTTATGTGTACAATAAATGCGTATGAATACGAAAATTTTCTCAATAACTGCCGTTTGGAAATGAAAAGAGTCACACAAATTTAAAATTAAAACTAACAGGCTTTCAAAAAAACCCTCGTGGTAACAACCATACGAGTCGCTTGAATCACAAAATTTCTCAACCCGGGACTGCGGCTGGGAAACGTTATGCTTGCAAGAAATACGTATATATGATACCATTTTCAAAAAAACGACCGTTTTGAAAGGTAAAGAAAGGAACAAATTTTCATTTGATGAATGAAGAGTTTTTAAAAAGCACTTGGAAGAAAAACTTACACGACAATTGATTCGCGAAATTTCTAATTCCGGGACTGGGGTGGAAAATTATTATGTTTAAAAAACACGTATATTAACGAAACTTTTATAACAGCGACTGCTTTGAAAGAAAGAGAGGCTACCAAATATTCATTCAATGAATTTTATGCTTTAAATAACCGCTGAGGTAAAAACTAAACGCCACAATTGAATCACAAAATTTCTCATCCCGGTTGCGCGGATGAAAAATTTTATGTTTGCAAGAAATACGTTTGAATACGAAAGTTTTCCCAATAACTTCCGTTTGGAAATGAAAAGAGTAACACAAATTTACAATTAAAACTAACAGTCTTTCAAAAAAACCCTCGGGGGAACAACTTAACGATTCGCTTGAATCACGAAATTTCTCATCCCGGGACTGCGTCTGGAAAACGTTATGCTTGCAAGAAATAAGTATAAATGATACCATTTTCTCAAAAACGACCGTTTTGAATGGTAAAGAAAAAACAAATTTTCATTTGATGAATGAAAAGGTTTTAAAAAAAAGCACTTGGAAGAAAAATTTAGCCAAGAATTGATTCGCGAAATTTGTCATCCCGGGACTGCGGAGGAAAATTATTATGTTTAAAAAATAAGTATATTAACGAAACTTTTATAACAGCGACTGCCTTTAAAGGAAGAGAGGCGACAAAATATTCATTCAATGAATTTTAAGCTTTAAAAAACCGCTGAGGTAAAAACTAAACGCAACAATTGAATCACAAAATTTCTTATCCCGGTACTGCGGATGAAAAATTTTGTTTGCAAGAAATACGTATGAATACGAAAATTTTCTCAATAACTGCCTTTTGAAAATGAAAGGAGTCAAACAAATTTACAATTAAAACTAACAGGCTTTCAAAAAAACCCTCGGGGGAACAACTAAACGAGTCGCTTGAATCACGAAATTTCTCATCCCGGGACTGCGGCTGGAAAACGTTAGGCTTGCAAGAAATACGTATAAATGATACCATTTTCTCAAAAACGACCGTTTTGAAAGGTAAAGAAAGAACAAATTTTCATTTGATTAATGAAAAGCTTAAAAAAAAGCACTTGGAAGAAAAATTTAGACAAGAATTGATTCGCGAAATTTTTCATCCCGGGACTGCGGAGGAAAATTATTATGTTTAAAAAATAAGTATATTAACGAAACTTTTATAACAGCGACTGCCTTTAAAGGAAGAGAGGCCACAAAATATTCATTCAATGAATTTTAAGCTTTAAAAAACCGCTGATGTCCTAAACGCCACAATTGAATCACAAAATTTCTCATCCCGGTACTGCGGATGAAAAATTTTATGTTTGCAAAAAATACGTTTAAATACGAAAGTTTTTTTAATAACTGCCGTTAGAAATGAAAAGAGTCAAACAATTTTCCAATTTAAACTAACAGGCTTTCAAAAAAAACCTTCGGGGGAACAACTAAAAGAGTCGCTTTAATCACGAAATTTCTAATCCCGGGACTGCGGCTGGATAACGTTATGCTTGCAAGAAATTCGTATAAATGATACCATTTTCTCAAAAACGACCGTTTTGAAAGTTTAAGAAAGGAACAAATTTTCATTTGATGAATGAAGAGCTTTTAAAAAAGCACTTGGTAGAAAAACTCACACGACAATTCTTTCGCGTAATTTCTCATCCCGAATCTGCGGAGGAAAATTATATTGTATAAAAAATACGTATATTAACGAAACTTTTATAACAGCGGCTGCTTTGAAAGGAGGAGAGGCGACCAAATATTCATTCAATGAATTTTAAGCTTAAAAAAACCGCTGATGTACTAAACGCCACAATTGAATCACAAAATTTCTCATCCAGGTACTGCGGATGAAAAATTTTATGTTTGCAAGAAATACGTTTAAATACGAAAATTTTCTTAATAACTGCCGTTAGAAATGAAAAGAGTCAAACAAATTTACAATTAAAACTAACAGGCTTTCAAAAAAACCTTCGGGGGAACAACTAAAAGAGTCGCTTTAATCACGAAATTTCTAATCCCGGGACTGCGGCTGGAAAACGTTATGCTTGCAAGAAATTCGTATAAATGATACCATTTTCTCAAAAACCACCGTTTTGAAAGGTTAAGAAAGGAACAAATTTTCATTTGATGAATGAAGAGCTTTTAAAAAAGCACTTGGTAGAAAAACTTACACGACAATTCATTCGCGAAATTTCTCATCCCGAATCTGCGGAGGAAAATTATTATAATTAAAAAATACGTTTATTAACGAAACTTTTATAATAGCGACTGCTTTGAAAGGAAGAGAGGCTACCAAATATTCATTCAATTAATTTTAAGCTTTAAAAAACCGCTGAGGAAAAACTAAACGCAATAATTGAATCGCAAAATTTCTCATCCCGGTACTGCGGATGAAAAATTTTATGTTTGCAAGAAATACGTTTGAATACGGAAAATTTCTCAATAACTGCCTTTTGAATATGAAAGGAGTCAAGCAAATTTACAATTAAAACTAACAGGCTTTCAAAAAAACCCTCGTTGGAATAACCAAACGAGTCGCTGGAATCACGAAATTTCTCATCCCGGGACTGCGGCTGGAAAACGTTATGCTTGCAAGAAATACGTATAAATGATACCATTTTCTCAAAAACGACCGTTTTGAATGGTAAAGAAAGAACAAATTTTCATTTCATGAATAAAGGGCCTTTAAAAAAGCACTTGGAAGAAAAACTTACACGAATTTTGATTCGCGAAATTACTCATCCCGGGACTGCGGAGGAAAATTATTATGTTTAAAAGATACGTATTTTAACGAAACTTTTATTACAGCGACTGCTTTGAAATGAAGGGAGGCAACCAAATATTCATTCAATGAATTTTAAGCTTTAAAAAACCACTGAGGTAAAAACTAAACGCCACAATTAAATCACAAAATTTCTCATCCCGGTACTGAGGATGAAAAATTTTATGTGTACAATAAATGCGTATGAATACGAAAATTTTCTCAATAACTGCCGTTTGGAAATGAAAAGAGTCACACAAATTTACAATTAAAACTAACAGGCTTTCAAAAAAACCCTCGTGGTAACAACCATACGAGTCGTTTGAATCACAAAATTTCTCAACCCGGGACTGCGGCTGGGAAACGTTATGCTTGCAAGAAATACGTATATATGATACCATTTTCAAAAAAACGACCGTTTTGAAAGGTAAAGAAAGGAACAAATTTTCATTTGATGAATGAAGAGTTTTTAAAAAGGACTTGGAAGAAAAACTTACACGACAATTGATTCGCGAAATTTCTAATTCCGGGACTGGGGTGGAAAATTATTATGTTTAAAAAACACGTATATTAACGAAACTTTTATAACAGCGACTGCTTTGAAAGAAAGAGAGGCTACCAAATATTCATTCAATGAATTTTATGCTTTAAATAACCGCTGAGGTAAAAACTAAACGCCACAATTGAATCACAAAATTTCTCATCCCGGTTGCGCGGATGAAAAATTTTATGTTTGCAAGAAATACGTTTGAATACGAAAGTTTTCCCAATAACTTCCGTTTGGAAATGAAAAGAGTAACACAAATTTACAATTAAAACTAACAGTCTTTCAAAAAAACCCTCGGGGGAACAACTTAACGATTCGCTTGAATCACGAAATTTCTCATCCCGGGACTGCGGCTGGAAAACGTTATGCTTGCAAGAAATACGTATAAATGATACCATTTTCTCAAAAACGACCGTTTTGAATGGTAAAGAAAAAACAAATTTTCATTTGATGAATGAAAAGGTTTTAAAAAAAAGCACTTGGAAGAAAAATTTAGCCAAGAATTGATTCGCGAAATTTGTCATCCCGGGACTGCGGAGGAAAATTATTATGTTTAAAAAATAAGTATATTAACGAAACTTTTATAACAGCGACTGCCTTTAAAGGAAGACAGGCGACAAAATATTCATTCAATGAATTTTAAGCTTTAAAAAACCGCTGAGGTAAAAACTAAACGCAACAATTGAATCACAAAATTTCTTATCCCGGTACTGCGGATGAAAAATTTTGTTTGCAAGAAATACGTATGAATACGAAAATTTTCTCAATAACTGCCGTTTGGAAATAAAGAGAGTCACACAAATTTGCAATTAAAACTAACAGGCTTTCAAAAAAACCGTCGGGGGAACAGCTAAACGAGTCGCTTGAATCACGAAATTTCTAATCCCGGGACTGCGGCTAGAAAAGGTTATGCTTGCAAGAAATACGTATAAAGGATACCATTTTCTCAAAAACGACGATTTTGAAAGGTAAAGAAAGTACAAATTTTCATTTGATTAATAAAGAGCCTTTAAAAAAGCACTTGGAAGAAAAACTTACACGGAAATTGATCCGCGAAATTTCTTATCCCGGGACTGCGGAGGAAAATTATTATGTATAATAAGTACGTATATTAACCAAACTTTTATAACAGCTAATGCTTTGAAAGGAAGGGAGGCAACAAAATATTCATTCATTGAATTTTAAGCTTTAAAAAACCGCTGAGGTAAAAACTAAACGCCACAATTGAATCACAAAATTTCTCATCCCGGTACTGCGGTTGAAAAATTTTATGTTTGCAGGAAATACGTTTAAATACGAAAATTTTCTTAATAACTGCCTATTGGAAATGAAAAGAGTCAAACAAATTTACAATTAAAACTAACAGGCTTTCAAAAAAACCTTCGGGGGAACAACTAGAAGAGTCGCTTTAATCACCAAATTTCTTATCCCGGGACTGCGGCTGGAAAACGTTATGCTAGCAAGAAATACGTATAAATGATACCATTTTCTCAAAAACGACCGTTTTGAAAGGTAAAGAAAGGAACAAATTTTCATTTGATGAATAAAGAGCCTTTAAAAAAGCACTTGGAAGAAAAACTTACAGGAAAATTGATTCGCGAAATTACTCATCTCGGGACTGCGGAGGAAAATCATCATGTATAAAAAGTACGTATATTAACGAAACTTTTAAAAAAGCGACTGCTTTGAAATGAAGAGAGGAAACCAAATATTCATTCAATGAATTTTTAGCTTTAAAAAACCGCTGAGGTAAAAACTAAACAACACAATTAAATCACAAAATTTCTCATCCCGGTACTGCGGATGAAAAATTTTATGTTTGCAAGAAATACGTATGAATACGAAAATTTTCTCAATAACTGCCGTTTGGATATAAAAAGGAAAACACAAATTTACAATTAAAACTAAAAGGCTTTCAAAAAAACCCTCGGGGGAACAACTAAACGAGTTGCTTGAATCACGAAATTTCTTATCCCGGGACTGCGGCTAGAAAACGTTATGCTTGCAAGAAGTACGTATAAATGATACCATTTTCTCAAATACGACCGTTTTGAAAGTTTAAGAAAGGAACAAATTTTCATTTGATGAATGAAGAGCTTTTAAAAAAGCACTTGGTAGAAAAACTCACACGACAATTCATTCGCGAAATTTCTCATCCCGAATCTGCGGAGGAAAATTATTATAATTAAAAAATACGTATATTAACGAAACTTTTATAATAGCGACTGCTTTGAAAGGAAGAGAGGCGACCAAATATTCATTCAATTAATTTTAAACTTTAAAAAACCGCTGAGGAAAAACTAAACGCAATAATTGAATCGCAAAATTTCTCATCCCGGTACTGCGGATGAAAAATTTTATGTTTGCAAGAAATACGTTTGAATACGGAAAATTTCTCAATAACTGCCTTTTGAATATGAAAGGAGTCAAGCAAATATACAATTAAAACTAACAGGCTTTCAAAAAAACCCTCGTTGGAACAACCAAACGAGTCGCTTGAATCACGAAATTTCTCATCCCGGGACTGCGGCTGGAAAACGTTAGGCTTGCAAGAAATACGTAAAAATTATACCATTTTCTCAAAAACGACCGTTTTGAATGGTAAAGAAAGAACAAATTTTCATTTGATGAATAAAGAGCCTTTAAAAAAGCACTTGGAAGAAAAACTTACACGAATTTTGATTCGCGAAATTACTCATCCCGGGACTGTGGAGGAAAATTATTATGTTTAAAAGATACGTATTTTAACGAACCTTTTATTACAGCGACTGCTTTGAAATGAAGGGAGGCAACCAAATATTCATTCAATGAATTTTAAGCTTTAAAAAACCACTGAGGTAAAAACTAAACGCCACAATTAAATCACAAAATTTCTCATCCCGGTACTGCGGCTGGAAAACGTTATGCTAGCAAGAAATACGTATAAATGATACCATTTTCTCAAAAAACGACCGTTTTGAAAGGTAAAGAAAGGAACAAATTTTCATTTGATGAATAAAGAGCCTTTAAAAAAGCACTTGGAAGAAAAACTTACAGGAAAATTGATTCGCGAAATTACTCATCTCGGGACTGCGGAGGAAAATCATCATGTATAAAAAGTACGTATATTAACGAAACTTTTAAAAAAGCGACTGCTTTGAAATGAAGAGAGGAAACCAAATATTCATTCAATGAATTTTTAGCTTTAAAAAACCGCTGAGGTAAAAACTAAACAACACAATTAAATCACAAAATTTCTCATCCCGGTACTGCGGATGAAAAATTTTATGTTTGCAAGAAATACGTATGAATACGAAAATTTTCTCAATAACTGCCGTTTGGATATAAAAGGAAAACACAAATTTACAATTAAAACTAAAAGGCTTTCAAAAAAACCCTCGGGGGAACAACTAAACGAGTTGCTTGAATCACGAAATTTCTTATCCCGGGACTGCGGCTAGAAAACGTTATGCTTGCAAGAAGTACGTATAAATGATACCATTTTCTCAAATACGACCGTTTTGAAATTTTTAAGAAAGGAACATATTTTCATTTGATGAATGAAGAGCTTTTAAAAAAGCACTTGGTAGAAAAACTCACACGACAATTCATTCGCGTAATTTCTCATCCCGAATCTGCGGAGGAAAATTATATTGTATAAAAAATACGTATATTAACGAAACTTTTATAACAGCGGCTGCTTTGAAAGGAGGAGAGGCGACCAAATATTCATTCAATGAATTTTAAGCTTAAAAAAACCGCTGATGTACTAAACGCCACAATTGAATCACAAAATTTCTCATCCCGGTACTGCGGATGAAAAATTTTATGTTTGCAAGAAATACGTTTAAATACGAAAATTTTCTTAATAACTTCCGTTAGAAATGAAAATAGTCAAACAAATTTACAATTAAAATTAACAGGCTTTCAAAAAAACTTCGGGGGAACAACTAAAAGAGTCGCTTTAATCACGAAATTTCTAATCCCGGGACTGCGGCTGGAAAACGTTATGCTTGCAAGAAATTCGTATAAATGATACCATTTTCTCAAAAACCACCGTTTTGAAAGGTTAAGAAAGGAACAAATTTTCATTTGATGAATGAAGAGCTTTTAAAAAAGCACTTGGTAGAAAAACTTACACGACAATTCATTCGCGAAATTTCTCATCCCGAATCTGCGGAGGAAAATTATTATAATTAAAAAATACGTATATTAACGAAACTTTTATAATAGCGACTGCTTTGAAAGGAAGAGAGGCGACCAAATATTCATTCAATTAATTTTAAGCTTTAAAAAACCGCTGAGGTAAAAACAAAACGCAACAATTGAATCACAAAATTTCTTATCCCGTTACTGCGGATGAAAAATTTTGTTTGCAAGAAATACGTATGAATACGAAAATTTTCTCAATAACTGCCGTTTGGAAATAAAGAGAGTCACACAAATTTGCAATTAAAACTAACAGGCTTTCAAAAAAACCCTCGGGGGAACAACTAAACGAGTCGCTTGAATCACGAAATTTCTAATCCCGGGACTGCGGCTAGAAAAGGTTATGCTTGCAAGAAATACGTATAAAGGATACCATTTTCTCAAAAACGACGATTTTGAAAGGTAAAGAAAGTACAAATTTTCATTTGATTAATAAAGAGCCTTTAAAAAAGCACTTGGAAGAAAAACTTACACGGAAATTGATTCGCGAAATTTCTTATCCCGGGACTGCGGAGGAAAATTATTATGTATAATAAGTACGTATATTAACCAAACTTTTATAACAGCTAATGCTTTAAAAGGAAGGGAGGCAACAAAATATTCATTCATTGAATTTTAAGCTTTAAAAAACCGCTGAGGTAAAAACTAAACGCCACAATTGAATCACAAAATTTCTCATCCCGGTAATGCGGTTGAAAAATTTTATGTTTGCAGGAAATACGTTTAAATACGAAAATTTTCTTAATAACTGCCTATTGGAAATGAAAGGAGTCAAACAAATTTACAATTAAAACTAACAGCCTTTCAAAAAAACCTTCGGGGGAACAACTAGAAGAGTCGCTTTAATCACGAAATTTCTTATCCCGGGACTGCGGCCGGAAAACGTTATGCTTGCAAGAAATACGTATAAATGATACCATATTCTCAAAAACGACCGTTTTGAAAGTTAAAGAAAAGAACAAATTTTCATTTGAAGAATGAAGAGCTTTTAAAAAAGTACCTTGAAGAAAAACTTACCCGACAATTCATTTTTGAAATTTCTCATCCCGGGACTGCTGAGGAAAATTATTATGTTTAAAAAATACGTATATTAACGAAACTTTTATAAAAGCGACTGCTTTGAAAGAAAGAGAGGCGACCAAATATTCATTCAATGAATTTTAAGCTTTAAAAAACCTCTGAGGCAAAAAACTAAACGCCACAATTGAATCACAAAATTTCTCATCCCGGTACTGCGGATGAAAAATTTAATGTTTGCAAGAAATACGTTTGAATACGGAAATTTTCTCTATAACTGCCATTTGAAAATGAAAGGAGTCAAACAAATTTACAATAATAACTAACAGGCTTTCAAAAAAACCCTCGGGTGAACAACTAAACGAGTCGCTTGAATCACGAAATTTCTCATCCCGGGACTGCGGCTGGAAAACGTTATGCTTGCAAGAAATACGTATAAATGATACCATTTTCTCAAAAACGACCGTTTTGAAAGGTAAAGAAAGGAACAAATTTTCATTTGATGAATAAAGAGCCTTTAAAAAAGCACTTGGAAGAAAAACTTACAGGAAAATTGATTCGCGAAATTACTCATCCCGGGACTGCGGAGGAAAATCATCATGTTTAAAAAGTACGTATATTAACGAAACTTTTAAAAAAGCGACTGCTTTGAAATGAAGAGAGGAAACCAAATATTCATTCAATGAATTTTTAGCTTTAAAAAACCGCTGAGGTAAAAACTAAACAACACAATTAAATCACAAAATTTCTCATCCCGGTACTGCGGATGAAAAATTTTATGTTTGCAAGAAATACGTATGAATACGAAAATTTTCTCAATAACTGCCGTTTGGATATAAAAGGAAAACACAAATTTACAATTAAAACTAAAAGGCTTTCAAAAAAACCCTCGGGGGAACAACTAAACGAGTTGCTTGAATCACGAAATTTCTTATCCCGGGACTGCGGCTAGAAAACGTTATGCTTGCAAGAAGTACGTAAAAATGATACCATTTTCTCAAAAACGACCGTTTGGTTTGGTAAAGAAAAAACAAATTTTCATTTGATGAATGAAAAGCTTTTAGAAAAATACTTGGAAGAAAAACTTACACGAAAATTGATTCACGAAATTTCTCATCCCGGGACTGCGGCTGGAAAACGTTATGCTTGCAAGAAATACGTATAAATGTTACCATTTTCTCAAAAACGACCGTTTTGAATAGTAAAGAAAGAACAAATTTTCATTTGATGAATGAAAAGCTTTTAAAAAAGCACTTGGAAGAAAAACACGAAAATTGATTCGCGAAATTTTTCATCCCGGGACTGCGGAGGAAAATTATATGTTTAAAAAATAAGTATGTTAACGAAACTTTCATAACAGCGACTGCCTTTAAAGGAAGAGAGGCGACCAAATATTCATTCAATGAATTTTAAGTTTTAAAAAACCGCTGAGGTAAAAACTAAACGCCACAATTGAATCACAAAATTTCTCATCCCGGTACTGCGGATGAAAAATTTTATGTTTGCAAGAAATACGTTTAAACACGAAAATTTTCTTCATAACTGCCGTTTGGAAATGAAAAGTGTCAAACAAATTTACAATTAAAACCTACAGGCTTTCAAAAAAACCTTCGGGGGAACAACTAAAAGAGTCGCTTTAATCACGAAATTTCTAATCCCGGGACTGCGGCTGGAAAACATTATGCTTGCAAGAAATTCGTATAAATGATAACATTTTCTCAAAAACGACCGTTTTGAAAGGTTAAGAAAGGAACAAATTTTCATTTGATGAATGAAGAGCTTTTAAAAAAGCACTTGGTAGAAAAACTTACACGACAATTCATTCGCGAAATTTCTCATCCCGAATCTGCGGAGGAAAATTATTGTTTAACAAATACGTATTTTAACCAAACTTTTATAACAGCGGCTGCTTTGAAAAAAAGAGAGGCGACCAAATATTCATTCAATTAATTTTAAGCTTTAATAAACCGCTGAGGAAAAACTAAACGCAACAATTGAATCGCAAAATTTCTCATCCCGGTACTGCGGATGAAAAATTTTATGTTTGCAAGAAATACGTTTGAATACGGAAATTTTCTCAATAACTGCCTTTTGCATATGAAAGGAGTGAAACAAATTTACAATTAAAACTAACAGGCTTTCAAAAAAACCCTCGTTGGAACAACCAAACGAGTCGCTTGAATCACGAAATTTCTTATCGCGGGACTTCAGCGAGAAAACGTTATGCTTGCAAGAAATACGTATAAATGATACCATTTTCTCAAAAACGACCGTTTTGAATGGTAAAGAAAGAACAAATTTTCATTTGATTAATGAAAAGCTTATAGAAAAATACTTGGAAGAAAAACTTACACGGAAATTGATTCGCGAATTTACTCATCGCGGGCCTGCGGAGGAAAATTATTATGTTTAAAAAGTACGTATATTAACGAAACTTTTATAACAGCGACTGCTTTGAAAGTAAGGGAGGCAACCAAATATTCATTCAATGAATTTTAAGCTTTAAAAAACCGCTGAGGTAAAAACTAGACGCAACAATAAAATCACAAAATTTCTCATCCCAGTACTGCGGATGAAAATTTTGTTTGCAAGAAATACGTATGAATACGAAAATTTTCTCAATAACTAGCGTTTGGATGTGAAAAGAGTCACACAAATTTACAATTAAAACTAAAAGGCTTTCAAAAAAACCCTCGGGGGAACAACGAAAAGAGTCGCTTTAATCACGAAATTTCTCATCCCGGGACTGCGGCTGGAAAACGTTATGCTTGCAAGAAATACGTAAAAATGATACCATTTTCTCAAAAACGACCGTTTGGTTTGGTAAAGAAAAAACAAATTTTCATTTGATGAATGAAAAGCTTTTAGAAAAATACTTGGAAGAAAAACTTACACGAAAATTGATTCAAGAAATTTCTCATCCCGGGACTGCGGAGGAAAATTATTATGTTTAAAAAGTACGTATATTAATGAAACTTTTATAACAGCGACTGCTTTGAAAGGAAGGGAGGCAACCAAATATTCATTCAATGAATTTTAAGATTTAAAAAGCCGCTGAGGTAAAAACTAAACGCCACAATTCAATCACAAAATTTCTCATCCCGGTACTGCGGATGAAAAATTTTATGTTTGCAAGAAATACCTTTGAATACGAAAGTTTTCCCAATAACTTCCGTTTGGAAATGAAAAGAGTAACACAAATTTACAATTAAAACTAAGTCTTTATAAAAAACCCCCGGGGGAACAACTAAACGAGTCGCTTGAATCACGAAATTTCTCATCCCGGGTCTGCGGCTGGAAAACTTTATGCTTGCAAAAAATACGGATAAATGATACCATTTTCTCAAAAAGGACCGTTTTGAATGGTAAAGAAAGAACAAATTTTCTTTTGATGAATGAAAAGCTTTTATAAAAGCACTTGGAAGAAAAACTTACACGGAAATTGATTCGCGAAATTACTCATCACGGGCCAGCGGAGGAAAATTATTACGTTTAAAAAGTACGTATATTTACGAAACTTTTAAACAGCGACTGCTTTGAAAGGAAGGGAGGCAACCAAATATTCATTCAATGAATTTTAAGCTTTAAAAAACCGCTGAGGTAAAAACTAAACGCTACAATAAAATCAAAAAATTTCTCAACCCGGTACTGCGGATGAAAATTTTGTTTGCAAGAAATACGTATGAATACGAAAATTTTCTCAATAACTGCCGTTTGGAAGTGAAAAGAGTCACACAAATTTACAATTAAAACTAACAGGCTTTCAAAAAAACCCTCGGGGAAACAACTAAACGAGTCGCTTGAATCACGAAATTTCTAATCCCGGGACTGCGGCTAGAAAACGTTATGCTTGCAAGAAATACGTATAAATGATACCATTTTCTCAAAAACGACCGTTTTGAATGGTAAAGAAAGAACAAATTTTCATTTGATGAATGAAAAGCTTTTAGAAAAATACTTGGAAGAAAAACTTACACGGAAATTGATTCGCGAAATTACTCATCGCGGGCATGCGGAGAAAAATTATTATGTTTAAAAAGTACGTATATTACCGAAACTTTTATAACAGCGACTGCTTTGAAAGGAAGGGAGGCAACCAAATATTCATTCAATGAATTTTAAATTTTAAAAAACCGCTGAGGTAAAAACTAAACGCAACAATAAAATCACAAAATTTCTCATCCCAGTACTGCGGATGAAAATTTTGTTTGCAAGAAATACGTATGAATACGAAAATTTTCTCAATAACTAGCGTTTGGATGTGAAAAGAGTCACACAAATTTACAATTAAAACTAATAGGCTTTCAAAAAAACCCTCGGGGGAACAACGAAATGAGTCGCTTGAATCACGAAATATCTCATCCCGGGACTGCGGCTGGAAAACGTTATGCTTGCAAGAAATACGTAAAAATGATACCATTTTCTCAAAAACGACCGTTTTGAAAGGTAAAGAAAGGAACAAATTTTCATTTGATGAATAAAGAGCCTTTAAAAAAGCACTTGGAAGAAAAACTTACACGGAAATTGATTCGCGAAATTTCTCATCACGGGCCTGCGGAGGAAAATTATTATGTTTAAAAAGAACGTATATTAACGAAACTTTTATATCAGCGACTGCTTTGAAAGGAAGGGAGGCAACCGAATATTCATTCAATGAATTTTAAGATTTAAAAAACCGCTGAGGTAAAAACTAAACGCCACAATTCAATCACAAAATTTCTCATCCCGGTACTGCGGATGAAAAATATTATGTTTGCAAGAAATACCTTTGAATACGATGGTTTTCCCAATACCTGCCGTTTGGAAATGAAAAGAGTAACACAAATTTACAATTAAAACTAACAGTCTTTATAAAAAACCCTCGGGGGAACAACTAAACGAGTCGCTTGAATCACGAAATTTCTCATCCCGGGACTGCGGCTGGAAAACTTTATGCTGGCAAAAAATACGTATAAATGATACCATTTTCTCAAAAACGACCGTTTTGAATGGTATAGAAAGAACAAATTTTCATTTGATGAATAAAAAGCTTTTAAAAAAGCACTTCGAAGAAAAATTTAGACAAGAATTGATTCGCGAAATTTTTCATCCCGGGACTGCGGAGGAAAATTATTATGTTTTAAAAAATAAGTATATTAAAGAAACTTTTATAACAGCGGCTGCTTTTAAAGGAAGAGAGGCAACAAAATATTCATTCAATGAATTTTAAGCTTTAAAAAACCGCTGAGGTAAAACTAAACGCCACAATTGAATCAAAAAATTTCTCATCCCGGTACTGCGGATGAAAAATTTTGTTTGCAAGAAATAAGTTTGAATACGAAAATTTTCTGAATAACTGCCGTTTGGAAATGAAAAGAGGCAAACAAATTTACAATTAAAACTAACAGGCTTTCAAAAAAACCTTCGGGGGAACAACTAAAAGAGTCGCTTTAATCACGAAATTTCTAATCCCGGGTCTGCGGCTGGAAAACGTTATGCTTGAAAGAAATTCGTATAAATGATACCATTTTCTCTAAAACGACCGTTTTGAAAAGTTAGAAAGGAACAAATTTTCATTTGATGAATGAAAAGCTTTTGAAAAAGCACTTGGAAGAAAAACTTACACGAAAATTGATTCACGAAATTTCTTATCCCGGGACTGCGGAGGAAAATTATTATGTTTAAAAAATAAGTATTTTAACGAAACTTTTAAAACAGCGACTGCCTTTAAAGGAAGAGAGGCCACAAAATATTCATTCAATGAATTTTAAGCTTTAAAAAGCCGCTGAGGTAAAACTAAACGCCACAATTGAATCACAAAATTTCTCATCCCGGTACTGCGGATTAAAAATTTTGTTTGCAAGAAAAACGTATGAATACGAAAATTTTCCCAATAACTGCCGTTGGGAAATGAAAGGAGTCAACCAAATTTACAATTAAAACTAACAGGCTTTCAAAAAAACCCTCGTTGGAACAACCAAACTAGTCGCTTGAATCACGAAATTTCTCATCCCGGGACTGCGGAGGAAAATTATTATGTTTAAAAAGTACGTATATTAACGAAACTTTCATAACAGCGACTGCTTTAAAAGGAAGGGAGGCAACCAAATATTATTTCAATGAATTTTAAGATTTAAAAAACCGCTGAGGTAAAAACTAAACGCCACAATTCAATCACAAAATTTCTCATCCCGGTCCTGCGGATGAAAATTTTGTTTGCAAGAAATACGTATGAATAGGAAAATTTTCTCAATAACTGCCGTTTGGAAGTGAAAAGAGTCACACAAATTTACAGTTAAAACTAATTGGCTTTCAAAAAAACCCTCGGGGGAACAACGAAACGAGTCGCTTGAATCACGAAATTTCTCATCCCGGGACTGCGGCTGGAAAACGTTATGCTTGCAAGAAATACGTATAAATGATACCATTTTCTCAAAAACGACCGTTTTGAATGGTAAAGAAAGAACAAATTTTCATTTGATGAATGAAAAGCTTTTAGAAAAATACTTGGAAGAAAAACTTGCACGAAAATTGATTCTTGAAATTTCTCATCCCGGGACTGCGGAGGAAAATTATTATGTTTAAAAAGTACGTATATTAACGAAACTTTTATAACAGCGACTGCCTTGAAAGGAAGGGAGGCAACCAAATATTCATTCAATGAATTTTAAGATTTAAAAAACCGCTGAGGTAAAAACTAAACGCCACAATTCAATCACAAAATTTCTCATCCCGGTACTGCGGATGAAAAATTTTATGTTTGCAAGAAATACCTTTGAATACGAAAGTTTTCCCAATAACTGCCGTTTGGAAATGAAAAGAGTAACACAAATTTACAATTAAAACTAACAGTCTTTATAAAAAACCCTCGGGGGAACAACTAAACGAGTCGCTTGAATCAAGAAATTTCTCATCCCGGGACTGCGGCTGGAAAACGTTATGCTTGCAAGAAATACGTATAAATGATACCATTTTCTCAAAAACGACCGTTTTGAAAGGTAAAGAAAGGAACAAATTTTCATTTGATGAATGAAGAATCTTTTAAAAAGCACTTGGAAGAAAAACTTTCACGAAAATTGATTCGCGAAATTACTCATCCCGGGACTGCGGAGGAAAATTATTATGTTTAAAAAATACGTATATTAACGAAACTTTTATAACAGCGACTGCTTTGAAAGGAAGGGAGGCAACCAAATATTCATTCAATGAATTTTAAGCTTCAAAAAAACCGCTGAGGTAAAAACTAAACGCCACAATTCAATCACAAAATTTCTCATCCCGGTACTGCGGATGAAAAATTTTATGTTTGATAGAAATATGTTTGAATACAAAAGTTTTCCCAATAACTGCCGTTTGGAAAGGAAAAAAAAACACAAAATTATAATTAAAACTAACAGGCTTTCAAAAAAACCCCCGGGGGAACAACAAACGAGTCGCTTGAATCAAGAAATTTCTCATTCCGGGACTGCGGCTGGAAAATATTATGCTTGCAAGAAATACGTATAAATGATACCATTTTCTCAAAAACGACCGTTTTGAATGGTAAAGAAAGAACAAATTTTCATTTGATGAATGAAAAGCTTTTAAAAAAGCACTTGGAAGAAAAATTTAGACAAGAATTGATTCGCGAAATTTTTAATCCCGGGACTGCGGAGGAAAATTATTATGTTTAAAAAATAAGTATATTAACGAAACTTTTAAACCAGCGACTGCCTTTAAAGGAAGAGAGGCGACAAAATATTCATTCAATGAAATTTAAACCTTAAAAAACCGCTGAGGTAAAAACCAAACGCCACAATTGAATCACAAAATTTCTCATCCCGGTACTGCGGATGAAAAATTTTGTTTGCAAGAAAAACGTATGAATACGAAAATTTTCCCAATAACTGCCGTTGGGAAATGAAAATAGTCACACAAATTTACAGTTAAAACTAATAGGCTTTCAAAAAAACCTTCGGTGGAACAACGAAACGAGTCGCTTGAATCAAGAAATTTCTCATTCCGGGACTGCGGCTGGAAAATATTATGCTTGCAAGAAATACGTATAAATGATACCATTTTCTCAAAAACGACCGTTTTGAATGGTAAAGAAAGACCAAATTTTCATTTGATGCATGAAAAGCTTTTAAAAAAGCACTTGGAAGAAAAACACGAAAATTGATTCGCGATATTTTTCATCCCGAGACTGCGGAGGAAAATTATTATGTTTAAAAAATAAGTATAATAACGAAACTTTCATATCAGCGACTGCCCTTAAAGGAAGAGAGGCGACCAAATATTCATTCAATGAATTTTAAGCTTTGAAAAACCGCTGAGGTAAAAACTAAACGCCACAATTGAATCACAAAATTTCTCATCCCGGTACTGCGGATGAAAATTTTGTTTGCAAGAAATACGTATGAATACGAAAATTTTCTCAATAACTGCCGTTTGGAAGAGAAAAGAGTCACACTAATTTACAGTTAAAACTAATAGGCTTTCAAAAAAACCCTCGGGGGAACAACGAAACGAGTCGCTTGAATCACGAAATTTCTTATCTCGGGACTGCGGCTAGAAAACGTTATGCTTGCAAGAAATACGTATAAATGATACCATTTTCTCAAAAAGGACCGTTTTGAATGGTAAAGAAAGAACAAATTTTCATTTGATGAATGAAAAGCTTTTAGAGAAATACTTGGAAGAAAAACTTACACGATAATTGATTCAAGAAATTTCTCATCCCTGGACTGCGGAGGAAAATTATTATGTTAAAAAAGTACGTATATTAACGAAGCTTTCATAACAGCGACTGCTTTAAAAGGAAGGGAGGCAACCAAATATTCATTCAATGAATTTTAAGCTTTAAAAAACCGCTGAGGTAAAAACTAAACGCCACAATTCAATCACAAAATTTCTCATCCCGGTACTGCGGATGAAAAATTTTATGTTTGATAGAAACACGTTTGAATACGAAAGTTTTCCCAATAACTGCCGTTTGGAAATGAAAAGAGTAACACAAATTTACAATTAAAACTAACAGTCTTTTTAAAAAACCCTCGGGGGAACAACAAAACGAGTCGCTTGAATCACGAAATTTCTCATCCCGGGACTGCGGCTGGAAAACTTTATGCTTTCAAAAAATACGTATAAATTATACCATTTTCTCAAAAACGACCGTTTTGAATGGTAAAGAAAAAACAAATTTTCATTTGATGAATGAAAAGCTTTTAAAAAAGCACTTGGAAGAAAAATTTAGACAAGAATTGATTCGCGAAATTTTTCATCCCAGGACTGCGGAGGAAAATTATTATGTTTAAAAAATAAGTATATTAACGAAACTTTTATAACAGCGACTGCCTTTAAAGGAAGAGAGGCGACAAAATATTCGTTCAATGAATTTTAAGCTTTAAAAAACCGCTGAGGTAAAAACTAAACGCCACATTTGAATCACAAAATTTCTCATCCCGGTACTGCGGATGAAAAATTTTGTTTGCAAGAAAAACGAATGAATACGAAAATTTTCCCAATAACTGCCGTTTGGAAATGAAAAGAGTCACACAAATTTACAATTAAAACTAACAGGCTTTCAAAAAAACCCTCGGGGGAACAACTTAACGAGTCGCTTGAATCACGAAATTTCTAATCCCGGGTCGCGGCTAGAAAACGTTATGCTTGAGAGAAATACGTATAAATGATACCATTTTCTCAAAAACGACCGTTTTGAATGGTATAGAAAGAACAAATTTTCATTTGATGAATAAAAAGCTTTTAAAAAAGCACTTCGAAGAAAAATTTAGACAAGAATTGATTCGCGAAATTTTTCATCCCGGGACTGCGGAGGAAAATTATTATGTTTTAAAAAATAAGTATATTAAAGAAACTTTTATAACAGCGGCTGCTTTTAAAGGAAGAGAGGCAACAAAATATTCATTCAATGAATTTTAAGCTTTAAAAAACCGCTGAGGTAAAACTAAACGCCACAATTGAATCAAAAAATTTCTCATCCCGGTACTGCGGATGAAAAATTTTGTTTGCAAGAAATAAGTTTGAATACGAAAATTTTCTGAATAACTGCCGTTTGGAAATGAAAAGAGGCAAACAAATTTACAATTAAAACTAACAGGCTTTCAAAAAAACCTTCGGGGGAACAACTAAAAGAGTCGCTTTAATCACGAAATTTCTAATCCCGGGTCTGCGGCTGGAAAACGTTATGCTTGAAAGAAATTCGTATAAATGATACCATTTTCTCTAAAACGACCGTTTTGAAAAGTTAGAAAGGAACAAATTTTCATTTGATGAATGAAAAGCTTTTAAAAAAGCACTTGGAAGAAAAACTTACACGAAAATTGATTCACGAAATTTCTTATCCCGGGACTGCGGAGGAAAATTATTATGTTTAAAAAATAAGTATTTTAACGAAACTTTTAAAACAGCGACTGCCTTTAAAGGAAGAGAGGCCACAAAATATTCATTCAATGAATTTTAAGCTTTAAAAAGCCGCTGAGGTAAAACTAAACGCCACAATTGAATCACAAAATTTCTCATCCCGGTACTGCGGATTAAAAATTTTGTTTGCAAGAAAAACGTATGAATACGAAAATTTTCCCAATAACTGCCGTTGGGAAATGAAAGGAGTCAACCAAATTTACAATTAAAACTAACAGGCTTTCAAAAAAACCCTCGTTGGAACAACCAAACTAGTCGCTTGAATCACGAAATTTCTCATCCCGGGACTGCGGAGGAAAATTATTATGTTTAAAAAGTACGTATATTAACGAAACTTTCATAACAGCGACTGCTTTAAAAGGAAGGGAGGCAACCAAATATTATTTCAATGAATTTTAAGATTTAAAAAACCGCTGAGGTAAAAACTAAACGCCACAATTCAATCACAAAATTTCTCATCCCGGTACTGCGGATGAAAATTTTGTTTGCAAGAAATACGTATGAATAGGAAAATTTTCTCAATAACTGCCGTTTGGAAGTGAAAAGAGTCACACAAATTTACAGTTAAAACTAATTGGCTTTCAAAAAAACCCTCGGGGGAACAACGAAACGAGTCGCTTGAATCACGAAATTTCTCATCCCGGGTATGCGGCTGGAAAACGTTATGCTTGCAAGAAATACGTATAAATGATACCATTTTCTCAAAAACGACCGTTTTGAATGGTAAAGAAAGAACAAATTTTCATTTGATGAATGAAAAGCTTTTAGAAAAATACTTGGAAGAAAAACTTGCACGAAAATTGATTCTTGAAATTTCTCATCCCGGGACTGCGGAGGAAAATTATTATGTTTAAAAAGTACGTATATTAACGAAACTTTTATAACAGCGACTGCTTTGAAAGGAAGGGAGGCAACCAAATATTCATTCAATGAATTTTAAGATTTAAAAAACCGCTGAGGTAAAAACTAAACGCCACAATTCAATCACAAAATTTCTCATCCCGGTACTGCGGATGAAAAATTTTATGTTTGCAAGAAATACCTTTGAATACGAAAGTTTTCCCAATAACTGCCGTTTGGAAATGAAAAGAGTAACACAAATTTACAATTAAAACTAACAGTCTTTATAAAAAACCCTCGGGGGAACAACTAAACGAGTCGCTTGAATCAAGAAATTTCTCATCCCGGGACTGCGGCTGGAAAACGTTATGCTTGCAAGAAATACGTATAAATGATACCATTTTCTCAAAAACGACCGTTTTGAAAGGTAAAGAAAGGAACAAATTTTCATTTGATGAATGAAGAATCTTTTAAAAAGCACTTGGAAGAAAAACTTTCACGAAAATTGATTCGCGAAATTACTCATCCCGGGACTGCGGAGGAAAATTATTATGTTTAAAAAATACGTATATTAACGAAACTTTTATAACAGCGACTGCTTTGAAAGGAAGGGAGGCAACCAAATATTCATTCAATGAATTTTAAGCTTCAAAAAAACCGCTGAGGTAAAAACTAAACGCCACAATTCAATCACAAAATTTCTCATCCCGGTACTGCGGATGAAAAATTTTATGTTTGATAGAAATACGTTTGAATACAAAAGTTTTCCCAATAACTGCCGTTTGGAAAGGAAAAAAAAACACAAATTTATAATGAAAACTAACAGGCTTTCAAAAAAACCCCCGGGGGAACAACTAAACGAGTCGCTTGAATCACGAAATTTCTTATCCCGGGACTGCGGCTAGAAAACGTTATGCTTGCAAGAAATACGTATAAATTATACCATTTACTCAAAAACGACCGTTTTGAATGGTAAAGAAAGACCAAATTTTCATTTGATGAATGAGAAGCTTTTAAAAAAGCACTTGGAAGAAAAACACGAAAATTGATTCGCGATATTTTTCATCCCGAGACTGCGGAGGAAAATTATTATGTTTAAAAAATAAGTATATTAACGAAACTTTCATATCAGCGACTGCCCTTAAAGAAAGGGAGGCGACCAAATATTCATTTAATGAATTTTAAGCTTTAAAAAACCGCTGAGGTAAAAACTAACCGCCATAATTGAATCACAAAATTTCTCATCCCGGTACTGCGGATGAAAATTTTGTTTGCAAGAAATACGTATGAATACGAAAATTTTCTCAATAACTGCCGTTTGGAAGTGAAAAGAGTCACACAAATTTACAGTTAAAACTAATAGGCTTTCAAAAAAACCCTCGGGGGAACAACGAAACGAGTCGCTTGAATCAGGAAATTTCTCATCCCGGGACTGCGGCTGGAAAACGTTATGCTTTGCAAGAAATACGTATCAATGATACCATTTTCTCAAAAACGACCGTTTTGAATGGTAAAGAAAGAACAAATTTTCATTTGATGAATGAAAAGCTTTGAGAAAAATACTTTGAAGAAAAACTTACACGAAAATTGATTCAAGAAATTTCTCATCCCGGGACTGCGGAGGAAAATTATTATGTTAAAAAAGTACGTATATTAACGAAGCTTTCATAACAGCGACTGTTTTAAAAGGAAGGGAGGCAACCAAATATTCATTCAATTAATTTTAAGCTTTAAAAAACCGCTGAGGTAAAAACTAAACGCCACAATTCAATCACAAAATTTCTCATCCCGGTACTGCGGATGAAAAATTTTATGTTTGATAGAAATACGTTTGAATACGAAAGTTTTCCCAAAAACTGCCGTTTGGAAATGAAAAGAGTAACATCAATTTACAATTAAAACTAACAGTCTTTTTAAAAAACCCTCGGGGGAACAACAAAACGAGTTGCTTGAATCACGAAATTTCTCATCCCGGGACTGCGGCTGGAAAACTTTATGCTTTCAAAAAATACGTATAAATGATACCATTTTCTCAAATACGACCGTTTTGAATGGTAAAGAAAGAACAAATTTTCATATCATGAATGAAAAGCTTTTAAAAAAGCACTTGGAAGAAAAATTTAGACAAGAAAATATTCGCGAAATTTTTCATCCCGGGACTGCGGAGGAAAATTATATGTTTAAAAAATAAGTATATTAACTAAACTTTCATAACAGCGACTGCCTTTAAAGGAATAGAGGCGACCAAATATTCATTCAATGAATTTTAAGCTTTAAAAAACCGCTGAGGTAAAAACTAAACGCCACAATTGAATCACAAAATTTCTCATCCCGGTACTGCGGATGAAAAATTTTGTTTGCAAGAAAAACGTATGAATACGAAAATTTTCCCAATAACTGCCGTTTTGAAATGAAAAGAGTCACACAAATTTACAATTAAAACTAACAGTCTTTTTAAAAAACCCTTGGGGGAACAACTAAACGAGTCGCTTGAATCACGAAATTTCTCATCCAGGGACTGCGGCTGGAAAACTTAATGCTTGCAAAAAATACGTATAAATGAAACCATTATCTCAAAAACGACCGTTTTGAATGGTAAAGAAAGAACAAATTTTCATTTGATGAATGAAAAGCTTTTAAAAAAGCACTTGGAAGAAAAATTAAGACAAGAATTGATTCGCGAAATTTTTAATCCCGGGACTGCGGAGGAAAATTATTATGTTTAAAAAATAAGTATATTAACGAAACTTTTAAACCAGCGACTGCCTTTAAAGGAAGAGAGGCGACAAAATATTCATTCAATGAATTTTAAACTTTAAAAAACCGCTGAGGTAAAAACTAAACGCCACAATTGAATCACAAAATTTCTCATCCCGGTACTGCGGATGAAAAATTTTTTTTGCAAGAAAAACGTATGAATACGAACATTTTCCCAATAACTGCCGTTGGGAAATGAACAGAGTCACACAAATTTACAGTTAAAACTAATAGGCTTTCAAAAAAACCTTCGGGGGAACAACGAAACGAGTCGCTTGAATCAAGAAATTTCTCATTCCGGGACTGCGGCTGGAAAATATTATGCTTGCAAGAAATACGTATAAATGATACCATTTTCTCAAAAACGACCGTTTTGAATGGTAAAGAAAGACCAAATTTTCATTTGATGAATGAAAAGCTTTTAAAAAAGCACTTGGAAGAAAAACACGAAAATTGATTCGCGATATTTTTCATCCCGAGACTGCGGAGGAAAATTATTATGTTTAAAAAATAAGTATAATTACGAATTTTTCATATCAGCGACTGCCCTTAAAGGAAGAGAGGCGACCAAATATTCATTCAATGAATTTTAAGCTTTGAAAAACCGCTGAGGTAAAAACTAAACGCCACAATTGAATCACAAAATTTCTCATCCCGGTACTGCGGATGAAAAATTTTGTTTGCAAGAAAAACGTATGAATACGAAAATTTTCCCAATAACTGCCGTTTGGAAATGAAAAGAGTCACACAAATTTACAATTAAAACTAACAGTCTTTTTAAAAACCCTCGGGGGAACAACTAAACGAGTCGCTTGAATCACGAAATTTCTCATCCCGGGACTGCGGCTGGAAAACTTAATGCTTGCAAAAAATACGTATAAAGATACCATTATCTCAAAAACGACCGTTTTGAATGGTAAAGAAAGAACAAATTTTCATTTGATGAATGAAAAGCTTTTAAAAAAGCACTTGGAAGAAAAATTTAGACAAGAATTGATTCGCGAAATTTTTCATCCCAGGACTGCGGAGGAAAATTATTATGTTTAAAAAATAAGTATATTAACGAAACTTTTATAACAGCGACTGCCTTTAAAGGAAGAGAGGCGACAAAATATTCATTCAATGAATTTTAAGCTTTAAAAAACCGCTGAGGTAAAAACTAAACGCCACATTTGAATCACAAAATTTCTCATCCCGGTACTGCGGATGAAAAATTTTGTTTGCAAGAAAAACGAATGAATACGAAAATTTTCCCAATAACTGCCGTTTGGAAATGATAAGAGTCACACAAATTTACAATTAAAACTAACAGGCTTTCAAAAAAACCCTCGGGGGAACAACTTAACGAGTCACTTGAATCACGAAATTTCTAATCCCGGGTCGCGGCTGGAAAACTTTATGCTTGCAAAAAATACGTATAAATGATACCATTTTCTCAAAAAGGACCGTTTTGAATGGTAAAGAAGGAACAAATTTTCATTTGATGAATAAAGAGCCTTTAAAAAAGCACTTGGAAGAAAAACTTACACGGAAATTGATTCGCGAAATTTCTCATCACGGGCCTGCGGAGGAAAATTATTATGTTTAAAAAATAAGTATATTAACGAAACTTTTATAACAGCGACTGCTTTGAAAGGAAGGGAGGCAACCGAATATTCATTCAATGAATTTTAAGATTTAAAAAACCGCTGAGGTAAAAACTAAACGCCACAATTCAATCACAAAATTTCTCATCCCGGTACTGCGGATGAAAAATTTTATGTTTGCAAGAAATACCTTTGAATACGAAAGTTTTCCCAATAACTGCCGTTTGGAAATGAAAAGAGTAACACAAATTTACAATTAAAACTAACAGTCTTTATAAAAAACCCTCGGGGGAACAACTAAACGAGTCGCTTGAATCACGAAATTTCTCATCCCGGGACTGCGGCTGGAAAACTTTATGCTTGCAAAAAATACGTATAAATGATACCATTTTCTCAAAAACGACCGTTTTGAATGGTATAGAAAGAACAAATTTTCATTTGATGAATAAAAAGCTTTTAAAAAAGCACTTCGAAGAAAAATTTAGACAAGAATTGATTCGCGAAATTTTTCATCCCTGGACTGCGGAGGAAAATTATTATGTTTTAAAAAATAAGTATATTAAAGAAACTTTTATAACAGCGACTGCCTTTAAAGGAAGAGAGGCAACAAAATATTCATTCAATGAATTTTAAGCTTTAAAAACCGCTGAGGTAAAACTAAACGCCACAATTGAATCACAAAATTTCTCATCCCGGTACTGCGGATGAAAAATTTTGTTTACAAGAAATAAGTTTGAATACGAAAATTTTCTGAATAACTGCCGTTTGGAAATGAAAAGAGGCAAACAAATTTACAATTAAAACTAACAGGCTTCCAAAAAAACCCTCGGGGGAACAACTAAACGAGTCGCTTGAATCACGAAATTTCTCTTCCCGGGACTGCGGCTGGAAAACGTTATGCTTGCAAGAAATACGTATAAATGATACCATTTTCTCAAAAACGACCGTTTTGAAAGGTAAAGAAAGGAACAAATTTTCATTTGATGAATGAAGAGCCTTTTAAAAAGCACTTGGAAGAAAAACTTACACGAAAATTGATTCGCGAAATTACTCATCCCGGGACTGCGGAGGAAAATTATTATGTTTAAAAAATACGTATATTAACGAAACTTTTATAATAGCGAGTGCTTTGAAAGGAAGAAAGGCGACCAAATATTCATTCAATGAATTTTAAGCTTCAAAAAAACAACTGAGGTTAAAACTAAACGCCACAATTAAATCACAAAATTTCTCATCACGGGACTGCGGATGAAAAATTTTATTTTTGCAAGAAATATGTTTGAATACAAAAGTTTTCCCAATAACTGCCGTTTGGAAAGGAAAAAAAACACAAATTTACAATTAAAACTAACAGGCTTTCAAAAAAAACCCTCGGGGGAACAACTAAACGAGTCGCTTGAATCACGAAATTTCTTAACCCGGGACTGCGGCTAGAAAACGTTATGCTTGCAAGAAATACGTATAAATGATACCATTTTCTCAAAAACGACCGTTTTGAATGGTAAAGAAAGAACAAATTTTCATTTGATGAATGAAAAGCTTTTAGAAAAATACTTGGAAGAAAAACTTACACGAAAATTGATTCAAGAAATTTCTCATCCCGGGACTGCGGAGGAAAATTATTATGTTAAAAAAGTACGTATATTAACGAAGCTTTCATAACAGCGACTGCTTTAAAAGGAAGGGAGGCAACCAAATATTCATTCAATGAATTTTAAGCTTTAAAAAACCGCTGAGGTAAAAACTAAACGCCACAATTATATCACAAAATTTCTCATCCCGGTACTGCGGATGAAAAATTTTATGTTTGATAGAAACACGTTTGAATACGAAAGTTTTCCCAATAACTGCCGTTTGGAAATGAAAAGAGTAACACAAATTTACAATTAAAACTAACAGTCTTTTTAAAAAACCCTCGGGGGAACAACAAAACGAGTCGCTTGAATCACGAAATTTCTCATCCCGGGACTACGGCTGGAAAACTTTATGCTTTCAAAAAATACGTATAAATTATACCATTTTCTCAAAAACGACCGTTTTGAATGGTAAAGAAAAAACAAATTTTCATTTGATGAATGAAAAGCTTTTAAAAAAGCACTTGGAAGAAAAATTTAGACAAGAATTGATTCGCGAAATTTTTCATCCCAGGACTGCGGAGGAAAATTATTATGTTTAAAAAATAAGTATATTAACGAAACTTTTATAACAGCGACTGCTTTTAAAGGAAGAGAGGCGACAAAATATTTATTCAATGAATTTTAAGCTTTAAAAAACCGCTGAGGTAAAAACTAAACGCCACAATTCAATCACAAAATTTCTCATCCCGGTACTGCGGATGAAAAATTTTATGTTTGATAGAAACACGTTTGAATACGAAAGTTTTCCCAATAACTGCCGTTTGGAAATGAAAAGAGTAACACAAATTTACAATTAAAACTAACAGTCTTTATTAAAAACCCTCGGGGGAACAATTAAACGAGTCGCTTGAATCACGAAATTTCTAATCCCGGGTCGTGGCTAGAAAAAGTTATGCTTGCAAGAAATACGTATAAATGATACCATTTTCTCAAAAACGACCGTTTTGAAAGGTAAAGAAAGGAACAAATTTTCATTTGATGAATAAAGAGCCTTTAAAAAAGCACTTGGAAGAAAAACTTACACGGAAATTGATTCGCGAAATTTTTCATCACGGGCCTGCGGAGGAAAATTATTATGTTTAAAAAGTACGTATATTAACGAAACTTTTATAACAGCGACTGCTTTGAAAGGAAGGGAGGCAACCGAATATTCATTCAATGAATTTTAAGATTTAAAAAACCGCTGAGGTAAAAACTAAAAGCCACAATTCAATCACAAAATTTCTCATCCCGGTACTGCGGATGAAAAATTTTATGTTTGCAAGAAATACCTTTGAATACGAAAGTTTTCCCAATAACTGCCGTTTGGAAATGAAAAGAGTCACACAAATTTACAATTAAAACTAACAGTCTTTTTAACAAACCCTCGGGGGAACAACTAAACAAGTCGCTTGAATCACGAAATTTCTCATCCCGGGACTGCGGCTGGAAAACTTTATGCTTGCAAAAAATACGTATAAATGATACCATTTTCTCAAAAACGACCGTTTTGAATGGTATAGAAAGAACAAATTTTCATTTGATGAATAAAAAGCTTTTATTAAAGCACTTCGAAGAAAAATTTAGACAAGAATTGATTCGCGAAATTTTTCATCCCGGGACTGCGGAGGAAAATTATTATGTTATAAAAAATAAGTATATTAAAGAAACTTTTATAACAGCGACTGCCTTTAAAGGAAGAGAGGCAACAAAATATTCATTCAATGAATTTTAAGCTTTAAAAAACCGCTGAGGTAAAACTAAACGCCACAATTGAATCACAAAATTTCTCATCTCGGTACTGCGGATGAAAAATTTTGTTTGCAAGAAATAAGTTTGAATACGAAAATTTTCTGAATAACCGCCGTTTGGAAATAAAAAGAGGCAAACAAATTTACAATTAAAACTAACAGGCTTCCAAAAAAACCCTCGGGGGAACAACTAAACGAGTCGCTTGAATCACGAAATTTTTCATCCCGGGACTGCGGCTGGAAAACGTTATGCTTGCAAGAAATACGTATAAATGATACCATTTTCTCAAAAACGACCGTTTTGAAAGGTAAAGAAAGGAACAAATTTTCATTTGATGAATGAAGATCCTTTTAAAAAGCACTTGGAAGAAAAACTTACACGAAAATTGATTCGCGAAATTACTCATTCCGGGACTGCGAAGGAAAATTATTATGTTTAAAAAATACGTATATTAACGAAACTTTTATAATAGCGAGTGCTTTGAAAAGAAGAAAGGCGACCAAATATTCATTCAATGAATTTTAAGCTTCAAAAAAACAACTGAGGTTAAAACTAAACGCCACAATTAAATCACAAAATTTCTCATCACGGGACTGCGGATGAAAAATTTTATTTTTGCAAGAAATATGTTTGAATACAAAAGTTTTCCCAATAACTGCCGTTTGGAAAGGAAAAAAAACACAAATTTACAATTAAAACTAACAGGCTTTCAAAAAAAACCCTCGGGGGAACAACTAAACGAGTCGCTTGAATCACGAAATTTCTTAACCCAGGACTGCGGCTAGAAAACGTTATGCTTGCAAGAAATACGTATAAATGATACCATTTTCTCAAAAACGACCGTTTTGAATGGTAAAGAAAGAACAAATTTTCATTTGATGAATGAAAAGCTTTTAGAAAAATACTTGGAAGAAAAACTTACACGAAAATTGATTCAAGAAATTTCTCATCCCGGGACTGCGGAGGAAAATTATTATGTTAAAAAAGTACGTATATTAACGAAGCTTTCATAACAGCGACTGCTTTAATAGGAAGGGAGGACGCCAAATATTCATTCAATGAATTTTAAGCTTTAAAAAACCGCTGAGGTAAAAACTAAACGCCACAATTCAATCACAAAATTTCTCATCCCGGTACTGCGGATGAAAAATTTTATGTTTGATAGAAACACGTTTGAATACGAAAGTTTTCCCAATAACTGCCGTTTGGAAATGAAAAGAGTAACACAAATTTACAATTAAAAGTAACAGTCTTTTTAAAAAAACCCTCGGGGGAACAACAAAACGAGTCGCTTGAATCAGGAAATTTCTCATCCCGGGACTGCGGCTGGAAAACTTTATGCTTTCAAAAAATACGTATAAATTATACCATTTTCTCAAAAACGACCGTTTTGAATGGTAAAGAAAAAACAAATTTTCATTTGATGAATGAAAAGCTTTAAAAAAAAGCACTTGGAAGAAAAATTTAGACAAGAATTGATTCGCGAAATTTTTCATCCCAGGACTGCGGAGGAAAATTATTATGTTTAAAAAATAAGTATATTAACGAAACTTTTATAACAGCGACTGCCTTTAAAGGAAGAGAGGCGACAAAATATTCATTCAATGAATTTTAAGCTTTAAAAAACCGCTGAGGTAAAAACTAAACGCCACATTTGAATCACAAAATTTCTCATCCCGGTACTGCGGATGAAAAATTTTGTTTGCAAGGAAAACGAATGAATACGAAAATTTTCCTAATAACTGCCGTTTGGAAATGAAAAGAGTCACACAAATTTACAATTAAAACTAACAGGCTTTCAAAAAAACCCTCGGGGGAACAACTTAACGAGTCACTTGAACCGCTGAGGTAATAACTAAACGCCACAATTGAATCACGAAATTTCCAATCCCGGGTCGCGGCTAGAAAACGTTATGCTTGCAAGAAATACGTATAAATGATACCATTTTCTCAAAAACGACCGTTTTGAAAGGTAAAGAAAGGAACAAATTTTCATTTGATGAATAAAGAGCCTTTAAAAAAGCACTTGGAAGAAAAACTTACACGGAAATTATTTCGCGAAATTTCTCATCACGGGCCTGCGGAGGAAAATTATTATGTTTGAAAAGAACGTATATTAACGAAACTTTTATAACAGCGACTGCTTTGAAAGGAAGGGAGGCAACCGAATATTCATTCAATGAGTTTTAAGATTTAAAAAACCGCTGAGGTAATAACTAAACGCCACAATTGAATCACAAAATTTCTCATTCCGGTACTGCGGAATAAAATCTTTATGTTTGCAAGAAATAAGTTTGAATACGAAAATTTTCTGAATAACTGCCGTTTGGAAATGAAAAGAGTCAAACAAATTTACCATTAAAACTAACAGGATTCCAAAAATACCCTCGGGGGAACAACTAAACGAGTCACTTGAATCAAGAAATTTCTCATCCCAGGACTGCTGATGAAAAATGTTATGCTTGCAAGAAATACGTATAAATGATACCATTTTCTCAAAAACGACCGTTTTGAAAGTTAAAGAAAGGAACAAATTTTCATTTGATGAATGAAGAGCTTTTTAAAAAGCGCTTGGTAGATAAACTTACACGACAATTGATTCGCGAAATTTCTTATCCCGAACTTTCGGAGGAAAATTATTATGTTTAAAAAATACGTATATTTACGAAACTTTTATAACAGCGACTGGTTTGAAAGGAAGAGAGTGGACCAAATATTCATTCAATAAATTTTAAGCTTTAAAAAACCGCTGAGGTCGAAACTAAACGCCACAATTCAATCACAAAATTTCTCATCCCGGTACTGCGGATGAAAAATTATATGTTTGCAAGAAATACCTATGAATACGAAAGTTTTCCCAATAACTGCCGTTTGGAAATGAAAAGAGTAACACAAATTTACAATTAAAACTAACAGTCTTTATAAAAAACCCTCGGGGGAACAACTAAACGAGTCGCTTGAATCACGAAATTTCTCATCCCGGGACTGCGGAGGAAAATTATTATGTTAAAAAAGTACGTATATTAACGAAGCTTTCATAACAGCGACTGCTTTAAAAGGAAGGGACGCAACCAAATATTCATTCAATGAATTTTAAGTTTTAAAAAACCGCTGAGGTAAAAACTAAACGCCACAATTCAATCACAAAATTTCTCATCCCGGTACTGCGGATGAAAAATTTTATGTTTGATAGAAACACGTTTGAATACGAAAGTTTTCCCAATAACTGCCGTTTGGAAATGAAAAGAGTAACACAAATTTACAATTAAAACTAACAGTCTTTTTAAAAAAACCCTCGGGGGAAACACAAAACGAGTCGCTTGAATCACGAAATTTCTCATCCCGGGACTGCGGCTGGAAAACTTTATGCTTTCAAAAAATACGTATAAATTATACCATTTTCTCAAAAACGACCGTTTTGAATGGTAAAGAAAAAACAAATTTTCATTTGATAAATGAAAAGCTTTTAAAAAAGCACTTGGAAGAAAAATTTAGACAAGAATTGATTCGCGAAATTTTTCATCCCAGGACTGCGGAGGAAAATTATTATGTTTAAAAAATAAGTATATTAACGAAACTTTTATAACAGCGACTGCCTTTAAAGGAAGAGAGGCAACAAAATATTCATTCAATGAATTTTAAGCTTTAAAAAACCGCTGAGGTAAAAACTAAACGCCACATTTGAATCACAAAATTTCTCATCCCGGTACTGCGGATGAAAAATTTTGTTTGCAAGAAAAACGAATGAATACGAAAATTTTCCCAATAACTGCCGTTTGGAAATGAAAAGAGTCACACAAATTTACAATTAAAATTAACAGGCTTTCAAAAAAACCCTCGGGGGAACAACTTAACGAGTCGCTTGAATCACGAAATTTCTAATCCCGGGTCGCGGCCAGAAAACGTTATGCTTGCAAGAAATACGTATAAATGATACCATTTTCTCAAAAACGACCGTTTTGAAAGGTAAAGAAAGGAACAAATTTTCATTTGATGAATAAAGAGCCTTTAAAAAAGCACTTGGAAGAAAAACTTACACGGAAATTGATTCGCGAAATTTCTCATCACGGGCCTGCGGAGGAAAATTATTATGTTTAAAAAGTACGTATATTAACGAAACTTTTATAACAGCGACTGCTTTGAAAGGAAGGGAGGCAACCGAATATTCATTCAATGAATTTTAAGATTTTAAAAACCGCTGAGGTAAAAACTAAACGCCATAATTCAATCACAAAATTTCTCATCCCGGTACTGCGGATGAAAAATTTTATGTTTGCAAGAAATACCTTTGAATACGAAAGTTTTCCCAATAACTGCCGTTTGGAAATGAAACGAGTAACACAAATTTACAATTAAAACTAACAGTCTTTATAAAAAACCCTCGGGGGAACAAATAAACGAGTCGCTTGAATCACGAAATTTCTCATCCCGGGACTGCGGCTGGAAAACTTTATGCTTGCAAAAAATACGTATAAATGATACCATTTTCTCAAAAACGACCGTTTTGAATGGTATAGAAAGAACAAATTTTCATTTGATGAATAAAAAGCTTTTAAAAAAGCACTTCGAAGAAAAATTTAGACAAGAATTGATTCGCGAAATTTTTCATCCCGGGACTGCGGAGGAAAATTATTATGTTTTAAAAAATAAGTATATTAAAGAAACTTTTATAACAGCGACTGCCTTTAAAGGAAGAGAGGCAACAAAATATTCATTCAATGAATTTTAAGCTTTAAAAATTCGCTGAGGTAAAACTAAACGCCACAATTGAATCACAAAATTTCTCATCCCGGTACTGCGGATGAAAAATTTTGTTTGCAAGAAATAAGTTTGAATACGAAAATTTTCTGAATAACTGCCGTTTGCAAATGAATAGAGTCAAACAAATTTACAATTAAAACTAACAGGCTTCCAAAAAAACCCTCGGGGGAACAACTTAACGAGTCGCTTGAATCACGAAATTTCTCATCCCGGGACTGCGGCTGGAAAACGTTATGCTTGCAAGAAATACGTATAAATGATACCATTTTCTCAAAAACGACCGTTTTGAAAGGTAAAGAAAGGAACAAATTTTCATTTGATGAATGAAGAGCCTTTTAAAAAGCACTTGGAAGAAAAACTTACACGAAATTTGATTCAAGAAATTTCTCATCCCGGGACTGCGGAGGAAAATTATTATGTTAAAAAAGTACGTATATTAACGAAGCTTTCATAACAGCGACTGCTTTAAAAGGAAGGGAGGCAACCAAATATTCATTCAATGAATTTTAAGCTTTAAAAAACCGCTGAGGTAAAAACTAAACGCCACAATTCAATCACAAAATTTCTCATCCCGGTACTGCGGATGAAAAATTTTATGTTTGATAGAAATACGTATGAATACGAAAATTTTCCCAATAACTGCCGTTGGGAAATGAAAAGAGTCACACAAATTAACAGTTAAAACTAATAGGCTTTCAAAAAAACCTTCGAGGGAACAACGAAACGAGTCGCTTGAATCAAGAAATTTCTCATCCCGGGACTGCGGCTGGAAAACATTATGCTTGCAAGAAATACGTATAAATGATACAATTTTCTCAAAAACGACCGTTTTGAATGGTAAAGAAAGCCCAAATTTTCATTTGATGAATGAAAAACTTTTAAAAAAGCACTTGGAAGAAGAACACGAAAATTGATTCGCGATATTTTTCATCCCGAGACTGCGGAGGAAAATTATTATGTTTAAAAAATAAGTATATTAACGAAACTTTCATAACAGCGACTGCCCTTAACGGAAGAGAGGCGACCAAATATTCATTCAATGAATTTTAAGCTTTAAAAAACCGCTGAGGTAAAAACTAAACGCCACAATTGAATCACAAAATTTCTCATCCCGGTACTGCGGATGAAAAATTTTATGTTTTTCAAGAAATACGTTTAAATACGAAAATTATCTTAATAACTGCCGTTTGGAAATGAAAAGAGTCAAACAAATTTACAATTAAAACTAACAGGCTTCCAAAAAAACCCTCGGGGGAACAACTAAACGAGTCGCTTGAATCACGAAATTTCTCATCCCGGGACTGCGGCTGGAAAACGTTATGCTTGCAAGAAATACGTATAAATGATACCATTTTCTCAAAAACGACCGTTTTGAAAGGTAAAGAAAGGAACAAATTTTCATTTGATGAATGAAGAGCCTTTTAAAAAGGACTTGGAAGAAAAACTTACACGAAAATTGATTCGCGAAATTACTCATCCCGGGACTGCGGAGGAAAATTATTATGTTTAAAAAAATACGTATATTAACGAAACTTTTATAATAGCGAGTGCTTTGAAAGGAAGAAAGGCGACCAAATATTCATTCAATGAATTTTAAGCTTCAAAAAAACAACTGAGGTTAAAACTAAACGCCACAATTAAATCACAAAATTTCTCATCACGGGACTGCGGATGAAAAATTTTATTTTTGCAAGAAATATGTTTGAATACAAAAGTTTTCCCAATAACTGCCGTTTGGAAAGGAAAAAAAAACACAAATTTACAATTAAAACTAACAGGCTTTCAAAAAAACCCTCGGGGGAACAACTAAACGAGTCGCTTGAATCACGAAATTTCTTAACCCGGGACTGCGGCTAGAAAACGTTATGCTTGCAAGAAATACGTATAAATGAAACCATTTTCTCAAAAACGACCGTTTTGAATGGTAAAGAAAGAACAAATTTTCATTTGATGAATGAAAAGCTTTTAAAAAAGCACTTGGAAGAAAAATTTAGACAAGAATTGATTCGCGAAATTTTTCATCCCAGGACTGCGGAGGAAAATTATTATGTTAAAAAAGTACGTATATTAACGAAGCTTTCATAACAGCGACTGCTTTAAAAGGAAGGGAGGCAACCAAATATTCATTCAATGAATTTTAAGCTTTAAAAAACCGCTGAGGTAAAAACTAAACGCCACAATTCAATCACAAAATTTCTCATCCCGGTACTGCGGATGAAAAATTTTATGTTTGATAGAAACACGTTTGAATACGAAAGTTTTCCCAATAACTGCCGTTTGGAAATGAAAAGAGTAACACAAATTTACAATTAAAACTAACAGTCTTTTTAAAAAACCCTCGGGGGAACAACAAAACGAGTCGCTTGAATCACGAAATTTCTCATCCCGGGACTGCGGCTGGAAAACTTTATGCTTTCAAAAAATACGTATAAATTATACCATTTTCTCAAAAACGACCGTTTAGAATGGTAAAGAAAAAACAAATTTTCATTTGATGAATGAAAAGCTTTTAAAAAAGCACTTGGAAGAAAAATTTAGACAAGAATTGATTCGCGAAATTTTTCATCCCAGGACTGCGGAGGAAAATTATTATGTTTAAAAAATAAGTATATTAACGAAACTTTTATAACAGCGACTGCCTTTAAAGGAAGAGAGGCGACAAAATATTCATTCAATGAATTTTAAGCTTTAAAAAACCGCTGAGGTAAAAACTAAACGCCACATTTGAATCACAAAATTTCTCATCCCGGTACTGCGGATGAAAAATTTTGTTTGCAAGAAAAACGAATGAATACGAAAATTTTCCCAATAACTGCCGTTTGGAAATGAAAAGAGTCACACAAATTTACAATTAAAACTAACAGGCTTTCAAAAAAACCCTCGGGGGAACAACTTAACGAGTCGCTTGAATCACGAAATTTCTAATCCCGGGTCGCGGCTAGAAAACGTTATGCTTGCAAGAAATACGTATAAATGATACCATTTTCTCAAAAACGACCGTTTTGAAAGGTAAAGAAAGGAACAAATTTTCATTTGATGAATAAAGAGCCTTTAAAAAAGCACTTGGAAGAAAAACTTACACGGAAATTGATTCGCGAAATTTCTCATCACGGGCCTGCGGAGGAAAATTATTATGTTTAAAAAGAACGTATATTAACGAAACTTTTATAACAGCGACTGCTTTGAAAGGAAGGGAGGCAACCGAATATTCATTCAATGAATTTTAAGATTTAAAAAACCGCTGAGGTAATAACTAAACGCCACAATTGAATCACAAAATTTCTCATTCCGGTACTGCGGAATAAAATCTTTATGTTTGCAAGAAATAAGTTTGAATACGAAAATTTTCTGAATAACTGCCGTTTGGAAATGAAAAGAGTCAAACAAATTTACCATTAAAACTAACAGGATTCCAAAAATACCCTCGGGGGAACAACTAAACGAGTCACTTGAATCAAGAAATTTCTCATCCCAGGACTGCTGATGAAAAATGTTATGCTTGCAAGAAATACGTATAAATGATACCATTTTCTCAAAAACGACCGTTTTGAAAGTTAAAGAAAGGAACAAATTTTCATTTGATGAATGAAGAGCTTTTTAAAAAGCGCTTGGTAGATAAACTTACACGACAATTGATTCGCGAAATTTCTTATCCCGAACTTTCGGAGGAAAATTATTATGTTTAAAAAATACGTATATTTACGAAACTTTTATAACAGCGACTGCTTTGAAAGGAAGAGAGTCGACCAAATATTCATTCAATAAATTTTAAGCTTTAAAAAACCGCTGAGGTCGAAACTAAACGCCACAATTCAATCACAAAATTTCTCATCCCGGTACTGCGGATGAAAAATTATATGTTTGCAAGAAATACCTATGAATACGAAAGTTTTCCCAATAACTGCCGTTTGGAAATGAAAAGAGTAACACAAATTTACAATTAAAACTAACAGTCTTTTTAAAAAACCCTCGGGGGAACAACAAAACGAGTCGCTTGAATCACGAAATTTCTAATCCCGGGACTGCGGCTGGAAAACTTTATGCTTTCAAAAAATACGTATAAATTATACCATTTTCTCAAAAACGACCGTTTTGAATGGTAAAGAAAAAACAAATTTTCATTTGATGAATGAAAAGCTTTTAAAAAAGCACTTGGAAGAAAAATTTAGACAAGAATTGATTCGCGAAATTTTTCATCCCAGGACTGCGGAGGAAAATTATTATGTTTAAAAAATAAGTATATTAACGAAACTTTTATAACAGCGACTGCCTTTAAAGGAAGAGAGGCGACAAAATATTCATTCAATGAATTTTAAGCTTTAAAAAACCGCTGAGGTAAAAACTAAACGCCACATTTGAATCACAAAATTTCTCATCCCGGTACTGCGGATGAAAAATTTTGTTTACAAGAAAAACTAATGAATACGAAAATTTTCCCAATAACTGCCGTTTGGAAATAAAAAGAGTCACACAAATTTACAATTAAAATTAACAGGCTTTCAAAAAAACCCTCGGGGGAACAACTTAACGAGTCGCTTGAATCACGAAATTTCTAATCCCGGGTCGCGGCTAGAAAACGTTATGCTTGCAAGAAATACGTATAAATGATACCATTTTCTCAAAAACGACCGTTTTGAAAGGTAAAGAAAGGAACAAATTTTCATTTGATGAATAAAGAGCCTTTAAAAAAGCACTTGGAAGAAAAACTTACACGGAAATTGATTCGCGAAATTTCTCATCACGGGCCTGCGGAGGAAAATTATTATGTTTAAAAAGTACGTATATTAACGAAACTTTTATAACAGCGACTGCTTTGAAAGGAAGGGAGGCAACCGAATATTCATTCAATGAATTTTAAGATTTAAAAAACCGCTGAGGTAAAAACTAAACGCCACAATTCAATCACAAAATTTCTCATCCCGGTACTGCGGATGAAAAATTTTATTTTTGCATAAATACCTTTGAATACGAAAGTTTTCCCAAAAAAGCCGTTTGGAAATGAAAAGAGTAACACAAATTTACAATTAAAACTAACAGTCTTTATAAAAAACCCTCGGGTGAACAACTAAACGAGTCGCTTGAATCACGAAATTTCTCATCCCGGGACTGCGGCTGGAAAACTTTATGCTTGCAAAAAATACGTATAAATGAAACCATTTTCTCAAAAACGACCGTTTTGAATGGTATAGAAAGAACAAATTTTCATTTGATGAATAAAAAGCTTTTAAAAAAGCACTTCGAAGAAAAATTTAGACAAGAATTGATTCGCGAAATTTTTCATCCCGGGACTGCGGAGGAAAATTATTATGTTTTAAAAAATAAGTATATTAAAGAAACTTTTATAACAGCGACTGCCTTTAAAGGAAGAGAGGCAACAAAATATTCATTCAATGAATTTTAAGCTTTAAAAAACCGCTGAGGTAAAAACTAAACGCCACAATTCAATCACAAAATTTCTCATCCCGGTACTGCGGATGAAAAATTTTATGTTTGATAGAAACACGTTTGAATACGAAAGTTTTCCCAATAACTGCCGTTTGGAAATGAAAAGAGTAACACAAATTTACAATTAAAACTAACAGTCTTTTTAAAAAACCCTCGGGGGAACAACAAAACGAGTCGCTTGAATCACGAAATTTCTCATCCCGGGACGGCGGCTGGAAAACTTTATGCTTTCAAAAAATACGTATAAATTATACCATTTTCTCAAAAACGACCGTTTAGAATGGTAAAGAAAAAACAAATTTTCATTTGATGAATGAAAAGCTTTTAAAAAAGCACTTGGAAGAAAAATTTAGACAAGAATTGATTCGCGAAATTTTTCATCCCAGGACTGCGGAGGAAAATTATTATGTTAAAAAAGTACGTATATTAACGAAGCTTTCATAACAGCGACTGCTTTAAAAGGAAGGGAGGCAACCAAATATTCATTCAATGAATTTTAAGCTTTAAAAAACCGCTGAGGTAAAAACTAAACGCCACAATTCAATCACAAAATTTCTCATCCCGGTACTGCGGATGAAAAATTTTATGTTTGATAGAAACACGTTTGAATACGAAAGTTTTCCCAATAACTGCCGTTTGGAAATGAAAAGAGTAACACAAATTTACAATTAAAACTAACAGTCTTTTTAAAAAACCCTCGGGGGAACAACAAAACGAGTCGCTTGAATCACGAAATTTCTCATCCCGGGACTGCGGCTGGAAAACTTTATGCTTTCAAAAAATACGTATAAATTATACCATTTTCTCAAAAACGACCGTTTAGAATGGTAAAGAAAAAACAAATTTTCATTTGATGAATGAAAAGCTTTTAAAAAAGCACTTGGAAGAAAAATTTAGACAAGAATTGATTCGCGAAATTTTTCATCCCAGGACTGCGGAGGAAAATTATTATGTTTAAAAAATAAGTATATTAACGAAACTTTTATAACAGCGACTGCCTTTAAAGGAAGAGAGGCGACAAAATATTCATTCAATGAATTTTAAGCTTTAAAAAACCGCTGAGGTAAAAACTAAACGCCACATTTGAATCACAAAATTTCTCATCCCGGTACTGCGGATGAAAAATTTTGTTTGCAAGAAAAACGAATGAATACGAAAATTTTCCCAATAACTGCCGTTTGGAAATGAAAAGAGTCACACAAATTTACAATTAAAACTAACAGGCTTTCAAAAAAACCCTCGGGGGAACAACTTAACGAGTCGCTTGAATCACGAAATTTCTAATCCCGGGTCGCGGCTAGAAAACGTTATGCTTGCAAGAAATACGTATAAATGATACCATTTTCTCAAAAACGACCGTTTTGAAAGGTAAAGAAAGGAACAAATTTTCATTTGATGAATAAAGAGCCTTTAAAAAAGCACTTGGAAGAAAAACTTACACGGAAATTGATTCGCGAAATTTCTCATCACGGGCCTGCGGAGGAAAATTATTATGTTTAAAAAGAACGTATATTAACGAAACTTTTATAACAGCGACTGCTTTGAAAGGAAGGGAGGCAACCGAATATTCATTCAATGAATTTTAAGATTTAAAAAACCCCTGAGGTAATAACTAAACGCCACAATTGAATCACAAAATTTCTCATTCCGGTACTGCGGAATAAAATCTTTATGTTTGCAAGAAATAAGTTTGAATACGAAAATTTTCTGAATAACTGCCGTTTGGAAATGAAAAGAGTCAAACAAATTTACCATTAAAACTAACAGGATTCCAAAAATACCCTCGGGGGAACAACTAAACGAGTCACTTGAATCAAGAAATTTCTCATCCCAGGACTGCTGATGAAAAATGTTATGCTTGCAAGAAATACGTATAAATGATACCATTTTCTCAAAAACGACCGTTTTGAAAGTTAAAGAAAGGAACAAATTTTCATTTGATGAATGAAGAGCTTTTTAAAAAGCGCTTGGTAGATAAACTTACACGACAATTGATTCGTGAAATTTCTTATCCCGAACTTTCGGAGGAAAATTATTATGTTTAAAAAATACGTATATTTACGAAACTTTTATAACAGCGACTGCTTTGAAAGGAAGAGAGTCGACCAAATATTCATTCAATAAATTTTAAGCTTTAAAAAACCGCTGAGGTCGAAACTAAACGCCACAATTCAATCACAAAATTTCTCATCCCGGTACTGCGGATGAAAAATTATATGTTTGCAAGAAATACCTATGAATACGAAAGTTTTCCCAATAACTGCCGTTTGGAAATGAAAAGAGTAACACAAATTTACAATTAAAACTAACAGTCTTTTTAAAAAACCCTCGGGGGAACAACAAAACGAGTCGCTTGAATCACGAAATTTCTAATCCCGGGACTGCGGCTGGAAAACTTTATGCTTTCAAAAAATACGTATAAATTATACCATTTTCTCAAAAACGACCGTTTTGAATGGTAAAGAAAAAACAAATTTTCATTTGATGAATGAAAAGCTTTTAAAAAAGCACTTGGAAGAAAAATTTAGACAAGAATTGATTCGCGAAATTTTTCATCCCAGGACTGCGGAGGAAAATTATTATGTTTAAAAAATAAGTATATTAACGAAACTTTTATAACAGCGACTGCTTTGAAAGGAAGGGAGGCAACCGAATATTCATTCAATGAATTTTAAGCTTTAAAAATTCGCTGAGGTAAAACTAAACGCCACAATTGAATCACAAAATTTCTCATCCCGGTACTGCGGATGAAAAATTTTGTTTGCAAGAAATAAGTTTGAATACGAAAATTTTCTGAATAACTGCCGTTTGGAAATGAAAAGAGTCAAACAAATTTACAATTAAAACTAACAGGCTTCCAAAAAAACCCTCGGGGGAACAACTAAACGAGTCGCTTGAATCACGAAATTTCTCATCCCGGGACTGCGGCTGGAAAACGTTATGCTTGCAAGAAATACGTATAAATGATACCATTTTCTCAAAAACGACCGTTTTGAAAGGTAAAGAAAGGAACAAATTTTCATTTGATGAATGAAGAGCCTTTTAAAAAGCACTTGGAATAAAAACTTACACGAAAATTGATTCGCGAAATTACTCATCCCGGGACTGCGGAGGAAAATTATTATGTTTAAAAAATACGTATATTAACGAAACTTTTATAATAGCGAGTGCTTTGAAAGGAAGAAAGGCGACCAAATATTCATTCAATGAATTTTAAGCTTCAAAAAAACAACTGAGGTTAAAACTAAACGCCACAATTAAATCACAAAATTTCTCATCACGGGACTGCGGATGAAAAATTTTATTTTTGCAAGAAATATGTTTGAATACAAAAGTTTTCCCAATAACTGCCGTTTGGAAAGGAAAAAAAAACACAAATTTACAATTAAAACTAACAGGCTTTCAAAAAAACCCTCGGGGGAACAACTAAACGAGTCGCTTGAATCACGAAATTTCTTATCCCGGGACTGCGGCTAGAAAACGTTATGCTTGCAAGAAATACGTATAAATGATACCATTTTCTCAAAAACGACCGTTTTGAATGGTAAAGAAAGAACAAATTTTCATTTGATGAATGAAAAGCTTTTAGAAAAATACTTGGAAGAAAAACTTACACGAAAATTGATTCAAGAAATTTCTCATCCCGGGACTGCGGAGGAAAATTATTATGTTAAAAAAGTACGTATATTAACGAAGCTTTCATAACAGCGACTTCTTTTAAAGGAAGGGAGGCAACCAAATATTCATTCAATGAATTTTAAGCTTTAAAAAACCGCTGAGGTAAAAACTAAACGCCACAATTCAATCACAAAATTTCTCATCCCGGTACTGCGGATGAAAAATTTTATGTTTGATAGAAATACGTTTGAATACGAAAGTTTTCCCAATAACTGCCGTTTGGAAATGAAAAGAGTCACACAAATTTACAATTAAAACTAACAGTCTTTTTAAAAAAACCCTCGGGGGAACAACTAAACGAGTCGCTTGATCACGAAATTTCTCATCCCGGGACTGCGGCTGGAAAACTTAATGCTTGCAAAAAATACGTATAAATGATACCATTATCTCAAAAACGACCGTTTTGAATGGTAAAGAAAGAACAAATTTTCATTTGATGAATGAAAAGCTTTTAAAAAAGCACTTGGAAGAAAAATTTAGACAAGAATTGATTCGCGAAATTTTTAATCCCGGGACTGCGGAGGAAAATTATTATGTTTAAAAAATAAGGATATTAACGAAACTTTTATAACAGCGACTGCCTTTAAAGGAAGAGAGGCGACAAAATATTCATTCAATGAATTTTAAGCTTTAAAAAACCGCTGAGGTAAAACTAAACGCCACAATTGAATCACAATATTTCTCATCCCGGTACTGCGGATGAAAAATTTTGTTTGCAAGAAATAAGTTTGAATACGAAAATTTTCTGAATAACTGCCGTTTGGAAATGAAAAGAGTCAAACAAATTTACAATTAAAACTAACAGGCTTCCAAAAAAACCCTCGGGGGAACAACTAAACGAGTCGCTTGAATCACGAAATTTCTCATCCCGGGACTGCGGCTGGAAAACGTTTTGCTTGCAAGAAATACGTATAAATGATACCATTTTCTCAAAAACGACCGTTTTGAAAGGTAAAGAAAGGAACAAATTTTCATTTGATGAATGAAGAGCCTTTTAAAAAGCACTTGGAATAAAAACTTACACGAAAATTGATTCGCGAAATTACTCATCCCGGGACTGCGGAGGAAAATTATTATGTTTAAAAAATACGTATATTAACGAAACTTTTATAATAGCGAGTGCTTTGAAAGGAAGAAAGGCGACCAAATATTCATTCAATGAATTTTAAGCTTCAAAAAAACAACTGAGGTTAAAACTAAACGCCACAATTAAATCACAAAATTTCTCATCACGGGACTGCGGATGAAAAATTTTATTTTTGCAAGAAATATGTTTGAATACAAAAGTTTTCCCAATAACTGCCGTTTGGAAAGGAAAAAAAAACACAAATTTACAATTAAAACTAACAGGCTTTCAAAAAAACCCTCGGGGGAACAACTAAACGAGTCGCTTGAATCACGAAATTTCTTATCCCGGGACTGCGGCTAGAAAACGTTATGCTTGCAAGAAATACGTATAAATGATACCGTTTTCTCAAAAACGACCGTTTTGAATGGTAAAGAAAGAACAAATTTTCATTTGATGAATGAAAAGCTTTTAGAAAAATACTTGGAAGAAAAACTTACACGAAAATTGATTCAAGAAATTTCTCATCCCGGGACTGCGGAGGAAAATTATTATGTTAAAAAAGTACGTATATTAACGAAGCTTTCATAACAGCGACTTCTTTAAAAGGAAGGGAGGCAACCAAATATTCATTCAATGAATTTTAAGCTTTAAAAAACCGCTGAGGTAAAAACTAAACGCCACAATTCAATCACAAAATTTCTCATCCCGGTACTGCGGATGAAAAATTTTATGTTTGATTGTCACACAAATTTACAGTTCACACAAATTTTATGTTTGATTGTCACACAAATTTACAGTTAAAACTAATAGGCTTTCAAAAAAAACCCTCGGGGGAACAACTAAACGAGTCGCTTGAATCACGAAATTTCTTATCCCGGGACTGCGGCTAGAAAACGTTATGCTTGCAAGAAATACGTATAAATGATACCATTTTCTCAAAAACGACCGTTTTGAATGGTAAAGAAAGAACAAATTTTCATTTGATGAATGAAAAGCTTTTAGAAAAATACTTGGAAGAAAAACTTACACGAAAATTGATTCAAGAAATTTCTCATCCCGGGACTGCGGAGGAAAATTATTATGTTAAAAAAGTACGTATATTAACGAAGCTTTCATAACAGCGACTTCTTTAAAAGGAAGGGAGGCAACCAAATATTCATTCAATGAATTTTAAGCTTTAAAAAACCGCTGAGGTAAAAACTAAACGCCACAATTCAATCACAAAATTTCTCATCCCGGTACTGCGGATGAAAAATTTTATGTTTGATAGAAATACGTTTGAATACGAAAGTTTTCCCAATAACTGCCGTTTGGAAATGAAAAGAGTCACACAAATTTACAATTAAAACTAACAGTCTTTTTAAAAAAACCCTCGGGGGAACAACTAAACGAGTCGCTTGATCACGAAATTTCTCATCCCGGGACTGCGGCTGGAAAACTTAATGCTTGCAAAAAATACGTATAAATGATACCATTATCTCAAAAACGACCGTTTTGAATGGTAAAGAAAGAACAAATTTTCATTTGATGAATGAAAAGCTTTTAAAAAAGCACTTGGAAGAAAAATTTAGACAAGAATTGATTCGCGAAATTTTTAATCCCGGGACTGCGGAGGAAAATTATTATGTTTAAAAAATAAGGATATTAACGAAACTTTTATAACAGCGACTGCCTTTAAAGGAAGAGAGGCGACAAAATATTCATTCAATGAATTTTAAGCTTTAAAAAACCGCTGAGGTAAAACTAAACGCCACAATTGAATCACAATATTTCTCATCCCGGTACTGCGGATGAAAAATTTTGTTTGCAAGAAATAAGTTTGAATACGAAAATTTTCTGAATAACTGCCGTTTGGAAATGAAAAGAGTCAAACAAATTTACAATTAAAACTAACAGGCTTCCAAAAAAACCCTCGGGGGAACAACTAAACGAGTCGCTTGAATCACGAAATTTCTCATCCCGGGACTGCGGCTGGAAAACGTTATGCTTGCAAGAAATACGTATAAATGATACCATTTTCTCAAAAACGACCGTTTTGAAAGGTAGGGAAAGGAACAAATTTTCATTTGATGAATGAAGAGCCTTTTAAAAAGCACTTGGAATAAAAACTTACACGAAAATTGATTCGCGAAATTACTCATCCCGGGACTGCGGAGGAAAATTATTATGTTTAAAAAATACGTATATTAACGAAACTTTTATAATAGCGAGTGCTTTGAAAGGAAGAAAGGCGACCAAATATTCATTCAATGAATTTTAAGCTTCAAAAAAACAACTGAGGTTAAAACTAAACGCCACAATTAAATCACAAAATTTCTCATCACGGGACTGCGGATGAAAAATTTTATTTTTGCAAGAAATATGTTTGAATACAAAAGTTTTCCCAATAACTGCCGTTTGGAAAGGAAAAAAAACACAAATTTACAATTAAAACTAACAGGCTTTCAAAAAAACCCTCGGGGGAACAACTAAACGAGTCGCTTGAATCACGAAATTTCTTATCCCGGGACTGCGGCTAGAAAACGTTATGCTTGCAAGAAATACGTATAAATGATACCATTTTCTCAAAAACGACCGTTTTGAATGGTAAAGAAAGAACAAATTTTCATTTGATGAATGAAAAGCTTTTAGAAAAATACTTGGAAGAAAAACTTACACGAAAATTGATTCAAGAAATTTCTCATCCCGGGACTGCGGAGGAAAATTATTATGTTAAAAAAGTACGTATATTAACGAAGCTTTCATAACAGCGACTTCTTTAAAAGGAAGGGAGGCAACCAAATATTCATTCAATGAATTTTAAGCTTTAAAAAACCGCTGAGGTAAAAACTAAACGCCACAATTCAATCACAAAATTTCTCATCCCGGTACTGCGGATGAAAAATTTTATGTTTGATTGTCACACAAATTTACAGTTCACACAAATTTTATGTTTGATTGTCACACAAATTTACAGTTAAAACTAATAGGCTTTCAAAAAAACCCTCGGGGGAACAACGAAACGAGTCGCTTGAATCACGAAATTTTTCATCCCGGGACTGCGGCTGGAAAACGTTATGCTTTGCAAGAAATACGTATCAATGATACCATTTTCTCAAAAACGGCCGTTTTGAATGGTAAAGAAAGAACAAATTTTCATTTGATGAATGAAAAGCTTTGAGAAAAATACTTTGAAGAAAAACTTACACGAAAATTGATTCAAGAAATTTCTCATCCCGGGACTGCGGAGGAAAATTATTATGTTAAAAAAGTACGTATATTAACGAAGCTTTCATAACAGCGACTGTTTTAAAAGGAAGGGAGGCAACCAAATATTCATTCAATTAATTTTAAGCTTTAAAAAACCGCTGAGGTAAAAACTAAACGCCACAATTCAATCACAAAATTTCTCATCCCGGTACTGCGGATGAAAAATTTTATGTTTGATAGAAATACGTTTGAATACGAAAGTTTTCCCAAAAACTGCCGTTTGGAAATGAAAAGAGTAACATCAATTTACAATTAAAACTAACAGTCTTTTTAAAAAACCCTCGGGGGAACAACAAAACGAGTTGCTTGAATCACGAAATTTCTCATCCCGGGACTGCGGCTGGAAAACTTTATGCTTTCAAAAAATACGTATAAATGATACCATTTTCTCAAATACGACCGTTTTGAATGGTAAAGAAAGAACAAATTTTCATATCATGAATGAAAAGCTTTTAAAAAAGCACTTGGAAGAAAAATTTAGACAAGAATTGATTCGCGAAATTTTTCATCCCGGGACTGCGGAGGAAAATTATATGTTTAAAAAATAAGTATATTAACGAAACTTTCATAACAGCGACTGCCTTTAAAGGAAGAGAGGCGACCAAATATTCATTCAATGAATTTTAAGCTTTAAAAAACCGCTGAGGTAAAAACTAAACGCCACAATTGAATCACAAAATTTCTCATCCCGGTACTGCGGATGAAAAATTTTGTTTGCAAGAAAAACGTATGAATACGAAAATTTTCCCAATAACTGCCGTTTTGAAATGAAAAGAGTCACACAAATTTACAATTAAAACTAACAGTCTTTTAAAAAACCCTTGGGGGAACAACTAAACGAGTCGCTTGAATCACGAAATTTCTCATCCAGGGACTGCGGCTGGAAAACTTAATGCTTGCAAAAAATACGTATAAATGATACCATTATCTCAAAAACGACCGTTTTGAATGGTAAAGAAAGAACAAATTTTCATTTGATGAATGAAAAGCTTTTAAAAAAGCACTTGGAAGAAAAATTTAGACAAGAATTGATTCGCGAAATTTTTAATCCCGGGACTGCGGAGGAAAATTATTATGTTTAAAAAATAAGTATATTAACGAAACTTTTAAACCAGCGACTGCCTTTAAAGGAAGAGAGGCGACAAAATATTCATTCAATGAATTTTAAACTTTAAAAAACCGCTGAGGTAAAAACTAAACGCCACAATTGAATCACAAAATTTCTCATCCCGGTACTGCTGATGAAAAATTTTTTTTGCAAGAAAAACGTATGATTACGAACATTTTCCCAATAACTGCCGTTGGGAAATGAACAGAGTCACACAAATTTACAGTTAAAACTAATAGGCTTTCAAAAAAACCTTCGGGGGAACAACGAAACGAGTCGCTTGAATCAAGAAATTTCTCATTCCGGGACTGCGGCTGGAAAATATTATGCTTGCAAGAAATACGTATAAATGATACCATTTTCTCAAAAACGACCGTTTTGAATGGTAAAGAAAGACCAAATTTTCATTTGATGAATGAAAAGCTTTTAAAAAGCACTTGGAAGAAAAACACGAAAATTGATTCGCGATATTTTTCATCCCGAGACTGCGGAGGAAAATTATTATGTTTAAAAAATAAGTATAATTACGAATTTTTTATATCAGCGACTGCCCTTAAAGGAAGAGAGGCGACCAAATATTCATTCAATGAATTTTAAGCTTTGAAAAACCGCTGAGGTAAAAACTAAACGCCACAATTGAATCACAAAATTTCTCATCCCGGTACTGCGGATGAAAAATTTTGTTTGCAAGAAAATCGTATGAATACGAAAATTTTCCCAATAACTGCCGTTTGGAAATGAAAAGAGTCACACAAATTTACAATTAAAACTAATAGGCTTTCAAAAAAACCCTCGGGGGAACAACGAAACGAGTCGCTTGAATCACGAAATTTTTCATCCCGGGACTGCGGCTGGAAAACGTTATGCTTTGCAAGAAATACGTATCAATGATACCATTTTCTCAAAAACGGCCGTTTTGAATGGTAAAGAAAGAACAAATTTTCATTTGATGAATGAAAAGCTTTGAGAAAAATACTTTGAAGAAAAACTTACACGAAAATTGATTCAAGAAATTTCTCATCCCGGGACTGCGGAGGAAAATTATTATGTTAAAAAAGTACGTATATTAACGAAGCTTTCATAACAGCGACTGTTTTAAAAGGAAGGGAGGCAACCAAATATTCATTCAATTAATTTTAAGCTTTAAAAAACCGCTGAGGTAAAAACTAAACGCCACAATTCAATCACAAAATTTCTCATCCCGGTACTGCGGATGAAAAATTTTATGTTTGATAGAAATACGTTTGAATACGAAAGTTTTCCCAAAAACTGCCGTTTGGAAATGAAAAGAGTAACATCAATTTACAATTAAAACTAACAGTCTTTTTAAAAAACCCTCGGGGGAACAACAAAACGAGTTGCTTGAATCACGAAATTTCTCATCCCGGGACTGCGGCTGGAAAACTTTATGCTTTCAAAAAATACGTATAAATGATACCATTTTCTCAAATACGACCGTTTTGAATGGTAAAGAAAGAACAAATTTTCATATCATGAATGAAAAGCTTTTAAAAAAGCACTTGGAAGAAAAATTTAGACAAGAATTGATTCGCGAAATTTTTCATCCCGGGACTGCGGAGGAAAATTATATGTTTAAAAAATAAGTATATTAACGAAACTTTCATAACAGCGACTGCCTTTAAAGGAAGAGAGGCGACCAAATATTCATTCAATGAATTTTAAGCTTTAAAAAACCGCTGAGGTAAAAACTAAACGCCACAATTGAATCACAAAATTTCTCATCCCGGTACTGCGGATGAAAAATTTTGTTTGCAAGAAAAACGTATGAATACGAAAATTTTCCCAATAACTGCCGTTTTGAAATGAAAAGAGTCACACAAATTTACAATTAAAACTAACAGTCTTTTAAAAAACCCTTGGGGGAACAACTAAACGAGTCGCTTGAATCACGAAATTTCTCATCCAGGGACTGCGGCTGGAAAACTTAATGCTTGCAAAAAATACGTATAAATGATACCATTATCTCAAAAACGACCGTTTTGAATGGTAAAGAAAGAACAAATTTTCATTTGATGAATGAAAAGCTTTTAAAAAAGCACTTGGAAGAAAAATTTAGACAAGAATTGATTCGCGAAATTTTTAATCCCGGGACTGCGGAGGAAAATTATTATGTTTAAAAAATAAGTATATTAACGAAACTTTTAAACCAGCGACTGCCTTTAAAGGAAGAGAGGCGACAAAATATTCATTCAATGAATTTTAAACTTTAAAAAACCGCTGAGGTAAAAACTAAACGCCACAATTGAATCACAAAATTTCTCATCCCGGTACTGCTGATGAAAAATTTTTTTTGCAAGAAAAACGTATGATTACGAACATTTTCCCAATAACTGCCGTTGGGAAATGAACAGAGTCACACAAATTTACAGTTAAAACTAATAGGCTTTCAAAAAAACCTTCGGGGGAACAACGAAACGAGTCGCTTGAATCAAGAAATTTCTCATTCCGGGACTGCGGCTGGAAAATATTATGCTTGCAAGAAATACGTATAAATGATACCATTTTCTCAAAAACGACCGTTTTGAATGGTAAAGAAAGACCAAATTTTCATTTGATGAATGAAAAGCTTTTAAAAAGCACTTGGAAGAAAAACACGAAAATTGATTCGCGATATTTTTCATCCCGAGACTGCGGAGGAAAATTATTATGTTTAAAAAATAAGTATAATTACGAATTTTTTATATCAGCGACTGCCCTTAAAGGAAGAGAGGCGACCAAATATTCATTCAATGAATTTTAAGCTTTGAAAAACCGCTGAGGTAAAAACTAAACGCCACAATTGAATCACAAAATTTCTCATCCCGGTACTGCGGATGAAAAATTTTGTTTGCAAGAAAATCGTATGAATACGAAAATTTTCCCAATAACTGCCGTTTGGAAATGAAAAGAGTCACACAAATTTACAATTAAAACTAATAGTCTTTTTAAAAAACCCTCGGGGGAACAACTAAACGAGTCGCTTGAATCACGAAATTTCTCATCCCGGGACTGCGGCTGGAAAACTTAATGCTTGCAAAAAATACGTATAAAGATACCATTATCTCAAAAACGACCGTTTTGAATGGTAAAGAAAGAACAAATTTTCATTTGATGAATGAAAAGCTTTTAAAAAAGCACTTGGAAGAAAAATTTAGACAAGAATTGATTCGCGAAATTTTTCATCCCAGGACTGCGGAGGAAAATTATTATGTTTAAAAAATAAGTATATTAACGAAACTTTTATAACAGCGACTGCCTTTAAAGGAAGAGAGGCGACAAAATATTCATTCAATGAATTTAAAGCTTTAAAAAACCGCTGAGGTAAAAACTAAACCCCACATTTGAATCACAAAATTTCTCATCCCGGTACTGCGGATGAAAAATTTTGTTTGCAAGAAAAACGAATGAATACGAAAATTTTCCCAATAACTGCCGTTTGGAAATGATAAGAGTCACACAAATTTACAATTAAAACTAACAGGCTTTCAAAAAAACCCTCGGGGGAACAACTTATTGAGTCACTTGAATCACGAAATTTCTAATCCCGGGTCGCGGCTGGAAAACTTTATGCTTGCAAAAAATACGTATAAATGATACCATTTTCTCAAAAAGGACCGTTTTGAATGGTAAAGAAAGAACTAATTTTCATTTGATGAATGAAAAGCTTTTAGAAAAATACTTGGAAGAAAAACTTACACGAAAATTGATTCAAGAAATTTCTCATCCCGGGACTGCGGAGGAAAATTATTATGTTAAAAAAGTACGTATATTACCGAAGCTTTCATAACAGCGACTGCTTTAAAAGGAAGGGAGGCAACCAAATATTCATTCAATGAATTTTAAGCTTTAAAAAACCGCTGAGGTAAAAACTAAACGCCACAATTATATCACAAAATTTCTCATCCCGGTACTGGGGATGAAAAATTTTATGTTTGATAGAAACACGTTTGAATACGAAAGTTTTCCCAATAACTGCCGTTTGGAAATGAAAAGAGTAACACAAATTTACAATTAAAACTAACAGTCTTTTTAAAAAACCCTCGGGGGAACAACAAAACGAGTCGCTTGAATCACGAAATTTCTCATCCCGGGACTACGGCTGGAAAACTTTATGCTTTCAAAAAATACGTATAAATTATACCATTTTCTCAAAAACGACCGTTTTGAATGGTAAAGAAAAAACAAATTTTCATTTGATGAATGAAAAGCTTTTAAAAAAGCACTTGGAAGAAAAATTTAGACAAGAATTGAATCGCGAAATTTTTCATCCCAGGACTGCGGAGGAAAATTATTATGTTTAAAAAATAAGTATATTAACGAAACTTTTATAACAGCGACTGCTTTTAAAGGAAGAGAGGCGACAAAATATTTATTCAATGAATTTTAAGCTTTAAAAAACCGCTGAGGTAAAAACTAAACGCCACAATTCAATCACAAAATTTCTTTTCCCGGTACTGCGGATGAAAAATTTTATGTTTGCAAGAAATACCTTTGAATACGAAAGTTTTTCCAATAACTGCCGTTTGGAAATGAAAAGAGTAACACAAATTTACAATTAAAACTAACAGTCTTTATTAAAAACCCTCGGGGGAACAATTAAACGAGTCGCTTGAATCACGAAATTTCTAATCCCGGGTCGTGGCTAGAAAAAGTTATGCTTGCAAGAAATACGTATAAATGATACCATTTTCTCAAAAACGACCGTTTTGAAAGGTAAAGAAAGGAACAAATTTTCATTTGATGAATAAAGAGCCTTTAAAAAAGCACTTGGAAGAAAAACTTACACGGAAATTGATTCGCGAAATTTTTCATCACGGGCCTGCGGAGGAAAATTATTATGTTTAAAAAGTACGTATATTAACGAAACTTTAATAACAGCGACTGCTTTGAAAGGAAGGGAGGCAACCGAATATTCATTCAATGAATTTTAAGATTTAAAAAACCGCTGAGGTAAAAACTAAAAGCCACAATTCAATCACAAAATTTCTCATCCCGGTACTGCGGATGAAAAATTTTATGTTTGCAAGAAATACCTTCGAATACGAAAGTTTTCCCAATAACTGCCGTTTGGAAATGAAAAGAGTCACACAAATTTACAATTAAAACTAACAGTCTTTTTAACAAAACCTCGGGGGAACAACTAAACGAGTCGCTTGAATCACGAAATTTCTCATCCCGGGACTGCGGCTGGAAAACTTTATGCTTGCAAAAAATACGTATAAATGATACCATTTTCTCAAAAACGACCGTTTTGAATGGTATAGAAAGAACAAATTTTCATTTGATGAATAAAAAGCTTTTAAAAAAGCACTTCGAAGAAAAATTTAGACAAGAATTGATTCGCGAAATTTTTCATCCCGGGACTGCGGAGGAAAATTATTATGTTATAAAAAATAAGTATATTAAAGAAACTTTTATAACAGCGACTGCCTTTAAAGGAAGAGAGGCAACAAAATATTCATTCAATGAATTTTAAGCTTTAAAAAACCGCTGAGGTAAAACTAAACGCCACAATTGAATCACAAAATTTCTCATCTCGGTACTGCGGATGAAAAATTTTGTTTGCAAGAAATAAGTTTGAATACGAAAATTTTCTGAATAACTGCCGTTTGGAAATGAAAAGAGGCAAACAAATTTACAATTAAAACTAACAGGCTTCCAAAAAAACCCTCGGGGGAACAACTAAACGAGTCGCTTGAATCACGAAATTTTTCATCCCGGGACTGCGGCTGGAAAACGTTATGCTTGCAAGAAATACGTATAAATGATACCATTTTCCCAAAAACGACCGTTTTGAAAGGTAAAGAAAGGAACAAATTTTCATTTGATGAATGAAGATCCTTTTAAAAAGCACTTGGAAGAAAAACTTACACGAAAATTGATTCGCGAAATTACTCATCCCGGGACTGCGGAGGAAAATTATTATGTTTAAAAAATACGTATATTAACGAAACTTTTATAATAGCGAGTGCTTTGAAAGGAAGAAAGGCGACCAAATATTCATTCAATGAATTTTAAGCTTCAAAAAAACAACTGAGGTTAAAACTAAACGCCACAATTAAATCACAAAATTTCTCATCACGGGACTGCGGATGAAAAATTTTATTTTTGCAAGAAATATGTTTGAATACAAAAGTTTTCCCAATAACTGCCGTTTCGAAAGGAAAAAAAACACAAATTTACAATTAAAACTAACAGGCTTTCAAAAAAACCCTCGGGGGAACAATTAAACGAGTCGCTTGAATCACGAAATTTCTTAACCCGGGACTGCGGCTAGAAAACGTTATGCTTGCAAGAAATACGTATAAATGATACCATTTTCTCAAAAACGACCGTTTTGAATGGTAAAGAAAGAACAAATTTTCATTTGATGAATGAAAAGCTTTTAGAAAAATACTTGGAAGAAAAACTTACACGAAAATTGATTCAAGAAATTTCTCATCCCGGGACTGCGGAGGAAAATTATTATGTTAAAAAAGTACGTATATTAACGAAGCTTTCATAACAGCGACTGCTTTAAAAGGAAGGGAGGCAACCAAATATTCATTCAATGAATTTTAAGCTTTAAAAAACCGCTGAGGTAAAAACTAAACGCCACAATTCAATCACAAAATTTCTCATCCCGGTACTGCGGATGAAAAATTTTATGTTTGATAGAAACACGTTTGAAAACGAAAGTTTTCCCAATAACTGCCGTTTGGAAATGAAAAGAGTAACACAAATTTACAATTAAAAGTAACAGTCTTTTTAAAAAACCCTCGGGGGAACAACAAAACGAGTCGCTTGAATCAGGAAATTTCTCATCCCGGGACTGCGGCTGGAAAACTTTATGCTTTCAAAAAATACGTATAAATTATACCATTTTCTCAAAAACGACCGTTTTGAATGGTAAAGAAAAAACAAATTTTCATTTGATGAATGAAAAGCTTTAAAAAAAGCACTTGGAAGAAAAATTTAGACAAGAATTGATTCGCGAAATTTTTCATCCCAGGACTGCGGAGGAAAATTATTATGTTTAAAAAATAAGTATATTAACGAAACTTTTATAACAGCGACTAACTTTAAAGGAAGAGAGGCGACAAAATATTCATTCAATGAATTTTAAGCTTTAAAAAACCGCTGAGGTAAAAACTAAACGCCACATTTGAATCACAAAATTTCTCATCCCGGTACTGCGGATGAAAAATTTTGTTTGCAAGGAAAACGAATGAATACGAAAATTTTCCCAATAACTGCCGTTTGGAAATGAAAAGAGTCACACAAATTTACAATTAAAACTAACAGGCTTTCAAAAAAACCCTCGGGGGAACAACTTAACGAGTCGCTTGAATCACGAAATTTCTAATCCCGGGTCGCAGCTAGAAAACGTTATGCTTGCAAGAAATACGTATAAATGATACCATTTTCTCAAAAACGACCGTTTTGAAAGGAAAAGAAAGGAACAAATTTTCATTTGATGAATAAAGAGCCTTTAAAAAAGCACTTGGAAGAAAAACTTACACGGAAATTGATTCGCGAAATTTCTCATCACGGGCCTGCGGAGGAAAATTATTATGTTAGAAAAGAACGTATATTAACGAAACTTTTATAACAGCGACTGCTTTAAAAGGAAGGGAGGCAACCGAATATTCATTCAATGAGTTTTAAGATTTAAAAAACCGCTGAGGTAATAACTAAACGCCACAATTGAATCACAAAATTTCTCATTCCGGTACTGCGGAATAAAATCTTTATGTTTGCAAGAAATAAGTTTGAATACGAAAATTTTCTGAATAACTGCCGTTTGGAAATGAAAAGAGTCAAACAAATTTACCATTAAAATTAACAGGATTCCAAAAATACCCTCGGGGGAACAACTAAACGAGTCACTTGAATCAAGAAATTTCTCATCCCAGGACTGCTGATGAAAAATGTTATGCTTGCAAGAAATACGTATAAATGATACCATTTTCTCAAAAACGACCGTTTTGAAAGTTAAAGAAAGGAACAAATTTTCATTTGATGAATGAAGAGCTTTTTAAAAAGCGCTTGGTAGATAAACTTACACGACAATTGATTCGCGAAATTTCTTAACCCGAACTTTCGGAGGAAAATTATTATGTTTAAAAAATACGTATATTTACGAAACTTTTATAACAGCGACTGGTTTGAAAGGAAGAGAGTCGACCAAATATTCATTCAATAAATTTTAAGCTTTAAAAAACCGCTGAGGTCGAAACTAAACGCCACAATTCAATCACAAAATTTCTCATCCCGGTACTGCGGATGAAAAATTATATGTTTGCAAGAAATACCTATGAATACGAAAGTTTTCCCAATAACTGCCGTTTGGAAATGAAAAGAGTAACACAAATTTACAATTAAAACTAACAGTCTTTATAAAAAACCCTCGGGGGAACAACTAAACGAGTCGCTTGAATCACGAAATTTCTCATCCCGGGACTGCGGAGGAAAATTATTATGTTAAAAAAGTACGTATATTAACGAAGCTTTCATAACAGCGACTGCTTTAAAAGGAAGGGACGCAACCAAATATTCATTCAATGAATTTTAAGTTTTAAAAAACCGCTGAGGTAAAAACTAAACGCCACAATTCAATCACAAAATTTCTCATCCCGGTACTGCGGATGAAAAATTTTATGTTTGATAGAAACACGTTTGAATACGAAAGTTTTCCCAATAACTGCCGTTTGGAAATGAAAAGAGTAACACAAATTTACAATTAAAACTAACAGTCTTTTTAAAAAAACCCTCGGGGGAAACACAAAACGAGTCGCTTGAATCACGAAATTTCTCATCCCGGGACTGCGGCTGGAAAACTTTATGCTTTCAAAAAATACGTATAAATTATACCATTTTCTCAAAAACGACCGTTTTGAATGGTAAAGAAAAAACAAATTTTCATTTGATAAATGAAAAGCTTTTAAAAAAGCACTTCGAAGAAAAATTTAGACAAGAATTGATTCGCGAAATTTTTCATCCCAGGACTGCGGAGGAAAATTATTATGTTTAAAAAATAAGTATATTAACGAAACTTTTATAACAGCGACTGCCTTTAAAGGAAGAGAGGCAACAAAATATTCATTCAATGAATTTTAAGCTTTAAAAAACCGCTGAGGTAAAAACTAAACGCCACAATTGAATCACAAAATTTCTCATCCCGGTACTGCGGATGAAAAATTTTGTTTGCAAGAAATAAGTTTGAATACGAGAATTTTCTGAATAACTGCCGTTTGCAAATGAAAAGAGTCAAACAAATTTACAATTAAAACTAACAGGCTTCCAAAAAAACCCTCGGGGGAACAACTAAACGAGTCGCTTGAATCACGAAATTTCTCATCCCGGGACTGCGGCTGGAAAACGTTATGCTTGCAAGAAATACGTATAAATGATACCATTTTCTCAAAAACGACCGTTTTGAAAGGTAAAGAAAGGAACAAATTTTCATTTGATGAATGAAGAGCCTTTTAAAAAGCACTTGGAAGAAAAACTTACACGAAATTTGATTCAAGAAATTTCTCATCCCGGGACTGCGGAGGAAAATTATTATGTTAAAAAAGTACGTATATTAACGAAGCTTTCATAACAGCGACTGCTTTAAAAGGAAGGGAGGCAACCAAATATTCATTCAATGAATTTTAAGCTTTAAAAAACCGCTGAGGTAAAAACTAAACGCCACAATTCAATCACAAAATTTCTCATCCCGGTACTGCGGATGAAAAATTTTATGTTTGATAGAAATACGTATGAATACGAAAATTTTCCCAATAACTGCCGTTGGGAAATGAAAAGAGTCACACAAATTAACAGTTAAAACTAATAGGCTTTCAAAAAAACCTTCGGGGGAACAACGAAACGAGTCGCTTGAATCAAGAAATTTCTCATCCCGGGACTGCGGCTGGAAAACATTATGCTTGCAAGAAATACGTATAAATGATACAATTTTCTCAAAAACGACCGTTTTGAATGGTAAAGAAAGCCCAAATTTTCATTTGATGAATGAAAAACTTTTAAAAAAGCACTTGGAAGAAGAACACGAAAATTGATTCGCGATATTTTTCATCCCGAAACTGCGGAGGAAAATTATTATGTTTAAAAAATAAGTATATTAACGAAACTTTCATAACAGCGACTGCCCTTAACGGAAGAGAGGCGACCAAATATTCATTCAATGAATTTTAAGCTTTAAAAAACCGCTGAGGTAAAAACTAAACGCCACAATTGAATCACAAAATTTCTCATCCCGGTACTGCGGATGAAAAATTTTATGTTTTTCAAGAAATACGTTTAAATACGAAAATTATCTTAATAACTGCCGTTTGGAAATGAAAAGAGTCAAACAAATTTACAATTAAAACTAACAGGCTTCCAAAAAAACCCTCGGGGGAACAACTAAACGAGTCGCTTGAATCACGAAATTTCTCATCCCGGGACTGCGGCTGGAAAACGTTATGCTTGCAAGAAATACGTATAAATGATACCATTTTCTCAAAAACGACCGTTTTGAAAGGTAAAGAAAGGAACAAATTTTCATTTGATGAATGAAGAGCCTTTTAAAAAGGACTTGGAAGAAAAACTTACACGAAAATTGATTCGCGAAATTACTCATCCCGGGACTGCGGAGGAAAATTATTATGTTTAAAAAATACGTATATTAACGAAACTTTTATAATAGCGAGTGCTTTGAAAGGAAGAAAGGCGACCAAATATTCATTCAATGAATTTTAAGCTTCAAAAAAACAACTGAGGTTAAAACTAAACGCCACAATTAAATCACAAAATTTCTCATCACGGGACTGCGGATGAAAAATTTTATTTTTGCAAGAAATATGTTTGAATACAAAAGTTTTCCCAATAACTGCCGTTTGGAAAGGAAAAAAAACACAAATTTACAATTAAAACTAACAGGCTTTCAAAAAAACCCTCGGGGGAACAACTAAACGAGTCGCTTGAATCACGAAATTTCTTAACCCGGGACTGCGGCTAGAAAACGTTATGCTTGCAAGAAATACGTATAAATGAAACCATTTTCTCAAAAACGACCGTTTTGAATGGTAAAGAAAGAACAAATTTTCATTTGATGAATGAAAAGCTTTTAGAAAAATACTTGGAAGAAAAACTTACACGAAAATTGATTCAAGAAATTTCTCATCCCGGGACTGCGGAGGAAAATTATTATGTTAAAAAAGTACGTATATTAACGAAGCTTTCATAACAGCGACTGCTTTAAAAGGAAGGGAGGCAACCAAATATTCATTCAATGAATTTTAAGCTTTAAAAAACCGCTGAGGTAAAAACTAAACGCCACAATTCAATCACAAAATTTCTCATCCCGGTACTGCGGATGAAAAATTTTATGTTTGATAGAAACACGTTTGAATACGAAAGTTTTCCCAATAACTGCCGTTTGGAAATGAAAAGAGTAACACAAATTTACAATTAAAACTAACAGTCTTTTTAAAAAACCCTCGGGGGAACAACAAAACGAGTCGCTTGAATCACGAAATTTCTCATTCCGGGACTGCGGCTGGAAAACTTTATGCTTTCAAAAAATACGTATAAATTATACCATTTTCTCAAAAACGACCGTTTTGAATGGTAAAGAAAAAACAAATTTTCATTTGATGAATGAAAAGCTTTTAAAAAAGCACTTGGAAGAAAAATTTAGACAAGAATTGATTCGCGAAATTTTTCATCCCAGGACTGCGGAGGAAAATTATTATGTTTAAAAAATAAGTATATTAACGAAACTTTTATAACAGCGACTGCCTTTAAAGGAAGAGAGGCGACAAAATATTCATTCAATGAATTTTATGCTTTAAAAAACCGCTGAGGTAAAAACTAAACGCCATATTTGAATCACAAAATTTCTCATCCCGGTACTGCGGATGAAAAATTTTGTTTGCAAGAAAAACGAATGAATACGAAAATTTTTCCAATAACTGCCGTTTGGAAATGAAAAGAGTCACACAAATTTACAATTAAAACTAACAGGCTTTCAAAAAAACCCTCGGGGGAACAACTTAATGAGTCGCTTGAATCACGAAATTTCTAATCCCGGGTCGCGGCTAGAAAACGTTATGCTTGCAAGAAATACGTATAAATGATACCATTTTCTCAAAAACGACCGTTTTGAAAGGTAAAGAAAGGAACAAATTTTCATTTGATGAATAAAGAGCCTTTAAAAAAGCACTTGGAAGAAAAACTTACACGGAAATTGATTCGCGAAATTTCTCATCACGGGCCTGCGGAGGAAAATTATTATGTTTAAAAAGAACGTATATTAACGAAACTTTTATAACAGCGACTGCTTTGAAAGGAAGGGAGGCAACCGAATATTCATTCAATGAATTTTAAGATTTAAAATACCGCTGAGGTAAAAACTAAACGCCACAATTCAATCACAAAATTTCTCATCCCGGTACTGCGGATGAAAAATTTTATGTTTGCATAAATACCTTTGAATACGAAAGTTTTCCCAATAACTGCCGTTTGGAAATGAAAAGAGTAACACAAATTTACAATTAAAACTAACAGTCTTTATAAAAAACCCTCGGGGGAACAACTAAACGAGTCGCTTGAATCACGAAATTTCTCATCCCGGGACTGCGGCTGGAAAACTTTATGCTTGCAAAAAATACGTATAAATGAAACCATTTTCTCAAAAACGACCGTTTTGAATGGTATAGAAAGAACAAATTTTCATTTGATGAATAAAAAGCTTTTAAAAAAGCACTTCGAAGAAAAATTTAGACAAGAATTGATTCGCGAAATTTTTCATCCCGGGACTGCGGAGGAAAATTATTATGTTTTAAAAAATAAGTATATTAAAGAAACTTTTATAACAGCGACTGCCTTTAAAGGAAGAGAGGCAACAAAATATTCATTTAATGAATTTTAAGCTTTAAAAATTCGCTGAGGTAAAACTAAACGCCACAATTGAATCACAAAATTTCTCATCCCGGTACTGCGGATGAAAAATTTTGTTTGCAAGAAATAAGTTTGAATACGAAAATTTTCTGAATAACTGCCGTTTGGAAATGAAAAGAGTCAAACAAATTTACAATTAAAACTAACAGGCTTCCAAAAAAACCCTCGGGGGAACAACTAAACGAGTCGCTTGAATCACGAAATTTCTCATCCCGGGACTGCGGCTGGAAAACGTTATGCTTGCAAGAAATACGTATAAATGATACCATTTTCTCAAAAACGACCGTTTTGAAAGGTAAAGAAAGGAACAAATTTTCATTTGATGAATGAAGAGCCTTTTAAAAAGCACTTGGAATAAAAACTTACACGAAAATTGATTCGCGAAATTACTCATCCCGGGACTGCGGAGGAAAATTATTATGTTTAAAAAATACGTATATTAACGAAACTTTTATAATAGCGAGTGCTTTGAAAGGAAGAAAGGCGACCAAATATTCATTCAATGAATTTTAAGCTTCAAAAAAACAACTGAGGTTAAAACTAAACGCCACAATTAAATCACAAAATTTCTCATCACGGGACTGCGGATGAAAAATTTTGTTTTTGCAAGAAATATGTTTGAATACAAAAGTTTTCCCAATAACTGCCGTTTGGAAAGGAAAAAAAACACAAATTTACAATTAAAACTAACAGGCTTTCAAAAAAACCCTCAAGGGAACAACTAAACGAGTCGCTTGAATCACGAAATTTCTTATCCCGGGACTGCGGCTAGAAAACGTTATGCTTGCAAGAAATACGTATAAATGATACCATTTTCTCAAAAACGACCGTTTTGAATGGTAAAGAAAGAACAAATTTTCATTTGATGAATGAAAAGCTTTTAGAAAAATACTTCGAAGAAAAACTTACACGAAAATTGATTCAAGAAATTTCTCATCCCGGGACTGCGGAGGAAAATTATTATGTTAAAAAAGTACGTATATTAACGAAGCTTTCATAACAGCGACTTCTTTAAAAGGAAGGGAGGCAACCAAATATTTATTCAATGAATTTTAAGCTTTAAAAAACCGCTGAGGTAAAAACTAAACGCCACAATTCAATCACAAAATTTCTCATCCCGGTACTGCGGATGAAAAATTTTATGTTTGATAGAAATACGTTTGAATACGAAAGTTTTCCCAATAACTGCCGTTTGGAAATGAAAAGAGTCACACAAATTTACAATTAAAACTAACAGTCTTTTTAAAAAACCCTCGGGGGAACAACTAAACGAGTCGCTTGATCACGAAATTTCTCATCCCGGGACTGCGGCTGGAAAACTTAATGCTTGCAAAAAATACGTATAAATGATACCATTATCTCAAAAACGACCGTTTTGAATGGTAAAGAAAGAACAAATTTTCATTTGATGAATGAAAAGCTTTTAAAAAAGCACTTGGAAGAAAAATTTAGACAAGAATTGATTCGCGAAGTTTTTAATCCCGGGACTGCGGAAGAAAATTATTATGTTTAAAAAATAAGTATATTAACGAAACTTTTATAACAGCGACTGCCTTTAAAGGAAGAGAGGCGACAAAATATTCATTCAATGAATTTTAAGCTTTAAAAAACCGCTGAGGTAAAACTAAACGCCACAATTGAATCACAAAATTTCTCATCCCGGTACTGCGGATGAAAAATTTTGTTTGCAAGAAATAAGTTTGAATACGAAAATTTTCTGAATAACTGCCGTTTGGAAATGAAAAGAGTCAAACAAATTTACAATTAAAACTAACAGGCTTCCAAAAAAACCCTCGGGGGAACAACTAAACGAGTCGCTTGAATCACGAAATTTCTCATCCCGGGACTGCGGCTGGAAAACGTTATGCTTGCAAGAAATACGTATAAATGATACCATTTTCTCAAAAACGACCGTTTTGAAAGGTAAAGAAAGGAACAAATTTTCATTTGATGAATGAAGAGCCTTTTAAAAAGCACTTGGAATAAAAACTTACACGAAAATTGATTCGCGAAATTACTCATCCCGGGACTGCGGAGGAAAATTATTATGTTTAAAAAATACGTATATTAACGAAACTTTTATAATAGCGAGTGCTTTGAAAGGAAGAAAGGCGACCAAATATTCATTCAATGAATTTTAAGCTTCAAAAAAACAACTGAGGTTAAAACTAAACGCCACAATTAAATCACAAAATTTCTCATCACGGGACTGCGGATGAAAAATTTTATTTTTGCAAGAAATATGTTTGAATACAAAAGTTTTCCCAATAACTGCCGTTTGGAAAGGAAAAAAAACACAAATTTACAATTAAAACTAACAGGCTTTCAAAAAAACCCTCGGGGGAACAACTAAACGAGTCGCTTGAATCACGAAATTTCTTATCCCGGGACTGCGGCTAGAAAACGTTATGCTTGCAAGAAATACGTATAAATGATACCATTTTCTCAAAAACGACCGTTTTGAATGGTAAAGAAAGAACAAATTTTCATTTGATGAATGAAAAGCTTTTAGAAAAATACTTGGAAGAAAAACTTACACGAAAATTGATTCAAGAAATTTCTCATCCCGGGACTGCGGAGGAAAATTATTATGTTAAAAAAGTACGTATATTAACGAAGCTTTCATAACAGCGACTTCTTTAAAAGGAAGGGAGGCAACCAAATATTCATTCAATGAATTTTAAGCTTTAAAAAACCGCTGAGGTAAAAACTAAACGCCACAATTCAATCACAAAATTTCTCATCCCGGTACTGCGGATGAAAAATTTTATGTTTGATAGAAATACGTTTGAATACGAAAGTTTTCCCAATAACTGCCGTTTGGAAATGAAAAGAGTCACACAAATTTACAATTAAAACTAACAGTCTTTTTAAAAAACCCTCGGGGGAACAACTAAACGAGTCGCTTGATCACGAAATTTTTCATCCCGAGACTGCGGCTGGAAAACTTAATGCTTGCAAAAAATACGTATAAATGATACCATTATCTCAAAAACGACCGTTTTGAATGGTATAGAAAGAACAAATTTTCATTTGATGAATGAAAAGCTTTTAAAAAAGCACTTGGAAGAAAAATTTAGACAAGAATTGATTCGCGAAATTTTTAATCCCGGGACTGCGGAGGAAAATTATTATGTTTAAAAAATAAGTATATTAACGAAACTTTTATAACAGCGACTGCCTTTAAAGGAAGAGAGGCGACAAAATATTCATTCAATGAATTTTAAGCTTTAAAAAACCGCTGAGGTAAAAACTAAACGCCACAATTGAATCACAAAA